>NC_061453.1:5000000-5625000 GCF_022581195.2 Helicoverpa zea
CCAGCCACCCTTCATACCGTCACTTGGCAGACCGTCTCGGCACCCCGTACCTCCAACGCGTTCTCAACCAACAGCTGACGAACCACATCCGCGACACGCTGCCCGGCCTTCGCGATAAGTTGCAGAAACAGTTGCTGACACTCGAGAAAGATGTCGACCAGTACAAGCACTTTAGACCTGATGACCCTTCTATCAAGACTAAGGCTATGTTGCAGTAAGTTGAATTGTTCAGTAATTTGGCCATAGATGTATGAAAATACTACACACTATTATAAATAAAAATTTAGTTCTGTCTCGTATCTCAGGCTTACCAATTACATTGTATTAATGGGTGTTCTGTCGAAGGTCTGAGAAATAAAGTTTGAAGTGGTATGATAATATTCTTGCGTCTTATTACACTAGCAGTTACCCGCGGTTTCACGAGCGTCCGGAGGGAAATACTCCCCGAAGCTGGACAAAAGTAGCCCATGTGTTATTCTGATGCGTGAGCTATTTTATTGCCAAGTTTCATCGAATCCGTATAGCCGATTGCGCGTGAAAAAGCAATAAAGATACACACATACACTCAAAAACTTTGACCTGTTCCCGAGTCATTTGGGGTCGGCGCAACATGTCTTTTTCTTCCATTCTTCTCTGTCAGAAGTCATACTTACATCCACTCACAACGTATGTCATTTGTTTCCAGGATGATCCAGACTTTGCAAACGGACTTTGAGCGCACAATCGAAGGTTCTGGCTCAGCACAGATCAACACAAACGAACTGTCGGGTGGTGCGAAAATCAACCGGTTGTTCCACGAACGATTCCCATTCGAAATTGTCAAAATGGAATTCGACGAGAAGGAACTGCGTAGGGAGATTGCATTCGCTATTAGGAATATTCACGGTATTAGGGTAAGTGGGCAATTTATTCTGTACAGTACATAATCTACATATAGTAAATCATAATACAGTCTATAGTTATGTAGGAAAGAGGAAACATCTTTTTGTTTGTACCATAAAGTTTCGAAATTACTAAATTAATTTAATCATGCTTTAACTGTTGGAAACCTAGAATATATATGAGTAACATAGGCTATAGTATGTCCGGGTACGGGAAGAAATTTCCACTCGACGTGACTTTCACCGAGGGAAGCAGCTATTTTTTTTTTTTATAAATTGCAAATGAATAATCTTATACTGTGTTCCATAGGTGGGCTTGTTCACTCCGGACATGGCGTTCGAGGCTATTGTAAAGAAACAGATTGCGCGATTGAAGGAACCCAGTCTCAAGTGCGTTGATCTTGTCGTATCGGAGTTGTCCAACGTCGTTCGTATCTGCACTGAAAGGGTAAGAACGACATTAATTATTGTATTTGTTCATTACTATATTTTAACCGACTTCCAAAACAGGGAAGTTTTCGACTGCTTTTTAACCGACTTCAAAAAAATAGGAAGGTTCTCAGTTTGACCTGTTTGTATGTATGTTCGTCGCGTTTGGCTGAAGCAATCTGGATGCGAGGAGAAGGTTTAGTGCTTTAACCGACTCAAAAGTAGGAGGTTCTGGGTTTGACCTGTAAGTCTGTATGTATATGCGAGGAGAAGGTTTTTAGTTATTATCGATAATAATTTGTTTATTTCCAGATGTCGCGATACCCAAGGTTGCGTGAAGAGACGGAACGCATTATCATGTCTTACGTTCGTTCTCGCGAACAAATGTGCAAGGATCAACTGGTACTGCTAATCGATTGCGAGCTTGCTTACATGAATACTAACCACGAGGACTTCATCGGATTTGCCAAGTAAAGTATTTTTTTATTAAATAATTCGTTTATTTTATTAATGCTTAACAAATATAATTATAAACAAAATTATATCTATACTATCTTTAGAAACTAGAATTCTGTATACAAAAATAAAAAATTTTTTTTTTCATGTGTTGTTGCATTCAATTATTTATATTAGAGAATCGATGTTCTAATGCACTTTTTATATTTCTTTCCAGTGCTCAAAATCAGTCTGAGAACTCTACGAAATCAGGACATCGCGCGCTAGGAAACCAAGTCATCAGGAAAGGATACATGTGTATTCACAACTTGGGAATCATGAAAGGTAGTGAATCTACTAAAAATATCTAGGTTATTACAGCCAGTTTCACCAGTTTTAGAAAGTCTCTGATAGCCTATTAGGAACTTAACTGCCAGATAAAATATATACTTTTGGTTTCAAAGGTCTTGAATAGTAATATCTGACAGACATGTTTCTGTCAGCAGCTTTTGTCTGGTAGATACTAACTGATACTTTATCAGTAACTAGTGACACCGGTCCTTATTCTTCTTTTATATTTAATTCATTTTTTTTTCTCATTTAGGAGGTTCCAAGGATTACTGGTTCGTGTTGACCGCGGAAAGCATCTCGTGGTTCAAAGACGAGGAAGAACGAGAGAAGAAGTACATGCTACCTCTGGACGGACTCAAGCTGCGGGATCTCGAACAGGGCTTCATGTCAAGGCGGCATATGTTCGCGCTCTTCAACCCTGAAGGCAGGAATGTTTACAAGGTGAGGAAATAAGTAAATTAACCTCTGTGGTGTATTGTTTGTGTACTGCTGAGTACGGAAGAGACTGGAATAGAATTTCGACGTAATGTGTGTCACGTAGATTAATGTAGTGGCAGGTTCGGCAGTGGCCAAACAAAATCAGGGCCATTTCTTCAACCTTTTATTTTATTGACTGACATGTTCTAAATCTGGTGCTTCAATAGCGGAATTAGTTAAATAAATGTTAACTATACGTCTCAAAATGCTTTTACAGGATTACAAACAACTAGAGTTGTCGTGTGAGACACAAGACGACGTGGATTCTTGGAAGGCGTCGTTCCTACGTGCGGGAGTCTACCCGGAGAAGACGTCCGAAGCTGCCAATGGAGATGAGGTAAACATACTCCATACTAACCAAACTGTTTATTATTTCCTGCCTGTCTTATCTATTATTCTGATCTTTCTTACCCCCTCTACAACATTTCCTAACGTCTTAAAATACTGCAAACATGTATTTTCTTTTGAGCTTATTTACTTACTATATGGCTTTATAATAATGGTGTTTAATATTGTTGTGAACTATATATTTAAATATACCTACTGTATGTCGGTTTTGTTATAAAATCTGTTGTTTTGCCATGCTATACAGAGTGAAGGAACCGAGGTTTGTTTATACAGGCTTATGAACATTTACACAGTACATAGGTCACACTGAACACTGTGGTCGCACATTTAACACTACGTAACGACGTGGATTTCAAGAATTACTTTTATACTAACATTTATTTTAGTTTATTAACTGTTGGTTTTAACATTATGATATTATATTACTTACATATTTTTAATTTTCTTGAAATACATTCCAGCTACTGTAGCATGAGACGTGTAGAGTGCTGTTTTGTCATTTTAATGTTAGTTTCACATGCACTTCATTGTCATACTAAATCGCCACCCACTCCTAACAAATGTATGTAATAACATGTATATGAATGAATATACAACAAAACTGACACAGTTTATATCTGTTTTTAATAGTTAGAATAACGTCTGTATGTCGTGCTTCGTTGGTTTGAACAGAATTGCAAGGTTTTAATCAGTTTTTTTTTTGTTTCTTTAGTTTCAAAATATTGTGGAAGTTCCATTCAATTTTGTTTTAGCATGTTTATGTTTTTTTATTTTTAGTTATTTCCGCCTTCCCTGGGTTTGGGTGGAAATAAATCAAGAGTAAGTGACTCGTCTTTTAAAGCTTGTTTGCTGGATTTTTTACTTGTTTACAAAGGTGATGTGCGATATACTTAGGCGGTAGTTATCAATTTGTATTATAAACAATTATTGCATGTGCAATTAATAAATTACAAATGATAAACATCATATTGTAAGGCATATACATCAATTAGTGTGTTATGAATCGTCCAGTAACATGGTTTTGGTTAATTTGTGAAATTTTTTAAGGTTCGTTCACACCTTCGGCCGTTGTATTCCGTCGCATGTCTTTGGCAGTCAGCTTGACTTATTTTTCGACTAGTTTTCTGACGGTGACTTTGTAGAAGAGAAGTAAGAAATCAAACATCTGTTTGCGTTTTGCTGACTATCAAAGATTCGCTAGTAGATGTGAACGAAGCTTCATCCTCAGCATTAACTTCATGGTTTTGTGGTAGATCATGTCTGGTGAGTACGGTAGTGTCGTAACATTGCATCAAACTGGTTTTAAAAAGGTTTTGCTACTATGTATTATCGTCTTTGATCAGTCTTTGTTTTTAAATTACTTACAAAACTAATGTTTTAGGAATTTGACTAATGTTGAAGCATGCTGTAACAAAATGAGCTTATTTATTATCCAGCAATACAAGTAAACAAAAATAGCATTTCCAAAGTTTTCTAGAAGGTCATTTTAAATAAGGTGTATTGCCGTAACACTCTAAAATAGTTGTTTCCTACAATTTGAATTCGTAGTAGTATCTAATGCAATATTGTGATCTATCCCAGTTTATTTGTAAGTACGTACAGTTTTTCGACGCGCCTATAATAAGATATATTAACACGCTTTTTGATTACATCTGCGTAAGGCCTACCTCTAGAATGCTGTTTTAAACTAAACTTTTTGCTAAGAATAGAAACAAGACGGTATTAGAACAAATCAGCCTGTATTTTCTGAGCATTTTTGCCTGCATGCTTTTGGAAAGAGATTGGTTTAAAGGGTTTTCTGGGGAGGAAATAGGGAAGGGAATTTGGCAAAGCTGTGCTGTCTCGTCTCATGCGGTTTGCCCTGCTTATTGACCGTCCTTGATAATTAATATAATAACTCCAATTACACTGGTAGTTACACTGTGAATACAGTTTGAAAATATAAATTGTAAGTAACTAGTAAGTTGGTCAATTAATTGTAAGCTATGAAGCTTTCAATTTGGCGTCTAATTGGCTAATGTGGAAGGTGGTTTAAAAAATTGATTATTCATTTGATTGTTTTCTTTGCACGGTACTTAGTCAATTAGTACGCCTAATACATAGAAAATATATTGCTAGTACTTTGAAGTCATTTTTAAAATTGCTAAGTTTATTGTATTATAATATTGTGCTTTCAAGTAAAACAGGACTGAAATTTAATATTATAAACATTATCGTCTTTAATAGGTTTTACACAATAATGTTTTTAGTTCATAAATTATTTTTTTAAGTAACTTAAACAAAATTATTTTTATGAGTCTACTAAGGGTAACAACATTATTCTTATGGGTCTAGTAAGGTTACCAAATTAATCTTATGAGTCTACTAAGCGTAACAGGATTATTCTAATGAGTCTACTAAGGGTAACAAAATCATTCTTATGAGTCTACTATGTAAATGTAACAAAAATATTCTTATGTGTCTACTTAGGGTAACAAAATCAGTCTTATTAGTCTACATTCGGTAACAAAATGATTCTGCAATTGTTAAAACACGGTAGCAACATCACACTTTCTACCATTTTTGACCAGTAACTACATAAAACACACTTCCCATTGCAGAGTTCAGACAGTTCGGGCACAAGTAGCATGGACCCGCAACTGGAACGACAGGTGGAGACTATCCGCAACCTCGTGGACTCGTACATGCGCATCGTGACTAAGACGACCCGCGACCTAGTGCCCAAGACCATCATGATGATGATCATCAATAATGCCAAAGATTTCATCAACGGGGAACTGCTTGCGCATTTGTATGCTTCCGGTGATCAGGTATGTGTGGTTGAATGGCGAATATTTTTTATTTACTGTGTAAATAACACTATATACAGTTATTTACAAAAATAACATTACATAAATTATTGTGTTTTGTCAATTAAACTTGGACCTGCCTCCCGATAATCGTGGTTGTTGTTTGTATTACAGTTTAGTTCTAGGTTCAATTTTTGAATCGACCTAGTGAAGCATTAGCCCAGATTTTAAATCTTTCTGACTTTTGAGCTGCATTGGCCACTTCACCACAACAGCCGAATACATAGTTTACTCAGCGTATGAACAAAGCATTATATATATCAACATTTTATTTAATCCCCACAGTCACAAATGATGGAAGAATCCCCCGAAGAGGCACTGAAGCGCGAGGAAATGCTGCGCATGTACCACGCGTGCAAGGAGGCTTTACGGATAATCGGCGACGTTTCCATGGCAACGGTGAGCACGCCCGTGCCGCCGCCCGTGAAGAACGACTGGCTGGAGAGCCGCCTGGACTCCAACCCGCGCCTGTCGCCGCCCTCGCCCGGCGGCCCGCGCCGCGCCGCGCCCGCGCAACAAGGTGAGAAAGGTCTAACAGTACACACAACTATAATACCGAAAATATAAGCAACAGACAGCAAAATGTTTAGTTACCCCTTTTATTGTACTCGTGGATGGGATCAGTCGTTAAATTATACATTATGGTTCAAACTCGAAAACTAACATGGACTAAATGGTATCTATATATGTTAACAAAATAGTCTGACTATTTAACAGTCAAAGTAATGTCTAAAGTAAAAGTAACGGTCAAATTCGTTTTTTCAAGGCTAAATTAACAGCAAAACTAATAGAAAAAAACGAATTTGACTGTTGCTCTTACTTTTGACATTACTTTGACTTTTACTTTGGCTTTTACTTTTGATGAAGAAATTGGCTGTAAGCTGATGAACTTGCAATTACACATTAAATTGATAGGTCACAAACATATTTACCGTCTTAAGTTTCAATAACCTTCCCTATTACTTGTCGATACCGTACAAATTGATTAACTATTACACCGAAAGTCTCGCACGGCGTTTTAAAAAGCTATTATTGACACATCAGGGTCGCTGGGCAGCCGCGGCGCCCCTCCCCCTCCCGGCGGCGCGGGGCGGCCGGCGCCCCCGCTGCCCTCGCGCCCCGGCGGCGGCGCCCCGCCACCCCCTGCAGGACGACCGGCTCCCGGACAACCCGGCTTGCCGGCGCCGCTTGTACCCACGTAAGTACGATATGTACCGAAGCTGTATGAAAACATACAGGATGTAGTTTTTGCTAAACTTAATGGCGGCTCTTAACATCACATTTATGACGCAGAAATCATTTTTAAATATTTTGTGTTGATGGGGAGTTTATTGGCTCTTCTTACCAACACAAAAAATAAGGAAGTGCTGAAAAGGTAGGCGTTTTGGGGGCTGTCTTTGGCGGTCAAAAAATTCTGATTTATAATCAGCCTTACTTGAATAAACGTTTTTGAGTTGAGTTGAATTGTCTGCGGGTTGCTCGAGGGGTATGGCCACATGCAGGATTGTACTCTAAAGACACTTGCGAATCGCCTATAAGTTCGGCAAGAACTGCACGTGTATAAGCCTCCAATTACTATCGACGAAATAAATTGCAAAAGATTACTCGTAAATTGATGCACAATATATCGAAGCAAGCTGAAGTAGTCTGAATGTTTGAACTTATTCGGAGGCTGCTCGTGACTTGTGTTGTTGCATTTGTCTATTACTAGAGCTTGGTATAATATAAAACCATGATAATGGGGTTGGATTTGTTGTATGAATTTTTAGAGCACACACGATGGACGTGGTTGTTCTCTATGTTTGTCTTAGAGTGACGTATCTCAGGAAATTAATTTGTCGCTGTCCCCAATTGCAGTCCAAGTCATGTAATTTTGATTAAAAGTACCAAAATACGGCTCCAAACCACTCTTTAGAAAGAAGATGTGGGGTAACTAATTGTCCATCTACCTGGATTTCGACTCTATCGGTGTGTGAGCTTTGCTTTAGTACATTACGAGGCATTTGTGTGGGTGATGTAACAGCCATAATTTGCAGTAAACACGTATTGCTTCATATACTGGTATATATTAACATAAATACTTAAACAATATATATTTCATTAATTTTATAATCCATACAAAGGGAAACTAATGGTTTAGGAACGTAGCTATAATCTGGGTTGTGTTATTAACTGTGTGGGGTAGTACTAATATCGATATAGTAAGCAGAGAGGCAGCTGAGGTGTGTATGTGTTCGCAGGCGGCGCTAAGCGGGCCGGCGCGAGCGCACTAACTCACTAACCTAAGTTACGTATTGACGTAAGGCACTAACTACGAACTTGTTAACTTATTACACAGAAACAACACTGTAAAGTGCGCGGGACAACTTAACAATTGTTTGTAATTAGACAAATTTGCGAGACAAAGTCACCTCTAATCATAACCATACATTTCCTTTTCTAAGAACCATACACCTATGGCGAGTTTGTAGTAAGTTAACAAATATCGACAAATTTATAAATAAATTATACATATGTTATATACAATATTATTATTAGACATGTAAATGATCAATACTTATGATACGTATGAAAAAAATGTTGCTTCCATAAAATTATAAAAATAATAGTGGAATTTATTATTACCTTTTGGTAGAATACAAAGTAAAGATAATATAATCTGCATATGAATCCTCTGCCGGCAGCCTATCGTTAGACGAAACCTATTTTATATACGTTGAACGTTTTATTTAGATGTATTATTATTCCGTGATGAACTTTCCGAATGTTATATTTTTGATGAATCTGGTTGTGTACTCATCGAACACTACGGGCTGCCCACAGACCGATGCATATTCTACATACACAATATGATATTAAATATGATAATTAATGTCTGCAAGACTAGTTACTTTCAATATTTGTGTTACAAAGACGAGAATCGGCTAAAAGGAGAGGCTAAATATTACTTACCATGTACTTTTTTCTGGGTTTAATTAACAAATGGTTTCATGTTTTATTTCACTTTTCAAATGTGTATTAATAACGAAGCACCGCATGCATGTGCACTAATTTGTGTGATCTTCATGATTTTAATAACATTTCAACCACTTAGATTACACACATTACATTAGTCTGCATACAAACATTATTTTGACTGTTAAGAACAAGCAGCTAAATTGAAAGAAAAACATGTCAAAGGTCCTTAGAATTCTTATAATTTAATCTTTATGGATTTACTCATGACAAAGTGTTAATTAGTGATTTGTAGTTCATTAGTAATCTGTGTTAATTATTATATTCACAGTTACCCTGTAAGAGTTGGCAGATTTTATTTACAATTATTTATGATTTACATACAAAGAATTGCATTATTATGGCGGTTACGTTACTCCGAAATGTCTTACAGAGAAGCTGTGACAGCTTTAAAAAAATATTGACTTTGTACACACCTACTCTTCTCTTCTTCCCTATTTTTATGTAACTATCTTTTGTGTGTAACGAAATAGCTCGGGTATGCTCACTTTTGTAACTAAAGGCAGCTCAATGACAGCCGATATGTCTGCCTTCTCGTTTCATAATCATAGATCCCCATTTGCTTGGTGTATGTTGTCATGTTTGAAAAGGATGTTCGCAATAAACCAAATAGGAGGCCGGGAGGAGCGATGGGAGCGAGCGCGGTGGCCGGCGCCTACAACCAGATGCCGCCCCACATGCGCCAACAGGTCAACCAGGCAGTCGGTCAGGCCGTCACCAACGCAGCCATCAACGAACTCAGCTCAGCCTTCGCCAGATTCAAGTAAACACGACTCTGTTGTCCGTAACGACTGTTGTATGTACGCAACGCATTTGTGGGAAACGCCCTCACTTCGATCTCTTGCGCGCATCTGTGAGTGATGTCACTATCTTGTCGCCTTTGAACCACGGAGGACAAAATTACTAGCGGAGATGTTATAACGCAAAATTTCCTAAGAAAGTAGTGCGCCAAAATGCCTGTGTTCGGGGGTTGAGGTTGTGTGGGATGTTCTTTGGGAAAATCAAATCAAATCACGTGTCAATGTCTCAAGGAACCCAAAGGGCTCGTTAGTTTAATAGTAACTGATCGATTTGGTCATACCTACTCGATCTACAAGACGGTTACTGACCTACCTGCCTCATGGCATCTCCGCTCATCTTTCCTGCCTCCGTGGTGACGTCACTACCTCGTCGCGTTTTGGACACGGTTTCAAAAGTGTTAGATGCGCGCTAACACATATCAGTATCGACGTTCCTAGTACACGTATACAGCAGAACGGACATATCAATGTTGTTACCCCCACTGCCCCACATAATATGACTTACATTTGGTATAACACAATTTTCCTATCTCACACGTGAAAAAAGGTGTGTACCAATTTTTTTTTAGTTCTTTACCTTTTTTTAGAGGTAGACATATTTAAATTAAATGTGACGATTCGAAGTGACTGCGTTTGTTACAAGTGATGTCTGTTAGTTAACCAATTTTCTCCTTGATGTAAACTATTGTATGTCTTCTACATGTAATATTGTATAAAATTTAAAACATCGCCTAAAATGAAATAAATAATTAAGTTGTTATCTATTAGGAGATATTTTCCTAATATTAAAGCGGTGTTTTAAAGTTTATGAAAGTTCTGTTGCTTATGATGTTTTTACAAAATAACTTTATCCGAGCATTTTCAGAGCACATTGTTTAACCGCTTGAACGTTTAGTGTGAACTAAACCTGTCTGTACGTGGGTCTATATGCAGTGTTGTGTTACATTGCTTTGCGTCCAACCACTGTAAATGTAATCCAATGTGCCTGTGTAACAACGTACGCTGCACACGATATAAACTCTGCTTGTGATACATAACCAACGTTACCCTAGGGTTATACGATTTTATATATTTAATTATTATTTTGTGTTTCTTATAAATTCGGTCAAATGTAAATTGACGTCCAAATCACTCCTAAATAGTAAAGCTCAATCATCACAATATGAAAATCACGGAGATCACACAATGTTATGAACATTGCATTCGTAGTAATAAATTACCCACAACAGTGACATCAATTCTATGTATTGTTACCGATATTGTGGCATAGGATTTTTGTGTACATTCCAATGGATTTAATTTCGATAAAAGTGAGATATGTTTGCGAGGATTTTTTTAATAACGTCTTTAACAAGCTAATGACCACATCAAATACTTGCAAACTTATCGACACTTTCATAAACAATGATTTATGTAATGGAATTTAGGTTATAATTTATTAGGGTTGTTACCCAATATTATATTACTTACAACAAAGAAACTTAATTATGTATAGCGTCAAAATTATAAAACGACTAAATTGTTCAGTATTAATAGTGAACGAGCTATCGGTTCACAGCGCTTCATGATTATGAGATGAGACATACGTATGCTAAACGCGAATATACCGCGAACTACGTATTACTTAAATTATTATAATTACAATGTAATTACATTTGTGTTACGATTAATTGTAAATGTTACATTCAGTGGCTTAATATAGGTGTATATTGGGATTACGTAGTTGAGTTGTTTCGCGGAGGGCATTACGGGCTCCCGCGCTGGGCCGGGAGTCCTCGAGCATATCAAATTGTTTTGTAATGTGCTAGAGTTGTTTGTACACTATGTAAAGACGAGATAATATTTGTTGATGTTGCCGCACCATTGTCGCGTAGAACTAGCTGCGTAGTAACAGTCGTTACAACTTGTACTCACGTCAGTGTCTAGGTGTTACAGTAGTTTAGAACTTTGACACGCTCGTCTAATCTCTTTCCGTCTCCAGTAGCGACGATGCGTATTTAACGTTTATGCATTTACTCTAAATTATACCCAGCTTGATTGTTGTTGTATATTTACAACTATGTCAGTATAATCTGGTATTTAGTCAACACTGGTAACACGTAACTTATGAAATCGTAACGATATTATATCGATTAAAATTTGTATGTAAAATTAACTGTACTTATAATGGATAAGACCAAAGCAGTTGTCTCGTATATTGTTGCTGTTAGCAATACCTTTGGTCAATTATTAGAACATTTTATTGATGGTGATACAATATGAATTCGTTATTAAAAATATTAAATAAAGCTTATCGATATTTTAATCTTGGAATCATCTTGCATCCATTTTTCATCGTTTACGATTGCGATAATTGACACTGAACATCGTGACAGCGGTGATGTGCATACTACGGTTCGGTAGTGTGAGGACGTGAACGGAGTCGCGGTGACAGTGTGAGCGTGCCACGGCCGAGTTCCTACACGAAGAAGTGTTTAACGCTGTAGCTATACTCATTGCTCTATCGATATTAGCCGAATAATATACAAAGTAATCGATCATTAAACGTTTTGCTCTCTCTATCTTGTTAATAGCGTTAGTACCATCGAAAAGGTATAGGCAGTGATTGTTGGATTTGATATAGTTTATGAATATTGTTAATCTTATGCTGTATAAATAGAGTAATTAAATGCTATATGTGTACTAAAGACGTTTGATTTATTCCAGTAGTTTTGGCAAACATAATGCCCATTGGCTTCACTAAGTTACTAACAGTTTCGGATAATATTACCGAAAGGATTTAATTTTAGGTAAGCTGTGTTTGAATAATGTTAGAAATGTTTCAATAAGTTTTTTTTCTTGCTTTTTTATTCGAAATTATTATGTTCCGTGCATTCTCATTAACTAGTAAATCTGACAATTATTTTTTACAGGCTATGTATTAATATTTTTCACGACGAGTAACATTGAATCTTATTGAAATATTTTACTCCCTTGTTGAACCGTTACGTACGAACTTATGCTTGCGTCAAGTTACGGTTTTAGGTTTTGGTGCATGCGATTGATACTTCATACATGCCTGTGTACATAATTTGCGTCCAATTGTTTAGGTACCTATAAGCATTGCTCATTTAATAATAGTACTATGTTTGATATAGTAGCATGGTGACTAGGGCATAACTCACTAGAACATTTTTTGTTCTGTTAGGATTTGACATTTTATTATTTTACCCATAAGAACCCCCTGTGACCGGATTGCATGAAATCGTGAGTGTGTTTCCCAGCTTGTGCTTTCATGAATGTTACTGCGTACTAACAAACCCTTTATTATCATCCTAATTTCCCCACGAAACTTCTAAACCTTACTTTTGTTCATAACATCATCGTTACCCACGTATTTAGTAAATCACTGTAAATAATATGAGCATATTTGTATGGTTTGGTTACGTATCATGTTTTAATATGTATTTTTATGTTGATAGTCGTCCAGTGCCGAACATGCCGCCGAAGCTGCCTGAGCGACCACAGAACGGACGGCCATTTTGAACGCGCCACATCTTCGCCGCCATCTTGTGATACTAAGCGTCAATGTAAATATGTTCCCTACTATGTACCTATATTGCTTACAATTATTTAATGCTTAGCATTGACTAATGACTATGAGTCGATGAAATTCGTATTTACAATATAATTTAAAACTAAATAGTTCAATTTTTATCTTCTTACTACGAGCCCATAAAAAGGAGCGCTTGCAAAATGTGTAATGTAAAGTGAGGAACTTGCATTAACTAATGTACTAAGTTACTGAATACTTAATATTGGTCGCGTTTGAGTTATCAGCGTGCCTTTGTCTTAATAATACAATGCGTAACTTTGTAATTTGTTGGTACATTTCGTGATGATAAGCACTAGCACGCGATCTTATAGATGTACGTATAATTAATGGTAATGAGTATGACACATGTTACGATGACCTATATTCAATGTTGCAGTTGATGAATTAATAATGAAATTATTGTTTGGTTTAGATATTTAAAAATATTTTAATGTCCTTCTGCTGAAGTGATGTCTGTAGCAAGCTGTCGGATCTTCGACTGATATTATAAGTAGGTATATTGGCATGTTTGTGATAGAAGAGGCTACTCAATAAAATGGTTGCGCCTTCAAGTAGAGATGTACTTTTCACATTTAACGTGTTATTGTGGCATTTAGTATTAAGACCTGGCTCGTGAGCATCGAGGCGGTTATGCATCGAGTTTAAAGAGATTCTAATGTACAGACAAAGCATTTATTTACTGACTTGTCCCATGTATTCTAACGTCTGTACATACCTTTATAAGACTAGTCAAGCTTTATCTTTTACTATATTTGAATTTACCTTTTTTAATCATGCCCATATTGTGTAGATTGTTTTCTAGGAAAATATTTTAGTTTTCATACATTCCTTTAGCCTCGTGGTCCCGCGCCAGGTTGTTACATGTATATAAATGTATAAATATTATTATAGACCTGTTTATATTTGTGTACTGTTGTATGCAACTGTAATAAATGTGTAAATAAAATATGATTTTGTTTTCTTTCCCTGAAGCCATACTCATCAATCATGCATGGTTCAAGTCTTTCTTGGAAGGATTTGAATAAGAAATATCCAGTAAGAGCAATAAATGAGAATATATTGGCAACATTAGTGTATTGATAGTTAAAGTTGAGATTCAAAATATATTTATTACGCTCTGAATTGGATAGCAAATATATAAATAAAATGTGATGACGAACTTGATTGGTTACATGGGTTATTTCTTTTATTAATGGTAACTGGTAACAACATATTTTTGTTTGCCTTTTAAGCCCAGCTCAGTTGGCACCTCTCAAGCATTGCAAACAAAACATGAATAAGTACATGTCACAATACAGCACTACATAATATAATGAAAAACAAAACATGAATTAACAAACCCATGTACAAATATACTTACTCACCTACAATAGTCTAATAGAGAGACAATATTATTGGACAGCTCGTTGGTCTAGGGATCGTAAGTGCGACTGTTGTCGTTGTCTTGAGTTAGATTCCCGCGTTAGACCAACGTGCTTAGTAAAACAGTGTCTAATTTAGGAGTGATATACCCAAGTGCTACGGAGAGATTGGTTCTGCGTTGATCTATCCCCGGTGGTGTCTAATGGCCCTCCCATCAACTTTTGAGAGGGAGGGAATAGGTTGTGCACTTCTGGCTGTGCACCTGTACATATAGGTAATCTGGGGTCTGCAAGGCCCCGCCAAGTCGAGTAATAAAGTGGTACGGCCGTACCATCCTTTTACCGACGCGGTTCTAGATAGTTCAGCTTAGTTGCTGATCTTCCGGATGTGGCTAGAAATCGGTCTGATACTCTACTCTACATTGTTAGTAAAATGAAAACAATTATTTAAATTCCGGTTTCTCAATTTTTTCTAGGTAATTTTGAGACATTAGTAGGCGATATTTCTAGACGCTTCGCATAGAAAAATAGGTAGCATTATTCAATCGGTTTTTAAGTGGACGCTTAATTATTTGTTGACTAACTTTATTTTTATCGTTTTCACCCCTGAGTGTTCTCGCTAATTGTTGAATCGCATGTCGGGTACCACGTTTAACTACGTAAAACGTTTCCGAAAACAAGCTAGTTCTTCTACATAAATTAGGTAACTTTGAAAAACTTAGTGTTGATGGAAATCGTGATTCAGATGCTAATGTGACTCAGATACGAATCAAAGTCGCTTTTGCACGTCAAAACCTTTTTAGGTTTCTTAGGTAATCATTATTAGGGAATATAATAATTTCGTTGAACATAACGGTAGGCTTCCAGCATTGTTCTTAATAACATTTGAGGTGTGTATGCAGGCAGAGATCATTAGCTACATTAAGATGACCACGCCCAATATACACCGCAAAGACAAAAACAGTGTCCATTATTACAATTTAATGAAGAGAGAAAGCCATTAGGAACGGGGACTTGATTAAATCGTCGGTGAGCAATTGTCGGGTTTGTGGCGGCGCGGCGCCCTCTGTCGCGGCCCGCGGGGGCCTAATCGCACCGACACGATTCTGATTACGTGTGATTGTTGTATCAATCATTTTCCCTATCAAATTATTCAGTGGCTGGTAATTGTATCGGCGTCGTCTCGTAATGGCCGCGGAGACGAGACCGGCGGAAACATTGGGCTGCACTTAGTCTCGGTTTGTTACCCGAAGGATTGTAATTCATATGCTATTACTAACCAAAATTAGAGAGAAAATTGTCGTCAGTCGTTTGATGTTGATTGCCGTACCTATCATCTGATCTACGAACTAACTTGTATTGAAAAACCTTGTTACGTAGATATATACTTCGTCGTTATGAAGGTTTTGAATTCGTGGATTTGTCTAGTAAGCATCTACAATTGGTAGTTTAAAGATAAAAGATAAAGATAAAGATATTTATTATTGCAAATACGGGTTACAATGATGTTGTTACATAAGGGTAAAAAGATCCGCCATATTTTACCAATTGGCATGCAATAAAATATTAATAAATCAAAAATTATTGAACATAGGATTAAGAAGAAGAACAAGGAAAAATATAATTAGGAATAATAAAGTCTTTTTCATTTATGAAATCTAAAATATTATAATATACTTTGCTCGCTAAAAACTTATGCAGTACATTTTTAAAAAGTGGCAATGGCAGCGCTCTCCAGCTCTTTGGCAGTGTATTAAATATAGTTGGAGCCATACAGAACACACTCTTGCGCATAAGGGCTGTCCCTGCAGACTGAAGGCATATCCTTCCATTGTCTCGTCTGTTTCGGGGAATCAGTTCGTTTTGTAGCTTGAAACGACTGGGATTGCTTTTAACGAAGAGCGCCAGTTCTAAGATATAAAGACATGGCAAAGTAAGTATCTTATATTTTTCGAAGCAAGGAACGCAACTATCAGTAGGTTTGATTTTAAACATAGAACGTATGCATCTCTTTTGGGCCTTGAACACCATTTCCCGTTCTGTAGAGTTGCCCCAGAAAATGACTGCATAACGCAGATGGGACTCTGCTAGACCATAGTAGGCTGTCAACAATGCCTCAACACCTACGTTAGGAGTTGGTATGTAGCTAGGTACCTAATGTACTTAATGTACTTACTCTAAAAAGTTAAGTGGTAAAGGAAGTAGTAACATTTAACGTGACATGTTGAACTCGCATTAATTATCACGAAACCAACAAATTGCCTTGTTATGTCTAATAAATGTACAGAACTAATACCTATGAAGTGGCGAGTATAAATCATTGAACAGCATATTTCCCTTATCGCCGGCGTGCGTGTAGCTAACCAGCCGATTAGCTATGCAAATCCGAGGAATTTACTACGAGTGCTAAACGGTGCTATACCGACGAAGCTTTGCATAACGTTATTAAATTATACCACTGAAAGCTGATGAAAAATAACACAAAATACCTATATATTTTTTTCAGGTGTTTGACAAGAATCTGGATCTCTTAGTTAGGCATACCGATGTAGAAATTCAGATTAGGTACCTACCAACTTAGTATTATAGTTCGGCCATTCAGAGAATGCGTTCCTGACACGTCGCGATTGAACTGACGACGTAACTTTGCAATGGCGTTGCAGTTACGATAAAAATATTTTTGCTGGTTGTTTACCGTTTTAACAATTGAGGAGCATTAAAACAACATTATTATATCAATAATCAATGAATGTAGTTACGTCGTCAGTTCAATCGCGACGTGTCAGGAACGCATTCTCTGAATGGCCGAACTATAGTAAGTACATAGGTAGATGCAGATGTTTCTGAAAACCATTACTTTCTTTGAATTGCAAAATTACTAAGATTGTGTAGAAAGTTCAATACACATGAGCTTCGCATGATCTTTTATGTATTTACCTATCCTCGTTTAGATGTAGCGTGGTTTTGGGCGGTGTAAGTACGACTTCTAAGTTTTAACTTTTGGCTTTTTATACGGGGTTAATGTGCCCTTAATATTTTACAGGATTTTAAAGTAACAAAATATCAATTTAGGTGCACATCATCAATTAACTTCAGCTTCCAGACTGACCGGATACAGCTGAACACCAGTGTTTTTACATTGAATGACTGTCTAAACGACCTCAAGAAAAACAAAAAAAAAATACACGTAGGTAAGATACAAACGAAATTACAAAACATTCATCCACTTTGGAAAAGTAACAAAAAAGAAGGCGACGAAAAGTATTCATACGTAATATCACATTTAACAGTTCTAATTAGAGCAAATCAGCTTATTTCTGTAACATATTCAGGCTATTAAATCACTCCCCCACATTGTAAAAACGCCTAATAATTCGTAGATAACTATCCTTAATTAGTTACTAGTGCGAGTGACAGTTACATGGGCCTCAAATTAGCGGCTGTAGGAATCGGTAGAGATATAATTAAACAGTCTAATTTAATTGGCAATAGGCGCGTTCCCACAAGTCAGAAAGTCACCCTCGCTCATTACGCTCGTTCCCAATTTTCCCAACAATTAACATGCGAGGTAGTATATGTACATAGTAATTATAGGTGTGTGGTGCGGTAAACGGCGCGGCTCAATCACGCCACACAGTCGCTGCTGCTCGCCGGCTTGCGTTGCACACATTGATTTATTGTGCGAATGACGGACAATTGGAACGTTTTAAATATTTATGAGCAATCCATTCCATCATACCGGTATCTACATTCCAAATTTTGGAACAAGAATGGCGGTGCCATTCTGAATACGATTGATGGCTTTCACCTAATCAGTCTAATAGAAAATAATGCACAACATACAAGTTTTAAATAAATTGCATCAATTGTATGCTTGTTTCGAATAAAATTCACATTAATTTCTCATTTGGCTGTAGTACCTACTTGTATAGTAAATGGACATGTAATTACAATGATTATTTCGCTGTTAAGATAATTATGCTCCTGCCATAGTAATTGAAAAAGTTTGCCATCGATATAGTCGCTGAACTGCCTGAAATTACATTTTTGATTGTTATTTCTTCTCTCTCGATTCCTATCAAGTTTATTTGGCGGTTATTACTATTTGAACTTTTAATAATACGACGGCGACGTGACCAAGGATTTCATGTCGATTTCGAGGTAATAACTTGAGGAGAAAGTTAGAACAACTTACAAAGTGGTACATTGTATTTGATAGTTTTGCTTCATATGAATTAACTCCTACATAGTAACGTCACAATTTCAGAAAACTTAAAGGTTCTATCTATATACTTACCAAGTTGAAGTTTAAAAGCAATGTGGGTGTCTATTTAATGGAACACACATAGTTAGATTTGTATACAACGTCATTTAATAGAGTACTGGAGTCAAGTACTCGTCATTAAACAAAAGCTCAACGGTTACCGAAACAGGCAGCGCCACTCGAGGTTTCGAGGAGCGATTTAACTTTTTGTAAAGTGCAACACTTTCCCAGCCCCCGCGAAGGGCCCTTCAAAACGCTACTGCGTTTAGACAAATGAACAGCGTTGCACCCTTCGTGGCACACGACACGCGACATTGTGCATTTAAATATGGAAAAGGCGAGCGTACCTTTGTGCCTAATGTAAGCGTACTTCGAAACTTTGTCGAAGTGTTCTAAGTTAATGTCGTTTAGATCGTAAGATTTATTCCATTTTTTGTATTGAAACCGAGGAAATTGAATAAGCTCTTAAGTGTTTGCTCAGTAGTAGATACTTTCATATAGGTACCTAATACTACACAAAAATATTTTTGTTTCAGAACTTAATGAAACGTCTCAGTATCTATCACATTATTTTGTAATTTCAGTATCGAATCGCTTCCAGTAAATAACAATTAGTCGCTGTAACACATCCGCCACAAAATGGCGGAACTCGTAGGACACAATAAATCAATTGGAGTGGGTGGTTGACTTTTCACTCAAATGTGTGGTTAATTGTAACCGAAAATGACTGTTGATCGAGCCACACTTAATTTGAGTGGTGCTTTAGTACGCAGGGGCTGCGCTGTGGGGTGACTTCCAAAGTAATGGGTCCGTTGGTTTTGTGATTATTTCGATACTAATTTCCTAAACCTGCCGGAAATAGAACAGCAATTACACTTATTATTGTTTGTATATCGTGTGTCATGCAGTTGTGTGAGACACAGATTTTTAATATCATTTTGACATGTAATCAATAGTGTACCATTTCTGGCAATAAATATTTTATTATACGCTAAATGAACTATTACATTGGATATTAGTACCTACGTTATTTACACTTGACTATGTATAAAGTAATGTCAGTTTTTGGCAAGTAACTACCTATTTTAAATGGTGGCCACAAAACTTTCAGTATCAAATAATATTCAGTTACATTGTCAGATTTATTTAATAAATACGTTCAAACATATGATTAAACCAAAATGTACATATCAAAATCAACTTTTTTCTTCAATACATGTTTACATATATTTTTTAATAGTTCTTTACAGTATAAAAAACCCTTTATAATGGAAATAGATGGTTATAAATTTACTGTTCCTCAGGCCAGTAGACCTCGATCATTTTCTTGAGTTTCTCGTCCATTTCCTTGCCCTCCGGAGGCTGTTTCCCCAGGATGAAGACAAACTTCTCATGGCAATCCATCATACCGAGGTACTGACCTTCTACAACCTTCAACCGCATGGGGTAGCGGTGGAATTCCGCCAGATCAAGCTTGGCTGCAAAATATTACAAACAAATATGTTATAGATATGTTAAATAGTTTTACGCCCTTCCTACGGCTCACAATACAAGAAAGACAGGTGCAGTCATCTTAATGATTACAAAATCACCTGCTCGAAATCAACGAAGTTGTATTGTTATAAAGAAACACAAAAACTACAAACTTTACTAAAGGCACATAAGGCAGGATAAGTAGCCACAGCGGAACTTTTACTTTGATCAGGAGAAAAAAAACTTATCATATAATTATCGCAATTTAGTAGGTATAGGTAGATTATATGGCCAACAAACTTATCTACAAAAATCGAATAAGTACCTACTCAAGTTTAACTTGTTACCTGTGCTTGGAGGCATCTGCAAAGTCCTGTAAGATCCATCTCCCTCGAGTTTCTCCAAGTAATAGTCTCGAGTCTTATTGGTCTTCAGGCTGGCGCATGGGATCTGCATCTTCAGAACTAGGTTGTCCCATTTTAGATTTTCCACAAATTTTCCGAGTAGTTCCTTCAGGTCTTTCCTTTCCTGGTGGGTAAAATTAGCGGATATATGATTATTTATACGTTTATGTTATACCGTTTGGAGTGCGATTAAAAATAAACCTAGTAAATTCAATGAAACTTTTGATCAAAAGACGTTGTACCTAACGTGTGGGCGAGAAAACTGCGCACTACGAATAAGAGGTATTTACTATCTATTCGTGTCGATTAGCTAAACTATATAGTAGATAGATGTAATATAAAAGGTGCCTGGTCGCGACTCGCGACGCTTCTATTTGATCGGCAGTTATCTTGGCAACAATAAATAAACTTCAAAACAATTTTCCAAGCCTTACTCCACTATTGTAGTATCTTAATTATCGGTGTTCCTCTACAAAGCAGTTATTTATTTTGAGCAACAGTGGTGGGCTTCAAGTAGCTATCACTGTAAAAAATCATTAAATCTTATACCTGATCATTGACAGCGCTGAACTCGACACAATGAGTGTCACCGCCTCCTTGGGTTTTCTCTCTCCTAATGTGTAGCAGATGCCAGGAGCCGATAGCCTGGCTGTCATTGAAGGAGAGGCCTTGGGTGAACTCCTGGCAAGTCGGTTGCTTCTCATGCTTCTCGTGTCTGTCGCTCTTGTCGTGCGAGTGATGCGCCACGGCATCCACTGCCGCGTTTAACACTAACACTGGAAATAGTTGATGGTAAGTTTCCATGTCAAAACAGCTCGCGCCAAATGTTTATAATCTAAGCTTGAAAAAAAGTCAGAGAGGATAAAACAATGAAAAATACAAAAGTAATTGGTAAAACCAGGCCAAAATAAAATATATTCAAAATAAATACCTGTGAAAATGAATGTGACCGTCGACGACATGTCTGGAGCTGGGCTGCGCACGGGCAACTGCGGTAATGAACTGAATGACTTGATTGCGACTAACGACTCCGGGATTAACTAACGTTCTGCATCTCCGAATATTGGAGACGGCGACTTTTGCTCGCGAATTATTTTGAGTATGTGGCACAGATTGTGACAAAAAGAAATAGCATGAATCTCATTAGCTGCTATCGTTTAATAAAGAACTCCATGTGCGACCTCACGCTAATTCAGCGTCTGAAACGCTTTTATAAAGACGATAAATAATATCTATATTTTTTAAGGCATAAGTGATCTTCTACTTCTGATTGTTAATAGGTAAATTATATATATTTGGTCATTTGGATAAGTCCACTTTGTTGGGAAAATCTTGAGCCCTCAAAGACGTTTCCAATCCAAAGTAACGCGGTGTCCTGCGTGAGCGACGAACGCGACGCGACGCGACGCTGCGAACGCGACGAACGCGATCAACTCAAAGGAATTCCCTACATGCGGCCTATGTGACAGTCTGCGGCGAGACGCGACGTAACGCGTACTTGTTTTGAGGGCGACCAGACGCGACACCGCGAACTATTCAGAAGCGTTGATTGTTGTGGGACAAAAAAAACATAAATATTAAAGAAATCGTTTATTAGTACAAACAAGTTGGAAGATTGTTGCTGTCTGTACTTTAAATATGAACTTTCAAGCAAAATTGTAACACAACTTCTCCATGATTTGAGAAGTAATGACCAAAATCACGTAGGACATCTGTCGCGTATAGCATCGCGTCGCATTACGTCGCGTCGTGTTGCGTCGCGTCGCGTCGCGTTCGTCGCTCACGCAGGACACCGCGTAAGTGAGATACACTTACTTTTCAATCCAAAGTAAGTGAGATACACTTACTTTTCAATCCAAAGTAAGTGAGATACACTAACTTTGGATTGAAAACGTCTTTGAGGACTCAAGATTTTCCCAACAAAGTGGACTCATCCAAAGATCCTTATCCAGCGCCTTGGTTGATGTCGCGATGACCGCACGGTAAACAGAATAAACAGCGACTTCCCGTCTGCGTCCTCAGCCAGACGAGACAATTCCTCGTAATGCGATAATACTAATCAATCCACACTTTACGAACATGATTTGGTGACAATTTTGGAGATTGGACAATTTTTTCCTGTTATTTTGAGAGGTCCGAGAATACGCAGCCTTGGAGGAGGTGGAAAATTTTGGCACATTTATTATATATGGATGTCATTTGTTTTCAACATACGCGCATTCTTTGTTGATGATTTAAGACGAAACACAGCCTTGCAATTAGTAGAAGGGCCAAGCCGCCCCCGTGTGCGAAGTGTGCAGCGCGTTCGCATTCATCCTTTTGCCTAGAAGGAAAGCAAACAAGTTTGAGAACAAATGTATGAGAATATAAACTGTCTAAATATGATTATTGTGTTGCAAAATGTTTTATACATGTCCTAAGTGTTGTGTTACCGTTGGACCACAGGCTTTTTGAAACTTCCGTGTGGTTAAAGACAAAGGCGAGCGCGTGTCCTTTGTTTTCCATTTATCCATCAACTGCTTGCGAATATTTACACATTATACTACAATCGAAATTAAGCCTTATGTAACCAATATAAGATACATTTTCCAATAAATGAACAGTAAATATGGATTTCCATGGGGTTGCGGTTAGGTGCGCACGCGCTTCTTGTATCGAACGCCTGATTACCATCCTTTGTTACGTTGCACGAAGTCTGACATCTGTCGTTTCTTATGATTTCAAGAAAGTCTAATGAATTACCTACTGTTTCTTTGAAGTTTAGTGCCTTATTTATTTTTTGTTCGGGCCACTTTGAGCATGTAAAGATGTGACGACCTCGATGGCGCAATGGTTACCATACCGGACTGCCGAACCTGAGGTCCCGGGTTCGATTCCCGGTTCGGTCGACATTTGTGTGATGAGCATGCTTGTTGGCCGTGGTCTGGGTGTTATAATATGTATTTACAACTATGTAATGTAGCTATATGTAGTTTATCAGTTGTGTTAGCACCCATAACACAAGTTAATAAATAGCTTACCATGGGGCTAACCGACCGTGTGTGAAGGGGGTGCGATATATATTTATATTTAAAAAGATAAACATGAACCAAACTATAGTTCGGCCATTCAGAGAATGCGTTCCTGACACGTCGCGATTGAACTGACGACGTAACTACATTCATTGATTATTGATATAATAATGTTGTTTTAATGCTCCTCAATTGTTAAAACGGTAAACAACCAGCAAAAATATTTTTATCGTAACTGCAACGCCATTGCAAAGTTACGTCGTCAGTTCAATCGCGACGTGTCAGGAACGCATTCTCTGAATGGCCGAACTATAGCAACGCGAATGGTACCTTATAAATGCATGAAATTAGGTACCTGACTCCTGTACTCCCACATTGTTCTCCACGCATAATTACAAGTAATCAACGCTTAAAGAAGAACTTTAATTATGAATGCATTTCATGTTTAAGTTAATATGATTTTATTCACAGCAGCTACGCACTAAATTAGCCATACCTCTGGGAAATAGAGCCTGGCAAGAAATTAGTAACACTCAACAAGGCACGCATAAACAATTACATGAGCGTTTCGTTACTCCATCGCCAATTTATATTGGACAATAAATCATGGGTAGACGTCGACTGCGCTCATTAAATCTATTATTAGGTTCCACACTCATTTACCTACATACATACGCGTGTCTAATTTATAAAATGTGCCTAATAACTGTGTCATCAATCAACCAATTTATTGACACACATATCGTGGAACTTTCTAAATTGTCTGAATTCAAATGAGATGGTAACATGTCAGCCTTGTTTTGTTTTAACCTTATGAGCTTTCGATGACTGTTTTATTAATTTTGTGAATATTTAATCTAGGTAATCAATTTACTTAACTTTTCAATTTTTTACGTAAAATGACATAACAATTTGTCATAATCGATAGTCTATGGAACAGTGTGTTGAGGTCATTAATCAAATGCTTATCATAAGCTTTCGTGAGTACCAAAATAGAAAAGAAAAAAAATGGAAACGTCGGGAAAATACTTTTTGTGTATGTAGGTACCTACTTTATGAAGTATCAAAAACTTTTGCGGAATAATCTTTAAGCTGGCTAGATTTTCAATCAAATTTACCTACAGGTAGAACAAAAGTAACCAAACAGTCCCACACCTATTGAAATCTGTACCCAGTAAATAAAAAGCAGTATTAAATGTTCGAGTATTCGTATGTTCAGTTAGGTGCGTCAGCGCAGCGTTCCCGCTAGTTTATGTGGCTTGGTTATCTGTGGAGATTAGATCGCGCCGCTCCGACACATCACGCCCACTAGTGGCCCACCAGCGGACCGCAACACCAACCTATGAATATACTCGTACCAAGACTTGATAATGTTGTTTATAATAAAACAGTAATGGGTAATGGTTTTGAGTTTGCAGATTCTGGATTTGCTATCTGTTTATTTCATAAATAGACCAGATCAATGGGTGTAAGGATGCTGGGTTTGAAGATCAGTCAATATCAGGTTTTTCAGAGGTACAAACCAAACCGACAATGAATGCGAGTACGTTTGTTAATCGAAGCAAAATCATCATAAATATTACGTTCTACAGACGAGTAGGTATAGCCTAGACCGTTATCATTAAAGGCTGTCTAAAAACTTTATCTAAGATCATTTTCCACATAATAAACATGCTCTAAATTGGTACAGTAATTAAATAGCAATTAGCTGGCAGTTTCATAAATAAAAATAATGTTGATCGCCATAAAATTAATGAAAAGTAAATACTTGTGCAGTTTTTTTACAATTTTATAGCGTTTCCTATTTGCCTTTTAATTGTCTCTCACGGCCCATGGGCAACAATAAATTGTGTGCTGATACAATCGAATAAATACTTGTTAATTCTTCTAATATCGCAAAAGAAGTTATAAGAGCAATTACGTACCTACAAATAGGAAAAGGTTTTCTTTTAGCGATTTCTATCTCCATGAAGTTAACGAGCGGTAGAATTATGTCTCACATTAAATGTTTTCATTATTTATAGATTCGAATGTGTGATAGTCTTCGTACAAAACATGTGCACTTATTATAGGAGTTTATTGGCATTGCTAATTTTATTTCACAATTAACTGTAGCTAATTTTAGCAATGGCTCTATAAACGTTCTTTAGTTAGCTAAGTTAGTTCTTTAGCTAAGTTGAAGTTTTACAATTACAATAATTTAAAATGTTCCTGTAAATACAAAATTTTTTGAAATATTTTATTTTGTTGTAATTATCTTATTGAACATAATTTAATTTTTTTAAAGTCCCAATGAAGGGTTTCCATATTATTTATTTAATGTTGTACAAATAATGTAACGAATGAATGACCCGATCTAAAAAGAAAACATATAATGCTTTCATGCTGAAATGCTAGAATCTCATTTTTACTGGGGGCACAATGCGTTTACGAATGGTCCATCAACGTTTCTTTTTCTGAAAACGGACTTTCCAGCTAAGCTTTTATTCTGAGCAAAAAGAACACAAAGCAGAGATGCATTTAATTATGGGTGTAACTTAATTGAATTCGTTCATAAGCCAGAGAAGAGCTGCAAGAATACCGTGTGTAGCTGTAAGAAATACATATTTTGTGCAGTTTGAATTAAATAAGTGAGTGGGCATGAGCATAGCCAAGTTGAATGGAAGCTAGGAAACCAATATCTTATATTTCGAATATAATATTTAACTATTTCAGCTGCAGTTGTATTTAAGCAGGTGATCGTATATTCGTAGGCGGCGGCACCTGCATTAGCAAAATAATTTTTCTTCAAGTTCCATTAAAACTGTTATAATTGACGTTGCCTAAACCACAGGTCTTTTGTTCTCGCCTGATCCGCGGACATCCCGGCGTGGTTTTAATTACTGCCGGCCAAATGCGTTAATGTAATCAAAGCTCAATACATCATACTCGCGCTATCGCCCCGCCTCGGTTTGATTAATAATTCTAATGAGCGGCGGTGCCAAACGAGTTAATTAAGCGTTCGTTTTTTACCGGTCGGTGCCACCGCGGCTGGTAAACGGGCGCATCAATCACCGCTTTGTGTCCGCCGCCGAACTTCTTAATGATTGAAATGATGCCAGACGATCCAGAGCTGCCCTCTGACCGCCGCCCGCCCGCGCCCGCGCACCCCAGCTCTCACACTGGATGTAAGCAACGGGTGCAAATCGACAGTTTATCTTGAAGGGTAACCTTCACAGGCACACTTGATTTCAAATCAAATCGAATCAATTTATTTATTCATATACATTTTGGTTATTAAATATGTTCACAATTTTAATAAAATTAGTACCACCAAAAACATGCGCCTAATTATTGTAAATCCTTTTATCAAGAAGACATTTCAGCAAGAAATATTTACTTCATGAAATTTTCCTTAGTCTTAGCCGTTAGACGTTGGAGTATTACCGTTTATGCGTTGACCAATTCATTCTGAAATTCTATATTGGTATTTAGTGGTAGGAACCATTTGATACCAACTGGCCACAAAAGATTTTCACAAAATCTTAAATAAAAACCAGACTCGGAAATTTTACGTATTTCGGGGTAGTCATAACATTGTCCAAAATGATTCAATAGCGATATACTTAAAAAGATTTTAATAAGCAACATAAGCGCAAAAAACTATAGCAATTAGGACAATCAGTTTCACAATATTAAAATATGTTAGAGGCATAAGAAAAAGAAGACTCGAGATAAAAAATACGATACCCTAATGTAATATCTAGACCGGTAGCTACAAGAATTCGGTACATACATTATGTACGGTGTAATGCGGTGGGGGTTGCAGAGTTTGTTGAATGATAGAATGTTTCACTAAAATAAAGTTTATTGTACTGATCCACAATAACTTCTTAAATGTTAAAATGTTAGTAAAACTATGTTAAATGGAATGTTAGAAATGTTGCAATGAATGCACCCGAATATCGCGGTTACCCGATGCGCACTGACTCTCTGTTACAATTTTAATACTAATGAAGTAACTGCGTAAGTCGCGTACCTAATGCTGATCAAGGTGTTCGGTGTCATTGCACCGAACATATTCGGGGCCGCAAAAGATGAGACGATGAGATAATTCTAAAATAAAATGTTTACAAATTGATGAATGTTAATAATCTAAGCCTTGTCATATCTTAATTCTAAATTTCTCCTAGGCATGGGAGAACACGATTGGTTTTTAATCGCACATGTTTTGATTACCCCGTATCGACCGTGGGGACTCGGGAGCCGGTCTCCCATACAACTTCGCGCACTCTCACTAACGTTAGAAACACTCGGTTGTCGGTCAACCTTATTTGAACGCGCACTGTTGTCGGATGTTTGATCACTACACTGTCGATTAACCACTCGCGCACTGTTCACTTCACTACGGTTGCCTGCTGTAGGCTGAAGCTCGATGTCCGGCGATAGATGGGCACAAGTCGCCCGTCGTCGCTGCCAGCGGCGGCACCACAAGGCGCCAGCCGCCACCACTCCTGCTCCTACCAGAATGTAGCTCACAGCGTATAAGTGAATGTCGTGGTAAGATAGCGAAGCTCCCAACTCAATTCTGTTATTTTTCATCTCCTCGATTCGGTGATGTAATTGGTATAGCTCAGTTTCTAGGTTGTTGGATTCTGTTATGTTTGGTATATCTGTCCACGCGATGGAAGTGTTGATGAAGTAATTTAGCTGATCTATCGACGGGCTATAAACTGGACTAGTTATGTTCACTCGGTTCTCGGTATTTTTTGGGCTATGAAGAGTGAAATCATGACCTTTGAGTAAGCAACCAGGCTCTATGTATATAATGCCAGCTTGATGTAGTATTTCCACACTAATTTGTTCTCCACACAGTACATTGACAGGACAACTATTGCAGCAATGGTAGAGATAATGGGAGGGTTTTGTCAGGTATACCCATTTGTTTTCACATCTTGACCTCTTAATTTTACATTTATTTGTGTTAGGATCTAGCTCACAAAACATGGGTTCACTCCTTTGATGTTGAATAGGCTTCTTCAAATCGCATATCCATATTCTCTGTTTCACACAGCTGGATAATTCGTCAGAAGTGAGAGTAGTGTAGGTGTTCCTCTTTAAATCGGTTGCAATATATTCTGATAGTGGGATAAGTTCCACCATAGACCCGTTGTATTCATGTGGTATTGATGTTATTCTATACAGCTTGTATGTGTCCCTTCCAATCAGTGGAAAAGTTATTTGAAATAGAAAATAATTTTCTGTTAATCTTGCTTTTAAATGCAGTAATGGGTACAAGTCTCTAAGGTTATGGGGCTCAATTGGCAACATTGTGTCATCTGATAAATGCCCCGAGATAGTGTTGAGTTCACTCTGTAATTGATCGGGAGTTAGTAAGTGTATATTAAACTGTCCATGATGTATGTTGGTAAATATATCTACCAGAGTATCCTGATTTCCCTTTAAATTCTGTAATAAGTTACTAGCTATAAGTGACATCAGGGTAAATTCTTGGAGTAGCTCAATGTTATTAATGTCTTCTTGAAACCTTTTGGATCTGTTTTCTAGTTTCATGATATGTTGGTTAATCAATTTGTGTTGTTTATTCATAATAGACGCAGTTCGTTGTAACAGATTGTATTCAGACTCTATAATTGACGTCTGATTCTTCCATAACTCGACAATATGTTTTTCATTGTTTCGTATTAAGTTGATGTCTCGGGTATACTTTTCTGCGAAATGTTCGTCCAGTACCCCGAACAATGAATTCGCTAAATAGCCTACTCCATTAATAAGGCCGCGTCGCCGCCTCACGTGACGCCTCACCTGCTGATCTAGCAAAAACTGATTGTAGTACTTTAGTTCGTTGGCCTCATGCGACAGCTGAGTGGTTATCGTGTTACAGTGTTCGCCACCTATTGTTTTGCATGTAGTATCTAAATAAGTGATAATTTTATTGAATGCACTTATGCCTTCCCAGTATGGGGACATGTCGTAGAAAATTACCATAGTCCATTTGTCCTTAGCAAGGCTTAATCTTCCTATCGAATCAAAAAATAGTGATTGTTCCCTTCCAAATTGTGTTACATTATATGCACCATGCGCACTGCCGCACATAGTCATGAAAAATGTTAAAGCCATAACAATATACGAAAACCTTACAGTGTGTGATTTCCTCCTGGTGCCCCTTGGGCTTTGATTTCCTTCAATGTTAGATGTTTGGGTATTTGTTTCTGGGAACTTGTCTTGCTGTTCGTCCGTTTCTATTGGCAATAGCGAGAGCTTGACTACTGGCCGTTTAATAACACCACCTTTGGTTTTTAAGGTGACGACACGTACATAGCCGTCGCTGCCTGGGTGTACATCGACAACTTTACCCATTATCCATTTCCCAGCTGGAACATTATCCTCGTGTACGACTACCATATCTCCGATTTTCATGTTTCTTTGGGGCTTTCCCCATTTCTCTCTCGCTGTTAACTGTGTTAAATACTCTGTTTTCCATTTCAACCAGATTTGTCGGGTAATATTAGTAGTCAAATGCCATCTTGTTCGTGCGTCTTGTTTTGTTTCTATTACGGTGTTGCCAGATCTACCTGTTAAGAAGTGGGCCGGAGATATATACTCTAAATCTTCAATGTTTTCGTTAAGCGAGCACAACGGCCGCGAGTTGAGGCAAGCCTCTATTTTTGTTAGAATTGTTGTGTACTCCTCGAATGTCAGTCGTTGTTCACCGACTACTCTTTTTAGGTGATATTTCAGGCTGCGCACTGCTCTTTCCCACAGCCCCCCAGCACTAGGCCACGATGGCGCGTTAAAGTGCCATTCTATTTCCATGTCGGCAATATCGGCAAGCAGTTTGTCTCCGAAAACTTGTTGAATTTCTTCATATTCTTCTCTCAGTGACCGGTTGGCTCCAATGAAATTCGTGCCTTGGTCACTGTACATGTGACGCGGCGCTCCTCTCCTGGCTGCCATTCGGCTCAGTGCTGCTAAAAATGCCGAACTGGTAAGGTCAGACACCAGCTCGAGATGTACGGCCTTCGTAACCATACATATAAACACCGCCACATATCCCTTAGTTGTTCGCACGCCTCTACCCTTGTTGGCCTTAACTTCTACGAAACCGGTATAGTCTACCCCAGTGTGGTAAAACGGAGGAGCAGGGTTCGCTCTGGCCGCGGGCAAATCTCCCATCAACTGGTGTTCCTTCCTTGCAGCATGTTTTCGGCAAGTGACACAGTTCCGCAGCTGTGCCTTGGTTGTTTTGATTCCACCTGGTATCCAATACTGTTTCCTCATTGTCGCCAAAGTTAGTTTGGGTCCTCCATGAAACGTTAGTAGATGACATTCTTCTATAAGAAGTTCAGCTAAACGACTTTTGTTAGGTATTACTTTAGGATACTTCATCTCACTGCTCAAGTTTGCGTGCCTTAGGCGTCCTCCCACTCTCAAGATTCCGTTGTCATCAATAAAACAATTTAAAAGAAATAATTTACTTTTTGTTCCAACGGTGCCATTCTTACTGATTTTTTCGACCTCTTCAGCAAATTCCTTTCGTTGCACATATTTAATTATTGTTAATTTAGCTTTTCGCAATTCTCGCAATGTTAGGTACGATGGCAAATGTTTACGTTGTGAAATTGGTGTCAACGCCCTGAGTATCCACGCAAATATATGTATTATTTTCCTAAATGAGCTATAATTGTTTAATAAATCTTCAATAATGTTAACGGTTTGTTGTATAACATTAACTTGTTTTATTTTTCTTTTTTCTTCTTCTGTAGTGTACATGGGTTGTTGATTCTGTTCTTTCTTCATGTCTAAGGATAGTAACCATGCTGGTCCATGCCACCACAGTGGATGTTCTAAAAGCTGAGACGCCGTTAGTCCCCTGCTAGCGCAGTCAGCAGCATTCTCTGCGGACTTTACATACCGCCAGTTGTCACTCGGCATAATCTGTTTTATCGCGTTAATTCTGTTGGAAACAAATGGTGTCCATCTCGTTGAATCTCCGTGTATCCAGCCCAACACGACCATGGAATCACACCATCCATAAGTTTCATATGGGCAGCTAATGCTAGAAGTAATTTTACTCATGAGTTTTGCCAATAAAAGTGCACCACATAACTCTGTTCTTGGTAATGTTATAGCCTTTCGATGTGGTATAAGCTTAGACTTTCCCGCTACTAATATAGCTTCTTGGCTGTGTTTAGTACGAGCGTATACGACACATGCGTAGGCTTCCACAGATGCATCACAAAACCCATGGAATTCGATAATACTGTTCTCTTGCGTTTTTATCCACCGCGGCACCACACAATGTTTAATGTTTTCGATATCAGCTGTTAGTTTACACCACTCCTTGTATACGTCACCAGATACTTCATCATCCCATTGGAGATCAGTTTGCCATAGCTTTTGGAAGAGTAGTTTTAGTTTTGTTGATAAGGGTGTTAACCAGCCCAACGGGTCAAATAACTTCGAAATTTCCGAGAGTAATTGCCGTTTAGTAAGTTTTTCTATTTGTGTTGTGAAATTAAAGTTAAATGTAAAATGATCTTGTTTTGTTTGCCAGCATAAACCTAATGTTTTTGATGTTTCTTCATTTTTGAAGTGATAACTTGTTTCTTCCGCATTCTGTTTTACGCTTTCTAATATTCTGTCGTTATTTGACGCCCATTTTCTTAACGTAAATCCACCTAATTTCAACAACTGATGCAATTCTTTAATCAAGTACTTTCCCTGTTTAATGTTATAGGCACCATGGAGGAGGTCATCCATCAGGAATGAATTTTCTAGGATTTCTGCTGCCTCAGGATGTTTACTACGCTCGTCCGACGCCAACTGTTTTAAAGTCCTCATAGCTAAAAATGGGGCTGATTTTGTTCCATAAGTGATTGTAGTTAGTTGAAAGCTCTGTATGGGTTGTTCCGGTGATTCTCTCCAAACAATTTTTTGAAGATGCTGGTCGTTATTATTTACCAGCACCTGGCGGAACATCTTCTCGATGTCTGCTGTAAACGCGTAAGGATATTGCCTCCACTGCAATAACAATGATTGTAAATCCTTTTGCATGTTAGGCCCCTTGCACATTATGTCATTCAAACTAAACCGAGTAGATGTTTTGGCGGACGCGTTAAATACTACTCGTAACTTTGTTGTTAATGAGTCATCACGCTGCACACAGTGATGAGGTAGGTAGCATTGTAGGCTTGCCTGCGAGTTTGTTTCTTCAGGTTTCATATGTTGTAATTCGAGATATTCTTTCATAAAAGTTTTGTATTTGCTAGCTAAATGTTCGTGTTTTCTAAATTTTGTTTCTAAATTCCTTAGTTGGGCGATTGCCATAGGCTTAGACATGCCCAGTTTGTGTTTCAACTCTTCCTTCAGCGGTATTCTAACTTCATAGCGGCCTTCTTCTGTTCTTCTTGTTGTTGACTCATAAAATGTTAGACACTCTTGATCTTCGGTGGACAGATTTGAAGTCTCACTAATCTCTTCCACCTGCCAAAACCGTCTGATCTCTTCTATGTTATTTAACACGACGTTACACTGGTATGTCTTTACGTTGCCGCATAGCAACCATCCCAGTTGAGTTTGTTGTACTAAGGGCTGATGTGCATTCCCGCTTTTTATAATGCCACTTAGCATGATGTTAGCGTAAACGTCGGCTCCGAGTAACAAATCCACGGGGCGGCTGATATAGAACTCGGGGTCAGCTAATGGTATGTTATCAATATGCGACCAATCTGGTTTCGGGAAGCTCTTGTTTGGTAGGCTTTTAATGAGATTCGTCATAATAAAGGCTTCCGTTTCGAATATAAAGTTGTTGTGCAGAGAAGCGCATACTATAGAAATCACTCCCTTGCAGTTGTTCTCCTTTTGTCCTACTCCAAAGATGACTCCTTTACATCTCTGTCTTTTTATGTTTATTAACTGCGCCGCCGATTCTGTTATTAATGATATTTGGGAGCCCTGATCCACCAAAGCTCGCAAGGTATACTCCGAACCGTCGGAACCCTTAACACTCACCAAAGCTGTTGCTAACAGTATCTCTGAGCTGTCGACGTGTGACGTATGTGACGCAGCCGCGAAGTTCTCCTGTTGTTGTTGTGAAGTCATTTGACTACGATTTGATGACAAAGAAGGCGCATTTTTGAGTTTTGCAAATGCGTCATGTAAAATAGTGTTATGAGGTTCTTGACATTTTCTGCATGTTAATGTTGAATTGCATTTATTACCATTATGGCTAAATAGGCAATTAGTGCAGAGTTTTAATTTGTTTGCTGTTTTTAATTTTTGTTCATCATTTAACGTTAAATAATTTTTGCAATTATAAATGCCATGTTGATAACTGCACATTGGACACTTTACATTCGACACGTGCATGGATTTTGCAATCGGCTTATTTAGGTTATTATAAGTGTTGTTCGGCTTATTGTATGAGTTATAAAAATGTTTCTTTATTTCCGATGATGAATTATTGTTATATTTCTTTACAGAGCTTTTCGGTACTCCACTATCTTGTTTTCTCTGAGCTGTTTCGAGAGTAGTAAATTTTGTTTCCAAAAACTCTAGGAATTCTTGTAGAACCGGAAGTTCCCTAGAGTTTTTCAATGACTCTAGATAGTCGGTGTATGCTCCGACCAAAATCCGGCTCGAAGGACCAAAAAACTATGTACGGTGTAATGCGGTGGGGGTTGCAGAGTTTGTTGAATGATAGAATGTTTCACTAAAATAAAGTTTATTGTACTGATCCACAATAACTTCTTAAATGTTAAAATGTTAGTAAAACTATGTTAAATGGAATGTTAGAAATGTTGCAATGAATGCACCCGAATATCGCGGTTACCCGATGCGCACTGACTCTCTGTTACAATTTTAATACTAATGAAGTAACTGCGTAAGTCGCGTACCTAATGCTGATCAAGGTGTTCGGTGTCATTGCACCGAACACATTATATATTATTGCCTCAGGCTTTATCTGGCTACCGATCAACATCTCCAATAACATTCAAGATTTACATAAAATAACGTTTAATAGTATCTTTCCACCAATCACTGCATTGCTTTTTATATACCCACTGGGTATCTGTTTACTTATTCAAAAATAACTTCAATGAAAATATATACATAAAAAGACTTTTAAATTGTACCTAGTAAAACTATGTAAGAACATAGCGGAGCTTTTTGAAGGCAAGTATTTTTTCTTTGCCACAAGCATTAGGCGTTCTGAATTACTTTAATTTTCAACATTTATAAAACGACAAATCAAAATATCTTTGCCCGGGGATGATCTACGAGACAAATGGCGAACATTAATATGAATCAAAACAGTTTATTCTGTAAAACTAGTGGGACCGGTGTTCGTCAAACATTATCAATCATTTTCGCCGCGGCCGCGGGCAGAATAGCTTTAATTTGATAAAACGCAATTAGCTACCAAAAAGAAATCTAATCTCAGAAGGCGGCCCCAAGTTTTTTGGCCGCCATGTTTTTGGGTTCCACATTAACGCCTCGAATAAATAGAATAAATTACAAAACTTAACTACAGCTAATGATTAATAGAAACAAAGATTTTGGTGGTCTTATAGATTAATTTCAGTACCAAATGGATCATTATTACAAAAAGAAACTCGCTTCTTATTGCACATAGAAAATGATTGCAAGAGAGTTGTATGGTACGGACTTCACAATGCGCTGTCTAAATGAATACATTTATTTTGTTATATTATAAACGCGTGTTTTCTACGATTGAATGGTCCTTCAATTTAGTGGCGAGTCATTCCAGTGGCAGTATCAAGTGGAACGCGCGCCGCGGGGTTTAATGTCTAATTCACCGCGCTACCAACAGGTGGCGGCTGCGCGGCTTTTCAAATCTGACAGACGCCATTGCCTTTACGTCAGAAAGCCGCGAATAAAATTAATGATGTTCGCGCCTTAATGACGTTTCACGACGCCGCTCCATTGTGTCCGTAATACAACAATTATTGAGATCATTTATTAAGTTTATTGATCTTTTAACTTAATCTTTTATTTCGTAATTTAGCTCCGTGCGAGAGCGCGAACTCTGAAAAAAAATATCTCATATGCGGAGGTATTTTTTGGACTATTTTTGTCATTATACGGCGTGATGTGAGCGGGTCTTTGAATATAGAGGCAATTACTGCCCCGCATGTGGTTTGATTATGTACGACGGTTCCATTCCATCTAGCGATGAGGCTATAAAACGCCGGTAAAAACATTACTAAACCTTCGTCTGCCGCAGTTTTTGAGCTTCCGTTGCTAAATTGATGCTAATGTTAAGAGCTATTGTTACGATATTCTGAGTGTTAGAGAGTAACTGTCTGTTTTTGCGTGTTCTAAAGTAGATTAAAATTTCGTTTGGCTTTGGGTTTTGATAGCTTTCGGTAAGGTTGTGTGTGTGGACGTTTGAGTTTATGCATAGTGTGGAAAGTAGTTGCCGGCACTGTAGACGTAGTTAATTAGCAGTTAGTTGACAGTTAGGTTCCTTTGAGGCCGGGTAATGTCGAAGCTTTGCCATCTTACTGCTATTAAGCTTGAGCTCGACTAGCATGCTAATGCGTCTCTCCGCTTGCTGCAAATTAACTAGGTCTTCAGGGAGTCGCAGAGTTAAATTTTTAATTAGTTATTTCTAAATTAAAATATAAGTATAAAGCGGGTTACTTAGAACTTACATTGAATGTGATCGACTGTTTTCCATGTAGTACTTACCTAGATTTTTTGTTATAGTATCTATTGGCAATTTTGTAAATTTTACTCATGCAACACAAATTAAATATGCTGTAAATTTGAAATGAGACTGCTAGATACAACCGTGCGGGAGATAGTACACAGTTCTGTTACACGAGGATTTTTTTCCGACGGAGAAGACCCTGAAAGATATACCTATAGCGACACCACTTATATTTAACTAGACTCCCTAAAATCTTCGGATCAAGTATCAGTAGTCTGTCCCCAGCCAAATTTTACCTAAATTAATTAAGTTCATCACATCGTACATTATAAATACAATGATGTTTTACAAATTAAATAGGTACGATAACACACTAATTAATAGACGTATTATAGTTTATATGAACTGTGAAAACCTAATTAAAATATACCAAAATATAGCCGGAAATAGACCCATAATAGCGTAAAACCCAGATATTGCAGATAAATCATTATTAGACTCATATTAAAAATTACATCAAATCTATTCAGGGCCTGATTAAATATAATTTTAAGAAATGAAAGATAAGTGCTTACTACCAAATTGTTACAAAATAATTCAAGCTGGAACGTATAGATCCTACACTATTGTCACATCTCAAGCTTGGATTTCATGCACCAGATTCCAGCGAGCTTTAACAAGTGAGCGTCGAATTAGCTCGAAGGAAATAGTCTGAAGCAATTTCAGCGCTGTTATTACTTTGATACACGCTGTAAGAGTAGTTCGCGCTGTCGTGTTATAGCATTTGTTAGCTACGAACCAAGCCAAGGGAGGCACGTACCGCAAAATGATATCTAATAAGCCAGCGTTAAGATTATCGCCGCGATACGCTTCCCTCAACAAGGTCCGATTTCCCAATAACATTCCGTATACTTACCTACTATAATTTCAAAGCCTTCATGTACGTACCTACGTAGATAATCCGTAATTCCTTGTGTTCAGTCCACGATCGTCGGAAACCAGCGCAATTAGATGCAATCGTGTCGGAATTATTGTAATAACCAAAAAGAATCGATGGTCTAACGATGGGCGATCGCTGCGCGGCTATTGGCGCGGCACTCACCAATGCGCGCGCGCACGACCAAGCGTTGTTAGCCGATCTACACGAGATAAGCTAATTATACAACAGCGGACGTTGATTGTTATTCTACTTTCCTCCTTTATTTTTCAGATGTTAAGCTTTCGAAGTATATCTTAATCGTTGTACGCATACATAAAGTTCAAAGTGGTTATTAAAATATCGATCGGAAGGAGAAACACGTTATTATTGTACGAATCGTCTAATCATTAACGATTGAATAGACCACCAACGATAACCATTACGGAAATTAAAACGGGCACTACGTGTGTCTTTACCTACATATTACGAACATATAGCAGAACCAACACTGGAATAAATTGATATTTAAAACGTGTTTTTTTACATTTACCTCTATAAACTTAATACACTTTAGGGATATTTATTGAAGTTATTTTTAAATTTTAATTGCCCACCATTGTTTTCAGTTCCTAAGCTACAGACTGTAAACATGCATATTTTGTTCTAACAATTTCATGAATATCTAGATTAGTTTATCGGATCTGTTTCCTCTAAGCGAGTTAGAGGATTATATTATTGGTCACACCTACTTCACGTTTTCGGAAATCTAGCTGCAACAAGGAAAAATTGTGGGGAATACCGCTAAGCATGCCTATATTAGTCAAAACTTCGAAACTGTCAAATTGAGTCGTTTTTTGCCTCGCCATCGTAGACAGATGTTGTGAGGATGTAGCGGTGTAGCGGGGACGTCGCGTAGTCGTCGCGTAGACTTTGCGTAGAAGGCGCGTAGGCTTCTTATAGATTACAGATCTATAAAAACAAATGTTTAGCTGTAAATCTTCCATGTTAATAAATAATACATAGGTAGGTACATTTTGCTATTAATACATTTTGAAGTTGTAGGATCTACTAGCGAAGGCAAAGGGTATTATAAAGGCGATAAAGTAAAACCTTATTACGTACCTACTGACAGGATAGAATACCTATTAATTAACTAAGCATTTTTCAAAGTGATGCCACTTGTACGTACTATAGTCTACTGACTTAGTAAACTATTTTCTAAATTAATACCTCTGTTCCCCAGCCTGGATGTTAATTTATGTTTTCTTAGTCAAATACTATTTCCTTGCGTCCGTATAGTTGATGATAAGTTGATAGAACTTGATTCATACATTGTAACAGTAAATTATTGTGGACATACAACCCGAATGCAGCTGAGACAGGTTTTAAAGCTGATTCTCTATAGAGAGCTAAGTTTAGCTTAAGCTTAGGTCAGGAAGAGACATTAAAAAATTATATAATTACCTGAACTTTCAGTAGAAAACTACATTAGTATCCCAAAAACAAAAACATTAATAAAAATATATCAGAAAATCAATCTAATGTTCACTTTTCGGTTAGAACTCGGAAATAACAGCTTATTGTCAAGAAAAGTCTATTCTAAGCACTTTCATAACAAATACTACGTTTGACAAATAATAGCCTCTTTTACGGTTGTTTACAAGTGTCACTTAATTGTAGGTATAATATGTTATGTTTTTGCCAGTACTACAATATGAATTTCAATCCCCAGAGAAAGAAACTGTTTTCAAGTTTAGTGTCATCTTTTATTTATTAGGTAATCAATGGTTTGGAAGTATTTAAAAAAATAAAATTTTGCTACAACTAATGTAGCCTCTTTACTGCGAAGCTGACACAGGCAGGTAGATTTCTTGCTTTTTAGAATGAGCGGCTTTAGGTTTACAATTTCATGATATTAGAGCGACATTTACACATATTAATTCGTACTAGCATATTTTGTAATATCTCTCTTGAAGATAGGGCTGCACATCCAGCTGTGTACGCGTAGGGTCTTATAACTAAACTTAATATAAGTTTGGTAAATACTTGTGAAACAGTACACTTATATTATAGTTGGTATAGTTAGGTTAACTTCTTGCTTCGTCATTTTAGTACTGAGATGAATGTAGGTAAGTTTCAAGGCACGAAGTGGTCTAGAAGTTTTATTAATGTAGGTAATGTCATGAAAGAAATGTTTTGCAATTGTAATGTGTTGATATGTGTATGTGTGAAATGTGGGTATATTATTTTGTGTTCTTATCAGAAACCAAAAGAATCTGCTAAACTTTCTGTTATCCCCTTTGACAATGAGTAGGTAATTTTAATCTTTAAAACTTGAAAATAGAAATTAAAATGATATACAGATTGCGATAGAAGCCAAATCCCTTGCCAACCTTAGTCTAGCCTAGCATTATCCTGGCCCGTAGTCACAACAGTCACGTATCATCGATTGGGCCGACTCTTCATTGCGCGTACGTGCGCTCGCGTCGCCCGCGCATGCGCCGTGGGTGCGCATTAAACGCGCCATGTGTGCGCGCAGCTATCGAACATAATCGCTATATGCTCGTGACAATTGTTGCTTAAAGCGAAGGATCTGAATACTTTTGGCTTTAGGCTATTGATAAAATTAAAAAGAGTGTGAATGATCGCATAAATTAAAAAATGCTACGCTTCAAGTAGCTGGTGTATCACCATGTCCTAGGGTGGGAAGCTAACTGGTGTATCACAATGATGGGAAGTAGAAGTCTTAGCGTGAAGCTTGTCTTCAGAAAGAGGAACAATATTGTTAGTTACATTATTGACTTGATTCCCATTTTCTGCTTCTGTAACGATTTTTTTTTCAATTCTGTTCATATCCAAGTTACGAGACTTGACAAAATCAAGGCGTGTTGAATGCCAAAATGAAGTTCTGACAGAGGATGTGACAGATTCTGAATCTAAAAAAACCTACATATTTTCGTAGCCGCGTAGGCAATAGGCTACGACAGAGTTGTTATACCAGGCATCTAGCTAGCATACTATTCTGGTAAAATTTGATAAAAAGATGCACTTACAATTCAGGTACGGCTAATTGTGCCTAGCCACTGTGAATTGATGATTCCGGATATTTACCTACATGTTTCACAAATAAATACGTGTAACGTCTCTTGATGTCTTCTCACCCTGAATAAATTGCATTTAAAAAGCTCTGACATAAAAAGGTTTAAATTTTGTAGTTGCTTTCACAGGTAAGAATTTCACATGAAACATGGTGGTCATTGTTTCTTGGAATGAAAAATCAGCCACACTTAACTTCGTCAATTAAACGCTACAAACGACATCAATTCAAATCACCTGGCCTAATTTGACGTTATCAGGTCTCCATTAAGGGTAACAGACACCAAATGGCGGAACATTGGCGGTGTTGTAACAAGACTGACTTCACTCGACCGCATGTCATTTTATTACTCCCCCCTAACACATAATTGTTTGCGGTTAAACCCACCCTTAAATACTTAAGCGAAACGTGCGCACTTCGCCACTACGCATCGCAAATAATTCCACAAACAAGCCGTAATCATACCTATGTATAATTTGTATAATTATTTGTCATTTGTAAGTAAATTGCTTTGAATTTTTTTAATGTCATCTTCCGTAGCTTCGGGCCCTTAATGTTCAGAGTCACGCCCGTTTTCAATGTACACAACATGTGTTATAATAAATATTATAATATAAGTATTTTTATATTTAATGTGTCGTTGTTGTTTTATCATTCAACAGAATATTATCTTCGGTAGAATAAGTCAGTAAAAATAAACACGCAAAACCAATATGTACTTGAATAACACCTCTGCTCAATTCATAAAATATAATTCTAATAATTTCACAGTCTATTATCGAGATTTAGCTTTTGAAAGTGTTGACATAAAAAGTGTGTCCGCGCGACATAGTGACCGCGTGGGCGCGACATGTACAACACATTTGTTCAAATGACGACCGCCGCGATTTTATTATAATTCATTTACCGTGTCTTAAACTGATACAGTATTATACAGTATTAGGCGATCGCATTCCTTTCCAATTGTTTAGATATCACCAGCAGATTGATATTTAAATTCATAAAGATAGTAGAGATTTATGCTGGGCGAGGTATCTTGAAAAAATATTTCTTATCTTAACCATCAAACATGAGACATTTTATGTCCATTGAGTAAGGTACAGTTATAATAAATAGGGTGATGAAATGAATCAGTGTCTTTATGTATGAGTTTAGAAGTACGAAGATAAAACAGTTCATTATTTTTCCCAAAAAAGTATACGAATAACAATTTTATTTGATCATAGAGTTATAATCCCTCACACAGCCATAAAATACAGCTATAAAATTAAATGGACTTGACTTGAGACACAAACGTTAGTAAAAACATTGTTGTCTTTGGCCTGCTCACCCACGGGAAATAATTGGCGTATGAAAAAATACAGGAAGTCATTAGAGGCAAAGCGAGCGAGCGGCATCTATTTCACGAGAATGGTCGTTCCAATAGCGTGACTGCCTGTCACACCGGGATGTAAACTGTGAATGAGATTTGTTCCAACTAATTGCTAATAGTGCTGAAAATATTGCTGATATCCCGATGTTTACGTCATCTGTATCGAGTGTATCTTACATTTTAAATACGCTGTGTGTTTGTTTCTTTTAGGTATCATCATCAGAGCTTTATGTGCTTGATTAAAAAATATTGTTTGAGTTTTAACTTATCTATCATATTTTATACCTATATAAAAAAAATACGCTACGTTGTGACAGGAGGCAAACAACATTCGTCACTAATAAGCCTTGTGTCCTCGCAATTTGACATTTCAGACATTTTAATTCACTTTTAATTCGACTTATGAATAGCTCTTTTACGCGGTTTGTACATCATTTTATATTCATTAATATAATACTAATGTGTCTCGTTATATGTGGCCAGTGTAGTGGGACGGCCGTTAGCAGGCCTGGCAGCCGCCGTGTCACCCATTGTCGACTGTTCCTACGATCATTTCGGCAACAATTTTGTTCATCAGTCGTAACAGTGGCTGTATGGAAAACGGTTACAAGAGTAATTTGTAGCAATAAACCGCATATAGAGCGTATCTAATTCCATATTTTAAACATTATCTTTATCAATTTCTCGAATCGTAGATGCAGTAATTCATGTCTTCTGGAAGATTTTTGAGACTTTGATGTTAACGTATCTTATTATGGGCAATTATTTATGCAAAGATAATAGCTCACAGCAATAATTTTTAATTACACGTCGTTAATTTATGTAACACATTCAGATTTTAATGCTTTTGTAAGCTGGTGGTTTCTTCTTGGGTCGGATATACGAACACTGGCTTTTAAAACTTATATTTGGCTTAAAAAAAAAGGTTGTTATTTTTTTGCCAGTATCTTAGTGCTTTAATCATTAGTGACAGACGGAGTATTTTGAATCATATTCAAATAAAATAATATCAAATAGGATTATGGTTTAACAATTTATCTAAGGAGAAGTTTTGTGATAGTTTTATAGTCTGTTTATACAACAAATGTGGTATTGCGTCGGGGAGAGTGGAGAGCCAGCACTGCGTCATAAAGCGAGTATTCAGAAACGACACCCATAAAACCTTTATGATTAGTCAAACCGCTGGCGAGGACGATTCATTATGGGCCATTATGCGTCGTGTTTATCGACTTACTCTATACAAGCCAATAAAATAACGAACGACCGAGATAAGAGGTGGACAGTCCTCTAATCTCCGGAACAAGGGACACTAATTCGATTGTGGTTTTGGTCGAGCCTTTTTTGGGGTTTACGGCACAAATTGAAGTGTTAAAAAAACTACAAATTGGCTTTTTTGAGGGCCATTCATTAGTTCCACGCTGAATGGCGTTCGTTGTGTCGTTTTCGCTCAATTAGTTAAACGGAAATTCGAGCTTCGGTCGCACACGGCGCGCGCCGCGGTTCCGCGCGTCCCGTGAAATATTACGACGGCTTAAGTGTTACCATTAGCATTACGATTATACTTAAATGGAATGAACTATCTATATATTAAAATAATCTAATTTGTCGTTCATAAAATCGACAAGTTTAGACACCCATTAGTGAGATTAATAATTGTTCTAAGCGATTTTTAAAAAAGGCATCATCATATTTTACATTCACATTAGTGTCAATTGACATTCATGATATTAAATCTAGTTTTGAACATAAAGGTTTCTTGAAAAGCTATTGACATACAGCCACAAAGCAGGTACCGGTTATGATCTTAGAGAATAGTCAGGATTTATGTAATTAATACAAATTAAATATTCAATTTGAACATACACTCATAACTTATTAAAACGATTTCTGTTGAAATCTCTATCTTGGCACGAGTGGGCCCGCCATAGTCGTTAATTAAGTAATTTATTGAATAAATTAGTAACTTGTTTCTCTCAGTCAATCAGACTCTAGTATCGATGATAGATCGCTGACAAAGTTATTCGAAACATTTAACTTTCTAACTGCCTACATTACTTATGTTTGAAATGGTTACGAATCTTATTTGCAAAATTCATATTATGTTAAGCTATTAAGTAAGTACTTTCACAGCTTCAGTGTGTATTTTTATAATAGATGTATTAATATAATAGATTTTTATGTAGATTTTATAATAGCGATAAAATGACTTCTCAATTGTTGTAAGGTTCACGTTAACGGCATAAACAATGATTCAAAGCTTGTAAGTAAATATGAAAATATTGAAAGACTTGAACCGTTACAATAGTACCTAAATTATTTTTGTAAGTTTCAGTTAAAAAGGCTAGCTAGATAGTCAAAATTTATTATGTATCGTTAATATAAATTTAAATGGACAATCACTTAACGTTTTGCATTTAAATTGGCATTAAAATATCCACAAACAAGAATCGATAAAATTCTATTTGTTAGTTTTGTTACCCGTTTCATTTAGCCCACGCAGACATATCCGCGCAGGTGAGCAATCCACTTACACATTCTTTTACCTTAAAAACACACACAATAAGTTGATTTTAACACATTTAGCGTATCGTTGGTATAGTTAAAAGCTGTATAATAGCGTTATCTTAGGGCCGGCACTAAATTGGGATGTCTCGGCCGAGCGTGGCGGGGCCTTATCAGTTTTGTCGTGTTCATCTTGAGTTGTGTTAGGCTTTACTCGGGATATTTATGTCGCCCCACGTCGGGGTGGCGAGCCTACACGCGACAATGTCGAAAACTTATTGTTGACGTCGCGCGAGGAATGCAGAATTCTATTCTGTTTTCATATAGAAATTGTATTGATATTTACACGCGAATGGCGTAGGCTTGAAATTTACCTATATTGTACTCCGATTTTGATGTTTACACTGTTGTATATCACGACACAGAGAACAAAGGCATCGACTTGACTAATTATCGTTAAGCACAACATATTAATACGTCGTGGCTTAAACAGAGACGTCGTTTATGATCTCGTGGGCGCATTATAAAGTGACAGTTAGGGACGGATAGCAGCCGATAGCGAAGCGACAACCCTTGCCGGACGCATCGGTTTGATGAAGCGCTTTTTTGATACTCTTTCACATTTTTTTTCATCTTATTGTCCGTGGTCCATTGATAAACGGACAGGTATACGTACTCAGACAGGCGCCAACATTCCTCGCTCCGACCTCACACTTACTCGTTGCCTTATAAAAACGGGCACACTTTTTTATATTAGCACTTTTTGGACTTATTTGCCTCCCTTTGTGTTGGTCGCTGTTGTTTGTTTTGGTTATTAGAGCGGCTGTAGGAAGTGGACGCGATAAACCTATTGGGCCTAAGCGTTTTATTGTACCAATTTTGGATATCCGTTTTCATTTCACTTAAGATATGGAGAGCCCGATGTCCGCTCGTAGTCACTTATTCATTCGTGTGAGTCAAATGATATCCATTAACACCTCATCGCGAACGTAGTTAGGTAATAAATGTATGAGAATGTCATAAAAACTATAGGGTAATGTTGTTAGTTGTCGCGTTCCAAGACGTATGTTCATTAGCATAATGTGTTCATATTAAATGTTTTTGCCAGGTGTTAATTATAAAATTAATGGCACAAGCTGAACAGGTTGGTTGGTTTGCCGCTCCGGGCTATAAATTTAGCAAAAACAATGCGGAACTAATCGCATTAGCATTTTATGAATGGTTGTAGCGTGTGACAAACATTTGAAAGTTGTGATGTCGCCGGCCGTGTTGGCCAGAGTTAGCTCTGACGGACAGCTAGGTTCACTGACACCCACAGGCTTTGACCATCATTAATAGGAATTATATTTCAGAGACTTCTTTGAGTGAATATTTATCGTTACAACCATACCCGTTCCTATATTAAATCCATTAATAGGTGGTTCTATCAGTGGTACCGCTTGAGGCGACACCGGCACGTCAGCAGCCTGGCTGTCCCGTCCAGCATCAAATTAAGCACAATTAGAGCGGTGCGACCCGCCTCTGGTTTCTCGAGAAATTAATAAATAGGCCGCCGCTTGCGCATCGTCACAGGATCCTTTCAAGCGCCGCCTAATCGCTGCTTTTACGTTCCTAGTGCAATTTTGATTTATTTGCCAAACGGGTCATTTCCGGCACTAAATGACCATTTCGGATTGTTTAGAGTTCATTCATGGGTTTTTATATTTCGACTAATTTGTGGAATGAAATGTGGGCAACTTAAATTACGAGATTATTTTTTTGGTTTCGATAATTAGTTTATATTACCAGTTTTGTGTGAATGGCAGGTTTTTGAATCGGACCCTGACTTGATTTGATGTCGTTTTTTATGTTTTGTGAGAACTGAAACTGTGACCTTGCATCTGTCTCAGTCAGGTGATGTACCAACATAAAGGTATAGGTAATTTACAACGTACTTACATAGATAAATAGGTACTCTGACATGGATAATTACCTATGTAACCACATTTTATAAATTGCAAGCAATCTAATGTTGTTTGTAATGATTTCTCATGATTGCATTGGCCTCAGAATCTATTATTTGTTATTAGGAACGAAGTCAACCGCTAGTGGAATAACTAAGAAGTAATTTTCCATATCGAAATCATTTTTGATTCGTGATTACGTGTAAGGTAATACGTCTAGTTAGGTACTTATTGTCTTCTGTTTAACGTTGTTATTATACATATTTAAATGTAATCTGAAGCTCGGAATGTGCACTGTGGGATTTTCCTTTGGTTCTGCACAGCTAGGATTACGAACAATACTAATTGCTCAAATCTTGCTCATACATGAACACGAATATGTGTTCTTCTGTAATTATTATTAATTTATCTGCATTGCATTCTGAAATGCAATCAAACTACCTTAACCTTGCAATTTAATTGAAAAAGCACCCTAATCATATCGATTATTGTCATATAGTTATTTCCATTCGTGACCTACTATTGTTTCGACTATATGTATGTTTTCAATCATTACAATAGTATTTGAACACCCGTGTACTTAAGTAAATCTTATACTTACCTACTAATTTATCTAGCTAGTAAAACGGCAGATGTATCTCATCGTTTGGTTTTCTCATTTTAGGAGGATTAAGGTGACCTTAACAACACTTACATTTATCAGCTATCAGCCTTTTCTTATCACTGCTCTTTCCAACGTGGTTCGGTTTTTGCAAGACTTATCGAGAACAAAACTTAGTCACAAATCTTAAAGTTAATTCGATTCTCCATCGAGTATCGATACTCCGAGGCGTAAATCGATTATATTGACGTAGGATATTGACATAGGACAATGTGTTTGATTAGCATTGCCGAAAAAATATAACATAAGCTTTGTTTTGCTGACGATCAATCGGTAGGGTTCGTTATATTTGCACGGGATCGGTTCGACGTAATTTTGACACTTGGCTGCTGAATTTCGAGACAATTTCTAAGTTTTATGCGTTTAATGGATTGACAAATATTTTGGAAATGGAGATAAGGTTGAGCTCTATTATTTTCAAAGAGTTAAACTGCCTAACATAGTTAATAAAAAGAGTTTAACATTGAAAGCTTTTGTTATGACCAAAATGAAAGATTGTGGATACTGGAGAAAACTTCTCTGAAACCTGATTAACGAACAATACCATTCACTACGAAAGGTAAATATAAAGAAACACCTTAAAAACACACGCAAGCCGTACACATCGATTTAATCAATGAAAACCACCACTCAAACGTTGTGTCATCAGAATCCTTGGTACCTATTGAATTATTCTTATCTCTCCACTTACAATACTGCGTGTGATGTCATCGTGGCCCGAGCAGGTATCATTAAGTACCTTTAACTTTGCCAACATACTTTCACAACCCAAAAAAACACTATGACTCTTATACTTATAAGAATAAGGTACAATTTTCAGGTGGAAAGAGTTCAGTGAAGCTAATTAAGTTTGTATTTGTTATCTGTATCCCGACTTGTGACACCTTGGCTGGACCGGACGGATGGACCAGAGTCTGACTAGGAGACTTTAAAAAGTTTTCATATTGTTTTATAATTTTTAGTCAAAGTTTTTTTTTTGTTTTGAACTAAGAAAGGAAGTATACTTTCAGGAGCAAAGAAGGTGTTATTGTAGTTTACGAAATTATTCAAAAACAAATTAATTGTGAAACCTTTGTACCTAATTATTTTTGAAGATATGATGCCGAATTGATTCTTTATTGCTAGGTTGAGTCTTCAAAACTCTTTTTTTTTTAATTTTTCATGTTTCTGAAAAACCTTATAAGTATGTTTAAGTTAACATAAATTAAACGTTTAAAATAATTCATAAGTCATAATTATATAACTGTGGAAAAAATATATAATTTAACTAAGTTACATCATTGCTCTTCAATACAACTTTTTCATATGTGTATCTAAGTTTGAACACGGTCGTGCGTACGAGGCGCCAAGTAGATTAGATGGCCGCGCTCGATTCAAATTAATTTGTTTTAAGACTAATAAACAGACTAATTAACCAATTAACATTAGGTTCATGTGTGAGTGCGATAATACTTCTCGATGTTACATCGAGTGAGTAAACAAATCGGATTTAAATCGGTCTCGTGAGTATCGATATACCTGAATCAGATTACGATACGACTTTTACTCACACTAAAGATAAAACAGCGACATTAAATTTTATGACTATTTAATTGGTGAATGGCATCGTTATTTATGTGCCAGGAAATCAATGTGAATTATAAACGAAACTATCTATAAAGCTTTCAATGTAATATGTATAAAACTAATAAAAACTTCATTGTTTTGAAACGTGGTAATTATAGCTTTAAATATTGTTTTCATCACAATAAAACGGATGTATCTACATATATAAATCATAAGTCGTAACTTTATTGATTTTCGCAATACATAATGATGTTATGTTAACGCAAAATTGATTCCGCTTCCTATGAATAGAGAGCGGTAGATTATAAACTGTTGAACACAATAATAAACCTTCATTTATTAAAACTTAATAGTCGAATTCATCATAACAGAACACCAAAGCAACAGCAATTTATTCGTTCAATGGTTTCGCTACTCGCTTTTTATTAATACAAGTCACATTCCGACGCGTAGGCCAGCTCAAAAATTCTCACAGAAACGAACATTTAATAATACGAATGAATATAATGCGATTCAAACGATTTATTTTCCGTGTAAGCACATCACGTAGGAACTAAATCATCGGTCGGAGAGCCGAAAAATATACCAGAATCGCTCCTATTAGCTTACGATTGGATCATTCGATACAAATCGTATGAAATCGATTCGTATTGAGGCTAAACACTACAATCAGCGGCGACTCGTTGCAGCTGTTAGTTATGCGATCGGCGTCATCCACTAAAATAATATGACACAGCCGTTTCTGTATCTCCTTCGTGCACCCAAAAAGGAAAACTATTGATATAGCCATAATTAAGTGTAGTGGTGTAGCGGCCACACAAAAATCTTAATCCTTTAGTTTATAATTTTGCTAATCTGGTTAATTTAGAAAGCGTTGGATTTTTTTCTAAAAAAGTGCTTTTGTGTTCAACGTGCATTGCGACGTCCCAATTTTCTGATTCTAAATCAGCAAGACTTCTCAAAAAATAATTGATCTGTAAAGAATAATTGAAAAAAAAAAAACATAATTATTTACTTAGTTATTACCTTACTGTGAGCAATTTTCTATACCTTTGAGACATTTCTTGCAACATTAGGTTTCATTAAATAAATCCTTATGAAGACGAGCGCATAACATGTTGACGCTACCCAGGGATCAACGGCGGACATTGTAAGTGGTTACCCATGCTTTCAGAGCCTATAATTTGACAATATTTTGTGTCATTTGGGCTTTATTATTACTTACGCCATTACACGACTGTGGATATAACGTTAATATACGAACATCGCGACCAGAGGCCCGATTAAGGGCGCCTTAACCACAGGTTCCCCTAATTCAATATTAAAAGCATCCTACGACGTGATCGACAACTAATAATAGTTTAATTTGTAGAAATGTCCCTGAGAAAATGACGGAATGTCAACCTTTTTCTAATGTTTTTTTGAATGTCAAAATGAAATGGCTCGTTTCGAAACTTCGGATCGGAATAACAGTGTTTACGGACACGATTTTTAGTTTAATGTCAGTTCTATTGCACTTAATTTGGATATTATTGCCTGTTATGATGTATTACTGGACCATTAATGCGTTTAAAATGCATGTGATGGGTAATTTTTTCGTGAAAGGGTAAAAAACAGGCTTTCAGACCTTTCCCATACGTGAGCCTTATTGTCATTGCTTGGTCATATCGTGTGTGGTCTTAGTATGGGATATAAAGAAAAGACCATACTGTATTTATATCCAATAATTACTGTTTTGTGACTGAGGTTGATTTATGAATATATTTTGAGAGAAAAGCGCAGAAGTCCTCAGCTAAACGTAGCCCCGTAGTTGTGTAATTATTTTTAAAATTCTGAGCTGAGTACGGAACTAGCATTTCGACCATTAAAGCTATATGATCTGAATGCAAACGTCGAACAAGAATAAGTTCTAAGTACTTAGTCTTTCCATTTTGAAATCATACTTTTTCTTCAGTAAATGGCATACAAATGCTTATTAGGTATGCCACACAAATGTTTTCATGCTAAGTGTTTGTTAGGCATTACCGCAAGAAAAACTCATAACCAAACAACAAATCAATATAAATGCAATTCCCAGCAACAAACCAATCTGCACCAACAAAACTAAACAACATGAAATCCTGAAGTCACGTAATAAAATCTAAATTGAGTCGGTCTGCATTCAAGGGTGCGGTGACTGGAATCTAGTTAGGTGTAAATGGAGGCATCGTTTATGTACCGAGCAGCGTAATGCAGTAGGGCTCTGGGATCCCAGCCCATGCATACTAACGCGCCGGGTAATAAGTAGCCTGATTCCATGTTTACCCCTCATCTCAGCTGGACCGACGTCAATCGTGCAATATACGGCGAATTTGAATGTAAACGGAAAATTTCGCTTGTGACTGGTTTTGATTGTGTGTGTTATTCGTTGTTTTTGAATGCGTTCAGATTTGATTTAGGTGCAGTTTGTTTTGATATGTTGGCTAGTATTTTGATATTAAAGATTTTATGGAAAACTGTGGGTGGTTTGTACCGCCATTGAAAGTATTCTACGTTCCAGTATCGTGAGCTTTAATTCAAGAGTTAATTTTATTTTTTTGTCAATTTAACGTGAAAAAACATAGTAGGTACAGTGGCCTTAAGAAAACTGACGTTTATGTTGCCTTCTTCTGTTACAAAATATTGATCAGTTTCAAATTGTGTTTTGGATTTTATTGACCCGTACTGTACTGTTACAGCCTTATATCGTCCCACTGCTGGGCACAGGCCTACTCTCACGGGGAGAAGGATAACCCGTAATGCGATGTTAATTTTCCTGACATCGTTTATTTCAAATGATTAATATAAATAAAGTGTTTTGGCCTTCGATTGTATGTGATGCGGACGAAGTCATTAATGCAAAAAGTTACCTCTAAGCCAGGCCATGGGCAGTCATGGTTTATTACGAGCCTAAACGTAATCATACCTGTGTCAGTTATTACACCATGTATTGTATTATATTATACAATATAATAACTACGATATAGTCATACTAGATACTAGGAAATGCCTAGTCATACTTCTGGTACATTTTCTATGAAAACATCAGCATTGAATGCACGCACTTCGTTCGTAATTAGTGATGAATTTATGTTATGATTAACAGTATTAAGTGGTGTCTGTAGGGTAATAAAACATTGATGGTGGAAAAAAGCCTTTTTTTATGAAATCCATTACGCACTCTTTACGAGCCTCGTAATCTAGTAAATAGTGTTGGTACCAAATAAATCAATCATGGCGTGCCTGCTTGGACACGTGAGCGGTTCTGCGGCAAACCCTAGTAACCAACAAGCGGTTATTTAAGAGGGGAAGTTACTAACTGGCTGTAATCACAATAAATACAATTATGCAATGAACACTTTTTAACAATAGCACATAAATCGACGCCAGGAACGCGATGCGGATGTACGACATGACACTCTAATGCAGAAATAAATATTGTCATTAAAAAAATAACAAAACGGTTATTATGAACGTGGTTTTTACCGATAAAATGACATTTAATGTCTGTTTGATGCTGAATTAAATTCTTATTGTGGTTGCTGGCCATTATTTTATTAATAGCATTATAAATGGAGGCGAATTGTCATAGAGCGGATAATGAGGAGAGTTTTTGTCATGTGTCCTTTGTCGTCACCGGCTATTATGTGCGACCCTGCGGCCTGCGCCCGCGACTCCACGTATCACTTACGAGATGTCGTTTGGGGGATAATTGTTCAAAACAGTCGCATGTAGACGGAAACTTTTTGCCCCATAATACTGAGATATGTTTAAAAGTTTTTATAAAACGGTCAGTTTTTACCTTTCTGTGTTCTGTAATGGGAATTCTGTTTTGAATTGTATGACAAAGTGTAATAGTCCAAATGACTTTTGAACATGGCAACCCGCGGCGTCGGCGGGCAGGCGCCCTGCTCACGCGCAGCGTTGCGTAAAAAGCACTGCGAACGGCGAGCGGTGCTTAATGCAGATAATGAGACCATCATCGTTTACAGAAGTAAGTTTAATTAACGTAAAAAAGCGCGTTTACTTTAACCGGCGCGTTATCGCGGCCATCTCGCCACTTATAATGACTTTTGTTCATTATTTTGTTGTTCGCTGGACGTGTCTGACTCGTTTCCGGCCACTGTGCTTCTAAACACCAATTTTATGCTCATGCGACTATTTGATTTCGTATGCGTTCGTTTTAGTTTCAATTTGAGAATCTGTTTAATTAATTTTCAGTCATAAAACATTGTCTGCAGATAACATCGCTGGGGAAAGTAGAATTTAGGTTCGTTTGGATATAATTAGTGTAATTGCTAACTGTTGTCTTAAATATAGTGTTGTGTGATCTCGTTTTGTAAATCTTTAGTATTTCCCCATTTGTTATAATATTGTAGGCTGTTGTGGATTAGAGGACATAAAATGACAAATAAAATAAATAAGTAGGTACCTTCTTTAATGAAATAGTTCATAAATATGACAGTTAAAGGAAATTTTGATGTTGTTAGTTTTATAGATTTGTAGGTACTTATCTAAGGCTTTGCTTTGTTGGATTCCCCATACCGATTCTATATTTGGTAGTTATTAACTAACTCTATATAAGGTTAGTATATATTGTACCTACATAAGTGGGTTTTATATAAATAATTTGAAAGTAAATAGATGCAGGAAATATATTTTATCAATTATAACTACCAAACGAACTTAACTGATTACGTGAAGATCTTAGAGGACCTATTGATTTCAGGTTATAGATTGATTTAGAAATAATCATAAGATTGTTAATTGTACGAAAGAATAAAACCATTCTGCGTTTGCAACTCTAGCACGAAACGAACACTTAAAAAAGAAAGTTTCACAAAGAACCAAATGGCTTGAGTATATCGTCCTCGAGACAAAACTACAGAATTAATAGTCATGCATACATGCCATTACATTTTCACGCTCCGCAGCGTACGTTGCTCAACACAAGTTTTGGAACTAACGTTCATGGTGATCTCTTACATAACTGCACACATTATGTGACCGACTGTACATAACGGCTGTTCGTTTTATGAAGCAGGCAATTGTTTTTAATGTCTATATTTAAGTTTTATGTAGACATTTATGTGTAGTCTAGTATTGCCTATTGCCTGAAGCCACGTAACAATACGGTGGGTCTTGCAAAGACTTTACATTATTCAAACAAGTGGTACAAAATGCCACCGAAATTATGGTGCGTAGAAAAGTCTCGTTTATAACCCAGTCTATACTTATTTGTTGACGAATATAAGCGTTACTGCTAAGAAAATGTCGTAGTCTCAAGCCTGGGAAAAATGTTGATAAAATTTTCTTAGCTTTTTAAAAACTAAATCTTGTTCTTAATTTGGGTCCTTGAAGCCAATGGATGTCTATTAGCACTAGAATAAAAAAAAAACAGTTACCTATTAACCCAACATCATTTCAATTAATATATTTTGAAGTTACATTAGGCAGATACTTATGTACATGTTATGCATGATTGAATAAAAACTAAAAGAGGCATTTATAGATAACTCGTGTTAACAAACAGTTGAACACAATGGCCGCTCTAAGCCTAATGAACAGAGATAAACTTTGTTATTTCCCATTCTTAACTTGTGCGGTTAATTATTTTAATTCTAAATTTTGACCAATTAGTGAACGGATCGTGGAAGTTTTTCAAACATTAATTTATCTATCTACAGTTACGCTATGGGTAGGGGTTATACATAAATAAAATATGGATAAAATTTGTATTAAAATATAGATATAGATATAATTTGTATTAAAATGCCTCCTTATTTGTTAGTTTCCTGGTTGTAGAAATACCTACAATCAAGCTCAACTATAAATTAGTGCCAAAAGGAACACGAAAGGTTTTAAATATATATATAATAAGTACTTATTGGCACAATTAAAACTATAATTTACGAGTGTAAATAGGTACTCCATGCAACTATAAAACGCATGCGTTTTTCACTACAAGTTACATCGAATAACAATAGTTCGCTAACTACGAGCAGTTGCACCACATTTTTGTAGGATATAATTTCATTACCAATTCAACTGAACTGGCCACAACAGTAATAAGAAAACATCTAAAACAGACTCGAAGTAAATTCTTAAACGTACAACAAAAACCATTACGAGCAAGTATCAAACAGTTTTACATTTGCAAGTGAACAGCAATCATTAATGTAGGTTACGCAGCCTATTAAACTGTCAGGGAAATAGTCAATAGGCGTGTAAAAAAATATTAGTGCCGTGGTTACCTAAGAGCGGCTTCATGACTAAGTAAACTAAGTTAGTGCGTTTACTACGGTGATATTGTCAGCGAATTACTGCTAGACACAACAAAGAATATCTGATTAAGGGTACGCGAGCACGCGAACTGTCGTATGCGCAATACCGCGTCAACTTTTTACTCGTCTCGAGATCTCTTGCACAACGATCAAAATTGTGCGATGTTAGTATACTGTATAACGGAGTTGCGTCACCAACCTAATAATGTTGCTGGAACAAAGACGAGCAATTAAATAAGTATTTGTTAAGCTTGCTCAAGTAAAAACTCTAAATTAATGTGCGCCAAGCTTCCTGATAATGAGTAATTATTGCAATTAGAGTACGGTCAGAGAATTAGGTGGCAGGTATTTTATTCGAGCTCGGGTTGTTTAATTTATTATAATATTTAATTAACGCATGTCATGCTGCTCATGTTCGCTAGTTATTTTAGCTTTGGACAAGTTAGATTAACATTTAAGTAATTGCTAATTGTTGGTAAAAGTTTAATACTTTACATTAAGCGATAGTAACTTCACCTAACGTAGTTTATTTTGGAATGATCATGAACTTGATCATTATTTAAATGAAAATGAGGCAATTTTAATTTATTTTAAGGTTTTTTTTAATAAAAAGTATTGTACTGTCATTCTTCTTCTTCTTCTTTCATGTCGATGACATGTCATATATTGAGACTACACTATGTCAGCCCAGTACTGTCATTTATGTTGTCGGTACGTAGCGGGGGCTCGCGGGGTGCGCGGCGCGGGCGCACCTCGCGACACAATTATGTCATTCGATCACAACAATTACGTGGGAATACATTAGATTACTGCACAATTATTGATTTTGTTACTTGCGCCCACGATAATTATATATCTCATGAGAAATAATCATAATATCTATAATTATCGGATTAAAGATTGAAGATAACTTGCTCTTTCTTCTAAGATGAAGTTAGGTTTATATAAAATACGGAAGATATTTTAAAGATCTCGCAATTTAATAAAAAATACTAAATATGTACTTATTATAAGGAAAATATTAACTAGGTATATACCACATTTCCACAAAATGGCGTCTATTATATACAAAATTCAGTTATTGAATGGATCGGAAAGTGCGCAGTTTTCCTCATTCGGGAGGCTAATATACTTAAGTTACAAACCGTTGCATTCTAAGTTAAAATATGTCCCTTTTGAAATGTAAAAAGCTTTTAATGAAAATATTACTAAAATACTCCTATAACTACAAGAAATGCTTAAAGAAACACAACGAAAAGTCGCCATGCGGTCTACTATTTAATTCATTAATAAACTACAACAAGAAGAATAATACGTGACTTATGAATGAAGTAGAAGTGCCCTATCGATAAACTATGACTTGTTGGTAACAGCCTGATAACACTTCCGTGCCACATCCGATTACGTAGGCAACCTTGCTAAGTTTTTGGAAGACATCATTAACAAAAGGCACATGAAAGAACAACCGCACCGGATAAGTGCAGAAACGTTACAATTATAATTAAAAACAACAATTCCTTGGAAATCGATAGCAAAAAAAACAACTGTAACGCGACTCGATACCGAGAACGGAAACGCTCGATAAACGCTCTAGTTTGCCGAGTGCGAGCGGCTAATAAATTTATTATCATTTAAAATTATCATATTTGTAATATAAATTGCGAGTAGGAGCCATAAAAGTGGTGTGATTAGAGTTTTTCAGGTGGTGGCTGGCGGCGGGAACCGTGAAATTACTTCTAACGCACACTCGCCTAGCAAGCGCTCACGGCTCGCACGGTGGACGAGGCTGACCGAAGCTATGCTGTGCTGAAGATATACCAATGCTATATGTTGTTAATGATTTATTTAATCGAAGACACAATAGAAAAGGTCGCCCTTAAATATTGCAGGTTTTCGAGTACCTAATCAGAATGAGGCCTATCGCGATAATCAACATTGTATTTTTCGTAATATCAAACGCAGGAATTATAAAAATATTAGCGAAGTTCAAAAGGTCGTGTCCTGTCTGACTTTCCAACCAAACTTGTATAGGACATTAGGTTTGACCATTCACCCCGTGTTGCCATAACCTTTAACTTGGTCAAACAACGCTCGTTTTCATCGCAAACATATCTTATGTACCACGTACCCAACTTATTCACGTAACAGTGGTGTATGTGTGAGTGTATGCACACACCCGCACTACTTTCAATAAACGCTTAGGAGCATTTGTACTATTAAATAGCCTTACATGCGATTAAAGGTTCACGCGAGCGTGAAATGAAAATTCTAAATGCTAGACTATACAGATGGAATTCGCTGGAAGTATTTTTTGCTCGATATAACTCATTTAATGGTTCTCTTGACCCAAGTATTGTGGATCGTAATGGGAGCGCCAAGTATGAGGCATATTATCGATTACTTCATTAACAGCTTGTCGTGAACACTGGCGTATAAATTTTCATAGACAAAGTGATAAAAACTGCGTGGATACCTTCCTCGCGGCGATGTCGATGATCTAGTGGCAATTATCGTAAAATATCTATCAAAATGTGTTGAACTGCACGTTTGTATGATAATGTTTCTTTTTTGTGCATCACTTAAGTAGCACACGGAAATTGTTGTCTTCGAATCGACTATTTATGTAGCTATATTTAAAATTATCAACTAATTAGTTCATGAGTTTATAAATATCAATACAAAATCCCACTCGTCCCAAGTATTTATTTCAAGCCACCTGTAATTTCTTTCCTTCTCCTCAGAATTATTTAAAGTATACTTCGAGAAAGCTTTTAAATAAAAATTTTTCTTTTATTAGTGATGGGAAGTTTTTTTACGCTCGACTGTGTCAGATTAATACTCGTTTGGAAGAACGCTTGCATCCTGCTAAATAATGCTGTGTACCTGCATAATTAATGCACAATCCTTCTCCGTGTTAGAGGAGGCCTGTGCCCTGCAGTGGGACGATAAAAAGGCTGTAACAGAACAGAACAGAACAGAACATGCAAAATATGACCTGTGCATATAATTAAGAGCGCGAGTGTTGGGTTTTTAATACCCAAGTACACAGCAAGGAGAAACTAGTAAAAACGAAAGATCATCAGAATAAGGGTCAGAATTATGTCAGCTGTATTTAATATTCTCAACAAGTCCTCATAACGCTTGAGTACCTACCTATTGAATTGTCATCATCGCCTTAATAAGGACTTTGGACATTATAACTATGACTGAAGCTAAACTATGTCTTATAAAATTGTATTTAGTCATACCTGTCAATATCCCATAATTTTTCCCCGAGCTTTATTTTAGAAAAATATTCAGAATAATTTTTCATTACCATCTTCTTACACGTAGGGTAAGTTACTCAATCCCCTGCAATCACAGAAGAAAAACGGAATATGTACCTTCATAGTAGAATAAAATAAAGCGTCACTATAATTAAATGTGTAAATAGTGTAAATGACACAACTAAGAGTTTCTAAAGATGTTGTATTAGTGTGAGTAGTTTTAATTGTGTAAATAATCGCTGCGCATGAGTCGGTCTACTGTGACCTAACAGTAATTGTAGCACTTTGCCGTTTTTTCCTTCGGCCATTAGTGGTCTTTACGAGTTGCATCGAGCATGCACGAATTGCACGATAGGAGCATTAAAATTTATATTAGCGTATTCGTTATTTCGTCTGTTAATGTGGAAATACCATTTAGTTTCCGTGTTGTTATCTAATAGTTCACTATTTGTTGAGTTTTTGTTGATATGGTTTTTTGTGGAAATATAAAATTATTTTCTGGCTTGGCTATGTAAAGATATTTTTACCTAAATTATAGAGAACGTGATTGCCTAGATTGGGGACTAGCGTCTCTATCGTCATTAATCTAAGAGCCCAGCCCTTGTCGGTGCAGCTCCTTCTATTTACACCTATCTAGCGCCAACTCCTGAACTACCTTATACGTCACAACCTTTACCTTTTCCTTAATTTGCTTATGTAGCTATATCTTGGACGACCCCATCCACTCAGCGTCTCTATACAGTTTTCGATATAAAGTCTAAAAAACTGTAACACCTAAAGAAAAATGTAACCCTTGGAGGAAAGGTTCAAAACTAATCTAGAACTAAGTAGGTGTTACCTATCACTTTCCATCAGAAGAGTCTCAGTAGGTAGGGACCATACATGTTTAACAATTTTCAATACCGAAATAACAGGCTTGTTACACTTACACATCGTGTATGTAGACATTCACCGTCTTACCACAAAAACTTTTTAACGTCAGTTTAAGACTTGTCTAAAAAAATGTCAAATTATGACGTTGACATAAGGTTCATTTTGGAGCCACATTTTTTTTAGACAAGTGTAAAACAGTTGTTAAAGTTTTTGTAGTAAAGCCAATAGTTTTCTAAATAAATGGAACTTAACTCTTCTCTTAACTCATATCAGCATTTATATCACATAATCTATAAGTACCTACTAAAATTTTAAAGAAGCTTTGTTTGAATATTTGTACTTTTACATCTCCTAAAGGACTGATCGGATTTGAATTCTCTCTTCTGTCACTTATGAAGCTACAAATGAGCATTTTCAGGTGGCATAGGCTATAGATATATTATCCAAGTCCGAGAAGAAATATCCATATGTAGGACGTAGGTGACACCGCAAAAACAGTAAGTTTAATATAAATAACATTATCAGCATTAATAACCAGCCCACGAGTGAGAGACTGCGTGGCGGAGCGACGTGACGCTTTCTTCAAGAATTAGGGCGACGCATGTTCGCTATCGCAAGGAGTAAAGGGCTCGCCCTTCGCCCTCAGATAAACAATATTAACTTTAAATACAACATTTATATTTGGTTTATTAATTTAAGAAATTCGATAACAGTGTATAAACTTTTGTTGATGCCGCTTTGAAATGGTGTTTAATTGAAGTCAACGTCAAATGTTTTTATTTTCAAATAGGCCTTTCCTGTGAAACGAAATTTAATTAATAAATAGAAGTGATTAGCCATTTGTTTTACTATTCTATTTAAATGATACAGTTGTTGTTAATACTTAGAAAGCTTAATGCATGATTTTTGAAAATCGTGCTAGAATTTTCTCAGCTGCTTATGGTGATTAATTACTTACTTTATATACCTTATATACTCATATACCTTATACTTATATACTTTATATACTATATTACGTAGATGTTGTTTGTAACTCAGTAATTTTGAAGGTATTGTTTATAAGAAAGTGATACTGTCAGTACCTGCTAGACAAATAGGTTTTATATTCAGAAAAAGCAAGAGGTGCAATCCTTTTTATTAAAATACACTTGTAATTTTCTGTTACATAAATAAATTCTTGATATAGGTAGGTAAGTCCTTGTGTCTATATCTTAGACACCAATGACTGTGTTTCGGATGATCCGTTAAACTGTAGGTCCCGGCTGTCATTGAACATCCTTGACAGTCGTTACGGGTAGTCAGAAGCCATCAAATCTGACACCAGTCTAACCAAGGGGTATTGGATTGCCCCGGTAACTGGTTTGAGGAGGCAGTCGCTCCTTGTAAAACACTGGTTATCAGCTGAATCCGGTTAGACTGGAAGCCGTCCCGATGAAGGATGGATATAAGTCCTTGTGTATAGGGAATTTGATGATATAAAAATATCTGAAATCAGCGAGTACAGAAAATCCAGTTCACTGGCGTACCATAGAGAGGCCTATCTTCAATAATGAATTGACTCCGAATACACGAAGCTCATGCATGAATATGAAAATTATGTGACAAGCAGTTCCCCGCGGATCCACTACGTCCTGAGAGCACTGTTTCTTGCGTATAAATAGAAATAGCCTATTAATATGCTTTTCTGATTTAAAAGCTACATAAGGTACTACAAAGACTCATCAGAATCCATTCAATCAACAATATAGGTGCCCATTTACGTCCGTAAACTTTCGCATTTTTAGTATTAGTGGATTTAATGAATCCTAATAAACACCTCTATATATTAGGTATATGTAGAACATCGCATCCTATCAAAGAACCGAAACAGCCCTTGGCTATAAGTAGTAGTTTAAAACGATATAAAAAGCCAATAAAGATAACATCAATATAGCCAATTATTATAACTGTTTTAATGCAATGGTTGATTGCAATACGTCAGTGTTGTTCTTCCATAACCCACGGCGACTTGTGAACTTTATATTATGGAAGTGAACCAGACCACTATATTTCATTGGATTTAATGAAAAAAGCTTTTTGAATTAAAAACAATGGGACCACAGTTTTTTTTAGGTATATTTATAGGCCTGCTTTTGCAAGATTCATACTTATTTATGCGCCTATTCATTATAACCCGAAGGCTTGCTAAATTGAATTTCCAGTAGCTACGCATCGGCCTCTTTTCAAGTTTTAGACACACCTCACTTACACATAATACTTACTTATATATATATGTACTTATATGAAAATTTGTAGGTTAATATTATCGTGTAATTTCTATCTAATATTCTGACATGAGGTCTGCGAAATAATTCGTATTTCTTCACACTTTGTATTGTTAATCTGTTACATGCATATACGCTTGCGGCTAATTGGATTCTGACATGCGAAAACTTCCAATAAGAATGGGGATTTCTTGAAAAACATAAAACCGATACACGCTATGAACAGAACGAGCTTGGGAAGTTAATTAAATGATGTTACACTTCTATTATAACATGTTTTCAAATGTTTAAAGACTATAACAAAAAGTTTGTTGAACATTTTATAAGGTTGAAGCATTGACAGTGGTGTACCAGAGTTAGATAGTAAAGAAAAAATAAGTAAATGTTCCCGGAAAGTAAGTCGGTCAGAATTTGTGTAGCAGGAAGAAAATACAAAGCCTAGGCTTAAAATGTTATGGTTGAACGCCACGGCGAATAAACTAGTAATTTTTTTTTTATAAAATTGAGGTTTGGTAGAAAAAAAAACAAAATAAGTAATACTAGTGTAAATGGAAGGAGCTGCACTGACAAGAGCTGGGCTCTTAAATTAATGATGATGATGAAGTAATACTGCTATTCATATCTCATGGAAAAAAACTTGCTATAAGAAGGTCGCATTTCGTTTTATTTTAATTTCAATTGACAAAGATTTTGAAGACTGTTCATTGCTTCAGTGTTATAAGCCTCGGCGGATCCCGTAAAGAGATTTCAGGAGCTTATATTTCACGTATTCAGACGACAGTGCATCAGACACACCTCACAAACTACGTAAAGCTCGTCCCTGCGCCTGATTTCTTCCGAAGGTGAGTATACATCGTATGATCTATGTAAGGGAATAAGAAAAGCAGCGTCGGTGTGGCCATCTACTGGCCCAGTGATACCTAAGCTGAAAAAAATATACCATGCTCCATGAAGATAGCTGATTTCATTTTATAGCAGCCTTGGAAGACGAAATAGGTTTTTTATACAAAATCGTCTGCCTTTTTGCACTAAATAAACGTTTCTGGCATTTATCTATAAAGGCGATGGAAAGCAAACACTGTCAGGATGGCCGATGATTATACCTAAATGTTATAAAACGCTAAAAGGTACCTCTACAATTCTAGGTTTTTTTCTTTCTAACTCGTTTAATAGGTGGAATGAATGCAACCCGCTAGAACCCTAAATAAGTACCTTCTTTCCTAATGATGTACCAAATTTTTCAATTTGTTTAAAAGGTTTTAAGTTTATAAAATAATACAATATATTTAACATAGGTAGGCACTAGTTTATCACCGTACATAAATAGGTAAAATAATAAAACTTATGATTAATTAAAAGTAACTACATTCCACAGGTGTGTACTTACAGGTAAAAATTAACCGCAATACGGAAAACTTGACGATGAGTATATACTTACTTATTACAATTTATATTAATTTCTGTATGGGTATTATTATTTATTGAAATAATTATAAGCTAATATTATGTGAATTTATTTTATTTTATGAGCAAATTGTTTTATAAGTATTAAACATTTATTGATTATTATATTATGATACTCTAGGTAATTTTAAATTTATTTTCCAGTCATCATTTAATAGTAGGTAAGTAATTACTCCAGGAAACTTAAATTCATTTTATAAAAGGATGCATTTGTCGGTTGGGATAACGTTTTTAAATGTTGTGTTGTAAAATTGTTTTTAAATTATAATAATGCCTACATTTTACACCACAAGTATCGATAGATTTAACTGTGCTGAAGACTCTAATAGGAATTGTTATTTTACAAAATAATTCTGCTGAATGCCTACCAAAAATATGTTAGAGGAATTTTTATGGGGTTATTTTTACATCTACCAAACATGCTCAATATGTAAAAATTATATAAATGATAAAATATTTTCTACTAGACTGTTATTAAAGTTGGAGTTAAAATACTCAACTAACTAGTATGTATCATAAATATAAGTTATTAAAGCTGAGGCACAAAGCTGCGGCGGCTGACACGCTAGCCTCGATTTGGCGGCGTGAACCAATTACTGGAGTATAGTGTCGCCAACTTTCAGTAAAACGCTGTCATAAAGTGCGATATCCCGCTGCGAGAACGCTTTATTTTCCTATAAAAGCGTTTTATCCACGTATAAAAGCTTAAATCCGCGCGGAGCTTTCTCCCGGCGGCGAGTTGGTAAAAAGAGCATTAAGTCGGTGCGGCAACATGGCCGGGGCACGCCCCGCGGAGCCGCGCGCGGGTTGGCTGGCGCGGCCCCGCCCCCGGCGCCGGCCCGCGCCCGCGCACACCGGCCGCGCCGCGCTCGCACACACTCGCCTCGGCGCCGCGCCCGGACGAGCCGCACTCAACTTTATTTCGTGACAACTACAACGTGTGTTAACTTTATTGCCCTGTGTTTTATAACAATTTTCCGGAGTTTCACTTTAAATTAATTTGAATAGACCTTGCAAATATTCGTACGGAAAGTGGAAAATAAACTTATTTTTTCGGATTTTTGGAATTAGCGGACTTTGAACGTGTGGGCTTAAAACTTGGTGGTTTGGCGATGCGAGTTCGGAAACATTCGAGATAGTAAAGTGTTGTCAAAGTTAGACAAGATTGTTTTGTTTTATTTTGGGATTGTGATGGTACGGTGAGCGGGCGCGCTGGGGGCGATCGAGCTGTGCGCGGGGCGGGGGTGGCGAGCGCTGGATGCGGTAGGGGCGGCGAGCGGCGGCGGCGCGGGCCCCGCCGGCGGCGCGCTGGCGATGACGGTGCAGCGCGAGGAGCGCGAGGCGCGCGCGCCGCGGACCCGCTTCATGATCACGGACATCCTGGACGCGCCGCCGCGCGACCTCAGCGCGCATCGCGACTCCGACTCCGACCGCTCTGCTACCGACTCACCAGGTAAACAACATCTATAGCTTATCTATCACAATCGGTCTATCATGTGAATACGTGCTACAGGTTCAGATCCAATCCAATTGGTTATCTATTGGTTTATTGTTTGTTTTTGTACGGGACGTCTGTGTGTACACTTATACCTCTTTCACGAATTGTAAGTTGCTTGTGTATAACAATTACAGTGTATTTTACAACAATTCGGATCAGGAACCTCAAAAAGTTTATCATGTCGATGAGTAGGTGTTTTCCTATGTTAAAACATAAAATTGGGATCAAATAAATAACCATTTTCATCGCACAGACGTATGGTATAAAAAGAGTTGAGCTCATGCACGTTTATCTTTTTGCATGCAAATTGTATCTTCAAAGTAAGAGAGACCTATCAAATTATACAGCAACATGCACAAGACATATATTCATTCGAGACTATTTCTAGAAAACAAAAAAAATCTTAAAAAGACTCCGACAAGAAAACTACTACGAAAAAAAGTTGATATCAATTTCGCCTACAGGAGCTACGTCGTAGCATTTAAGAAAAGACATCAACGACAATGCGATGATTAGGCTATCGTTCACGGAGACGATTGTAAATGCTTTCCTCGGGGCTTGGAATACTGGGGCGCGATTCTGCTAACTTTACTTAAGCGACATACGATCCACATCCAACTGAGATCCAATTGCGACTCAATTACGATTGAAGCGTATGTGGAATTCCGGTATTTCTTCTTTTATTAAATAAACGTTTTTTATCCTTTTCTGTGATTCAATTATTAATCATATTGTCTGCAAAAGATTTACAATTGCAATATGATTGTAAAGCAAACTACCGTATAGACCAAATGTCAGACCAATCCAATGAAATGTCATTGGAATACTATTGGTGTTTTTACTACTATTAGCAGCAGAATGCCTGTTAAGGTTAAAACTGCTATTGCAATTAAATTTTGACTTTAAAAACTTAGCAGAATCGGGCTTCTGCTCATTATGAAACTTGCTTGGTATTATAATTTGATCTAGTTCGATTGCTGGGAACTGCGATAAAGTGGCGCGGAGTCACGCGACGAGCGAGGGTGTCTATTAAGAGAGTTTACTTCGAAACGATTCTGATGAACATGTTACCTTGCGTAATGTGCTTACGTGGTAAATGTACTGACGGATAGGCGTACAAGACTTGTTAGTTTTTATATATTGAAAAGTTACAGTCAATATTATTATTATTTTATAAATATCTGTTGACAATTTGAACCTAATCTAATTAGAAGATTTAAACTCCAAAACAAATTAACGAGAGACTAATGTTACGTATTTACTATTTGTTTTTCCTTACATGAGAAGATCTACTATGTAGGTAATTTATAGGTAACATGACAAATAAACGTTATATTAGGTTTATTTATATTAATGAATAAACTATAAATGACAATAAATTCTTGTATAAATAAATGTAGGTATAATATTCATTCATGATTTGCTCATAGTTGTAAAATAAACTGTACCTAGTGTTATTAAATTAATCTTTCCTAATATATACTTTACCAATATATATAGGTATATAAACCTAATAAAAAGGAAACATGTTATTGTTTGTTTGTACCAGAAAGGCTCCGAAACTAATGAATCGATTTTGAAAAATTCTGTTGGTGATGGGAAGCTACATAGGTACATTACTCACGTGATACGATTAAAACCGCGGGAAAACAGCTAGTTCTTTAAACTATTCGTTCAGATATTTTACCTTTGAGCTACTAATAAATGCAAAAAACTAATGTAGGAAAACCAACACCGTAACGATTAAAAATAAGTTAAAGTAAGAAAAAATATCTAATTATAGCAGCATCACGTTTATTTAAACTGTTTAAGTTTATTTTCGGCGGTTATTATAACCGTAATGCATAAGTTAGTTCTATTTTTAGCAGTGAAAGGTCTATAATGCATAATTAAACTATTTATAATGAAAAGCTTTGACTTTATCACGTGAATGTTAAGTATGTGGTACTTATGTTGCATATTTATTACGTTAACCATCTCATAAAATGCAATAACAGTAACTTTAAATGGTTCAAGATTATTTTTAAAAGAATGAAGACAGTCCGATTATGAATTTGTGGGTTTGTCTAGTCTTCCCCTACTTTTGATTACTCTTCAAAACAATGTTCAGATTGGCTATTTTCAAAGCTGGGATGCGATTAGTTAAGTATCCTCCTTTATTATCAATAATAGTAAAGATCAGATTGTTTTATTTGATTTTGCTGTCAGAGTTCAATGAAGTACGCTTTAAGTAGATACCTAGAAATTATTTTTGGACATAAGTACATTTGAGAAATATTACACTTTTGTAAATAAGTTTGTAACACACAGCAGCTGAAGATAGTGCCAATTGTTATGATTTTCCTAGTTTTCTCTAAAGTTAAAGCATATTTAATATTTATATAGTAATGGGATATAGATACTAAATACAATTAGGATCAACAGTCAATAATTTCCAATTCAAACAAGCTATTACGCAGAACTCAAAATTCTCTCCATAAACTGCTAATAGTAACATAATACTCTTAATTCGAAGTAGGTTAACACTTTGCATCCCACCCACGTAGCTATAAAATCTCTTCTAGGATAAACGGAACAACCTTACATTTACATAGACATCTTAATTTGCAACTATGTTTGGTGGGAACCATTATAGACCAAGAGCCAGCACACTACAGGCTAAACTGTCGGACGATAGTTTGATCGGGCTTAAAAAACTATAGAATAGAATAGAATTTTTATTTTGCAAAAATATCTATTTTGTATCTGTGATTGAATTTTCATGGATTGGATTCACGATTGCTTCAAAATAAGTATATTTTGTCAATCAAGTCTAAACGGGTAGAAGATGATCTTTAACATATTTTCGGCATCCAAAGATTAAATGGTCTGTCAGCTCGCAGGTTTGTAGTGAATGTACCCAAGGCATATAAACTATATTGTCACAGGCGTTAGGCTTGTTTGCTAGTAAGGTATGGTTTGAGCGTAGCCCTTTTGGCAAAATACTTTTTTTTACTGAGCAAAAACGGCAGTTTGTGCTAGCAGAATTTTTTGTTAAGATCACATTACATTTTTCAAATTACTCTGATTAGGCCACCAATACATTCTGTCTAAAAAACGCGCAATATAAAACATTATCTAAACTTCTTAACTAAACATCGATTTCACAAATCGTTATTTTATTAAAGACAAACGTAATCCGATCGGAATAATGTCCTCTCGATGTTATTTTCGTCCTTGTTGGGTCAAACGTCTAATGCAGGTGCATATGACAGGGGGGCGAGGTGGAGTGAGGGGGGAGATGCAACACGATCACGGAGTAAAGAAAGATGAGCGGAGATGCCATAATGAAGGGAGGTCAGGCGCCTTCTTGTACGTCAAATTCGTAGTGGGCATGACCAAAACGATTAGTTACGAGTAAACTGACGTGGCGTTCAAGTTCTTTGAGACATCTGGCCAAAATTTTTGTTATTACAAAAAATGGTCGGGTTCAAGGAACACGTATAAGAGCGAAAACAGTAACGTTCCTCGTCCCCCGCTCACTCGCATTATGGCGCGGTACTTTCTTAGGCGATTTTCCGTAATGGCACCTCCGCTAGTCATTTTGTTCTCCATGATCCAGAGGCTTTTGTCAAAACCGACCTCTTCCGATGCCACCCGACCGGCAGAGCGGCACAAATGTACTGTGACTGCAGTTTTTTATTGTTTTGATTGAACTTTGATTATCAATGATCTTGATACAACGAAGATATTAATATCTTTTTTGTTTATAATTATAGTTTTAAGTCATGTGGTGAGTTTTGATAATCTTGCAAGAAAATTATAGCCAGTTATAAATACTGAAAATATAAAAGCAAAACCATAAATTCTTAAGAATAAATATGATTTAATGAAGATAATATTTTGTTATGAAAAATAATTCTCTTTTGTGAAAAAATCTTAAATTATACTGTTATGTATATATAATGTTATAGGCTTTTATAGCAATTAAAAGATGAAAAGGAAACATTAAATAAATTAAAAAGATACACGGCTCGCTTCAAAAAGATCTATTCACACACTTCAGCTCAAAATCACATTTTAAAAAATTGAAAAAAAAACGACGTTTATTATTATTTGAAAATTAATAACAATGGCAAGACTAGGAGTCCGATTTAGAAAATAAGAATATAAACCACGAGAAGTTTATTATTTACTTATGCATGAGAACTTAACTATTTAAAGTTTTTACGACTAAACGAATGCTTATTAGCAAACATTATTAATTAAATGTTCATAAGTGTTATTACCGTATAATTAATTCTATGTAATTCGAATAATGACATGCGAAATAATTGCGATGTGTAACGCGGAACCAAACCTGCGCCTATTTATAACTCGTACCAAGATTATTATCTGCGGGGTCTAAAGTAAGCATTTCATTGCTATAATATATTAGTTAATTAGAAAACATGTGTGTGCTGTTTATCCGAGGCAAAAACAAGACCCTACACGGATTATTTTGAACCGTTAAAGAAAGTTTTTAGTACCTACACAATTAAACCTTTAAATATGATAAAACTTAGTTCAAGGACCCAACTAGGCTGGAATTAGAATCAATAATGGAAAATAGTCGGGCTAAAACGTGTCAAAGTTGATAAAAATAACAAATTAAAAGTGGTATGTTATTTGTATTGTTATTTCACATTTACATACAAAAAGAGGCCGTAACAAATATTATAACGGCATAAGTTTATTACTTAATAGTCGGATCACAAAACTGTTATAACATTGGAAAGTTACATTCAGTAAAGTAGTGGCCACTTAAGTCGCCGTATTAAGGGCACTGCATATGATTATTATAATTTATTAATTTAAAGCTCCAACCGTGTAATCCCAGCTTCATTATAATTCCTCATTAATGTTTAATACGAGTTGGCTTCAAACTAATTAATGTACACTAAGACAAATGCTCGTTATCAAGATCTCATATTAACAACACACCGCATTTGCATAAAATCTTTTAAATTGTAATAAATTTAAATTAATGCGATCGCGTTTTAAAAACAACTAATAAAATAAAGTAGTCATTATTGCTTTTATCGTGGGCTATATTGTCGTTAGATAGCACTAACATCCCAATCTTCTTAACATTTTTAATAACAAACAAGCTGTTAGAAAGTTCAATTTAAATAAACTAACAAAACAACACATTTAAGGCAAAGTAATGTTTGAGTTTAGATCGCATTATCCCATCGACGATTTAATAGTCAAGCGGCTAAACTCGAAGCGTTAAATAAATTAAATAATAAAATGTATAATGGGTTGCGATAAATACAACCCGTTCCTAACACTCGGCTTCGAGATAAGTAAGCCCTTATAAAACGGACCAAATTAATCCTGGCTCAAAGGACTCTCGGTGTCACACGGGGGAAAAAGAAAAAAACTGACGTCATAATCAGCTTTTGTCAAATGTCAAGCTAAGTTCGCTTTTTAAATTTTTAAATAGCTCACCGAAATCCAACAGATCGGGAACTGTATGAGCTCGGTACAGTCGTCAACGACTATACTCCATGAACTTTACTGTCGTGGGTTCAACAAATAATTTTTGTTCGTAGGCCACGTAAGGACACCCCATGCTTATTATATTTCTTAACGTATACGTTATCTTACGAATTTACCTCCCAATTACTGTATTTAACATCCGTTGAAGGCAATTAAACGTTTCATGCAACTGTAAATACAAAACCTCTGGCATCGTAATTTGAAAAACCCACTTACTGAGAATGTGAAAAAAATACAACGTTTATAGCAATTAGTGACCATACAAGCTAAGAGGATTTAACTAAGTAATTAATCTATGAGTAATGACAGGGTACCTACTCAGTCGCACGATCAAATTGAATGTCCATTTTCTACGAATTGAGAAAAAAAACAACAAGAAATAACATATTTAAGATGCGTTTTTGAATTTAGCTGCACAAATATCATGTTTTCCTTGACATTAGTAAATGAGTGTCTTATCTGAACTGAGCGGGCAACGTGATTAGTTTCATTGCAACATTTATTTATTATCACTGATCACGTAAACTGAACACTGCAAAATATGTATGAACAAGGGTTTACTTTGTGCCTTGAGATTGTGAAATATAATTTCGCGCTTATCTGGTAGGAAGGTGTTTTATGATTAACAGGTGTTTATTTCTCACCTAGTTTCGTTAGTCACGATCCCAGAATACAACTAAATTAATTGTTAAAGTAATTTGTCGGTGGCTGTACTTGTAGTGCACAACTAATGCCACTGGATCGACTCGTCACTCATTCGAAACGTCAAGCGCGCCTCACCTCGAGTCCGCACCATCGCATCACTAAGCTGCTTAGCATACCTTCCATAAAATTATCATCACGGGAATACAAATCTTATGCACTAAACAATAAGGCCTGAATTAACATCCGAGGTGGTGTCTAACGTGACTTTTGGCATCGCGATAAGGACGAGAAGAAGGTGACGATTCTTTCATCACCGTGAGTTGATAACATCAAAAGTTTTTATTGTGACAATAAATAGATTATCATTGATATAAATAGGGTCAGTTTTGAGTTCTCTCATAATACGGCTGCGATTGGCTTTGTGTCACATTTGACAGGCGATGCGAGCTGTGAAATTGGGTTCGATTTAAAATATAAAGGTTCGTCTCAAGACTTTGTGATTAGCTTTTTTTCCAGAGGGGATTATTTAAAGTTTGTTTAGTTGTAGTAATGTTGCAACTGTCAACCGTGGCCTTTGATATGTTTTAATGAGAAATTGTTTGTTATACGAGAGTGTTTATTTTGATTTGTTACTTTTATTATTGGCTGCATAAAAAGTAAAATATTCGTCCAGCAAAATTGTAGCTCAGTATGTCTGCTTAGAATCACAAATGGATTCAGCAGTTTAACAAACCCACCGAAGTGTTAACTAGTTGAAATTATACCGAGATAATCTTGAACAGACACTGACTAATATTTATTTTTTCTAGATCTCCAGATACCGCTATAATTTACAACAGTAGGTATCTATCTACTCAGATTTTATATGAGAATTATGAAATTATTCAGACTGCTATTATAACTAGGAAAATATTTTATTTTTATTTCCAGAAACGAAGTTACTTAATATGCAGTCATTAGTCCAAGAGTTATTTTTAACCCTAACATTCTTATGGATATAATTATACTTTCAAACGTTACTATGATATTTCTGACAACCTTACTTCTTAGTTCAGGCCTTTATTATAACACCTTTTTTAACAATAAGTATGCACATTTTCGATACATTTAGATTGATGTAAAGGTAACTCTTACTAACAAACAATCTTCCTAAGAATCAAAGAATATAAAAGATTAAGACCAACTAAAAGTAACCTTATTAGCAAGACTACGTCCACTTATCGATCCCTATCTCGTCGGTTATTACGTAAATATCGTGTTATACACACACGTAACTTGTGTGAACACTCCGTGTAATAGCCACTCAGCGTCCACTTGAACGGTAAGTATAAAACCTATCGGAAAATGCATAATTTTTCATCCGATTTCACATCGACAGGCCCAAATATGTCGCGAAACGATGCCGCTTTGATATGTCGTTATTTGGTATTCGATACATTTGATATCGATATGTTTTATGATGAAGTACGTCCCTATTGAGGGATTTAGTTTTATGTTTGAACGACCTACGATGTACTTAGTAAGGCGCAAATATATGTTAAACCGATTGTCATTTATTAATGATAGCTATTACAAAGTATTTCAGTGAATTAATGTCGCTATTAAAAATATTTTTTAAAGTTCTTGTGGTTTACATAAATTACAGCGTCCAAACTTGTCACGTCACCCAATTTTAGTTTGACGACGACGTTTCCTAACCGAATTAGAGCTGTTATTCTTAAAACATTTCTTCAACAGGGAAAATATATTAAAATGCATGTTGTAAGCGAACAATTACATTAATCACAATTGCACGTAATTAGTGCTAGCGCAAAATCACCACATTGTTAACCAGTATGTATTGACTTACGTGAACGATCAAATTAACGTACCTTGTAGTTTACTGTTCAGTTTGTTCATTAGAATTATTCTATTTTGAGAATAAATATTCATTGCATCCTCTTTGTTAAAGTTTCTTAGAGCCCTTCCATTTAATCAGTTTTGTTTGAATCTTATCTTGCAGTTTGCATCTATGATTAATGTAGAAATTGTCTTGTAACTTAATGAACAATTATATTTACATCTTTATCTATAATAAAAGTATGCCAATAGAAAATATACTTGCAAAAAAGTAATAAATCTGCTGTAAAATTTACCTGTATAGTACAATGTTGAAAAGCCTATTAAAGAATTAAACACAAATCCTGCTTTTGGCAACTAACTTCATACATGTTCACGTCACTATTACTTGTAGCACAAATTGATTTCCTTTCTACTAACTTTTACATACAGAAACAGTTCTCAAAATGTATTAAATAATGTTACTTACTTAGAAGTAAATTTATTTTAATTTAATCTTTTACCAGTGGAGACCACGCCTCGGCAAACGTAGTGTAGGACGTCCTCAAGCACGGTGGAGTGATGACTTGCGCAAGACGGCTGGCAGGAGCTGTATGCGAGAAGCCGAAAATCGATCTCAGTGGCGTGCACTTGGAGAGGCCTATGTCCAGCAGTGGACTGCGATAGGCTGATGATGATGATGATGATGATGATGATGATGATGATGATGATGATGATGATGAATCTTAAACATTCAGGCAACAATGATCCATAGAGCTGTACCATAAAAACTAACATAGGTATATACTCTATGCAAACTTATTAGTATATAAAACCTAGATCTATGTTAGTACCATGATCATTCAATCTGCTTCTAAATGACAACGGGACACTAGCATATGTCTGGCGCCAGACCGGCACTCAAGCGTAACCTCAGTGGCTGTCTTAATTGCTGCGGAACGTTCAGTACCTGTCATCGATAGCTTGTTTATTAGTCAAACCTCGTAAAAATACTCCATTTACAATAGATTTACAATGATCCGTCCAACCATTTTCCTTGTGATCGGAAAGACATCTTTCATAAGTATATTTTGACACGCAACTATAGTTTTGCCGTGTTGGAGATAAAAAATCTTGTTCGAACAGAAAATCGATTTTTGGACATCACCTCCCTTCATGAGAAAAACTCATGACATGAATATGTTGAATTCGGCTTCTAGTCTGGACTCTTGTAGATTCAGACCGCCTCAACACAAGTTACCCGTGCAACCCAATACTCCTTGGTAAGACTGGTTGTCAGACTTTCTAGCTTCGATTTTTAAACATGGCAACGCAAGACTAATTTATTTAAAAACCGAACTTAAAAGAGGTAAAGATTTGACACCCTACCCTCCTTGGTAAGACTAGTTGTCAGACTTTCTAGCTTCGATTTTTAAACATGGTAACGCAAGACTTTTAAAAACCGAACTTTACTTAAAGGAGGTAAAAATAAGACACCCGATCCTCCAGACTTCTCCTTACCAAGACTAATTTAAAAACTGAACTTTAGTTAAAAGAGGTAAAGATAAGACACCGACCCTCCTTGTTAAGACTAGTTGTCAGGCTCTCCGGCTTCGATTTTTGAACATGGTAACGCAAGACTAATTTAAAAACCGAACTTTACTGAAAAGAGGTAAAGATAAGAGAAAAAAAACACAACAGAACATGGTTGTGCTATGATTGTGCACGTTATGCCACAGTCGTGACATAACGCGGTGCATTGTGCTGCGTCTGCGCCGCTCACACGCCGAGCTGCATGCCCGTGCTGCCATTGTGCATCAATTCATTATAGTTCGGCCATTCAGAGAATGCGTTCCTGACACGTCGCGATTGAACTGACGACGTAACTTTGCAATGGCGTTGCAGTTACGATAAAAATATTTTTGCTGGTTGTTTACCGTTTTAACAATTGAGGAGCATTAAAACAACATTATTATATCAATAATCAATGAATGTAGTTACGTCGTCAGTTCAATCGCGACGTGTCAGGAACGCATTCTCTGAATGGCCGAACTATAAGAGTTAGCACACGGAGTATGAGATGTAGCGGTTTGAAGTTAGAATTATGTTGGGTTTGTGATATTGAAAATTCGTGGGTTTAATATGTTTGGCAATCTATGATACTGAAGATAGTTTAGCTAAATAAAACTAAGTGGTCACAGCTGTAGTGTTAAACCAAAGAGGATATAGGTTTCCTTATGATAGAGTATATAAATATAGAGTATATGATAGAATATATATAAAGAGACAGATAAAATTATTCTTTTAAAAAGTATAAATGCAACACAGATTACTCAAACTTTACGAAGGATTTTTATGTAGATCTATTATAAGATAAGGCATGTTTATTTTCGGATCTTTCATGAAGTTACAGATTGCTTCATATGAAGTAACTGGTCCCGCTATCGCTACTGCGTGTGTCCGCTTCACAGTTCTTGCATCGCCGCTCTGGAAAGCAAGCGTTACAGTAATTAGGCAAATTGTATAAACGGCATATAGACTATTATTTAGTTGCTCGCTACCGGTTTAGATTTTAATTGCCATTAGATTAGATATCTATTACATTGCAATGCAACTGACGTTCTAACTTTATGTAATGCTACCCAAAATAAATATTTTGCAATCCGTCGCTTTTGTAATATGATTAATTACATTTCCTTTGTTTTTGAGAATGTCGTTGAAAACCAGGATGTTATCTAAGCAGTTTTTATAAAAAAGGTTCGGTTGCACTTCAGCCGTTGTAACAGTAACTCATGTTTGATGAACGTCTCCACAGAGCAATGAATAGAGAATGATTCCCACTAATCGAACAATTATATTAATTACGTAGTTATGAGTGGGAGTACCTATATAGTGATTAAAACAATCTATTGTTAAATGAATTTCCTACAGGGGATTACGGTTAGTTAAATAGCTGACAAGCCTATAAATCTGTGTTATTCTTTCTAGGTTAAGTCATCATTGTATTGTGATCGATGTGGCTATTCAGTTCTAGGCAATTTTCTCCTTTTGGGTTCATCAGATGACGCAGATAATGATTGAAGACAGCATTTCATGTCTGACAGTCATTTAATTTGAATACTATTTATGAATTATTGCTTTATTTCTGTGACCTTGTGTCGGTATGATTATTGGCTGTTAAACTTATTACCTCTGAAGGAGAAGACAGAATACTATTTACTCCCACTCGCTGTAACGACATTTTAGGGGCCATTCATAGCGTCGTTTTATCGCTCCGTATCGAGCGCGGTCTTTTCGAGATTGTACATTTTGTCACAAGTCTTTTGTATTTTGAATTTAGAATCTAGAAATAATTCCGTCACTTCGAAGTATTCAACCTCGCATGAATTCGGACGATATTATCACTACGGTCATTGCTCATTAATTTAGCCTGTCAATGAAACTCAATGTCTGTGGGCACACCTGTCTTAATACTATTAATTACTTAATTACAATCACTCGATATAAGTTGTAACTATTACAAAGCATTGTGGACGTTGAAAACGCAATTAAAATAGTACAGTTTTTGTCAGTCGATTCGTAAAGTTTAATTAGGATAATTGTTTTTAGATTATAAGATTACATTGTTGCTTGAATTAATTTTATATTAAGAACATATATTAGGTATACTATATCTACATTTGTATCTATAATCTGATTAGCATATTTTACGCACAAATCGGTTATTGATATAGCTCTTGTATTGTAACAACACTCAACAAAGCTCCTTGCGTGTCGTCACGTTTGACAAGCACTAATACTGCGGCCTTCATTATCAGATTTGTTAATCGAGCTATCGCTATAATTATTGAATAATTAAAACTAGTTTGAAATCAACCACGCGCACATAAGTAACTCAATATTCAATTAGCGCCTAAACTCGTGTACATAGATATAGATACGTGCTAGATTGTCCTCCAAGAGTTATTGCGATCGACAGACGGACGAGGCCGTTTAGTGCGGGCTTCACTGATTGCCATATCTAGACATACGTTTACATTAGTTCGGCATTCATTGCTGAGTTCATTATCTATCTAATCAAAGGTTGGTTCACAAACTCTTCAGTGGACGTCTTTCAAGCTGGCGAGTGCTGACGTGCAGGGGCAGCATAAGTCATAATTTCAATTATAAAGCCATTAGTGAGCCGCTCCTACGCATATTGTTTCATATTCACATTTAACAGAGGTCGAACCAGTGATTATTTTGTCGACGACAAAAAACACAATTATAGTCTGTTATTGAACGGGTTTGTTTTAGCGTGTTCGAAGGTGTTATTAAATAAAGTAGAGTTAATAATACTTATGATTTTAAGGCACACTGTTTGAGGGGGTCGCCATGTGAAAATTGATTCTGAAGAAGTTAATACTGGGGTGCTGTAGTGAAGTAGGTACATATTATCTACTGAAGTCGAACAAGGTGCCTACGTGATAAACGTATCGTATCATAACACCTCCAGGGTATTATAGGTACATTTAATTGCTTTATTAAAATTATCAATACACATTGTTATGAAAAACTGTACGTATGGAATTCCCGGTTGTTAGATAAATTCAATGAATTTGTAGGTAACATTACATTACATTACATTACATACATCAGTAGAGGATAAAATGTAAGGAGTATTTGCCTTGCCTCCCAGTTTTCAATGATCTCTGTGTATATAATAATCGGCAACAGCGCGGCATTGCGACACGGCTGGCCGATCGGATCGTGTGTCCGTGCTCCGATGCCAACTGAACCATTTAGCATTTGCGTCACGTCATCATACCGATTTCTCAATTAGTCGATTGAAATCTGCGTTTATGTAGATTCTAGATTGGATACTATCGAGCGTTAGGCGTACATCGATTAGAAAAGTCGAAAATCGAGAAGTAGGTAAAAGAAGTTTTCGTTTAAGTATCAAGTTCCGGAAAAGCATGCAAAATAATGTGAAGGAAAATTTTGCAGGTACTTAATACTAAACTCCCGCTTCTGAAAATTGTTGTAGGTATATTATAAGCTGCTTAGAGAACAGTCCTGATAAGGGCAGTAGCCTAATGTGTGCATTGTGTTGTACATTACTGTGCACTAATGATAATAATTTTCACGGTCGAGTAAGTGCAGTCGGCAGTTGGACCTTATTATAATAAATTAACGGCGGTGTACCCTAATGGCTGGCCTGTACATAATTATACTCAATATTACAAACGGCTAAAGGGTCGCTGGTAAAAAATCTGCTCGAAACTAACGAGCAATTTATAACCAAGGTTGTTTTATTACGGAAAACGTTTATGTGTAAACATTTTAACCGCTTGTAATTGAAAACAAAGTTGTTTTTGATCTGCAAACTGATTGCTGCATGTATATTTGCTATAGAAAGATTTATTTACATTGCTGGTGACGTCACACTCGCTCCTTTGTTCGTTTAATGGAAATATAATTAGACTAGTTAGTTTGCATAGTTAAAACGTCACCGTGACCTCTGAGCTAAAAATGTTAACAATCACAAAGACGGAATTCAGTATTTTTTTAGTTCCCGACCTCTGTAATTGTGTCTGAAATTTATAATTTATCTGTCAAATTAGTTTCTAATGTAGATGAACAATAGCAATTTAAAACATATCACAGAAATCTTGGCTCGAAGTAGTCTCGCCTAAATATCGATTTGGAATACCTACATACAATGTTCTCTATTTCTCTATCAGTGACAGAACAAAGTTGCTGTTTCTCTTTCCTAGTAAACATTTAATGCTTATCAATCTCCCTAGTCATTTTGATAAACAATAGGCTCATGTAGTGTTTACGTAAACGCGGCGGTTCGCACAGGCATACTGCAAACTTTTAGTCGGCCGACTCTTCGGGCTCATAAATAAGTATGAAGATGAATAGCAGTACGCACATTACGAATACAAGGTATTTAGTTAGACGGTATCAGACCGACTGATAACTTTGAATGAAATCAAGATTTTATTTTTAAAAATTCTCCAATCATCGAATAAACTGTCGGCCGACTTTTTAGTCTGTAGTATGTGGCTCTAGTCTCGGACAGGGCGCATGGGTGGCAAGCCGCAGCCACAACTTGCAACCACAACCTACCGCTCGACTGCGCTAATTCCTCGCGTATTATACACTTAATCCTTTGTCTCCTCACCTTGTTTAACACGTATTATATTATGTTGACTTTAAGGATATTACTTGCTTTACGCTAAGAAGCTTTTCTTTTGTTTTTAGGTCAAGAAAATGGGTATCCATTTCATGTTTATTCAAATATCTACCGGCTTTTAATATCCATAAGCATATACATGTTTGCAAGACTGGTCAAAACTCAGCAGGTCCAAAATGAAAGTCATATTTGCGCTAGTAGTCTTCAATTTACAGCCAGTTTCTTCATCAAAAGTTAAAGCCAAAGTAAAAGTCAAAGTAATGTCTAAAGTAAAAGTAACGGTCAAATTCAATTTTTCTATTAGTTTTGCTGTCACTTTAGCCTTAAAAAAACGTATTTGACCGTTACTTTTACTTTAGACATTACTTTGACTTTAACTTTTGATGAAGAAACTGGCCGTTAGCAGCGTTATCTGGTTATTAGATGCTAATGTGTGCAATAGTTTAATGTGAAACCATAAAGCCACAAACCATTTTATGAGCCTGCTGAACGGCATTAAATGGCTTTAACTGCGAATTTATTAAGACGTCTTTGTCATGGCAAACTAGACTCACTTTAGTACTTCTATAACGCAAGTTAATTTGAATCGTTTTATACTACAGCCTTAATTTTTATAATGCAACATGCACCATACTGATTCTTCAGTACCATTCATTAACACAGCCATCTAGCTTTTGAAATAGCACATCAATTCAAAACGACTTCCAAACACGCGTTTTAAGGACACATAATACAAAAATTAACACACATTCGATATGTAGAGTGAAAGACAAGTGGTATAGAGGAAGCAGTCGAGGCCCACTGACCGCAAGAAGCCCTACCGAGAGGGAAGGCTTCTGTCACTCGAAGACAAGTACGGAGTAATAAGAAACACGTTTCAGCTAGGGTCGATGACTGCGGTTTGAGGACTTAATATGATTACTTGAAATTATATTCTGTTGGTCGATATTTGAGGGGTTAGGGACTCGTAGACGAAGCCTTAATTGCTAAGTGAATAAATCTTTAGATCCAAATTATATTAACCATTATATGCATAGGTAACACATGTATACCACAAGCATGAAATCAAAGTAGGTACCTAATATAGAATGGAAAAGGGAGATGAAAGGTATAGGGTTAGGAAAGAGTGACCAATAAATCAAATAAACAGTAGGACATACGTACAAATATTAGTTACAGAAATGACTACAACTAAATATTTTGTTAAATATCTAATTGAAAAATATAAGAGAACTAACGACCATTTCATCTTCAACAGGAGTCAAAGACGATTCAGACGATGTGTCGAGCAAGAGTTGCGGAGGCGACTCATCGGGGCTGGTGAAGAAACAAAGGAAGGCGAGAACAGCCTTCACGGACCACCAGCTGCAAACCTTAGAGAAGTCCTTCGAGAGACAGAAGTACCTCAGCGTGCAGGACCGCATGGAACTGGCTGCGAAACTAGGACTAACAGATACGCAGGTCAAAACCTGGTATCAGAATAGAAGGTTAGTTATTTTTAATATTTCATGTTCCGAGCCTTTTCCCAACTATGTTGGGGTTGGCTACCAGTCTAACCGAATGCAGCTGAGTACCAGGGACTACTACAGGGACAGGGAGGTACTTTAAAAGGAGCGACAGCCAAGTTTATCTTAATATTTATTTTCGGGAAATAAATTATTTAGGACTTCGTTGTTCATTGTAATGTTTCCAAAAGCATGGAGGAAGTAGAAATTATAGTACCTAGGTACCTATAAATTGCGAGCATAGTAGGGTAAAGGCGGGATAGATGCCCCACTTTTTGAAATATGCTTATAATTTAATAAATATTGGTTCTACATTAATAACACCTATGAATGTAACTAGTTTAATCCTTTATGTTTATTTGTGATTTGTCTTTTTGGACCTATATACTACACGTTTTGCAGATTTTAGCTTTTTGTAGACCTCAATTTTTGGGGATAGATGCCTACCCCTATGGATAGTTGCCCCACCTTGAAAACACTAGCGAGGATAGATGCCTACGGTGCGGGATAGATGCCCTTCATACTGTTTAAGTATATTATATTAATAATATTTATATATTTTTTGACTTTAATTTATTTGAAATGAAAAGTATTTTGCAGTTTTTAAAATTTTTTTATATTCATTATCAGATTAATTAAAATTAACACAATAATATTCTAAAAGTATTTGTTCAACAAAAATAATGTATTTTATATTTGAAACACTTATTATAAAATATTAATTATTTAGTTTCAACATGCAAAATCATAAAAATCATTCTTTCTTAAAAACTAAAATAACACAATATACTTAGCATCATAATATTTAACCGGACAGTGCTTTAAGTTTTCTACATCTCGAGCAAAAATTTCTGAAAAGTATAGAGGTTTCATGTAACGAGCACTGACACATTACACATTGAATCCAGTCGGATTTAGACTTTGTTTATTCATAGTTTTCAAAGCATTATATGCAGTTATTTTTATTTGTATCTTTAGGCTCATCCTGCCCATCTCTTTTAGTCTTCTTCACCGGCAAACCTTTAGTTTTCTATTCCTTAACTTTGTTCTTAAGTGAATTGTCTTCATCTTCACTGTTTGAACTGTAAATCATTCGTAATCAATAAAAAGTGTAAATACCTATACATAAACACATGAAAAATATATATTCAAAGCACTTATAATACATTCAGGGTACACGTGGTGTATGGAGGGATAGATGCCCCTAGGGGCACCTATACCGTAAAAAATCAGGGCAACTATCCTTTTTGACAGGGTTAGATGCCCTAGTATTTTTTTAAATAAATAAATACAATAGAGCAACTATTTACATCAAAATGTATACTTCATGAAACAATATACATACGTAATAAAAAAATTGATGGAATTAATATCTACTTATAAAGTTATACAACAGCAAATACTCACCTTTAAAAATTTTACGCTCGCTGTAAGTTCGCCGCGGAGATGAATTCATACACGAGCGAAACGCGACCTCATCCCTCGATGGCGCGTGGCTAATTTAGGTGCGGGGTGCTTGTGGCTTCTAGTTAAACGGTTGTTTCTTAATCGCGAGCATGGGAAGTTAGGTTTTTTAAAAATGGGGCATCTATCCCACTGCGGCATCTATCCCGCCTTTACCCTATAGTATGGTCACAAATTTCTGAGATTTTTTTTTAGGGTGTAATGAGGTTTGATCTCAAAATCATTATTTTTATCAGGACTTTACCAAGGCTGACATCCTGTATTTCGTCAACAGATTTCCTCGAATTTTTCGCGGAATTACTTATACGAGGAAATTATATTATACGAACACTTCCCAGTTATTTTAGTTTATTTTTTATTTTTATTTAAAACGGTGTCGCCAAATAAATAAGCAGTATGCAACTGTACACATATACACAATACGGACCTTCTTTTTATATTATATAGTATGTATAAAAACAATAGAACATCTATAATTTTATAACTAGTATTAAACAGTGCGTTCGTTTATACGATCCTTTATGTACTGAACTTAACCAATAATGATATAAATTATACAAGGAAATTGACAAAACCCATGTTGTTATTTCATTTAAAATATCTAATCAAGTAGCTTATGAACTTGATTACGTCAATAGTTCATTATAGTAGGTTAAACTGAATTGAAAATATTATTCTGAGTGATAATTAATAATTTGTAGAATCATTCGGATATTTTTTACACTGTAAGTAGCAGATTTCTACTTATAGGTTAAATACTACACCAGATGGCTGATATTATAGCTATCTGAAGTTTTGAAACACAACTAAGAATATAAATAATTTTTTTCTCATTTGTACTTATAAAGTAATTGAAACTCTACTCGTCCCAATTTTACGTGGAACTCATTTATTCATAAAATCTTGGTGCATAGCGAGTTCTACGCCTGAGTATTGTTCTAGAATATTCAACTTAGTGAAATGAGTAAGAGAATGCAGTAGCAGCATTACACGCATAGACGTATAGTAACAAAAACAATTAACAACCAATTGATTGGCCCAAGCGCAGGATTTAATATCTATTGTAAAGTTTGTGGTCCAAAATAAAAGCATCAAGCGGTGTAATTGTAAACAAAGGTTTTATAAAACATACAATGAAAAAAAAAACTTTTTTTCAAAAAAATTAAACCGACTTCCCAAAACACTAAAAAGCAAAAAAAAAAACTATTTTTAGGTGCATCGGCCTAGAAGTCGGTGTCTAATGGATGTTACTAAGTTAATTTTGCCACCGACTTCTAGGCCGATGCACCTAAAAATAGTTTTTTTTTTTTGCTTTTTAGTGTTTTGGGAAGTCGGTTTAATTTTTTTGAAAAAAAGTTTTTTATTTAAAGCTTTTCAGTGAAACGAATAGTTGTCACTATCCATACAAGTGAGAAGTTCTCATCAATACAAAGAATATAAGTCCAAATACGAGGTATTTTACATATTCAGTTGTCGAGTTCCCTCGACTTACTTTCTCTGGTCTCCATCATCAGGTCAGCTCCAAACCTTCACTGTTGCAAAGGTCTTGTCAATACAAATAATTTAAGCCCAAACACGAGGTAGTTTACATATTCAGTTGTCGAGTTCCCTCGACCCTCTCTGGTTTCCATCATCAGATCAGCTCCAAATCTTCACAGTTGAATAGTGCTTTTAGGCGTACACCTGAGTGTCAAGTTTTTACCCTGTGTATGCCTACAACTTTCGAAGGTTGCCCTCGATTTCTCAGGGTTTCCATCATCAGATCCTGACCTGATGACTATGGGACCAACTGGCAGCTATTCCGAGTCGAACAAAAAAAGAATCACGTAAATCGGTCTATAAACCTCGGAGTAATCGATGTACATACATAGAAAAAAAAAAAAAAAAAAAACATACCGGCCGAATTGATAACCTCCTCCTTTTTGGGAAGTCGGTTAATGAAAGACGATAGACGATATCGTAGATACGCTAAAATATTAAAAGTTTCTTAAATAAGATTTTCTTTAAAAATAATAAGAAGCTTCTTTAGTTCCGAAAATAAATTTCCTGAAACAATTCTAATTAAACATTATACAAACAATTATAAGTCATAATTATAGCAACTAAACGCTGGTAACTTGAAACAAGCGCCGCCGAAGATCGTGAGACAGTCGGCGTTCTTCCAAAGCAGTGCTGAGTCAGCGAGTCTGTGCGTCCCTGCTACTGACCCGAACCGGGCCCAATCTCCATTTATGTAATTACATACGTATTAACATTTAAAGCCTCTATGTAGATACGATTATTTTAACATAATTTTTGATTTAGCATTGATTTCTGACGAAAAGAAAAAAATGCAGACTATTTTTTATTAATTCAATTTATTTAAAAATTAAACTGTAAAGAACTATCAAAAACAGAATTATAAGTTCTATTAATTGTCGTCGTTATTTTCATGCTTCGAAATTATTATAACAATACATAGAAGTTTTATCAACGACGGTACCGGAGAGGCTATTTAAAAAAACAAACGTTCATAATTAGGGCCCGATCGCCGCCTTTGAAGTCTCCTTTACAAAAAACTACGGTAGCTAATAACAAACTACACTAATTTTCTATTGATTGAATACCATCTTTCTAATCAAGATTGTGCATTATTAAAAACTGTCTAGCTTTGTTTTTTTTCTTCCAGTACACTAGCGTATGAGGTTTTTGTGCTTACATTACGATCAGAAAAAATGGAGCCTCTTCATTTGGTTCTACCGTTTCCTATTCAAAAATTTGATTCGGTAGCTAATGGAAATTAAACGGGTACTTGCTGTCTTTTTTATTTTCTCTAGGTCAGTTTTCCATTTTCAAACTTTGCGATAGTTAAATGTGACAGTAGCTCGGGACCTGCGCAGGCGCCGCGCGGTGTGTCCACGCCCCTGCCGCCTGGACTGCACCTTTTTGTCTCGGTTTTTGTTGATTTTCTATAATTTCGGTTAAACTAATGTTTGGGCTTCGATTTTTCGGTTCGTGAAAGGGTGTGAAATCGAAGTTAATTGAAGGATGTAATGGCTTTTGTGTGCGGTCACTTTCCTTTAGTTTTGATATCGGCGTGGCCAAATAGAATGGTGGTACTACCTACTAATAATAGGCAGTATGGGCACCGATTTTCTGGTTCCCGGATACAGAATAAATTATACTAATATATGGATTATTTTTGAACAATGGTTACTTCTAATTTAGAAAAACACAAAGCTTTTTCATAATAACCCAAAGTGAAACAATTAATTTTAATTACCTATTTACAAGACACGCCGTTTGCTTTTTGCTTAATCTATATCTATACATATAATAAATCTGTAAAAAAACTGTGTCTGTACATTGAATATATAAAAAAAATAATAATTGGGTGGGGTTTAGAAACAGTAATGGAGCACAAATCCAAAAAAAAAATTCTGTCTGTTTGTCTGTATGTCTGTATGTCTGTATGTCTGTATGTCTGTTTGTTTGTACACGCTAATCTTCCGAACTACTGAGCGGATTTCAATGATTTTTTCTTTGTTGTATCAGTATTAAGCCTGGTCAACATATAGGCTATAATTTATCTTCGAAACTTGAAGACCTGATGCAGAACACCAACAGACCAACAAAACTATAAGAGATACAAAAATGGTGCCATGGCAAAAATTGTTTCATTTGATGAGCATTTTCAGCTGAGATAATAAATTTGAAGATCTGGAACACCTGATGTGGAACTCCAAGAGCCCAGCTTTTCTGTACCATATACAGGTATGACGTTTTAGCAAAAGTTGTTCAATTTGATAAGCACTTTCTATTGACTTATAAAAATTGAAGATCTAAAACACCTGATGTGGAACTCCAGGAGCCCAGCTAGACTATAGCATATGAAGATATGACGTTTTAGCAAAAGTGGTTCAATCTGATAAGCACTCTCTATTGACGTATAAACATCGAAGATCTGGAACACCTGATGTGGAACTTCAAGAGCAATACTACACTTGAAATGTATAGAAATGAATGTTATGAAATAGGTATGGTGAATCAAAGAAAGTAATTAGTCCGTCTTTTAGATAACCCTAAAATAATGGACACGTATTTTTTCTTTTCTCCTTCTCACAAACAATTAATAACGAAGATATAACACGCTTGAATTTTGTGTTAAGTCACTGCTTAGTACAAATTTTACATACCTAGACGTGGCGTCACGAGCCCCCACTCTCCGAATTAGTTGCGTTATATATATCTCATTATTATTTTGCATGTCTCTTCCACACAGAGGACTACAGAGTTCTGAATTTTCGGGAGGCAAACGAGAGGCCGAAGCCAACACGCTGAAGCCCTTTTGAGACAACTTTAATGAAATGGTGACAGAAAACCGACGATTATCCCTTTATACACTATAGAAATGAACCCAAGGACAATCCCCGGTGGACGTCGTTAAAAAAAAAGACAATCCCCGGTTCTGTGCTATACCATTGCTAACTGTGGATGAATACTACTTGGGCTATTGTGATGGGATGCTAATGGACTAGGAATGGGGAAACTACGGGAACTATGGCACCTGCCGATGACAATGTATTAGATACATGTAAAAATGGCAAATGGAGACTCGCCAGCTCACTTACTGGGCCCCCGAGAATCAGTCACTGAATAGCAACAAGAGGATACCTCGGCGGATTTAAAACGCAGATTACGCGCTCCCTGTCACTTACCACGAGGCACCTATCCTCCGAGCAGGGCTACTAACCCTGCTCTACCGACTCCACTCTGGACGGTCAAGCCAAGCCAGAGTCGTGAGACCTACCCCCGTCATGGTTCACTCCGACCGGCCGGAGATGAGGGACAGTATACTCTCCCTGGAGAACTCAGTATATATGCCCCGCGGGGTCGCCACACCCCGTCATCAGCCTCAGATGTCCTGCGGTGCTTATATCTCATTATTATTGTCGTTATTATCTCAAGAGAGAAAAGTTGCATTGGCACTATTGGCAGGTACTTGCCAGACCTGGAATCAAAGACGCACGCTCATACTTGAGAGATTGGTTCTCTACCCAATAAACCACTACGACTTCCACTAAGTCATCACGACTTTGTCATCTCAGTAACATTTAATGTTTTTTTACGTACAATATTATATACGTGTAATATTTTTGCCACACACAACTTAAATGTGGACTAATTAGAATCACTACTTTTATCCCTATGGTCACGTCTATTGCGGTTCAGTTCTCAGCGTTTTGTTTAGTCTGCTGTGCTTTTGCCGTTGAAGTACAAAAATAAATAAATGGAACGTTTCTAATGGCTATGCGTATTCCGTTGTTTTCAAGTCAACGGGCCCTTAAAATTCAATATCAGATGATTCAGACCTTTTATTTTGCTGACCCCGTAGTCGCTGGCATAAGGGACAGGATCCGCGTACGAAGTCGCGGGCAGAAGCTAGTTATAAATAATTACACAGCTACATAACTTCTTGCCTACTTGCTTAGTGATTTTCAACAATGTATTAAAATTAATATCATTATGTTGATTTGGCGTGGTTGCTTTTAATGGGTTTTGGATATAATTTGTTAAACATGGCTAATTTTCTATATAGAAAGTGGTTGTTTTGTTTTGAATTGCGTCTATTTTCGCAATTACATGAGTAATTTGTAGTGTTGTTGCGTCGATATGCTGGATGTAAGTGTCTCAGCTGGAACACTCCCACGCGACAGGTGTAAGAACAACCGAGGAGAATTACCACTGTGTAATGCTCTTCACGTTAACATCTGTTGGGTGTTAATCTCAATTGTTATTTCGAGCCTTCGACTATTCATGTTAGCCAGTTTAAATTCGTTAATTAGACAAAATACTTACTGCCTAATCTCCTTTTTTGTCTTGATTCATCATCATATCAAATAAGCTACATAGGTAAACCTTCTAATGAGATGAAATACATGAAAAAAAAATGTTTAATATTAAGCGTTGGTCAGCCAAATCTTAATGCTAGAACTTTGGTAGCTAACTCGTAATAGCTGTTAAAACGTAACAGTTACCTCTAGTGGCATCACCGTGTGACCGTCGGCTCAGCCTCACAAAGGCTGCAAGTCACCGGCGCGCCGGCGCCGATACACGCCTCTTATTAATCACCACATCGCCGTCACTGTCCTAAGGCTCCACCGGTGTGTGCTCGCTTAATTGTTTCCAAATAGCTTCCTTATTTGCTCACCTAAATCTATCATGGAAAGGATTGGAGACGGTAGTAGGAAAATTGAGAATTATTGGAATGTATAAAGCTAGTGATAGCGATAATGTCTTTTAGAAATGGAAAGCCCATTACAAAAATTCTATAAACGGTTATTCCCGATTTACCTTGAACTTTATTTGGCACGTCCGTTTATCAACATTCTTCAAGAAAAATCATCCTGTCGTTATAGGAACTCTTCACGTGGGAAAAACCTTTAAATATTTTCCGCCATAGCCGCAAAACATATCGCGGTTACTTATTAGAGATCCAAAACATGAACGGACCTAGATAACCGACCTCCATAGACTGAATCACAGCATGATTCATCAATAGTTATAATATTTTGTCGGAACGATCGTGAATTCACAATAAGCCGGGGGCCGCGAACAAAATGTCGTTTATCGGCGTTTAGTCGTCGAAACGTGTAATCCATCGCGATTACCTAATGACGTATTCTGTAATGATGCTCGTAACAACACCTACCTGTGTTGCCACTAGTTTGGTCGCACGGTTCTGTCCGTTATTAAGCGATAGTCATAATGTTTGTGAATTGCTGTAGCTGCTGCCTAGACTTAGTAATGCGAAATTGAATGTCGTGTTTGAGGTAAATTATTGACCGTGCTTTTACACGGAAAAGGTGTTTGTGTTCAAGCTCTTGTTAACTGATAAGTGGTATAAGGATAAGTTGCTTTTGGTAGGAATGGAATAAGAATCCAAATGAATTCGATAGTTTCATCTATGAATATGTGCTATAGAGGCTTCGAAAAAAATATCATTGTTACGGCAAAGCTGAAAAGTTTTATGAACCAGTCCAATACTTTCACATAATGACTAAAAAAATACTTTTCTCGCACCAACGTCATGACAGATCACTTACTCATATGGAAACTGAAACGCACGCGTAACAGAGCGTTCGTTAGCGACTAACCAGTTAGCGTTTCTCGTAAATTTGTATCATTTGTATAAACGCTGCGATCACCCAGGCTACGTGGCGCAGCCTCGCACCACAACATATGAAACGATGGATATGCAGAACGCACAATTTATTATTTTATAGTTTCTTTGTTTCAACTAATGTGCGGTGATTTTGTGAGTATTTCATCTGCATGTTGATGATTTTAGGAGGAAAACTCGACCTGTATTGAGTATTCGATACCCAGATTTTTTCTCGATTCTGGTTTCAATATCAGTTGGTTGTAGAAGGTATGAAAGTTAATTTTTGAATAAGGAAAATACTTATGCAAGTACCTAATCCTGTAAATAAGTAAGTGAGACCATTGGACTTTAAATATGCAGCAATTTCCTACTATTGCACCATTTAAGTCTCCCTCGATAACAACTAATACCTTACCTGCAGAATAGTTAACAAGTCACCAGTCGTAAATTAACTTTAACAATCGAACAGCGCATGGTTTTTAAACAATCGATTGTTCAATTGATTGATTCTAGCATCCTAAATAGCTGCAGGTTTATTAAGATTCCGTACGTGTGCTTACACATCTCTAATGACATAATGCGCGGGTTCCGCGAGTTCGCGGAGCTACCGAGAACCAGCCTAATCGGTTATGGCGAACCCTTCCAAATTACACGGCAGAGACACGGGATTCGTTGCAAGGACGCTCCGGTCGTCCGGCTTATCATTTAACCACTAATCATTATACTGCAAATGCCATTTCAGTTTTGGCCGGGTTTTAATAAGCGGATTGCGAGACGGATTATTCCTTGTATAGCAATTTTGCAGTTCTAAGTCTGGCTCGTGATGCAATCTGGTATTAGTGAGCGTTCCACTTGCAGGAAATGTTTTATTGTATACCTACCTACTTGTTCATTAAAATAACATTACGTATTTTGTATGTAGACAGACAAATTGCCACAATTGTAATTAAATATCTTTTTTTAAATGTGGTCCATATTTTTACTAGCGCGCTCAGGTGAGAGGTGTGACTGATCTATCAAAGAGATGATCTATGTAATAATTGTGATTGTTAAAAGTTATTCTTTATTTAAAGGAAGTTACATATCTAGCTATTTTCAGATTATTTAAGATGGCAAGTCGCCACCTAAAAATGTTCGGATTAATATATAATTATCTAAGTAACTATGTATTATGAAATACACACACTTTTATAAAGACTCGAACGCGATGCGGTCTACTACCTATATCTAGTCTTTTTGGGTTTTACTTTTAAGTAGGAAAGAAAATAAGATTTGTAAGTTGACAAAATCGGTCAATTTATGCGAAATTTCAATTTATGTAAATAGGCATTAGATGTACTTTATTCTAATTACGTCTAGATTATTATTTTTTATTAGAAAAACTGTATCAAAGACAATTGTCATAAAAAAACTAAGTCCACAGATAAACAGATTATAATACAATTTGCTATGAAAATAGCTCGTAATTAGAGTTCATAAAAGTTTTTATTTTAAACTATTGTGCACGCAATTTATGAATTGTATATATAATACAAATTGGTTAGCATAGTTGCCCCTGAATCCGTGACCGTACCTACATTTCCTTATTTAAGTTTTAATATAAGTTTTTTTAAGTGGATATATCTAAGTGTTATCACTTCGGACAAAATTACTGAAACGATATCCTTAAACTTTTCACCTCTGTAATAAATATCAATTAAAAAGCCGAAGCTAAAAAATAATTTCAAATCGACATGCATAATGTTCACAACAATGCGAGTGCTTACACTTCAAACAATTCCCATAAGAGCGCTCACACAAACATGTTTCTGAAAGTTTCTAAGCTGCGTATAAATAACGTTCGATAAAGCTCAAATTGGGCCCGACTCGGTGCGAGCGCCCTAAGAGCGTAAGCGCCCAGCCCGCAGCGACTCGCAGCGATCGATGAAAGTGCTCTTTGTTTGCCGGATATACAAGCCGAATTCGCATCACGTCGCCGAAAAACGCAAACTGAGATAAACAACCTCCCCCCCGGAGAGGTCGTAAGCGGGATCGTTTTACCGGACAATTTTCGTCTTTAACGAGAGCTGTTAAGGCCCGTTTTTGGACGGGTCTCCTCGAACAACAATTGAATCAGTTCACGCAGCATCAAATCACTAAACCACTGGGCGGGGCGTAGTCAGACTCCACCGGGGGACGGCGGGACAGGGACGGCGGCGAGGCTCTCTCGCGTGGCGCCCTCGAGTTAGACAGAGAGCAGTGTACTGTCTGTCGAGAGGTGAGACTTGAGATGCCAGTCCAAATTTAAGTGCGCTCCGAGAGCTTTTTGTTCGTAGCCCGCGGCGGCAATAAAAAGAATAGTGTCACTGAGCAGATTGCAACTCATTCAGCACTTGACAATTAAATAAGTGCTCTCGAGTGACGGACGCTAAGAGCGAGACGTCATAATAACATGATTAATGAGAGCATAGCTTTCTATCGATCATTTGTCAGCTACTGATAATTAAAGTGTAGTATTTAAATTAGGATCGGGTTTAATGCGGCTTAAAGAGTTAACGTTATATTTTAAGCTAAAATGCGTCTATTATGAGGCCGGTTTATGTATTAGAATATGAATTAACTAGACAGATGATATTAAATGGAGTTACAAAAAATAATATTGTGAAACGAATGACGAGCTATAACATGAGCTCCCCCTCTCATTTGCATTTAATAAAATTAAATGATGCATTTATAGAAATTAATTAACGAGGTGGCCAGTGAAGCGGCTGGTAGCGCGAGGCCGCGGGCGCGCTAACAATGGGCGCACACAACGCGACTAATAATAGCAATGATAATGCGACGAACGACTCCCTACGAATTAATAAAAACCTCACTCGACGACAATAAACAACCACTTCTGGAACTAATCGAGTACCCACTGCGGAATTCAATTAAATTTCCAAATGGGGATGCGTTTGTTTGTTGCGTGCGGAAAATTAAATGCGAAATAGAAAACATTTTTTTATAGTGGGATATACTTAATTGCTTCAATGCATTAATTTAATTATATCAATGGAGGTCAATTTTTAATGCCTAAAATAAATTAACTAAACAAAAGCAACGGTTAGTTTTATTTTGGTAAAGTCTTGTAGGATTGCATTACCTAATTTAATTACTGATACACGATGAAAACAAAATGCTTCACTAAAACCCACTGAAAAACACTTTTATTTTTCACAAATGTATGTTTTATTAAAATTCCTATTGAATTGACATCATCATTCATTGCGAATACACAACCATTAAAGTTTTTGCTAAATAGCATTGTGGGACAGAGCCGTTGTAAACTAAAGTAATAACCCAGAGTAAGTGAGTATTGTAGCGTAATTTATACGGGTTTACCCTTTCCCAACCGAATCAAATAAATCAAATTAAAGTACTCGACCACGCTCCAGCAACTCCACTAGTGCCCAAGACGTTTTGTCAAATTTATTATTTTATTTACATTTTTTTATTAGTTTTACCACTGTGGTATCCCTATTGTAGTCTCGAGTGCACTGTGACAAATTTGATGACGATTGGGGTCACATCGCGTGATCTATGGCTCTGGGGTCCGTAAACGGCAGTTCACAGAATTTTAGACTCGATTTAAGTTTGTAATGTGACATAAATCGATTCTGTGTACTTGTGGGATTCTCATGACGATTTATTTCAATTTCTAATGGACTGTGAACTTTTTATCAATCGAACTTTTTGCTATTGAGTATTTTTATTGGTGATCTTGATAGTCGTTTATTATGTTCTAAGATTTCATTGAAATTGCTCTTTTTTCGATTCTTAAATAACGTTAATTTTGTAAAAATAAAACCAAACAGACATTATCTACTTAATTCTACGTCAGAGTTTATACTGAATGAGACTTACACTTCTACAGTTTCACTTAGCTTATGTGATTAAAGCGTGGAAATCCCTAAGAATATATGACTTAAAAACCTTTGAACAACAACCTACTCTTCAACAGTTACTCTTAGATAAAAGAAACCAAACACCAGACTTAACCACATATTTCTTCACCAGGACAAAATGGAAGCGACAAACAGCGGTCGGGCTTGAACTTCTAGCTGAAGCCGGCAACTATGCAGCCTTCCAGCGGCTTTACGGCGGCTACTGGCCGGGAGTGCCGGCGTATCCAGCGCAACCAGCGCCCGCAGCCGCTGACTTGTACTACAGGCAGGCCGCTGCAACCGCTGCAGCCGCTGCGTCGGCCAGCGCTAACACGCTGCAGAAGCCATTGCCTTACCGGTAAGTTTGAAAATAGACTGCTGTTAAATCTCTTGGTTCTTCGAGTCTAGATTGAGCGTGCTTACTTACGAGACGTTCTGACGAGATAATGTGTAAGACAAGATGGTCTAGATCAAAGTCGAGACCAAAAACAAACACCAATCATATAAAAATATGCTTTGTCACCAGGTTATACCCCGGTGCACCGCTAGGAGGTGTCCCGCCTCTCGGGCTGGGCCTGCCAGGGCCGTCAGCACACCTCGGCTCCCTGGGTGCGCCGGCGCTGGGCGCGTTGGGCTACTACGCGCATGCGCGTCGGACGCCCTCGCCGGACCTCGACCCGGGCAGCCCCGCGCCCCCGCACCGCTCCCCTCCCGACACCCCCGCCGACAGGCGCTCCGACGATGAAGACGACGATGAGCCCATACATGTATAATGTGAACAAACCTAAAGTGAAAAATTCTATCCGAGTGCTTATAACTTTCCCAAGAACAAAAGTGTTATCAAAAACAAAGTGATAAACTCTATATTGATGAGTGCTTTGGATATAAAGAAAGAAGCCATAGTTCGGTCGTCTTACCTGTTTGGTTATGGTTTCTCTTGACTCAGTTTCGTCCGCTGCACTATTGTTTTGCACGAGAATTTCCCGTTCGGAAATGACCTGTATTACGAATATTATTTTCTTGAGACGGACATTGACTGTCCGGGATATTATGTGATATTATAAGCCCAGATTTGATATAAGAACTTGTAAAATATAATTGATGTTGTGTTAACTACTTATTGATAAACTAGTGATTAGACAAAGCTTTGTAAGTTACAATAGAAAGTAAATAAATAAGCTGGAATGGAAACACTCCGCTGTCGATTAATTTATATGTAAGAAATGTTCCACAAGGTTCTCCACAGTGTTGCATCTTCGTGATAACAAAATATTATCCATAGAGTCGTAAACAATACCAGTGATCTACGATTGCCATCTCGCGATCTCATCTCAAGGATTGATCTGTCTTGACTCACCTACAGCCTTCGTTTTTCGACCACTATAACGTGCCCTCAGACGCCAGTCTATAGATTTAACTTGTGTTAATTGCAATTCCGTATGAGATATTTTCATAACGATGAGATAACGAGATTGAGTCTACACAATTACGTAAAAGATGATTGTTTCGAGAGCAATGTCGGAAACTTTGGCATTATGTAACAAACAAAAGAGGAACGGCAATCGTTAGCGACAAACAAATGAATGTCACCGCGAGTGATATCATATTATGAGCGTGTGATGTGGCACTGCAGCACCCTGTATAGTACTAGTGAGTCGGAACAACGCCACGACATTGTGCAAACATACTGTATATTATATTATAAATATATAACTATTCATATAGGTACGATGTATGTATTGTTAGTATTAAATACACAACTTAAAGTATTAAATGTATGTAATAAAGTACCTAATGCTATAATAGAAATAACACAGCGATGTACTTAAGCAATCAGAGATGTGGCATTTTATGTCCCATAGATTTTGTGGTGTTTTGTAATTAAAATGTTGTCAATTAAAATAGCAATTGTTTTTCTGTTGTCACACCTTTTACATAGATGTTCGCTTACGATTTTGTATTTCGATGACGTGTATATTTGGCAGATAATAATTTGATTTACGAAATTAAAGAAAAATGCACACTATTAATTGGTTTCAATACAACGATGAGACGAAATTTCGTAATAAATAACTTTGACACTAACATACATACTCAACGACACCAAAAGATTGCGTGAAATCGTATATCAAGTGACATGTTGAACAGAATAAAAAATAGAGTTGCCAATCGACCTTTTACATGCAAATTTATTGGTCAAGCAAACAGAAGCAAACGAGGTTGAACTAAAGATTAATTAGAAGTACTATATAAAAGCAAATTTAATACATTCTCCGTGGCACTTTACCAGTTGTAACGAACACCTAGCGGGCAGCCACGCGGCGTGGAGCTAACTCCGCTTTGTCACGCCATCGGCTCAGACTCGGTTAATAGGCCCGTGTTAAATTGTGTGTGCTATCTCCATTTGCAACTGCTCCATTAGGGCTGTTACGAATATGAGCCTAGTCCGCGCTATGTGCAACGTCCTGATTGCACGCTACCTTACTTATGTCTGCGAATAAAAGTGTTTGTGTGTACGCCAATTTATTAGCACGCTTGTTCCGTTTTTTTGCACCTGATAGCAACTTTTCACCGACTTTGGACATCCTTATTATGGCGCACTAGTTTTGGTGTTCGATTTCACTCCTCAACGAGCTTATCTTTTAATAATTTAACATTAAACAAGATTTCATCAGACATTGAAACAATTATAAACTCGTAGAGTACATGTACGTCACGGCAGATTTGCCTTTTATAAAACAACTTGTACGCGGTCGCGTTTACACAATCGGCCCTCACGAAACTTCTCTTTGATTTCCTTCGAAACATTTTTAGCGGGCATAAAACCTATTTAAAAAGCAATCAGTCAGAGGCCGCTGATTGCCCACGGGGCACGCCACCGACCGTGTTCACAAAACGGAGCAATTAACAACACCCCTCCCCCACCACTGCACACCCCAGCCTTTCCTCCTGCACAGATCTAATCGCAAAACGACCGTTTTCTAGAATCGCCTCTACAAACCATTGCGTGCCTCGGCGCGTTGGGGTAACGCGGTGACCACCATCAACAACCATGTAACTTACAAATACTAATATTTACTCGATGCCTAGATGAGCATTACTTATTGACCACGACGGTATTGCAGCTACCTGCACTTCGTACCTAAGAACTATCTAATTAGTAACTTACGAGGCTTGCTCCTCAACTTTTTTTCAGTTGAGTGCTTTTAAACAATCTATACCAGATCATCAATATGAAGCACTCATAAAATTATAATTTCTAAACTTCAGTTTGCTCAAACAATTTTTTTTACATAATCGTTTACTGCAAAAAAAGTTGGAGCTGATATAATAACAGGGTATAAATGCTAAGTATATTTATTACACATATTTACGTAGGAACAACGCGTTACGTAAAAAACTAGGCTGGTATCACGCCACGCCACGCTACGCCAATAGCCACTCGTGCCGTATTAATATTTATGTTGTTTAAACGATGTTTAATCACAACAGACACGAATACTTTTTGCTGTCAGTTACAGTGAAATGAATATTTTCCGATTGAAATCAATACCCAACCAAAGACACGAAATCAGAGTTGAATGTGACACTACGGTCAGGATAGAGCAAACAGAAAAGCTCAACAAATTGAATATTTTGGAACTTAAATAATACTTACCAATGCATTAGTTACTTTCTATATGTTTAGGCATCGTTCCCCTCAAGATAAAAGAAAGGAATGACAAAATTATTTTTTATGAGCCCATAAATTCATTAGAAAACATTGTCCATAAACATTTCTTGACATTAAACTTTTAAAATATACTTAATAGACATTTAAGTTATCTTATGTTTGAATCTTTCTATCTAAAATAAAGGAATCTGTTATGAGTAGGAAAAACATGGCGCTATGGTCAGTTTACTTAAACGACTTCCTCGCGTTGCATTGTTACCGTTAAAAGATTGTTTAATTGACTGAGTTATGGATTATGCTTCCTCAATTCGCGTAATATTTAACATTTTATTGCTGTTCACCTACTAATGTTTCCTGCGCTTTGGGTAAGTACCAGTTTTAACAAAGCAAAATACGTTTCACTTAAGACGCATTGCGATCGTTAACAATAATGCGCGATAATCAACGAGCACCACTCATTTTCTGTCTCATATTTGTAGATTAATTCTCAAAATGGCCCGATTGGCCCGGTTGCGGAATGACTAAGTTTAGTGCCAATTTCAAGCAATCTTCAAGTAACCACTATGAATTTACATGTGTTAATGAACGCATGAAGTTATCTTGTGCATTTTATGGAACACTTAAATAAGCAACATACGTATAGAAGCAATTCCAAGTCTATTTACAACAGGGACATGTATAAAATGATAAAATTATGGTAATTAAATTGTACTACTCATTACGATAAGCGTCTGATAGAAACTGTTTAGAAATAGTCTAGATTATTTCGTTTAAAAGCTTGGTTTTATATATAGACTTAATGGTACGAAAAGCGTTTCGACAAACACTTATGAAGGTAAAGCATTTAACGAGTGTTTAGCACTAAATCAATGGGCAACAAGCGAGCCGGCGCCCGCGCCGCTGCGTTGTAGATCTGTATCTGCTTCCGTCGCTGCCACCGCCCGTAATTACTGATTACAAGCGATTTTAGGCTTTTTGTCTACCGACCGGGCAATACATACATTAAAATATATGTGACTCACTTGGATATTACAAAAACTTGATCGTTGACACTTAAGGGCTGAAAGCGATCGATTATAAAATTGCTTTGTTGTGTCAAGGGCGCAGTTGTCATTTGTAAGCAAAATAATAGCTCAATTTATTCGAATGCAAAAGCGAGTTTCGTGGACTAACTTCAAAATGAAGCACTCCGTACAACTGATGTGTAAATAACGCTAATGTGAAAAAGAATACAATTCTATGAATTCAAATATTTTCGATTAACACCAAAAAATTGTGTGCTTTGAAAACACGGTTCAAAAATGTCGTGTCAAGCTGCTATCGGGACATGGCGAAGTCAAACAGACAGCGATTACTGTGCACTAATGCCTGAGCATTAGTCCGGTGTAACTGTATTTGTGATCGATGTTGGATAAAGGGCTGCAACGTTTTTATTGGGGCAGGAAAGCGATAGAGTGTACACAAGCCGTGTTTGAACGGCGAAGTGCTCCCACATCAGTAGTTTTTATGGAAAATAAGTTATATCTTGATGGGCACTCGTTTATAGATAGTGGGAAAACTCTTTTATATTTCCTGCGGAACGCGGATGTTTAAGTTTTAAGTGCAGCAACACTGTTTATCATGTCTATTTAATAGAGCCTGAAGAGTTGCACTTAATTTTTTAGTTTCCAAAGTAAGTTTACCAAGAAAATATTGTTTGCAACCATGTAGTTGATTGGAGTGATTATAGTGGAAGATATAGCTGCGTTTGATGATAACTGCACAATGGGTTATGAATCATCTTATATGATGTAGTATTATGCACTTACCGTCTGTGTTTTTTCTCAGTTATATAAAAACACGACGGGGCGTCTGTCATTAGTTTTCTTTACTTGTATGATTTGAAAATTTTAAACGGAACATCTGAGAATTCAGCTTACAAATCATACTCAACGATGACGCTTGTTGTTCTCAAAATTAAGTGAAACCGTTAAACCAAAGAATCATTAAACCTTCTATCTACGTCAATTGTAAGTTCTCTTAATCTAAATCCATGGTAATTTCTATCTATCGGTACTTTTACTATTACCCATCCTAATTAGTAAGCCCAGCCACAGCTGACAGTAATTTTACGAACATTTCAAAGTTAAGGTGTGATACAAAGAGTGAATATGTGAAAGTAACCGCAGCATTTCAGGCACCGCATAGGGATATTAAAATATTAATGCACATTAGCATATTAATCAGGCCGGTAACGTAAACGCAGCTAATGGTTGCAATTAAAACAGTGGAGCGGTTCATATTGTATGCACTTAATGCATTGTTACAGCGCGCTGTGTGTGAATTTACACTGCATCTGCATAACAGGGATGTGGCTAAATATGTAAACAAATATCCTTTGTTGTCAAATGTTAACTAGGTGCATGGAATTTTGTGTTTATTAGGTTCATATTTTAGTACAGTCCTGATAAATTAGAAGTAATTGTGCTAAGTTGCACGTAAGTATGGCTTTGTGTTCTGAAGTTTTTTTTTTTATCATCTTAGAGTTTTTTAGGCCTCGTTTAATCAAATATTGAGAAAATGCAACGACAAATTGTTTTTGATCTTCGAGTTTTGCGTGTTCACTAATCTCTTACTTCTATCGAAGACTGTTTGAATTAAAAGTTGCGCTAAAAATCTTCTGTAATTCATCATTAACTTTTGATGATAGAGCGTCTGTAGACATTTTTAACAGGTTATTGCAACAATTTATTTTCTATGTGTTTAAATTCACTGTGTAACACAAAACCTTATCAAGCTATCATAAGCTCAACACATTCACGCCTTAAGCTTTTACACTCAAACCGATAACAAGCAAAGCAAAAACAATACAACATACAGCCTAGGTGTTATTTTTGATTGAGTTTTTCAAACAAAGTCCATTCTAGTAATTACAAGCACTCCACAATAATCATCGGAATTAATGGAATCGAATGCAACACCTGCCTCTGTCGAACGGAAAAAAATGCGTGTCCATGCACGAATTGTTATGCTCTTATAACATACAGAAATGGTAATGAATAAGAATAGATATTGGCGCACAATTTTTTCAGGGTTCCTTATTCGAAAAAATATTGAAAACATGTGGAATACTTAGGGGGACCCTGTTACTAAGAATTAATTGGCTGTCTATCCGTCTGTTAAGAGCCCAGTTGTCAATTTTCAAAGATGATGTTTTTCTGTTGCCGACAATAATACTGAAATTTGGAACAAAATAAATATTTCAGAGGGTCCCATAGGTACATTTTACAGATAAAGGTGTGGAATCCTTGTGCAAAACCGACTCGGAATTGACCGGTTTCTGCAAAAAAAAAAAAAACAATATTCAAATTGGGTGCCCGGATGATTGAAAAATTAACATTACAGACTGAATCCTATTTCAGTCATGCTAACGTAAGCAAGCGTCAACTCGTTGAAAGAGTGTGAACTTCATTCGTAGGAAAGTGTTTGGTTTTTTGAGGTTGTCGAATATCTAAGTATTCACTGCTGGAACTTTAGATCGAGTTTGACACCCACACTTAACCCTACACATTATATCGATATAAATTCAGATTACCCACAATTTTGGCAAGCAGTTGCAACCCTACGGATCACAGAGCCAGTAAGTGCAACATAAACGCTATTATATATAGCATTAATTGATTATAAAGACATTTTATTTGCACGCAATAGTAAGTGGAGCAGCAGCTAGTTAATGATATCTCGCCATTAAGATACGTAATTGCACAGACACCGCGATTTGAATAGCAAAGCGGAGCGATTTTTATTTTCCACGCGGCGGCGATTGTATCTCGTCGTAATTAACCGTAGCATTTAGTCGCGATATTGCCGCGTTTGTTACACGAATAAAATCACCATGAATAATAAAATATTAGGCATTACTAAGCACTGTTATACTAATTCACTATTAATTACAAATTACAATTGTGCGTATCGCGGTGCGTAGCGTATATAATAACAATGGTTACGATATGAGAAAGTTTTTATTTCATTACGTTTTCGTTTCTATTGCTGCCGTTCGTCAATCTGATTGGATGCTTGTTTTGTAACAGTAGCGTTACCAGTGTTTGTTTAACTGTAGTCTTTGGAATTGCAGTTCAAGAATGACTGACAAACTTAACGGATGTTAGTGCTTTTGCTGTATAAGTTTCAGACGGATTCTTTCACATACTTCTTACTTGAAGCCTAACTTTAAAAGGAAATCCATCAGTAATTAATATCTGTATTAAAATACAAACTATGTATCTATGTAGGTAAGTTTAATTCACAGGATGCATACATAGTTATCCATTTAAAGTTCATATCTGCCTTTATGAGCTTACATTGTTTTTTTAATTGTCAGTCTGTGTTTCCTTTCATTTCAATCAAAATGATTAACAAAGTGTTGTGTTTAAAACCGCCGTGTGGCGGGGTGGGACGCGGGACGAGGGAGGCGGGCAGCGGTGCGCGATACGAGATGGTATCGCGCGACCACTGGGTAATTAGTCGTTTCATTTTAGTCGCGTCGCGTTCTGTCGCGATAACTCGGTGCACGCTTTGTATGCACTTTTTTGTAATTAATTTCTTTGTATCGATTGATCCACCTCGTATTATTTGTGCCACGCACGTTTCAACCGAGACATAACTGTTTATTTAGCCTTACGCAACTCGAACACAGTTCAGTTATTAACTAACTCGTGTTATTACAGGACCAATTAGTTTCGTTACATTTATACACAAAATGCGTAGCATTTATGGCCTTTTATTATTGTGATTGGCTAGGTATCGCGTCAGGTCGTGCGCTCGCGCAACATTTTTGACAAGCAAATTGGATAATACGCGGGAAACGCAGCGTGGCGCATTGTTGTGTCGCGTCGCGATTGTCAGCGCTGTTTTCGAATTTTAATCTGCCATTTTGTGAAATTATGGAAATGAAATGGACGTTTCGCGGTTAGCTGCGTCCGAACCGGCGCACTATGGGACCAAACAGTATTTTCCGTCTCAAAAATGGTTGAGACAAAGGTAGTGTTACTGAAACTGTTTTGATTGTTTTACAATCATTAATAATAGACCTATCCGAAACCGAAGTAAAAAAAAATAAAAAAAATGTTTTATTTGCATAAAATTACATTCAAACTTCATACGTTGAATATTTCATATTAACTAAACTACTCGTTATAGAAGTTCAACTTGAGATATTTTCTATATCTTTCAAGGAAATATATTAGTATTATACATTTTTGAATAGTTTAAGATCTCTTATTTACGATTCCGTTATGTTTTTATGACATATATATTTTTTTGTTTTTTTATTTAATTTTTAAACGTCATAAGGAAATTTTACGTCTTTCTAATTTTCAAGTGGAGGTTTTGTTGTTATCGGTGGCTCCCGGTGTCGAGTTAATGACATTTTAAGATACTTTACTTATTCAGTGTTACAGGGAAATAAAAAAAAACCTGCGTCATTACTGCGCCATTTCGAGCTAGAAGCCGAAATATGGACCAAAATATTTTTTCTCATGATATTTTTTTTTGCAGTGAACATTCTAACCACATGTACATATGATAAAAATCATGTTGCATAGTTTTTTATCTAAGTGAGAACTATTCTTATCATTTTTCTCATTGGTTTTTCACAAGTTACTAAAACTAGCGTCCTATAAATACTCGGGTTTTCAGCATGTTCATCAATGTGTCCGAATATTTTCTTTGTGTGACTAACTGCAATATAATAAAATTAAAAATGAGTGAATTCGTTTGTTTTCGACGCAATATGTGCTCAGATAATAAGCGGGAAAAGTACTTCAGACATTGAAAAATATTTGTTGGACAATTTTCATTTATCAACAGATGTGAAAATGGTTATGCAAAGTATCAAATAAAATTTCATTACGATTTGTTCTAAAGTGGTCTGCATCGACTCCAGAGAATAAGAAGATTAAAGAAAAAGAGAAGTACGTTCAAACTCTTTTCCGAAAATTGCTTGGCTTTAAACATTGATAAACCTCGTCAAGGTTCTGGAAATAGCAGTGACGGAAATACGGCAAGGAGATTTTTCCAAAACTATCAATGTTCTGCAGAAACCATGTCATCGGGATTTTCTGTAAACGCAGTTAAGTTTGGTGACTATGCGCTGGGGACCGCACAGTTATACTATATGCCATCTTCAGTCACAAAATTCTTATACATGGTATCAAAATAAAAGAACATTTTGCAGTTTTATTAATAGTCCAATTATCGGCAGATGCTCAAGACGCGTAATAAAGACTATTAGAAATATCGGTTCAATCACACGCTAGAAAGTGTTCCAGGTCTGCCACAATGGAAGACTTTCTGCACTTGTTGTTGTATACTTCTGACCCCTATATATCTAGCTTAAACTGAAACAGTACCTACTATGATACCAAAAGAACTACTTGACGAAGCTAAAGGGCTTTAAATATTGGCAAGTGATGAGAAATTTCATGTTTTTTTTTTGTTTAAAGTTATGCCATAATCTTTTTATTAACTTCTTAATATTTTTTTAGGGTTCCGTACCTCGAAAGGAAAAAACGGAACCCTTATAGGATCACTTTGTTGTCCGTCTGTCTGTCTGTCTGTCTGTCTGTCTGTCTGTATGTCTGTCTGTCTGTCAAGACCCTTTATCTTAAGAACGCGTGGACGTATCAAGCTGAAATTCACATGAAATACTCGGGTCTATTGTCCCTTTAGGCTGTGAAAATATCAAGCTTCTAAGCCAAGCCAATCAAAAGATACAACCGATTATGTCGATATTTTCAACAAATTCTCGACACTCGCAAAGGAATCAAAACCTACAGGGTACTTCCCGTAAACTCAGAATCTTGAAATTTGGCATGAAGCATTGTTATATAATGCAAATATAGGAAAAATTGCGAAAATCTCATTTTTTTTGTTATATAATATAAAAAAAATATTTTTATAAAATGAAACTTACTACCTTATTTCTCACGAACGAATAAAGGTACCAAATTGAAATTTATACCAAATACCTAGGTCTATTGTCCCTTTAAGCAATGAAAAAATCAAACTTCTAAGTTAACGCGATCAAAAGATACAGCAGTTTTACCGACACCTTAGACGAATTTCCGTCACACGCTAGGGAATCAAAACCTACAAGGTACTTCCCGTGAACTCAGAATCTTAAAATTCGGCACGAAGCAACGTTATATAGTACAGATAAAGGAAAAATTGCGAAAATGATAAATTTGAAGTTACATAAAATATTAAAATATTATTTTTGCTTACATGACATAAAATATTTTTTTAATAATTATAAACTTACTACCTACCCTTTTTCACATGAACGCGTAGAGATATTAACGTTTTGAATAAAAAGTGAAATTCATATCAAACACTTCTTAAATATAATGGCCTCTAAACTGTGAAAAATTTTAAATCATTCAATGGTCATTGGGCACCTTAGTATGAAAACCATACCCACGGCGGATACGAACGAAATATAGCACAGTATAATGATAAAGGCTCTGATTTACTATGGCATTAGTCGCATCAATGTGAACCATGGGAATCTAGAGAAAATCAGGTGTAAACATTAAATATTTTCCTCATTTCAATGGGGAATTTAAACGACCAAGTTTGACGGAATTGAGAAATCATTTCTTTGTAGTGAAAGAGTATACTCGCCGTTTATTTCCATTGTCATCAGGTCAGGATCTGATGATGGAAATCCTGAGAAATCGAGGGCAACTATCAGAAATTGTAGGCATGCATAGGATTAAAACTTGATTCTCAGATGTATGTCTGGTGATACTGTCAAACAGTGAAGGTTTAGAGCTTACCTGATGATGGAGACGTGAGAAAGTCGAGAGAACTCCTCAACAGTATGTTTTAGTTACGTCGTGTTTGGGCTTATATTAGTCGTATTGACGAGAACTTTTCACAAAAGTTATAAAAATAAAAACTTTTTACAAAAAAAAAAACAACTTCTAAAACAACAAGAAAACTGTTTATATGCATCGGTCTAGATCTCGGTGGTCAAATAAATATAGATGCATCCTCTAGACACCGACTTCTAGACCGATGCACCTAACATCTTTTTAATTTCTTTCTTGCTTTTGTTTTCTTGTTGCTTTTTTATATGTTTGAAGTTGGATTTGTTTGTAAAATGCTACAAAATAAAATAATGCCGACTTTATAAAACAAAGAAAGGGACAGAATTACACTTTTGTCAAGGCTCTAGAAACCAGGCGGAAAAAAACCTGAAACTGGGGCTCTTTAGGTGATTAATCCCTCAAAAATAAAAGATCCCATTCCTGCAATGGCTGCTTTAACCCAAGTTAGTAGTGAATTCTCATCACCTAAAATAAAATAAGCTCCAACACAAGGTTACGTTATAAATTGTAAAGGAGTTCCCATAACTATATCTGATCTTAGCTGTCGATCCCACAATGGCAGTCAAACCTATCTTTGTGGAAAGTCTTCGCCAATACGAATAAAATAAGCCCAAACACGTGGTAGTTGCAACATACCGTTCGGGAGTTCCCTTGACTCTCTGTAGTCTCCATAATCAAATCAGCTCCAAACCTTCAGTTTACCAGTACCCTCAAAAATACACTCACATGTCTGGTTATGACTCGATGCGTGCCTACAATATTCAAGAGTTGCCCTCGATTTCTCTGGGTTTCCAGATCCTCATCAGATCCTGGTCATCCGGATTGGCACCTTCCTTCTTTATGAAATGTCTTTACCAATAAAAACTAGCATTGCAACCTGTACAATCCTCTGAAACTGCTTGTCTTTTATATTTTTCAAACGATCCTGGACATTCGTCTCCATGGAATTTTAATAAAATATTTATATTCAAAGAAACGTCATACCATTCTCCACGATTTAAAACGACTTTGATTCATGTCCGCCACTTTTTACAAAGCGGGTCAGATATGCCCCATGACCTTTAAGACATAATTAGTTATTTTCAATCAGATTTCTGAATGATGACTATAAAATGTTGTATATAAATAACTTCAATAAAATAACTTTTACAAGGTACTGGCCTACTATTTTAGTTATATTATAAAATAAAAAATATTAACTATTTTGACTCTCACGAAATTACCATAACTATGTTTAAATTAACCAAAAACCATAACGATTGTTCTAAACTGAACGGTTGGCGCGAAACTCACTTTTTATCTATACAGCATTTGTACGGAACCCTCGGTGCGCGAGTCCGACTCGCACTTGGCCGGTTTATTTGTAATGTAACGTAAGCAAATAATTCATTATAACGATTTCATTTAATTTTTGTATGAAAAATTTCAAAATTTTATATTTGACTTTTTTTTCCGTAATAAATCTATTATTTAAAGTTGCAGCGATTTATTTATCTAATAGCATAACTATTCAGACGTACATACACAAAATTTCAATGCAAAATATCGAGAAACAAAAAAGTTACAGAATTTTGAGATGAAACGCACAGGTTCGTCCCATAGTGCGGCGGCGGCCGCGTGTCATTTTATTGTTACGATATTAAATTGTTTTTAATAAAGGCTGTAATTGATTCGGTAGTTAAACACTGGACGTGGGTACCTGTTTGGAATTCATAAGCAGCTATTCTACTTAACAAGCTTAATTCATATAACTTTTATGAATGGTAACTGAACCTGTTTTTAGATTAATTAGGTCTTAAAAAACATGAACGATTTCCGTGCAAACAATATTACAGTTTACAGTATGTAACTTTAAGCTTTGTAAAGTTATTTGATTGTTGGATATTATCGATATAAAAGCAAGATGGTCTGTAAATATCCATTATGCGGCTAACCTGTGTTGGTAATGAGCGCGCGATATCGTCCGTTTTGTAGCGCGTAATCGCGATGTTATCGCACCCCCCCCCTCTCACCCCCCGGGGCACCCACCCCCTCCCGCCGGACCGTAGCCCCCTAAGGATTTTATCACCGTTTTTAAACCGCTCATTTGCCACTCACGTCTGTTAGGCCGCTGCCTCGAATTTTGCGGGCAGCGGGGCGGCAGCGGCGGCGGCGCGGGAGCGGCAGGATCTTACGCGTATAATCAAATGGACCGGCCCTCGAATACAGCGGCGCGGGAGCGGGCAACGAGCGGTGAGCTCCATTCAAAACGGTGACCGAACGCGCCGCCGCCGCTGCCGCCCCGCTGCCCGCAAAATTCGAGGCAGCGGCCTTAAAGGTAGAAGTACAAGAATACGATAGTAAAATACGTCAGTAGGTACTTACCTACATTTTTAAAGTTTTAGTTATCAGTTTAGAGTTTGAAAATACCAGGACATTAATTAATGACAAAGTACTTATCTACATCTATTCGAAAATAGAGCAGTTCTTGACCTCTGTTTTAGTATATCAGACTGAATATTCTACTTTAAGAAGATTCTAAAGATACCTAACTAATTAATTTTGGCTAGATCATAAGACAAAGCTATTAATAATGTTCAATAAAGTTCTAATTAAGTCAAACAAAATTGCCATTAAACTAACTGAAACTTTACATTTAAGAACTCATTGTTACGTTTATAATCGATTCAAAAATAACAAGAAAGAACAATGACGCTCCCATAAAAGGTGGTTTAATTATCATACAAAACTGGTTCAGTTTTAACTTCAGTTAAAGCAACGAAATTATGAATAATGAACTTTGATTTCAAGCTTCGTTACAGACGGAGTTTAAAGGAAACGCATATTTTACATCACTGTCAAATGTTTGGGGAATTGTATAGTATGCAATGCAATTATAGTTCGGCCATTCAGAGAATGCGTTCCTGACACGTCGCGATTGAACTGACGACGTAACTTTGCAATGGCGTTGCAGTTACGATAAAAATATTTTTGCTGGTTGTTTACCGTTTTAACAATTGAGGAGCATTAAAACAACATTATTATATCAATAATCAATGAATGTTATTACGTCGTCAGTTCAATCGCGACGTGTCAGGAACGCATTCTCTGAATGGCCGAACTATAGGTGAGGTATCAAAATTAAGTAATATTTCATAATATGTTTATATGAGTACACAATAGGTTACTAGCGTTCTACAGAGTTACATTCCTAACTTCTTTTAAGAAAAATGTAGATAAATAAAGATAAATCAGAACTTTATTATCAACCAGAACATTGAAACTGCCAAAATCACATATGTGTACATGACGAACAATACAGTCAGCGTGAAATGGTGACACTCAGGATACTGAAATATTTAGACGCCACCCAAAAACCCAATAATGTCGGTACCTGCACAGTTACTTCAAATATGTTAAAACAATTTAAATTTTTAATTCCTAAGCTAATTAAGTAAGGGAAAATCCTAATTACAATCCACCCCAACGCGCTCAGTAAACCACTTCACCCCAAAACTTTTACTTGCAAAATGACATTTACAAAAAAGGTTTTAATACCAATCAAATTGGCTTTGTATTCTATGAAATATGCACTTCAATATTCATGGAGTTTTTACTATTGCTGTTTATTCATTGGCATTAATGACGAATTTAAATGAACGATTAGATCATGATTGGAATAACCATATCGGTTTAATTACGTTGTTTATTTTATGCCAGATATGTACTAGTTTTTTCAAAGGTTTATTGTTTACGCTGATGTTACTGAAATGTGAAGTTTATTGCGATATTACAGCTAATTTATTCGAAGGATTGTTTGATTTGGATCATAAACTTGTTTAAAGGAAAGGGTGAATTTCAGTGCCTATTAAACAGCTGAATAAAGTATCTTCATTCATCTGTATCAACGAATTTTTCCGTTCATGTTTTTCTCGACTATCAAATCGTAAGTATCAATATTGCATTGAAATTGTAAGCGCAAAAACTGTTCAAGTATTCGAAGGTTTATTACAACTTTTCCAAAATATCATACATTTTCTTCATGAAAATTATATCAAAACCGCTGACAACTTTTTAGCAGACATAACAGGTGACTTAAAATCAGGAACTAAGATAGACACCCTTCACCAAACTGTACAGTGCTCAGTAAACTTTCACACACACTACGAAACAAAACACGGTACTAAGCAGACACTCATAAAACAAACAAAACCTTATATCTAGCGTAATTCGCAAAACAATTAGCGGCTTCTTAACACACGTGTAAGTGGGCATGTCGTGTTTGTGTGTCTATGTGTGTGTGTGTAATTGCCTCGTCCGGCGGAAGTGGCCGGTTCCGACGGAGTCAGGTGACGGGGCCACCTGTGTGTGTACTAAAACGCACACATATGCAGTTATAGTGATAGGTCTAGGACTGGACTTAGTTGTGCCCGAAAGTAGTTCGAATGGGGTAAAAGGTTTTAATTAATTTCTTATATATTCATTTTGATGCCCTGGTTGGCTTATTGGCTACTGAGATGTCAATGTGTTTATTTTGTATGAAGGTGAATGAAATTATACCCGGGGTTTTGGATTGATTTTCAAATGGCAAAATAATTAGTCATGTATGATGCAATGAAAACGATAGTAAGGTTCAGTTAAATGTCAGTCATATTATTTTATTAGTATGTACATAGTTCCGTATTCTCTTCCTTATTCGGAAACGTGTTACAGTTAATTTTACAGGCAATTACTTGAACAACTGTCCTCAATAAACTCAATTATGCAAGCGCTAAATTAAAAATCTAGCTGGATTACCACAACAAAAATAAAACTCATGAACAGAACACCTTCCCACACATGACAAAACGCGAAACTTAATTTATTCTGATAGATGATATAATAAATTACGGACAAGCATAATATTACGACACTACACTGCATTTGTGACCACTGACCATTCAACGTGCATATGTGTGCTATACACACACGATGTTCATGCCCATGTGTGAGTGCGACTAATTAGCTATTCGTCGATTGGACGATAACGACAACAATTAACTTTTGTTGCTAACATTATAATGTAAAAAAGTAATAACGTTTATGATAAAATTTAAAAATGTTCTAGAACGCTTTTGGTTTCATTTCGTTTTGAATTTTCGGAGCAGTCTGTCAAATGAGAAATTAATTAGTTGTGTTCGTTATTTGTCTAATTAGCTGAACTAATTTAAACTTAAAAAAATATACTTAAAATTAATAATTAATAATAAAATTAACTATTAAAGAAAAACAACAAAAAACGCTTGAAAATTGCATCTACACAGTGGCGTAGCGTGGCGGGGGCAGGGGGGGCAAATTCCCCGGGCGGCAGCTTTTAGGGGGCGGCAAAATTTAGCCAATTAAAAAAAAATTGTTCGCAACTAGTATGAGCGCCGCTACATAAAACTGTCTAACAATAACAAAACATTAAACAAGAAAGTTGAAACTTTTTAAACTTAAAATTAATTATTGTTAAAATTTGGTACTTAAAACACACGTAACACTACATTTTACGTAATTTTGGTTTTGAGTCTTAACTAAAAAATAATTAAAATTTCGCGCTCGCTTCGCTCGCGTAGTATTCAGAAACTGTATGCGCTAAATTTTACATCTGTCAACAAACAAACGTTAAGTACGTTTGGGCTAAATTTTACGTAATTTTTGTTTTTAATCCGCTAAAAATTTCGCGCTCACTTCGCTCGCGTATTCAAAAACGATATGCCCTTATTTTTGCATCTGTCAACAAACAAAAAGTTAAGTACGTTTGGGCAAAATTTTACGTAATTTTTGTTTTAAGTCCGCTAAAAATTTCGCGCTCGCGTCGCTCGCGTATTCAAAAACACTACGCCCTTGTTTTTGCATCTGTCAACAAACAAAAAGTTAAGTAGGTACGTTTGGGCTAAATTTTACGTAATATTTGGTTTAAGTCCGATAAAAATTTCGCGCTCGCTTCGCTCGCGAATTTGGAAACAACATAGGCAAGTTTTTCTTTATTTGCTTTTGCTTACCTACACAACTGCCGACATGCGTCTAGCAGAGTGCTAATTTAGGTAAACCGATGAGGTGGTCCCCGGCAAGACAAACTTTAGTTAAAGTGGTCCCTCATGACTAAAAGGTTAAGAACCACTCACTGGTTTAGATAAACTTGAATGCTATAAGCAATACCTACCTAGATACAAGCCAAATTTCACGCTTAGGTATAGTTCCATGGAAACTAGTTTAAGTGTTAGTCCCGTAAATTAAATTAATTTGTTAAACAGTTTAAAGTAGCCCCGCTTTTTAAATTATTTCAATTCCATATATACTTATAGTTACCTACTTCGCTAGCCTGCGTTACCGCGGCTCTGGAACATAAAAGGCCTTCGACGGAACACGACGGTTTTTAGTCAGTAAGAGTCTGACACTCCCTCACCGCTGCTAACCCACAGCGGGAAGGGTCATTTGATGATTTTTAACGTCGATACAAAAAAAAACCCCTTTTTTTGAAGTCGGTTAAAAATGACAAACGGCCAGTAACACTTGTTAAAAAAAAACACGGGAAGGGGCGGCAAAATCGACAACTGCCCCGGGCGGCAGATACCCACGCTACGCCACTGCATCTACAGCAGCGCACTGAATAATCACCCAGTTTTTATATGAACTGCTCAGTATTCAGACAACGAGCGATCTAACAAACAGAGCCAGCTAATGAACTCACTGCTAACATCAATCCACAGAGAACCAACTATTACGTGGACGTAATTAAGCATTTTAGTCATCAAACTCATATTTTAAACACTCATGCATGACTTTCAATTTGCAGGAAAAAAAATATTACTGTGAAGAAATGTCGTGAGCTAATGTGTCGAGCGCGGGCGCAGGGAATGCTTGCCATTCTGCCTTTTTTTTATTCCCCTCCCCCATAATTACGTAATTAGTGGCGATGCGAATTGGAAGTGCATTTGTTGTGGGTCCTTTTGTCCGCGATCGGCGTGCCTGCGCCTGCGCCGATCGCAACAGCTGTTCCACGGCCCGTTGAGCTGCGACTTTCTCGTTTGACAATTACGAGCTTTTATAATTGATACGTCGGAAAGAAGTTGAGGTGCCTTTTAAATGGCTTTAACGATGTTTGTGTATTTTATTTAATTATTTTATATTTGTTTAAGTATGGTGACAGAAGGTAAAACTAAAGGTTTTTTTGGAGTTGCATGGTCGCACCACTGCCTAAGTTAGTTGAGTAATTTAGTTGTATATTTTTGTTTAATTAATTATACATTTTTTTTATAAGTTTCTAGGTAGGTATATAAAAAAATAAGACGTTAAATTATAAGACAAAAATACCTTACCGTTTAGATGTCAGTGATAGGTAGGTACCTTAATTTGTTAAGCTTATATTGGCGATGGTGTGTGGTCCAACATAGCATGATATGCAGCAGTTTTCATTTGTACATTAAACACACTAATGCTACGCTAAAGAGCCATGTTTCTTGGAATAATTACCTTAGCGGTAAACATAACAAACATTTTCCAATTAGGGGCTGGTGAGAAAGCTTTGGGCTTTCGCTAAACTATGCATTCAAGACTTGTAATTACGCAATAATTATCTGCAAATGTGAACTTTCAAGTCACTTTAATCAATGATACTTCGTAATCAATGAGAAATTTCCACCACCTAAGTAAGTATTAGTAGACCAAAGCTAGCTGATGTCCTTAATATTAGCTACTACGCAATCAAGAACTGAAGAAAAATGACGTGGAGTTAATTCAATGAATATGTAACAACATACATTAACTTAACTTAGGGTGCCCAATCGCACATCGATTAATGACCGATCATCACACAATGCATTACCAAAACACGAGTAGAGTGTTCACAAGTTGATTGGACACGGTCGCGGAGGGCTGGCCGAGCCGAGTGGCCACTTTCCGCGACATTTGGCGTTCGCCCGCGCGCCTCGTCGTGCCGCGCAGCACGCCACGCTATGCAATCGATCGCTAATCGATTACTCAGATCAAACCTTTGTTTATGATAATAATATCCTATTGCGAAACACTCCACAGAATGCCAGAAACATTAGCTAAAACCAACATAAAAGCATCCATAAATACAATGAACGCAACAAACTCATTCAATATTTCAGATAAATCTTCCAAAACTGCAAAAGATTTAGTAGACTACACAAGAATGGAACTTGATTTATTACAGTAAATGGAAATAAATGCATTGAAACTAAAGTACCTACGCCCCAATTTATATTAGATTTATAGCAGGATGTGGTGTGATGATATTCCTTTTCAATTAGCACTCAATGAATGTAGTAGCCGAGTGGCGTTCGAGCGGTTGCACGATTCGACACGCAATATCGACGCGAACAACAACCGATGCTTCCATTCATCATTATTATAAATGTGCCACACTCGCTTATTTACGGAAATCGATATTTTTTTTCGGTATCGACTTTGAATGCTTGATTTCGACACGTCGATAAACGTAACGCTATTGTTCGGGATGACCCCGGCATTGTGCGCCGGTGGTGCGGTGGTGGCGGCCTGCTGAGCACCGCTCTCCACTTCACACCAAACTAGGAACACCATCATTAGTTCCGCGCCTACATTATGTTATTTGTAATTATTGATTATAACAGGTCACGGTTATTGGTGAGTAACGTTTGTAAAACAGACCGGCTTAATTAATGATACGAACTTCTTTGTGGGATTATGATTAGTTTAATTATCAATAACAAAAGCGACAAGAGAGCTGTTACGTGCGCCTAATATTTCATCTGTCGCGTGTTTCCCTATACAATTACTCAATCTATGACATGATAGCGGGGACGGCGCACCGGCAATGGTAGCTGCAATATTGATAAACGTCGGCGGGCAATCAGTGGCCGGGCAATTTGCGAGCGATTGTCCGTGGTGAGATGCGAACACACGCAAATTGGAAGCGGCTGCACGTTCAAACGGAGCTGTTTAGAGCTCACATCATAGTTAGTGCCGGCCAGTTACCGCGGAATGCCACTATTATTTAGTTATGTTTATGTACGCAGTCATTGCCAAACAGTAATGTTTCAGACTATGCTATGAACCAATGGTCAGTTTTAGCCAGTATAAAGATATAAAAAGATAAAATTTCCAGTTAAGTAGGTACCTATACCTACTCAACCTATTTAACAGGCAAATAATGCTAAAGTATTTCCTCAATTGTATGATCAATAGGCACAATGCTCACATTACTGTATCCATTATTGTATAACCGAAGGCGATCGTGAAGGAAGAGAAGGGCTCTCACGGGGTCACACATAAATATCTAATGAGAAATACGATTGCGCAAGAAAATGATATCGATATCAATTCGATATTCGTTCCGAAGCTAGCAATCACGAAAACAAATTTGCGTTCATTTCCGTTCCCTCGGAACAAACGTAGAGCGAATCCGGCGTAGCAATATCTTTTATAAGGCGGTAGATCGTAATGGAAACCATTTCTCATCAATTTTCTAAATAAAGGCGCACAGAAGCTAGCGGATAAAACAAAGCGCGAGCGCTCACGACATAGATTGAGCTGAATTATCGCTTTACCGCAGAACACAATCTACCCTGGTAGTGTAGCCGGCGACTATGCGTGCCTACGTAGTGAGCGAGGTATCGCCCGCCCGGCCGCCTCGTGCACTCAGCGCTACACCAGATAACAACGTGTGAATTATGTTAAATCTAGACAGTTTTTCTCTCTTTTATCAATTTACTACTTCACTAAGTACAACGTTTGGCTCTGATCAAATTTAAACAATAATTTCACCTTTGCAATCGCGCTTGCTAACTTTGAAATTGTACCAGTAAATGTACGGCTTGCGAGCCAGTATTGAGGCGTGTTTAAGTTGTACGTTGAATGAAGAGTGCATGGCAATTATTATAATTGTTTTATAGCTTTTACAGATAACCATTACGTTACTTGTAGACAAAGGAGGGTTAGAGTCAATGTGTCAAGAATACAGAAACCCAGCTGCTCACATCGCATATAACAAAACAACATTTTTCATACATTAAACGTGTGCCTGTCGTAATCAAATTACATTTAATAGCGAATTTTCTGTCATTACAACAACAATATTAATACTTGTAAATAAAAGAATTACAGTAATTTCAGCGACAGGGCAATCAAAACGTCGAGTTACGAAACCAACAGCAAATTGGGTGAAAGTGTGACGTTAATATTCGTACAGATGACAAATGACCGAATCTTGCGCAGGAGTCGTAATGAGACCAAATCAAATGGAGAACGCAGTAATTCGCATGTTAGTGGCGTGGTGGAGGTTCGTGCTGGCTGGCATTACCGTCACTCTGTCAACTCGTCATCAACAATAATGAAATCAAACATACTTAGGCATTATCTGGCGACCTTCGCCTTACTACAACTTTTTAACTAGCTGGATATAATTAGGTTTGTAGAAAATTCTAGCTAATTTCTATACACGTGTAACGTCTTACGTGTTTATTTCCTTGCACGGTTATGGTAATGCAGGGCTCGTTAACGTTTTTAAAAGTTTTTCAAAAGTATTAGGTGCTTGGGTTTAAAACTAACAGGCACTGAAAATAGAATTTACTGAAACATGAAAACTACAAAATCCTCCGGCATTTCATTATAAACAAATAAACTGTAAAACTGTTTTTAACGAACAAATTAATATGATGCATTGCACTTTAATGAAAAAACATTATTATGTGCCGTGTAGTAATATTTCAAGTCGTATACATTACCTCAACGGGATATCATACAACCTTTTTATAGGAGGGCCAATAAATATTCCTGGCCACTATCATTATTGACGAATAAGGTTGAACTTACAGACAATTAAATGTGTAAACGTGTGATAAATAGTGCCGTGGTCAGGTTTTATGGCAGTCGATAACGGAGCGTTGTTCGTTTTATCGACACAACTTATTGAACTATTTACTATTAATTTAAACAGACTTCGACTGATTAAACAGACATTTAGTAGAGGAAACGTGCTTTATTGCTCGTACTGATTTATTTTTTAAGCGTTGGTGTTTTCTTGTTTTTATCGGATAAGAGGGATTGGATTGAAAGGTTTGAAAATGTTCGTCCTTACAGTCGCTAAGCTTTACAATAAAGATGTCTTTTTGAACTTATGCGTTGTAAATGCCTTTAAGTACCCATATTATTTTTTTTCTAATCAATTAAGTTCAGCTATAGTAGGTCCTAGTTTCACATTCCAGCGTAATAATGTTAGTAACAGTCATTGTAATTGGCAAGGTATAATACTTACCTAGATTTGAATATGACTTTGATAGGAAGACAACTAAGCCATTGTGATATGAAAGCTGCAAAGTTCAAACCCACTTTTCTTACAAAAATTTTAAATTAATTATAATGAGTAATAAAGTAGCAGCTGACACCATCAAATTACCATGAAATTCCAACGATTTTAAAGAAGAACTCTAAATAAAAGTAATTAAACCAACAAAAGATAATTGCTTCATTAGAAACGAATGCGTATATTTCCATGGCTTACCATATTTTTATGGGAAAACATTTAAATACATTATACCGTGAAGAATTGTAGTTTTCATAAATTAAGATAGGGTTGTCAACATGCATGATAGATTTATAAAGAGATATTTGCAGAGTATACATTAATAATATGCAGTTTAATACTTAATACTTTTGTTACATTGTTGTAAGGCAAGAAAAACGGCATTTATACTTTTAATATTTTCATTCAGATTCATGAGACTAGTCAGATATCAAAATGTCGATATATCAAATACTTGAGTAGACACTATTTCTTCAACATACCTACATATGTGTGAAAATCCTGAAATCCGCCTGAAATAAATACTGCAGACTTAATATTTATTTAACCCCTGCACAACTTAATTTTCTCCCATGTAAGTTCAATCGTCACAGCCCTACAGGCCTACTAGGCTAGGTCATTTCGCGTAGTGACTACAGGGCGCGTAACCGGTGGGCGAGTCGTAACGCATCAGTTATGCACGCGTCATTGCCATCCAAGAAATGTTTGATTCGACTGTCCAAGTTACTCGCCGAGGTAACTGTCGGTAGCTGCGACGCTTGTCACCCGTTACGCGTGAAATAATAGGCGTGGTAAATGATTACGTGGTACTTTTTGATTTTTAGGGAATATTTTTTGAGATTTTCTTTGCGATTAAGGTATAAACAATTCATTCGTTATTTACTTAAGCCTTGAGAAAAATAGAAGTCTTGACCCGAAGTCATCCCGGCAAAGGAAGCTTGAAGAGAAAGCCTATTAAATCCAACTGGATTAACACATCTTGTGAGTTTAATTTTAAACCAACAAAGTCGTAGGACCAAGTCTTCAAGCCTTCAGGGTGCAACAAAAACCTCTGCAACTGGTTAATCTCACCCACCGTGGATAATTTCCGAGTTTGTATGGACGAAGCCTAAACACAGAGAACCAGTCCGATAAACGAATAAATCATGGATAATAAATAGGTGAATTCCTTCCCAGCACCTTACAATTTACAAATAGAATTACACGTGCAGAGATATCTCTGTATGCAAATCGATAATTTTAAGTTTTCTTTTTCACAAATCGCACGTCAAACCAGTCAACATCGGATGTCTGGCCTTTCTAGTGATTATGACTTGCACTATCGTAGTACCTCTACGTGTAAATGATTTACAATACTGTTAATATGTCTATAAAAGTAATCTTAAAAATTGACACTGTCTCACCAAGAAAACATGATCAAGTTAAAGCTACCCAGTTCATGATTAACTCCAAACCCTAGAGAAAACATCCAAACTTCTGACTGGCAAACCCAGCGACAGAGTATACCTCAGATGACACGACATCTAACGGCCGATCCCAATACTCTATCTATGAGTTGATTTGCGTACTAGAGATAGAATTTTGACATAAGCCCCATACAGGTAATGTCAAATTACTATCTACTATAGGGTAAGCAAATCCACGGATAGATAATTGAAATTGGAAACGATCGTAACTGGAAAACTCTTTTGACCAGGCACTCCAAGTACACACTAATATGCAGACTAGTCAATTTCTTTTTGATCATTCGTAGTAAGTGGCGCGGTGTGACAGAAGCGTGTCTAACTCGCTGACACCTGCGGGTGCTCTAATGCGTCGTAATGTGTTGAGCGGCAGACTCTGTCTTACGCGTCACCATGTCGGATGCGCCATTCCGCCTCGCCCTAGCGGCACTTAGGCGACCTTACTATCATCAGCTCGTCATTTGTTTGTACTTACTTACTATACTACAAGACTTCTACTAGTAGTGTTATGGTTTGGTTTAAAAGTTGTAAAGTTTTCATTGTATCTTTCTTAAGGAGTGTATTTTCTCCCAACGGGTGGAGATTACAAGGTAGACAGTTTTACTTATCACATTATAGAAGTTAATTTAGCTAGGCACAGCTATAGAAGTCAAATAACGCTGAAGTTTGTAATTATAATGTTGTGAACTTGTGAGTCCTCAATTTAGTGTTGTGAAACTGAGAGCTGGGTCTTGACTTTACTATCTACTTTGAATAACTAGTCTTTTAATGAATGAAAATATACATGTAAGGATGTACCAATAACGGTTTATACTCACCAGTTGAAAAGAAAATAAAAACATGACTAAAACATAGGAGCCAGAAAAACGTGTGACCAATAAAAAAGCCAGCCCATGCCCGAAGAGAACTATTTATTACAGTAACCAAATTAAAAGAGCATTACACGACAACAAGTCCACAAAGGAGTCAACAAACAAAAAGTCCGGACTGGCTTCCTTTTAAAAATGTAATCTGCGTCAAGCGCGCGGTAATCATCGAATATTCCGTATCTAACTACAACTTTATACCGCGCGTTATCATGGCCGTATAATGAGTTATGTGCTCTTGCTCGTTTTGTGTCCATCACGGGGTATCGGCGAAGGGCGTCATCCATCATCCGCTGCGACTAATTGCCTGCTACCTTGCTTCGGCTCTCTTATCCTTTTAATTCGTCCTCCGAACACCTATACGACGTCGGAGCGAGCTGTTACAAATAATTGCTTGCGAGATACCGACGTCCACTTAATTGCAAAATTAAAATGTAAGAACAAAAAGCGCAAGCTGTAAGTTATTGTTAAGTAACCATGTTATTTACTGTGTACAACATTTTACATAAACTTGTTTAAAGCAAGTTTATTTTCGGTGTCAATTGTTTAAGATATTTATTGTTGTCAAACAATATCACAAGTAAATATCGGTATTACCTACACGCCATTACCTATCCACGATCTCTCATACATCAGCGCACCGCTTAATGCAATACAAAAATCGTGCTCGACCAATTCGTAAGCAATCCAATGCCTCCACTAGTGGCGGGGCTGGTCACGAACGATCGCCGATACATTGGCAAATAAAAATAAGGCCGAGGACAGCGATCCCGCCGAAAGGGGTAGCTCGATTAAGTGTCGGTTTGAGTTTTATTCGCGCGGGGAGAGGGGACCGTGTGAGCCCGGCGCCGCATTAATCATTAACACAGCCTGCCTAATGACACCGCCGAAATGGGCCTGATAGTGATGGGGCTGCGTTGTCGATAGTACGCTGAAAGGGTTAGCAGAAATGATCTTGAATTTGTAGTAGTATTTTTCTTTAGTTTACGAGCCTACCTCTTGTCACTTATGATAGTTTCATTTGCTTCATAAGCCGTCTCGCTTACTACGTTGCTCCATCACTACAGTAATAACTCTTATTTGAAAAGTTACAGCTTTATTGTTATCCTTCCGTTTCTAAGGTTCCTAATAAACCTAATTTAGTATTTGACAATTCGATTAACCCAGTATTCATAAAATTAATCAAGTAGGTACTGCTACTTAACAATCAATTTAATAAAACAGTAAGTACCTATGACTTACTGCGGCTTACAACAATTAAAGGATTCCGAAAATATCGAAGTATATTATCGACATGTACCTGGCACATCTCTACGCCCGATATTAGATGTCGCTATTAACTCCGCAAAACGTAATTAATCGAATAAGTTTATGATTGATATAACCAGTTTGTGGGGCGCTTAATTCACTTTCCCAATTCCTGGGTCCCCGGTCGCTTTTATAAAGTTATCCTTTAAGAAAATTGATTGGTTCTATCGCGACATAAGTGATTTTGTAATGAATCAATTCAATTACTAGAATGCCTAGCGATCGAGGAAGCGTAAATAATAAGTGAGATTAATCAAAGCCGATTTTATAAATTGCATTATGTTATTAGGATGGGTAGATCTGATATTGTTTTAGTAGGTATAAGTTGATACATATTTACATTGATGTAGGTTAGTACCTATGGCTAGCACAAGAATGTCTCATACTAAGTTAATGAATCTTTAACGTCTTTTAAATATCAAAACTGAATCTAAAACACAATGGTAATTTATTTAACTGGCCATATACACAACTGATGAAACAATAATAAAATAGAACCATCAAGTACGAGGGCACTGCTTATTTCTTTAGAATTCTCAAATAAATATTATAGCTATAAACCTACTCATTAGCAGCTATGATAATTTTAGTTTAGACTATCTTGATGCAACATAAAACCTATTAGAAGAGCAAGTATGAATGGCAATATTTCCGCGTGAACGTAAAGCGAGATAAAGGAAAGGGATTATTATTATAATGTAGGAAACGGCAATGTTACTCTCACTATTATATTACATTATATAGTAACGTAATTACTGCTTACTATCTCCTTTTACCTATGTTTGTTTAAGTACTTTTCCACAATATTATTGTATGGGTATTTGAGCCTTTATTACTTACGGCTTTTCAGTTTTTATGCTCAACCGATAAAGAGACAATAAGTCGTTCACTCTCGTTAGAATCTCTCAAAATTGTTGCGACTAGAAGTCGGTTTTATGTAAAACAACTCAGATTAAAAGTTTTACAAATTAGTAAGACTATACCTACTGACTTACTGAAGTAGGTACAATAAAAGCTACCTAATTAAAAACACCAAGCTTTGCTTAAAAAAAAAAACGAATGTAGATATGTACCAATAAAATGGTGTGTACACATTAAAAGATCCTAACTCAACACACGCCTCAAAATAATCGAATGTGATTCAAATATGATTTCATTAAACACTTGATGATCGAGTACCCCTAACGTATAGCGTGAAAAAGGCAGTGTGAAAGTAGAGGGGTGAGAGGGGGTGGTGGGGACGCAATTTGTAATATTTCACGACCCAGTAGACGCTTATTAACTAGGCGTGCAAAAAATCGACGCCACAGCAGCGCTCAACCTTTGATCACAAATGAATGTTGATCGCAGATGTTAAATCGCAATTTTAATCTTATTGGTGAGGATGTATTATAAATTAGTTACGTTAGGTGCCTATTTGTATAATAATAGGAACTGGTTTAGTTCTATTTAGCAAGATATACAATTATGCTAATATATTTATGTGAACCAAACGCGAACTTTAGTCCCATAAAAAAATACTACCTTATACCTATATTTTTCTCAAATTAATACAGGTTTACAGGTGTTTTAGGTGCACCTAAGTAGTTTCAACAAACGTTGTTCACCTATATTTATCTCCAAATTAAGAACAGCCACTTATCTGATACTTATGATAAAAGTGTTGCAGCCAACTAGTCACTAGACAAAAATGTTCAGCTCCTCTGACTAATGCAAAAAGTCGTATCTAGTCAGGGCAGAGTATTACGGGGCGGAAAATAACAGGCACGGAGTCGCAACTACGAGCTTTCATTATTTTATGAACACACTGCATATTGTAAGCAGACTAATAAGTATAATATCAATCTGCCTATAAGTTGCCAAACAATGAAATTTTTGGAAAATTCTAATAAGATTTAAGATATTCTTAACTTTCACACATTTTAATATGTTGTCAGTCTTCAGTTCGTACAAAAATACAATAAATGATCTTCTCAAAAAACATCCATGACTTATATTAATGGCTCCTGTAGGATATATTATTAACTAGGATATGTTATTTGATAATTATACTAACCAAATTTCTGGACAACTGAAATTCAGATACATATACCAAAAGCTTAAATTTAAATATCAGTTGGACTTACAAAGTCTCCAATTACTGACTAGTTTACTAAAAAGAACTAGAAATTATCGATCATATTGTTAGTGGAAAACTTAAAAGAGAAGGATTTTTTCCAGTGTTTTGTGATTTTATCCGTACCATCCTACCTACTATTTGGCACTTTTTCTGGCCCAAAGCCAGAGTTAGACAATATTACTTCATTCGACCTAACATTGCCCTGACCGACACTGACATTTTGTTTGTTGACAAATAGGTTATTCTAGAACAATAAATCTGTATGGATTGATTAACTTTTCATCAAGCTTTGGCTATCCAGTTTTAAGAAAACAAATGTTTATGCTGTCGGTAAACTTGGGACGTAGTAAACCACATAAAATAATCGTTTTTTTTTTCCTATTTATCACAGATATCTTTATTTAATGTTTTATGCTTTCATTTTTACAAATTACATTAAGGTACTCGCGGAACGTAATCCAAACCTTTCTATCGTTAAAAGAAAAAACGAAAACCACGTAAATGAACTATGATTGAAAGTTTTAAATAAAGAAAAGCTTCCATATTCGTTGTCACAGCATCCCAATCCGTCCCTGCCGACTGCACGTAGCCGCGTACTTTTTCCGAGAGGCTATTAATCGCGAGAGGAGAGGGGAGGACATTTAGCCGGCGCTCGACCGCTGGCCACTCAATAAGCGCTTTGCAGATACATCGGGCACTATCTAAAGCTAGCGATCGATAGCGAAGAACGAACGCTGGAGGTTATTTGTGTATGTTGAAATAAAATGAAAAATGCTAGTACATAAATAATACATATTTCAAGATCTATTTTTCCATGCTTGGTAAATTGAAAAGATAGAGAGTGAAGTTCTTAAAATGACTAGTACGACTATTGCACACACAGATAATTAAAAGGTTTTGTCTTTTTACGCTATTTATTAAACTGGCATCTATTAGAAGATAGTGTACAAAATCTTATAAGATATACGGCTAATAGGCTATTCAAAAGTTGTATAAATCCTTGTCGGAAAAATAAATGTCTCCCTCGCTATTTCTTAACGAACACAACTCGGGAAAGTACATGCACTTCAAACGAGTACATAAAAGGGAAAACAGGAACGCCCTACCTAATAATAGGTAGAACAAACCGTTTAAACTATACGTAGAGACATTAGTGCACTTTACTTTGAAAAAGTTCCACGAATATGATCGTAAAACAAAAATGAACCTTAAGTTAAGAACGACAGATTTGAATTTGATTTTGAAGGGTGTGGAAAGCGACTTTGTCGTATCGAAGTGCGTAGGGCGGGCCGCCCAAACGTTTAGCAGCGTTTAACGAAAGCCTCGAGGTGGGTGCGGGACACACCCACGGGGTCGAACTCTCGGCTCATCCATATTTCATATTAGGTAATGCTATGTACTGAGGAACTCATTCTTAGTATGTGCACACGGAGCAGGCAAGTTTTTGAGACTTTATTAAAACTCGTGAACAAAAACAGAAACGTCTCAATAAGTCAAATGACAATGTGAAATGACAATTTTAAAAATTTTGACTAATGAGTTGTTACTACCGATGTGGTGTAAATAGACACACACAGTCGTCATAGTAGGTACCTAATTATATATATATATGTCTGGACACATTTTCACACACGGTCGGTTAGCCCCATGGTAAGTTATTAATTAACTTGTGTTATGGGTGCTAACACAACTGATAAACTACATATAGCTACATATATACATATTGATAAATACATATTGTAACACCCAGACCACGGCCAACAAACATGCTCATCACACACATGTCGACCGAACCGGGAATCGAACCCGGGACCTCAGGTTCGGCAGTCCGGCATGGTGACCATTGCGCCATCGAGGTCGTCGAATATTAATTAGTTTCAGAGTTTCAATACAAAGAATAACATCGACATCAAAATCTACCAAGTTCTTCACAGTATTCCTAATAAATAAAGGAAGAGACTACTTCGTTACAGTAGTCTGCTATAAACCAACAGCCCTTCTTCACACCTATAGCACGTAGTTGTAAATAATTCAGGCACTAGTTGGCACTGAGCGAGGGTTGCACTTACACTCGTTCCAATTTAAAATGTCATTTATTTCTGCGAATGCAACTTCGCTACTACTTGCGAGCATGATCAATCTTGATACTAGAGAAATTGAACATTATGTTTCTACCTAGTACTGAAACTACGTAAAATACACTTTTAAATTGTACAATAATATACACACAACAAAGGACGATGGGGATAGCAACCATCCGACCCATTAGATTATTTCTTAATCCATCCAAACTTACTAGCGTGTCGAATCAATCCCTACGTCATTTTCGTTTAATGAATTATAATGTCTGTGCGGAAGTTAAAACGTGTTGACAAGGACAGACACTAGTGTAGCCTTGTCTTAATAATATAAAGCTTGTTTTCTAAACGCCACGATCTAGGTTAACAGACCCAATTATATTTTTAATCGTGAGATCCCTCTATCTGCATTGTAGCTCTAGAAACAATGGTTTGTTGCTTTTCGCATAGTAAAGTTTAAATTGTTTGTAAAACGAAGTCTTTGACGTCTAACATAGTTAATGTTAATGGTTGGGAACAATTTGTTTAAATAAACACAGTGTATTATTAAAAGCCACATATCTAACGTCTGAGTAAATAAACAGTGTTTCCAATACATAACTGATAATCCCTTATGTAATTCTTATTATATGTGTAGACATATTCCGTCTTACCACAAAAACTTTTAAACGTCAGTTTATGCCTTGTCTAAAAAAATGTCAAATTATGACGTTGACATATGGTTCATTTTGCAGCCAAAATTTTATTAGACAAGTGTAAAACAGGGTTTAAAGTTTTTGTAGTAAGGCCCATTATGTTTATGTCTGGTTCAAAAGTAAACCTCTTTTCCCTTAAAACAACCACAGAAACACAGGCCGTTATTTTTATTTTATTTATTTATTTATTTATTTATTTGTTTACCTCAGGCAACTAGGGCCCATAGAAAGTACAATACATACATAATTTAATATTGCAATACTTATAAACTAATACATATAAAATAACAATAATCAGCAAAACAATTTCTATTTGTTAACACGAATAGGCGGTGTCGTGTTGCACTGCGTGGTGTCGCGTAGCCTCCCGCGGAACCGCCGGAAAACGACACCTTTCGGCCAAAACGCTTCTTGGAACATGTCGAGATGCTGAGTCGGCACACGTACCACAAACGATTTGAAATTTGTGTTGTGTCTGGGCTCCAACCTCTCGACTCTTAAGGTCCAGTTCGTCTTGACTCGTATATGCTCCACGATCTCCTCGACCTTCGTGGAGTGATGTAAACGCGAAACATACAGCTGCGTCGTCGGTATTGCGGGGCGCAGCAGCATGTTCGGACCAGTCAACGCAGTTCCGCATTGATTTCGGCTAGATGGCTTCTTCTTCCTTCTTTCCACCTTGACGAAACCATCTGCATCAGCTTTCCCTTTACATGGTACAGATTGTACCGCACCTCGGGTTCCTTCGGGCTGATTTTGTATCGCCACAGTAGCTTTAGGTGGCCGTTGGACGGGATCTCGCTTTACGGCATCCGAGTAAACACGTCCAAGCCTAGACGTGCTTACATTCGTCGGCGTCCCGAAGGCAGGGGACGCGGGGAGGGCGGGGCACGGTGACGCATCGCTAGTAGTGGCGACGGCAGGCGACGAGTGCAATTTTGCTGACTCGGCGCACTGCGGCGATGCGTTGACCTGTCCGTGGCGTGTGTTGTCGCTGTTGGCATGCGCGTGTGACCTACATACAGAGTTTCGCAATTCTGCTACCTCGCTACGTAGATCACAGATGGTGGATTGTGATGCCTCCAGCTTCAATTGCAGCTCGACCAGGCTGGACCTCATACTCGTGATGTCCTTTAACAGCCTGGTGACGTCGACGTGATCGAAACTCACTTCGGTCCTCTTAAGTATCAAGTTACCATGGTCGCGGTACAGTAGGGTGGTGTAGCGAATAACGAAGGCGCGTTTGATATGTTAATTTATATAATTCGTAGCTTTTCACTGCTTTTACAAGCTGTTGCGATACGTTCTTCGTGTGAATATCTATATAACACAATTTGCTACTGCTATTAATAGAAATGGAATAAATAAATGGAGATGTATTTAAATCTGTAATGTTTGTTTATATCTGCCCATATTATCCATAACGACGTAATAACATTCATTGATTATTGATATAATAATGTTGTTTTAATGCTCCTCAATTGTTAAAACGGTAAACAACCAGCAAAAATATTTTTATCGTAACTGCAACGCCATTGCAAAGTTACGTCGTCAGTTCAATCGCGACGTGTCAGGAACGCATTCTCTGAATGGCCGAACTATAATGAGCAAGTCAAGAGCTACCAATTCATTACAAGTAATTATTAACGTATCAAAACCGTTACAACCAGACGTGGCTCATCGATACGATGATAAAGAGGTTCAAATCAATTTGCATAACTTCTGTCACGATACAATAATCTAATTTTAATATTTAAAAGTGGCAACATTCGCGCACTCTTCTCTGATTCCACGTTCTGAATACGAAATGTAAACGGGAAGCGCGCGAAAAGGCGGCCATGTTGCTTTTAGCACCCTTTAATGGAAAATATTTGAGAATAAAACGAAGCTCCCTTATTAAAGTGTAAATGAAAGTGAATTGATATTTTAGCAACTGTTTGTAGATGCTTTACACGATGACGATTGTGTTTAATATTAAAGAGACGCGATGTTTTTATATTTGACAAGTGCTGCTTTACATTTTGTTTCGACTGGATTACTTTCCTTTTTGAAAATGTTCCATCTTTGCGATCAATAGGCACTTTTATTTTACAAAGTTGCCATTTCAATTAAAATGGTAAGTAGACGCTTCATTTTCAATCATGTTTGTCGATTGTGATGAGTGGGTTCCTAAACTGAACGCAAAACTTCAGAAATCATTTGTGTGAAAGTGTCACTGAAGTCGATAACTAAATTCCTAACTTAGGTCTAATGAGAATTTTACAAAATATTATGTCTTAGAGAGATCTTAAATTGTTGTCACAAAGGTCACAATGTACGCTTTATCCCCTAACAAATCCTCACATTTCAATTTACCAATAATTCTCTAAGAAAATGTTTAAAAGAAGTGTTGAGTAGTAAATTTCGTCAAAGCAAAACAGGCGAGTTCGTGTTACAAATCCTCAATTAGCGCGCATAGCTCAGTTTAAGCCGGCGTTTAAATTCGTTAGGAATGGGCTACGTTGTTTTCGTTCGCGGGTTTCTCATAGACTAATGTGCATAGATATGCCAAGTAGTCAAGAGCTCTCTTTCCAGTGAAGAAGATACATAGTAGTTCGACTGACAATAGAATTGTGAACAATAAACACCAGGTCATAAGGTTTTTGAAAAGTATGAACAGTAAGATTATATTTTTGTAGGTTTTCTACGTCAATGTAATAAAAAAAGCTTTGTGTTGTTGTCATGAAAGGGTTTTCATAACTTTCATAAGAATAGGTAATTTTGTTCGTGCTTTATACATTTAGCAATATACTGGTTACTTACTATAAATATTGGGAAACTTATTATAAGAAATAAACACCACTATCCAAAGGTATAAGTACAAACTAGCTCATTAATTCATACAATTCTTTAAAACAGTTTGCTATGTATCCTGTCTACGTTTATAATCTTTGGCGCCGCCATCAATTGCGTATGTGAGTTGTGTAGCCCGCTAAGTGGATCTCCATTTTAACTCCTGAAACAAGCCGGTTGAGGCTTTCAGTCGGATCTCGGCATTTGCATGATTGGCATTACGCTGATTACCCCTCCCCCCTCCACCCGGCTGTTCCGTCACGCTTCACCCCGCACTCCTCATTCGTGCCGATTTCAGAAAGCTAAACACATGCAAATTAACGCTTTAGTCAACACTGCTGAAAGAAACGCTATTATCTACCTACGAAAGTAGTTTAGTAGAACTTCTTATTTGTAGATTTTTTATAAACCTATTTAGGTACAGGCACGGAGGTGGAGGGGACCCCTCCGGAGTAGGGTCAAGGGGTTCTCAATCCTATTTATTGAGATTTTTTTGTGATCTTTGTATTTTTATATCTTTATAAATAATAAATCAATTACTATATAGCTCTCTACTAATAAAGACACAAAAAAGCTGCTAAGTATACCTACCTATTAAGTAAATTGGATTAAACTCCGAGCGAACTATCGACGCCAAAATACTGATATTCTTTTCAGCAGTCAGTTTGTACGCATTAAAACGTTAATATGCCTCCCTGCCCCTCCCCCTGGGCTCCTCCCCCGCACCGACAGTTGAAAGTGCTCCAGAAAGTGTCGTTTATGTACTCAAAGCATATGCAAATGGATGTTTTAAAATTTTAGGGAGAGAACGCCACTTTAGTCCCTGAAGCACTTGCGAATATCAAAATGTAAATTTACCCTTTTATGTTTACAAATCTTGTAAATGAAAGCATTCATTTTATTGACTTTAGCCCGACAACCATTCAGTACACGGCGATTTTGATGTAAAACTCGCTGAAATATGCATAAACAATTTTCATACACACTTTCATGATTTGTTTCACGATAAACGTTGAATTATTTTGAACTAACTGTTGCCCACGGTTTTATGCTCATCCTTAGGGAACTAATTCCCGTAACTACATAGGTAAAAAGTAGCCTTTATGTAATTCTGATAAACGCCAGTATGTAGATAGATTTATCTGAGTAACTAACATATATCTCTCACAAACTTTCGCGTGTACAACATTAGTAGGACTAGCTCTAGTATTCTGAAGGTTTGCTTCCACAGTACTTGCTTCTCATAAAGTATCGGTCTCACGATACAAGCTATTAGATAACACAGATTATGTTTTGGTCAAACTCCGTTTACCGGGTGTAAAGTGAGAAGTAGGAATAGGAAGACGGTGTCGCTCGGTCCGATGCGCGCGCGCCGATCTCAGCTGATCGAGTTACTCGCTCGTGCAATGCCAATCCTTCGAGAATCGAGAATCGACGTGTTGTGAGAAAACTGTCGCTAATTATAGCCAAGTATTTGTTATCCCAGTCTCGATACAATTAAGTGTTCATTGAAATGTGTTGATTGCTCTGATTTATAACTTAATTTTCGCGGAAATAATGAGAAATCATTAATGGATTGACGCGGTAACATTCTTGATGGAATCTTCGAGAATAAAGTAGTGGTAGTCATTAAAGAACTGTTGCAAACTGTCTTGATAATCGTTCCATAACATAGTTTACTTTTTTTCAATAGATACTTAGGTACCTATGCTTAGTTTTCCACAAAATTTCACACTGCTGAAATTTCGTCAAAACCCATATAACTAATCATTTAATTATGTATAAGCACAGATGAGAACACACACGTAGAAAGCAACTTTTTTTAACGTTTTACGTAACTGGTCACTAAGACTTCAGGAATTACACGATTTAAATTTGTCTATCGATAGATCACAAAGTACCTGTGCAAATATCTGCACTGTAACTCGAATTGTTTTCAACAATATAATAATCGGTAGGTACCAATAATTATAGTGGAACCATATCTGGTAGGTATCGAGTATCCTTTGTGGGTGTTCATTACAGAATGTCAGATTTTTCGTTCGTTTAAACTCATCGGGGCGCAGTGGTGCGAGAAACATACGTCACGCCCCATGGGTATATGTGACGATATCAATGCACTCTTTGTATCCGATTACTGTAGTAATTTGAATAAATCTACCATTACACTCATTAAATACAGTGTTAATGGACTGCTTCATCGAATCACGCCGATGTTTCATGAAGATCATTAATAAAACACATAAGTAACGAAATAGTGTTTTTTTTTTGTTTGATTGGAGTAAGACCGGAAAATATTCGATTAAAATTAAAACTATTTTTTAATCGAATATTTTCCGGTCTTTGATGGTCCTATTTCATCGTGGCATCTTTGTCTCAAGATACTCGGTAATCGTCCGAAAAAAAATCACTAAGCTGTTAAGTCATCAGCGTTAGATAGCACTTTGCCATTTAGAACTACAATTAAGTAGTTTTATTTTAAAGTATTTTGTCTCAATTTCTTACAATATTTTTTATATGGAGATAAGTAGATACGTACTACCTAATGTTTTGATATAAGATTTAGCAGCACAAAAAACCCCGATACGCATGTCCGTAAACATGTCAAATACAGTTCACATCAAAAACCAAAAAAAGCTTTTCACAATAATCAGAAGCAGCAAAAACTGTTTAACAACATTCTAATTTGTTCACTTACACAAGAAGCTTTTGTCTGTTAAAATAAATCAACGTTGAATTAAAACAAAATCATTTGAACGCAAGTGGTTGTAACCGCAACGTACCTTCCTGTCAGGTCGTTCGAAGCTGCGTTCACGTCGAGCCAGTGAGTTGAGAGCCCAGTGGCTAATACTGGCTGGATATCATGTTCACATACTCTATTAAACATGATAACCATCGCACCGGGTGTTCACCACACTTTGTTTGGATTAGATTTGTGGGCCGTTCAGTGAGCAACGAATTTGAATGGAAAATTTAAAGTTGTGGACACTGTAGTTAATGTTTTGAAGTTTATCGGTATTTACAAGCTGTATCCTCCTTTACATCATCATTGATTGCGACCTTCTTGCTAATGTCTAAGTTACTGGCCTTTTCAACGTGAATCTAGCTAAGAAATGGTGTTTGGCATCTATAGGCATAGATAAAAATTATATCAATAACTTGAGGAAAACTCCACATCGACCTACAAATAAATAGATTGGGAAATCGTATCTACGTGCAAACGCTACAGTTACGCACATATCAACTGTACTGTACCAAATCGGTATTAAATCCTAACATAGCCTTTCGTGGCAGTATCAACTACAAAACCAATCACGCGTACAGAAAATCTAATACAATTTCCTTACATGTTTAATTTCACAATTTGCCTGCAGCACTAACACATGCGCAGTCGTGTGTGCACATATGACAAGTGACATTTGCATGTGTGAGTGCGTGTGCTCGGTTGCTTGCGGTCGCCGCGGATCGCTTGGTAAACGGACGTAATCTCGACTAAACACTGATCAACTGCTAATACGCACAAGAGTTGGGTGGTTGAAAGGATGCAGAGGTAGTTCTGAGTTCGATTTTGGAGAAAAATGTGTTCGAAGGTCATTAAGGGTTGTTACAATGCATAGGCATCATATCGGCGCCACTATTCCCAAATCTCCTCCATGTTGTGCATGACATAAGTACTGCACATGGGTGGTTAACCGTCTTCAGACACAAGTAGGTGGTCTTTAACTTACAGGATTGAAATCTATACATTTAGCTTTTGTGTTTTGGTGCTTTTCAAACACTAACTCAAGGAGAGGAGAGTAGAATGAATAAACCATTTTTTGCATAACGGTAACGACAATTATTCAGACATAATATGGAGGTACAATTTATTTGAAACTTTAATTCGAAATGTATGTATCAACGCATTGTCACTAAAACCAACACCAAGATCATTTCCCATCAAAGAAAAAACACACATCTAATCTAGCCTCTCAGTTTATGCATCACTTACCATAATCTTACTATTAATGCAAACCTGAGTGGCCTTAGCTGCTCACTCCATAATTACCTGCATTAGAAATACATATTCCTTTCAAAGTGGACGGTGAAGCTACATATCCAATAGTAAATCGATATGATCAAGTTAAACTATTGGTTAATGTATCAGTGACAGGTAAATTGATACACGGTGTGGCTATATACCTAGCCGCACACATCAGAACTCCGTAGTCTTTGCACAGGAGGTATGTGAATGACAGTTATAATGTCAATATTTAAAAATGTTGAGCTTCTTGCTTGGTTACTGCGCTAATTAAAGATCGATGTCTTGCTTCTTGGCTTTTTGATTGGTACTTTAGGAGAAAGTATAGTTATATGTACTTAGGAGAGTAAAGGCTTTTGGGTATTATTCTAAGTATTTTATGATTTGGTTTGACGTTACCAGGGATGAAGATTGCGCAAACGATAATGTTTAAAATTCATTACTCTCTGAAAGTGCCTTTAAATCTGGCTCTTTATTTAATACTGTCACTGTGACCTGTGACCAAAAGTGACAGTAGAAGCTCAATTGAAGAATTTCGTAGAAACATAATTTCGAGCATTATTTGACCCAAACAGCAAATAACAAAGATGTTGGAAATCCAGCTTTCCTGTAGCTATCAGCTTAACCAAATGTTACCTTAAGTACCAACTTACCTAATTACATCTCCCAGAGGCACACGTACAATCACATTACGTACCCACACTGACACATATGACAGCTTACGTTCCGTGCAACTATGTGTGTGTTACGGGTTATGCGCACGCGCAATTTCGCAGTGTTTTGTATCGTCGTGCGACCGCAGGCTCCGTTCAACTGATACAGCGCTCTCAGGTTACACCCAAGTGAAATCGTTTCATAAAAGGCCCTTTTGGCTTCTGCGACACTTTATAGGATTCTAGTGCTTCGAAGATTTTTAATAACTTGGTAAATGACAGGTTTTCTCTAAACACTCTCTGTTACACTAAAGAACATCTTATGTAATAGGGCAAGCATTCCTACTTCTAAGAAAGTTATAAAAGACGGTTAGCGCGTCTGATAATTAAGTCCTTCGTATATGAAACGAAAAAGAAACATTTGAAAGCTTTAACTAGCCGCTCGATATGCAAATGGTTTACTTGCACTACTTAATCTAAAAATGTTTCTCCACGAAAGTAATGCGATTTAACATTAACAGCAATCACATTATTATCAGTTTTTACGACACGTTTTCCCCTCGTAATGTGTTTAGCGTACGGCTGCGCTTGTGTGAGAGCTCTGCCGTTAATTTGCTCATGAATAGTAACAAGTGGGGTCCGACTCGAACCATTAATAGCCTGTTTTTGCCACCTACACTGTGATTATTTCTAGTAAAACGGTTGTTTCTTGCTATTATTCAGTGTTATACAAAGTGACTGCTGCAGCCTATTGTTTTTTCGTTTCGTGGCTGTCCGACTGTTTCCACATCATTAGCTACTACGCATGTATAGCGATATTGGTTCGCGATGCAATTGCTATTTTATTATTCATTGTTTAAACGTACATTAAAAACTATTTTGCACGATCTGGTTGCTATCATCCGCCGTTTTTACTCACGTAAAAGCGCATCAACATGGAAAATTAATCGATTTTAGAGTAATTCTATGCATAAGCTCGTAAATCCTGTAAACTTGCGCAGCCTTATTACTGATAGGCAGCAATTGGATGCAATTGTCTGACATTATTCTGAAGCGTTTAACATTATTAAAGAATGTCTTAACAAGTTTTTCCAGCGATGGCGCGTCTACACGACGCCGTCAGGGTTTCTATGGAAAACGCTTATAATAGAGTTTCTACTAAAAGTATGCGTCGTAACAATTATAATTGATAACGTTTCTCATTCGCTCAATTATATTAAATGGAGTGAATGTTAGCTGTTTCCCGGTTTGAAACAATAACGATAATCAGATGGCAACATCTCGCGAACAATGACACTGCGCGCTTGCTGCGGTGACCATGAATATATGAAAAATGTTTGAAAAACTAGGATTCAATTACTATGAAAAGTACAAACTTACTCAAACCACTTGAAATTAATTGTTCTAATCTCAATGAGATGTCGAAACTTTTCCTAATCGTTTTGATAGCACAACAATATTTAAGGAAACAAGAAGCCATCGAGGTGCAGCTACATTTTTGCTTAAAATTGAGGCAACAACGATATTTCATTCATAGTGTTAGAAATCTGCAATTATCAGTAATAAATAGTCCATAAGTAAGTGTGCCTACTCAAGCCGTCAATCAGAGGAAGTGAGACGACGCAACATTACCACGGGATACCATAAAACGCTTATAGTTTTCCTCCATACGCGCATTACGCGCCCATTTGAATATCCAATGCGTTTATAATTAGCAATTCAATAAACACTTCTTACTTTGTAAGACTAGAAAATAAATGAGGACTAGTGCGGTGCGTTGGGTCGGTAAAATAGCTGCGAAAGTGCCCCCATAAATCTTGACAATGCGTCATGGTAAGGCAATAGGCAACATTTATTTTATAACCTTATAAGTAATATTATCGCTTCTACCAAGAAGGTTGTAGTCGGCATTTGACGCCAACAAATCGGTAGGCAATCGATTAATCGCCGGCCAGCGATAGGCCTACGTGCCACTCTATTTGTATCTACGAGCTACGCTAGAACGCTATCTGACCGGTTCATTGTAACATGCAAATATGAAATTCTATGAGTTATGGTGTAGATACGTACTGTTGTGTTTTAGCATATTTAATAAGACGAAAAAAGAGGAGCTTGTTACTGTTCCGTGAATTTGTCATGAGACAAAAACTTGTTGGTCAGCTATCCCTCATCAGTGGTGATGGGTATACCAGTCGCATATGTCTGGTCTCACATGGCAGATGATTCATTTGTTAAAACTCAATCTGAACATCATTCACAGAAAACACATTATTGTATTCGCAATCGCAATGGTAAAATTAGTAAGATTGTACAATCTCAGCCTTCAGTCTTTAGTCTTCAAGTGCAATTTGATTTATGCTATTAATTTTAAGCTACGTTTTTCTGTAGAAAAACCTTAGACCTAATTTAGGTAAGCTCAAGCTTTGGTTACGAGAAAATCAACAGGTGCTTCGAACGTCAATGCATAGCTAATCTGAATATTATGTTTATTGCAATATGAAACAATCCTAGGTAACCCTGAATGTGTGGCGACTGTGAGCTTTTAGCCGAGTTCCCACGCCGCTGTTACTGTTAACCTAACTGCCTGTAAGCGGTGCACTCATAATACTTAAAAATTAAAAGTTATTGTATTTATGAAACGTGTGAGAATGTTTAATTAAATAAGTGGGATAAACGGAACTAAGCACTTATTAGAGCTAATGAAAGTGACGACACACTGGTAAACATTGTAAAAACAACGTCTAATGAGATTATACTAATCCTCTAAGTTCTCAAGCTGATTATTAGGCAATATGTAACTACACACAAGTTACTTAAAAAACCATTCGAATTTAATTTACGGTACAACGATGCCAATTACAAATGTAGCTTCCTAGCTTTCTTTGTTTTACTTATTTAGGTGGCTTAACTTAATTTGTTTAAGAATACGATTTTACAGAAGACTTACAAAGTGATACTCTAGCAGATGGTGAGATCAGAAATAGCGTATTGCTATTATTGCATGTCATAAGCTCTCAGAAAAACTGTTGACCACCGATCAGTAGAACAAACAAAGATTGGTTCCACATTATTTAACGCATCCTGGGCTCATCGGAAATTAGTTGCGCGATCTGTCGGGAGCACGCCCTCGCGTCATGTGTTAGAGCGCCGATCATTAATGAGTTACAGCAAAAAATATGTTCGTCTATACAATACAGGCGCATGACTCGCAGCTCCGCGATCAATTATTAATAAAAAGCGGGCCGCTTCATTGAAAGGGCGATTAGCTCAATATTTATATGGAATATTCGGTATCAACGGCGCTTTGTGGCCATAATTCGGTGGGTCGTGACGCGGCGCGTTTGACTCTCCCGCCCGACTCATAGACCAACTGCTTCGGCTGAGAGGAGACTTGGTAATACGATAATTACCCATGTTTTTCCTTAAAATAAAAAGCTGGGTGTTATGTAAAGTAACAAAATAAAATTTACTAGAGTCAATTGTCTAACACTAACCTAGTAGCCGAACATTCAAATTATAAATCTACATATACCATCTAAGTTTGCCCATTATATTAGTCCTTACGAATAATCATAATCAGTTTCCGGCCAGCCTCTACAGGCGGATTCAGTACCTACCTATCTATTCATTTTGCCCTAAAATATGGTTTACCTACCCTACCTATTACCTAACACTTTGCAATAACTCTCTCTTAAGATAGCGTGATGATAACCTTCCCTTTGATAATAAACGTTTAAACCTCTGTGAGTCTCTTCAAATGAAGGCAAGAACGACAGCCTAGTTTACCACGGGCGGGCGCTCCGGGCCGGGCCACCACGCTCGTTTCATTGTCCTACCGAATTGACTCGCCGACTCTTTCAATAGAATTCTTCGCCGTGAAAGCAGCCACTATGTCGGCATAAATCTATTTAATCTGATACATTTCCCCGAACATCAATCAAACACGCACTTCACACTTGGCTTTGAAGATATGATTTTTACTGTTTATGCTATTCGGTTATTGCAAAAACGTATGGTAGATATCTCAATGAATGGTAAATTGACTGTCAGTTTAAAATAGTTAAATGCCTATTTACAGCTGTAGTACAAAAGGTTACATCCGCAAACAGCCTGCAATTTGCGAACATATTCTTCGAACACTAAATGAGCTAATTACAGCCTGCTCAAACAGCAGACTAATACCAATTAATAATTAGTATAATTCATTTGGCATTACGGATTCACATAGCAACCACTGGCTGCCAGAACAATTTTTCAGTAGAGCTGATGCTAATGAAAAGGCATTTTCACGAGCTTTGGCGCCGGCCGACATGCAAATGTGCTGTTTAATGACGCGCGAAGCCACGCCACACAACTATACTAGCTTTACAGACACAAAACGTTGCATTACACACAGTTTATTGCGAAAACTCGTTTTACAATTTATAAACTTCGCTAAAAGTACTAAATTTTACGTTCATGCCATCAAAGTTGGAACATACTGACTTATGAATAATGCCTTGATACTAACTGTAATGATAATCGTTATTTATGGTGAGAAACACGGAAAATCATAGTAAACAGAAAATATAACTTACTAGCGGTTCCCCGCGGCTTTATCCGCGCCCCGATGTATTTTTTGCCGCCCTGGTACATGGTGAGCAGTTGCATCGAAATTTCGTTAGTTCCGGTGAATTATGCTGTCCTAGTACTTTACTTTTGTGGTTCTGCGGCATTCCGTAAGTTGGTTTTTGTCTGATCACTCCCATCCCGGGGAAACTGTTTCCGCAGCCGGATGGTGACAAAAAACTATCCTATATCCTTCTCCTGGCTCTAAACTACCTCCCTGCCAATTTTCAGCGAAATCGGTTCAGCCGTTCTTGAGTTATAAGTGGAGTAACTAACACGACTTTCTTTTATATATACAGATTAACAGAACCCTTGCCATAGTAAAAGCACATTGTCCGTGTTACGGTGCCTCTTCATAGAGTTTAACTGAATGTTTTATGGCATCACTAATACGACTTTATCCTTAAGATTAAATATGTCACGATTGAGTCATTCGGCCCGCCTTACAAATGAAAAGCCTTTCAACCTTGAAAAGGCCAGAGAATGCGGCATGAAAGAGCCTCACAATACTCTTTTAATTTGTCATTATGCAGCAATAAAAACATGGTAAATGAGAGCGACAAAAAACTCGTTCAGAGACAAACAAAAACCGCGAGCTGGGGCGAAATTCGCAAATCATTCTGCGATAATGACGGCCGCTTGAAAAAAAATTAAATATCAAAAGGCCGGACGGGGCACGGTAATGGTTTAAAATCATTTTTCATTCGAGTCACTCGTGAGTCAGAAATATGAAAACGGTAGCCATCGGGCGCGCTTCCATTAACTCTAGCCGACTCGCGATTAGAATTTTGGACGAGCTCCATCTTTCATTTGTTACCTTCTTGGGAATAAATAAAACAAAAATGTTGATCAATTACGGTGTTCGAATGAAACTACATAAGTACCGGCGTCGTTAATGGTTTTTATTTACAAAGGTCCTTTTTAATATTAAATCGCATGACTTATGTTATTTAAATGTCATTTGTTCTTCTTTTTCTTGTTCTTGGGTTGCGATTGGTCGACTGGGGGCAGGCCGCTATCGAATTCGCTCGCCGTATGCATGGAGCTCTGTTTCGTTACGCGACTGCCGAATGAATTGAACTTTGCTTTTGGGAACCTGTGGACGATTTACATTTTGATTTAAGAATATTGCTCGATGTTGACAACTGTTCTTCATCGATATTGAGCCGCTATTCACATATGTTCCAGTTCAAGTACTGTTCAATATTGAACGATAGCATCCCAAATGAAACAAAAGCAAAAATGAGTTTAAATTATCAGTCATCAACTTTTCCCCTCCCATTACTAGTTGTACTTATTAAAATGACTCACCCTGGCCTCTTCCTCTCTTCATCTGCATGTATAGTCAACCTATTGGTCGGTCGTTCCTTATTCGCTGGGTTGGACTTCACGCGCCGGGCGAGCGTCGCGGGCGCGTCGCGCAGAGCAAACGCTTTGGCCGCGTGACCCAAGTGCAGTTGTTTAGAGTCCAGATATTCGCGGACGTCGCGGGGGTAACCCGCGTAGAAACGCACCCATGATGTGTAAGCTAGAGGGTAAAAGATTTCGTTTAATTTTTTTTTAAACTTTGATGTTTTTTGGGGTTTAAATAGGAAGCCTGTAAGGGAAGAAATAATACACAAAGCAAAGCCTGAAATCGGTAAACATGTTTAAAAGATCATCTCGTCCGCTTAGCCTTGTCGTATGTTGGGATCGGCTTACAGGCTCATGACGAACGAGATGAAGCTGAGTACCTACCAGTTTTCTACCTCCATAAGGCCTCCTCAACCCAGTAACCCTAGGCTAAGCTAAAAGAACAAAATTCGAAAATGATTTTGTCAGATAATATTTTTGTTAGGTAGACCCAAGATCGGGGATCTACCAAAAAATATCAAGGGGTCAAGGGATTGACTACTCTTGGTATAAGTAGGACATTTTACTATTTATATTTCGTGGTATTTCTAACCTCTGCTGGCCCTCAGCAGCCAGTCCCTGTTGGTGTGCGCGGTGTGCTCGAGCCGAGCCTGCACGGCCACGGCCGCGCGCTGCGCAGTCGCCGCCGCCGGCACCACGCTGCGCAGCGCCTCTAGCGCGCGAGACTCGTCGCCTTGCCGCAGTCTAACGATATGAATGTAAGCTTACAATACCAGTTTGTAGGAAAAACAAAAGTTTTAAAAACTAAAAAACACGCCAGTCATGTATTGCCATCAGAACTCAGAACGTGTGCAAAATTTCATCCCAATCGGAGACCGGGAAGTGGGTCAAATTAACACACCTAGTTAGGAACAAATGAAACTAAAATTGGCGTGTTAATTAATATGAGGAACATGTGTCATGTTGTAGAATAAACCCTAATTTTCAATTGAATTTGATTTTCAAACCATCAGTGAAGAAAGATAATTTGTTTACATTGTTTATGATAACTATTTCTTATATGATAAATCTTATTCTTCAGCCCTTATATGGGAAAAGACTTCTGACGAAGATCAAAATAGCGATTTTCTAACTTATCAATTCCTTAAATAATTATTTTCTCCACCGTGCTTTAAGATGAACTTGAAAAATATTACTGAAATAAAGCCTAAAGAAGTATTTGACTCACCTTATCCTCTTCTCTTCCAAATGTCTGATGTAGCGAGCCTCGCTGGGCAGCAGGAACATTACAGCGGCGCCCACTTGAGCCGCGCGCCCTGTGCGTCCCACCCTGGACAATATTTGTATTGTAAGTCACATGATTACTTGTATAAACCACCGTTTAAGGGGACCATTTTTGCTATACCGACATACCTACCTATAATAGGCATTCTCGCCCCTTTTAATCAAAGTCAACTTACAAATCTCAATCGAACATTTGATACATATTTCTCACGTTTGTCACACACAAACTATGAGTGTGAGTTTGTATCAAATTACCTTAACCTATGTAAATCCACATAGGGTACAAACCAAGTAGCATTTTACTCTATTGCAGACGAAAGCATAAATATGTAGGTGATCGTAGTTACAAACCTGTGCACATAGTCGGTAGCTGAGGCTGGAACGCAGAACTGCAGTACGAGGTCTACTCGAGGCACGTCTATACCCCTTGCAGCTACGTCCTGATAAATTGTAAAAATTAAAAACGTTAATAAAATTTTTAACGTTTTTCAGCTTGGTTAGTAGGTCAATCTTTCAGAACGAAGGAAGCTCTTGATGTTAATAGCCTCAATTACAGAAAGTAGGATTCATTAAAAAGCATGCAAAACTTAGTGCGCCTCCCAAAACAGAAGCGTCGCGGCGCGTAAGCGAGTGAGCGCCGCCGCGGTAGCTACCGCCCGCTGCGACCAAGATTAAACCCGATACCATCTCGCCTTGCGCCGTCATTATCTACACTATAGAGGACATTACACCGCCGCTATTGCTGTATTAATGCAATTAAAAACACACTACCACGTACAGCGTATTCGTCGTGGCTAATTACACGATTAGAAAATTATTTTACGCTTCACCTCCAACACTGACCAACCGTGGAAAATTTACAAATGATCAAATGCCTCCTCGAGAAACTGCAATAAAACCCTTTCAAACATATAGTCAATTACTAATTATAGAGCCTGGAATAGTTGCAATATCAAGACGTTTAGTTTTTACTGCATCATTAATAGAGTATTAGTTCTTGTGGCTCATTCATTAATATTCATCTCATAGCTAAAAGAACTTGAAAAGGGTAGAGATAAGTAAAAACTAAATCCTATATAAAAACATCTTAGGTCCATTAAATCCACGTAACAACAGCACCGTCTTTCCTATGCGATGTAAAACCACTGAAACTCGCATCAACCTTGCCCTAGTGCGAGATGCGGCATTAAATGAACAATTTTACACAATAAAATTGTAATTAGAATCCCTACCGTAACAGTAAGGTACCGATGTCGGCGATGATAGATGTAATAAACACATATAATTGTACATAATCGAGGCGTATTGTGGCGCGGTGTGGGAGCACACAGCGCTAGATGAATGACCAGCTAATAGCCGCCGAGCCACAATAGCCAGCGACAAAGGTGAGTGGCGGGAATACCGACGCCATTATTGAACTAAGAATGTGATGATTAATCTGGTAGCACGTTTCCGATGATAATAAATTGAAATTCTATTGTACGCGTAAACACGATTAAAAAATACTCAAGACATGCGTGATTATTCGAGTCGAAATTAACTGTGGAGATGTAACAAAAGACGATGATGAAATAATCAAAAATGATGAAGTAAAAGGCATGGAAGGAACAAAATATAAGAAGAAATATAAAGAAAAACATGGTCAAGGGAACTTACCGTGCAAATAAGAACGCCATTCCTAGCGGCACGGAACTGTTTGAAAACTTCCATCCTCTGTTCATGTGGCATAGACCCGTGTAAGCTAAACATATCCAGGTCGATTGGCACCAGACCTCCTTCGGTAGGCTCCTCGTATTCCACTTTGAAATCATCTGAATCATCAGACGATGAATTATTACCCTAAAAAATATTTTAAGAATGTTCAGTTACAGAAGTAATGTAGTTTGCATTAAACATTGTTTTTCTTAAACTTACATCATCGTCTTCATCATCATCATCACCAGCTTTTCTTTTCTTTGCTTTAGAATTTTTACTCTTATCTTGGTTTTTCTTTTTAACTTTAGCCTCTTTACCAGTTAGGGCTGTTTCTATTAAATCAGAAAGATAATCGACCATTTCCAATGTAGCCACGAATACGATCATTTTGCCGCCTTTCTTGTTCATTACGCAGTGTTCGACGATAAGGCCACAAAGTGTGACAAGCCTTAATTTCATGGGGACTACAAGGAAGGTCTGATTGACTGTCGCTGGTAGTACTAGTTCATCTTCACCAACGGCAGATTTGACAGCTGCGGCAAAGGTATTTACAGCCGGTGACTGTTCTGCGTCACTTTCGTCATCGTCACTACCATCTTCGCTTTTTTCCTCCTTCACTACTTTAGGGTGTTTAAGTTCGTGTTGTCTTTGTGCTTTGAAGTATTCGTAGTCAGAGTCACTGTCACTATCATCGTCATTGCTGTCGTCACTGTCTTTTGGAACATCGCTGGCTTTTGTTGCGTTATTTTGTGAAGCACTCTCAGCTTTGAACAAGTCTTGATGGTTTAAGCCTGTGAATGCTTTCAACCCTAAAATAATAACAACCAATGAAATGTGCTGACGTGTGCGATTGATAGCATTATTTTTGACGATTTTATAAAGAAACTTACCTCTTCTAGCTTCTGTATTCTTTACTTCTGGTTGAGACAATACTTCTTCCTCAGAATCTTCCTGTATTTTCTTTTCAGGTTTAGATTTTTCAGGTTTTAGTTTTTCTGGCTCAGTTTTTGCTTCAGGGTTACTCTTTACTGGACTAGCATTTTTACTTTGAGTGGTTTCATTAGTCTTAAGTGAATCCGCTATAACAGCTTTACCTTCAGATGTATCAACAAAGACTGGATTTACTAGAGTAATTCCTGCTAAATTTTCAACAGCCTAGAAAAAAATATTAACTTTAGTAAACTATTGTGATAGTATTATTTGTTGAAAATTATTATATCCAGTTTTATTTTTAAATACCTTTGTAAGTGTAGCAGACAATAAAATAGTTTGTTTTTCCTTAGACAAAAACACATCAGTCAGATGATGTTTTATATCAGTTTTATCTTCACTGCTTTCATTAAGACTAGGTTCTTCTTTTTCTTCTTCATCAGGTATTTTCTTTACAACGTTTTGTTTCATAAGAGCTATAGGATCGTACGTTGCTGCTTTCTTGTGATCTTCAATAGCTTTTACGATAGCTGCTACGTCTTTTTCATAACCCATATCTAGTAGGCGATCAGCTTCATCCAAAACTAAACAACTGAGAAAATTATTACATTATTTTTATATGGACTTTATATAACACATACAACTTTATATAGGACCAGCTTCCGCCCGCGGCTTCGCCCGCGTCAATTTCGGTAATATCGCGTTTCCAGGAGAACTCTTCAAAATTCCGGGATAAAAACTATCCTTTGTTCTTTCTCAAGGTCAACTCTATCTATGTACCAAATTTTACTAAAATCAGTTCAGTGGTTTAGATGTGAAAGTGTAACAGATAGACAGACAGACAGAGTTACTTCCGCATTTAGAATATTAGTAGCGAAGTAGCGATGAGTACATAAGGAAGTACCTGTAGCCTGCAGGGGCCTACATGTGATTTCAATACACAAATCATAAATATAAATACTAGAAAACTTACCCTGTTTTTGCAAAATTAAAAGACGCTGTATGTCTTAAGTGGTCATTGATGCGTCCAGGGGTGCCAACCAATATATTAATTCCTTTCCTTAATCTAGCTTTCTCTGCTTTCCTTTTTTGACCTCCACTTAGTAAGCCAGGAACAATCCAATGAAATGGCTAAAAAGTATTAAAATTATTTTCAATTTTATTAAAAGCCTTACAATTTTTCTTTCTTACAATTATAAAATGTAAAAAACTAAAGTATATTTTTGACTCCTAAAATTCAAACAATTTTATAGAAAAAAAAAAAATTGTGTATCACCTTAACTAACTTTATAAAAAGTTCATATGTCTGAACAGCAAGCTCTCTGGTTGGTATCACCACTATGACCCTGATACCATCATTCCTGTTTATCTTTGGTCTGATGGCCTGTAGCCCCTCTATGATTGGCAGAGCATATGCCAACGTCTTGCCTGACCCAGTCTGTGACCTGGTTTTTAAAATGATAAAAATATGCATTTTCATATAATCAAATTATTGATAAATTATAAGGTTTTATTGCATGCAGTAACTATAAACAATTTATTACTTAAGTATTTCATAATATTTCAGTTGCATAATAAAAAATAACTACAAAAATTATTGTGCAATTATAATGTTTATCCCGCATTCTGCTTTCCAAGACTTATAATTTAGTAGGATGAAAAATATGAACTCACCTAATGAGAACATCTCGCCCCTGCAATATAACCGGTATTGCATTCTGTTGTACTGTCATAAGTTCCTTCAAACCCATGTTCTGCTGCAGGTTGGCAACACTATGTGGGTGTATATCCAAGTCTGAGAATGTCTTGCCAGCAAACACCTGCTCCACAATAGGCTTGATAGCCCGCTGACCAATACGAGGCACTTGCGGATTATTTTTGAAAAGAGAAGATATCCAACCACCACTCCTAGGCTTGTTTTGTTTCAACTGTATAGTGTCACTGAGGTCTTGATAGTTTTTCCCTTGAAACTTACCCTTATTTTCACTTAAATCTCTTAATTTAGCACCTAAATCATCAGATTTGTCTTCAGCCGGAGCTTGAACTTTTGCAACCTTTTTTGGAGGCCCTTCTGCATTTTTTAAGACTGCACGGTTGACTTGAGCCAAGTTTTGTGGCCTTTTCCTTGCTATAGTTTTACCAGTGAACTTTGGGTTAGATACAAACTTGTATTCCCCCGCATTCTTCTGAGGAGCACTAGGTTTCTTCTTATCCTAACAAAACAAACTAGTTAACACAGAAACTATAAAGAATACTAAAATTGAATTATCATTTTAAGTACTTACCTTTTTAGGTACCGATATATTTAACTGTAAATCATCCATATTTCACAAATACTTAAAATATTTACGTTTCTTCAACACACGAATTGAGGTTATACGCACGTTTTGACGTTTGTTGTGTTATGGTTGGTTGACACTTTCAATGATCGTTTAGAAACGTAAAGATTTGACCTGCGAAAAGGAAAAGTTCGGAAATATATGAAAAATTGATTTAAAAAACATCGGGTGATTTCATGTGTAGATTTCATATGTTCATGGTTAATATTGAGTAATCTGTGTCGTGCGTGTGTAACTCCGTTTATTAAATTCGTTTTGTCCGTTAAAATTGCATCAAAATTATTAAAATTCATTTCACAGCTTTACTTGCTGACATATTTTTTATATTCAGACAAGTTCATCTTTATGAATATTATACATTTCGTCAAATAACTTTATCCCTAACAAGTCAGCCATAAGAACTGTTGGTACTCCCTACATAAAACTATTATTGTATGTACAACCTCTTTGGTTAGGTATGTACATAGCCGAAAAATTGATAGAAGTGTGTTAAAAAAAAAAAAATGTCAGTTGTTGTTGTAAAAAGCTTGTTATGTGTGAATTTATAAATTAAATATATAATTGGACTCTCTTGAAGACTTTAAGACTTTTAGTATCCATTTGACGTCGGAGGATTTTTATTCCACAAATTACGCATCTGCATTAGGTTACGGGCCAGCGGAAAATCTTTCCCGTCAATATGGAAAATTTTACAACTAAAATTCAAATCGGTCAGCTCAAAGGCAGTGAAAATTGGGCTACATGGAAGTATAAAGTTTCCGTAATGTTGCGTGGCACAGAAGGCGCCATGGAGGCAGCAGAAGGAAAGCTTCGGAAGCCGATTTTAGGAACAGGCGATGGTGCAGTGATGGCCTATAACTCAGAGTTATTGAAGTATAGGAAGGCAGACAGCAACGCCCTGCTCATAATGACCAGTAACATGACCGAAGAGACGCTGATGAAAGTCATGAGGTTCGAGACAGCACATGAAGTCTGGGAGGAACTTCATAGATTATTTGATGGACAGTCCGAAGATCGCGCATACACGTTATGCATGCAGTTTTTCAGCTATAAAAATAGTTCAGAGGATGTGTCGACAATGATGTCAAAACTGAAGAACATCTGGAACAATTTGAATGCCGAAATTTTGAAGACTGATCCTAATATGAAGTTACCAGATATGTTTTTGATTTGTAAAATTTTGGATTCCCTCGATGAAAAATTTTTCAACTTCAAATCCAGCTGGATGCTGTTGAACAAACAGGAGAGGACCATAGACACACTAACAGCACAACTCTGTGGGTACGAGAGGGCACTTAGTAATCATAATGAAGAGACTGAAGAAGTGCTCGCCTCTACCTCTAAGCCGCAGCTAAAAATAAAATCCAGAGACGAGAATTTGAGGTGTAGGTACTGTTCACAAAAGGGACACCGCATCAAGAACTGCAAGCAGTGGATCCAAGATGGCAGACCGAAGAAACCACCTTCACAGTCTACGTCGACGAAGCAGCAAGTGCAGAATATTACGCTGATGATATATACTTGCTCAGAGGATAAAGATGCAGAACATTGGTATGTGGACAATGGTGCCACAACTCACGTAACCAATAGGGAAGATATATTCATAAATTATGAGGACTTTGGGTCGAACCACACCGTAACGACGGCAGACGGCACCGTAGTTCCTGCAAAAGGGAAAGGTTCTGTGGTGGTTGAAACAAATGTTAACGGCAAAATTATGAAGCTTACCCTAAGTGATGTCTGGTACGTGCCTAAACTAACGAAAAATCTGCTATCTATGCTAGCTGCACAGGACAAACTGCGAAACAGTACATTTATTTCCACAACTAAAGAGTGCAGATTGGAATTAAATGGTCAGGTTATTGCAGTAGGTAACAGGGAACATAATGGTGGACTGTATAAGTTACAGATGAAGACAGTTCTACCAAGTAAACCTGTACAAATTAATGCTGTTGATCCATCATGCTTACTCCAGCTATATCATGAGAGGTTTGGTCACCAGAACAAGAAGTACATTAAAGATCTTGTTAAGAGGGAACTGGGGATTAATCTAAATCTAGAGAGTGATATACAGTGCGAAGGATGCATCTATGGTAAAGCACAGCGACTGAAGTTTGGCAAGAGAGAAAGAGCTAATATGCCTGGAGAGCTGGTACACGCTGATGTATGCGGACCATTCCCGGAGAGCTATGGCAAACATCTCTATTTTGTTCTTTTTAAAGATGATTACTCCGCGTTTCGTCACGTTTTCTTCATTCGCAACAAATGTGAAGTAAAGGACAAGCTTAGTCAATTCTTAAAAGAAGCTAAAAACGCTGGACATACAGTTAGAACATTATTGAGCGATAATGGTGGCGAGTTCGACAATAAAGCTGTTCGAGATATTCTTAACAAGCAGGGAATAATCCAGCGACTCACGATGCCATACACCCCTGAGCAAAATGGGTGCGCAGAACGAGAGAACAGGACTTTAGTAGAAACCGCTCGATCATACATGCACTCGGGACAGGAGTTTCCACAAGCCTTGTGGGCAGAGCTTATTAATACAGCTGCTTACGTTCTCAATCGCACTGGACCCACTAGGGAAGCAGGGAAAGTACCGTATGAGCTTTGGCATAACAAGAAGCCTAAGATCTCTCACTTGCGTGTAATTGGTAGTGAATGTTACTTCCACATTCCTAAGCAGAAAAGGAAGAAGCTACAGAAGAAAGCTATTAAGGGCAGACTTATTGGATACGATAACGACGATGGGTATCGCATCTGGAATGGAAAAAAGACCGAAAGATCTAGAGATGTCATATTTAGTCCAAGCATCGAATTGAAAATCCCAACTGCATTGCCAAGTCTTCAAGAAGAAATGAATTTACCACCAATTAATGAACCAAGTAGCAGTGAGACAGAGGGAGATTTCGATCTGATAGACACAGAGGGAGTGATCTTATCGGAACATGTTCCAACCCAGATAAGTTCACCAATAAGAGAACCAGAAACTTGTGATAATGAGTCTAATGAACATGCTCTAGAGGGAGAGTATGATACAGCTACCAATGACGAGGCTGTATCAGGAGATCATGTTCATGATGCTTCAGAAGCAGATCAAGCAGAAGAGTTCATTGATGCTCAAGAGGAGATAAGGGAACCTGAAGTTCACAGGTATAATTTGAGAGACAGGTCAACCCTTAGACCTCCACAGCGGATGAAGGATTATATCTGCCTCATTGACTCTGATCATTTTCCTGAGTCTTACGAAGAAGCCTTGGGAAGAGAAGACAGAGATGAGTGGCTGAAGGCATTAAACACAGAAATGAGATCGCTATTGGAAAACAATGTATGGAGTCTATGTGAACTACCGCCCAACAGAAAAGCACTACCATGTAAATGGATATTCAGAATAAAAAGAAATCCAGATGGTTCTATTGAAAAATATAAGGCGCGGTTAGTTGTAAAAGGCTTTAAACAGAAGAAAGGTTTGGACTATGACCAAACTTTTAGCCCCGTTGCTAGACATGCTACAATTCGAGCACTTTTGAGTGTTAGTGCTCAAGAAAAACTACATATTGTTCAGTTTGATGTAGCCACTGCGTTCCTAAATGGACGATTGACGGAGGACATTTTTATGAAGCAACCAGATGGTTATGGTGATGGTTCCAAGAAAGTGTGTCGTCTAAATCGCAGTCTGTATGGCTTAAAACAAGCACCAAGGTGCTGGAACAGCTGTTTTGAGGACATAGTACTAGAGATGGGCTTCAAACAGAGTGATGGTGATTGTTGTCTCTTCACTAAGAAAATTGGACAGAAGAAAATTCTGATCACTCTGTATGTTGATGACGGTTTAGTCGCTGCTACAGACGCAGAGTTGGCGAATGGCTTTCTAGAAGATCTGAAAAGGAAATTAAAGATCACAGTCAAACCAGCTTCATATTATTTAGGCCTTCAAATTAAGACCGCAAGTGACGGTTCTATAACCATCAATCAAGAAGCATATTTAAAGAAGATATTAGAGCGTTTTGGGATGGTTGACTGCAATCCAGTCTCTACTCCTATAGAGAAAGAAGGTATTCAGTCAGGGAAAGTGGTCCCTGCAGAAGAACAAAAGAAGTTTCCCTATAGAGAAGCAGTCGGCGCCCTCGCTTATTTGATGGTAGGCACTCGTCCCGATATCGCTTATGCGGTGGGAGTAGCCTCTCGTAAGCTAGAAAATCCTACAAAGGAAGACTGGAACACAGTTAAAAGAATATTCCGGTACCTGAAGGGGACAATCTCTCTCGGATTGACATATGGAAGTGAGCCTAAACAGCTAATAGGCTACAGTGATGCTGATCACGGAGGAGACTCTACAACTGGAAGATCAACTACTGGCGTAGTATGTTTGTACGCTGGTGCTGCTGTGTCTTGGCTTAGTCAACGACAAGCCACAGTTGCTATATCCACAACAGAAGCGGAGATAGTGGCTGCTAGTGAAGCTGCTAGAGAACTAGTATGGCTGCAAAGAATTTTTGCAGATATGACAGATCTAGAAGAGATACCTGTCCTTAAAGTGGATAATGAGGCCGCTATAAGATTAGCTCACAACCCAGAATTCCATAAGAGGACAAAACACATCCGTACTAGACACTTCTTTGTGAGAGAAATGGTGCAAGAAGGAACTCTAACTGTTGTGAAGACAACTTCAACAGATCAGCTGGCTGATGTGTTTACCAAGGCAGTTCCCAGACCTCGGCTCGTGGATTTGCGAGAAAGGATTGGGATGCATTAGGCATCCGAATACTTCTCATCAATTAGGGAAAGTATTATTGTATGTACAACCTCTTTGGTTAGGTATGTACATAGCCGAAAAATTGATAGAAGTGTGTTAAAAAAAAAAAAATGTCAGTTGTTGTTGTAAAAAGCTTGTTATGTGTGAATTTATAAATTAAATATATAATTGGACTCTCTTGAAGACTTTAAGACTTTTAGTATCCATTTGACGTCGGAGGATTTTTATTCCACAAATTACGCATCTGCATTAAAAACCTAGTAGGTACGTACTAGGTACTCACGAATAAGATACCTACACATTTTCTCACATAAGTCTATAGATGTTATAGCTAACTGCACTTCTAATTTCTACACAGTGCAATAGTTTTTTTTCTTCTGCCCTACTGTAAAATTACCACGTATAAGTGGATATTCCCAGTCTAAAGTGTAAAAGTATTTTGTAAGCAGTATACTTATGGACACGTGCCGAAAACTCAATGATGATGCGAATTATGAATACACCACGTGGCGACGCGTGGCGCTAAAATATCTCTTTGTATAGACTATGGGGTGGAACAAATATTTGAATTTTAAACCCCATGTTAGAAAGCGAGGCATTTTATAATGGTTTTCAATACTTATGGATTATGAGAAGCGATTTTTAAGAAGTTTAATTAGGTTTAATTAGATGCACTGTTAACATTTTTTACCAACTGATGAGGATACCTCAACTGAAAAGTGTTAATTTAAGAGATCAGTTTTTCCTGTTTTTCCGCTACACAAGATTATAAACAGTTATAAAGATGGAGTTAATAAGAGAATTGAGAGGATTCAGGAACTTCCTAACACCGAAACATATTTATGTAAATGAACCCTTCCTATGTATGTAGGTACTACCTTCATATCTCTATAAAAAAAATAAAAAAAAACATTCATATGAACCAAACGAAATAAAAAAATCACTGTACCTACCTACCTACATGGTACATACCTACACAAACAATACGTATGTTTGCATAAACTCCACTGAAAGGCAGTACCTACCGCGAAATCTGCACACTTGAAATTCAGCAAACGCACAGTTTGGGCACACAGGGAAAATGGCAGAAGGGAAGGACGGAGGCGTGAGGGCGCGTCGTGATTACGGCGCTCAACCGGGACGACCCCGCGTGCCCACGGTCCTAACACCCTTCTCTTATTTAAAGCAAACACGCTCATGATTTTTATGTACCTACCAATAAGGGACTTTTGAAGTCAGTAAGCTGTTTATTTGTGTTATTGGAATGTATGTTTATTTTTAAACAACACACAGTTTCAGTGCAATTAGTGCCTATGAAATAAACATTATTAGTTCTTCTTATTTACCTGCTGAAAGTGCGTTCCCAACCGCAGGCATAAAATTACTTCAATACCTAATTATCCTTCATTTCAAAAACTTACCTACTTTGCATTGTGGGGGTCTGGAAAAGTGTCTCACGACGGCGTCCCTCCGTGAAGTCTCGCTCGCATTGCATTTCATTGAAAAACAACCGTGCCCATTTCTTGACATAAGTCAGTCTGACTTTACAATTTATTGTCAAGACAAACATTTATTAAAAATTGTTTAATAAATAAAAAATAGGACTAGTCTCCCCCAATCACATAAAGGTACGATAGTGAAATTTAATATAACAATTAGGTTGCGATCTTGTGATCCAGATTTCTTCTTAGGTAATGTTTTATCCAACATTGCTTTTTACTTATTTCATGGGAGCGCCTGTCCTACTCAGACATAGGTACCTACACTCATGAGTATCATAGTTTGTGAGCTTGTGGCATTTGTGAGCTACCTATTTTTTTGTAATGGGAGGTAGGTAGTTGCGGAAAGTAGTTCCCTCAGGTGCGGGTTAAACCGTTTGAAATATCTAGCTATTCGTAGCGACTCAAAATTAATCTTTCCTATAAAATAGACTGAAACAGACATAAAAAAGAATGGCATTAAAACCGACGACTTGCAAGGAAGCTATAGCTCGATGGGAGAAGATTAAGGGAGAGAATTCAACTGAAGCCACGGTCATAGAGCTGCAGTTCCAGTGGCCGCCTATTGAGAAGATGGATGGTGCTCTGTCCACACTAGTGAGCTGCGAGTAAGTGCAAATTTTCTGAAGGCCTGCAATTTGAAATTCGTATTGCGATTCATTTTCTAATTGATGTTACCAATGTGGTTGAGAAGGTACTATAAATATAATTTAAGTGCCTGCTACTAAGCAGGCACCTAAATTATAGCTACTAACCTACTGTAATGATCAAAACCTAGTAATAACTTTGCAGGACAAAAGACCTAAAATTATGATGTCTTGTAAATACCTATTTATTGCTGTAAGATATTGTTTACAGTTTTCGAATTTATGTTATTTTATTGAACTTATTTTTTCAGGAAGTTAAGCCTATCTTCAAACATGATTGACAAGATAGCCGGCATTGCTGGAATGAGAAGTCTCAAGATATTATCTGTTGGGCGAAATTATATTAAATCTTTAGCAGGAATCGTAAGTTGTCTGATGTCGTACTTAAAACTCTAATCGTCTTTTGTCCCACTTTTTCTAAAGAGTACTCTTGAATTGATAACAATAATTTAATCATTGGTCACGTTTATAGAACCAAGTACGGCTTTGAGACGAATGGCATTTCTTTTTATTTAGGAAACGGTGGCAGACACATTGGAAGAATTGTGGATAAGCTACAATCCCATAGACAAGTTGAAAGGCGTCGGAACGCTCAAAAATCTGAAAGTTCTGTACATGTCTAACAATCTTATTAAGGAATGGGTGGAGTTCAATAGATTGCAGGTTTGGATGCTTACGAACTATATCTCAAACATTATAAAATCTTCCCTTTGAAATGCCTCATTCATTTATTTTCGCTGATTCTCCTTCCAAACAACTCCAGTCATTTTTGTTTCCAAGACACCTAAAGTTTAATATTTCTTGTCTTTTAACAGGAATGTCCATCATTAAGAGATTTGGTGTTTATCGGGAACCCGATAGTCGACAGCCAACCAGACGTGGAAACTTGGCGAAACCAGGCTTCGACTCGACTCCCGCAAATAATTAAGCTGGATGGCATACCTATCATAAGGGAATAGCTTACGTAACTATGAAACATATACCCACTTTTTACTTATTATCTACTTTTAAAGCTTTAGCTACCTAATATTAACTTACATTGTAGCGCACCTTAAAAAATATAAGTTAATAAGTAGATACTTATTAATATTACATATCAAAGCGTTACAATAAATTATTTTAATAATTTTATCGTATTTATATTCAACCGAAGTAATTGCCCAATTAACTTTTATCCGGAATAAGTCAATGACAAAACTATTTCTGTCGTAATTTTCTGATATTCCTCAAAGTCCCTCAAATTCTCTGAATAAGAATTTTGATTGCGTGACACTTTCCGTAACAATGGGTGATAGAGGGCCACTTGTTTAGCCTACGAATTGAAATGACGATAATATTCGAAATAATAGCCTCGTCGCATCGCCTCGCTTGCTTGACATTTATGACAGATTATGACTCTGGCAACACTAATAACTGCTGCACACGCCATCTATCTATTAGGTGACGCAACTATAACATGACAGCGTTAAGATTGAATTCCATTAATCGAATAATGATTGCGATGGACAGATTGAAGATTACGGAGTAATTCAACTAACTCCGTGAAGCGATTAATTGACCTATTCATTGATAAGCTGTAACACCATGGCTATCGAAATTTTATCAGTACACACCATTTAATATAGTTATCAGGTTAAACCTGGAGGAAATATCCTATAAGGTATCTAACTTATGGGCAGTATAAACTGACTGCCCAAATTTCCGCCGGAAATAGATGGCTATTGAGAAAAATCGTGCAAATGTCTAAATAACGTAAATGACTCCCCACTGTGGCACTAAAAAGTTGCTTACTTTACTGCAAATCGTCGAAATCTTCATGTGAATGCGTCTCTATTGTCCGTTCGGCTTTATGATTCGTCATACGTCTCAAAGCCGACTTAATAGCCTGCTTAATTCGCGCCAAAAGGAAATACGAATTGGCCGGGGACGCCATCGCCGGCGGAAAAGTCCCTCTCCGTAGATGCGCGAATGGCCCCACCATTGTGTTGCCACTAATAAAATTTAATGATGTAAACGGATAGCACGAATTTATCTAACTCAGAACTCGTAGGGAGCGGGGCACTGAGGGGAAATCAATTAACGACAATATATCAGCTGTAAAGCAAATTGAATTCGGTATTGTTATACGATACTGTTGGAGTTTGTAATAGGCTTTCTTTATTTATATCGCTAATTTATAATTTTAAAAAAAAATCAAAAATCAAATCAAAATCATTTATTTGCTCAAATAAGGTACAGAAGGTTGGTAAATTGTTGACAATGGTTCTCTTATTCTGCCTGTAATTTCGGCGTGCAAATATTAGTTACCTACATATTTTATTAATTTTCATTTAATTTCATTCAATCATTAAACATCCATAATGTCAATATAATGTAAAAAAAAAAAAAAAAACCAAAAGAAAAAAGGTAAACGTCATAATCATAACAAAATAAATTAAGATAAACATGTAATTCTCCAAAACCTACAATTTATACTCTAAAAACTCATGTACACTATAAAAGCATTTTTCAATTAAAAACCTTGTCAAATTATGTTTAAATCTAGAAAATGGTAATGTTTTAATGGTATTTGGTAATTTGTTATACAATTTTATGCACATGCTAAAGCTGTTATTACCTGTGAATGCGAGATTATTCCTCGGAGATCTCCTATAAGTGCACGGATAAGGTAGAGCTTTGGTGTGATGCATGCATTGTTTTCTAGAGTTGCGGCTGTTAAAAAATGATAGTGCCTTCCTGTCATGTACTTAAGGCAGATAGCCTACCTGGGCAACATATTAGGTATCATTATATCAATGGGCATACCTAGGAACCCAAACTTATATCAAGGTTAACTATTCAAGTCGTTACTTTTATATAAATTATAGGTAGCAGCATCCTAAAATTATCGCGCCTTTATATGTTAGGTGCCTTTATATGTGTAAACGAGCCATATATAAGTATCAAACTGTACGTAAGCGACATTTGAATAGCGCTCAATAATTTAATGGAAAGCCGGTCATTGTGTACTCAGCGTAATGGACCGATAATTGTCCATCCAAACAGAAGTAACTCTGTTAATCAAAATGAAGCTCGCACCTTCCCTACGCATTATAAATGAAGTAAGCTCCCTCGTTAATGCGTACAAATGCCGGCGACCGCCACCTAGCCCATCATTATTTAATTATTAACACTACAATCGACCTAATTTTGATTTCTATTTGACATTTCGATTACGCCGCACGTAGCCGCCGGCGGGCAGCCATTTTGTGACATCTGTCCTCGAATGTGTTACGAACTATAAAATTCAATTTCCCCAATCGGCCAGCTCGACACATTTATTATTCATAGGTCGGTACCTAGATGCCCGGCCACTAACAGATGTGATCTTTTACGTGAAGGAATATCAAAAAACATGACGTCGGTATAAAGAGCAGTGATTCTAAGGGACATGAATTTAATATAAGATCATGTGAATCCAATTTATGGGGATATTCGGATGGTATAAAAGAAAGTCCGAATACATTCACAAATAAGCTATTCAATCGCGTGACACAAGAATTTTCCCGTTGCGGGAAATTCATTTCAGTTATTGAAAATTTGACTCGGTATTGTTTCTGAAAAGCTATTAATATTGTAGGAATGTGGCTCGTAGTTTATTGGCAAGCAATCGACTTCAGGTCACGCTACTGATCGCGTTTAATACTTGATTCGATTGACTGATAGTCATGCTGTAATGACTGTATCGTCCCAGCTGGTCAAAGGTTTCTACTCTACTTTAATGTAACTTGGAATGGTTTTGATTTTATAAACGGTCGCAGCCCTTGAATATCGAGTTTCTATTCTATTAGCCAATAAATCAATCCATGTCCTCGGTAATGCACAATCCATTTGCTCGCATGTAGCCTAATTGCCGTTAGCGCCGCCCAATAGCCGCATTAGGTTAAAACGTTGCTCGACCAGCCCGCCCCCGTCTCGGCTCGGACGGTAAACTCATGAAACTCCTATATATTCGACTATAATGGCTGATTTTCTAGCTCACGAGATGTATCCCCAGCAAACGGTCGCGCTTACGCCACTCAAAGGCGGAGAAAATGGCTTAAGTGCTTTCTCTATTATGCTTAAGGTCGTTCGTGAAAAGGATAATTTTCAACTCTCCAGCGCCCTCGTTTCGGCCGGATGTGGAATTAGTAGGGATACGACACCGAAGAAAATATTTAGGTATATGGTTCATAATAATCTCGACATCTGTATCCTTTCATTTGCAGGTAGGCATACCTACTCTTTCAACCCAAGGTAGGAAAATCAATTAATAGATAATAATAAAATGCTTTTTATCTATTCTCATTTAATAATTTCGTCTTTCATTTTAATAGCACTTTATGTTGCACTTTATTTTATATAAAAATATATTAAATACATTATGTATTATTTCCATTAGTCATGTTCATACGTTTCTAACGTCTACTAAGATAATATATTTTTAAGTTGGGTAACCTATTGTCGCGGCAAGCGTCGAGGGTAGCGAAATAAAGCTTTTCCAACAAACAATAGTTCCGGCCCTTTGTCGCACTCGGAGTTGAGTAAACATTAGTAGTTGAGGATATTGTGAGAGGTTTCCTCCGCCTCCGAACCTCCTTCGAGCCTCCGCCGCGCTCTGCCGACTCCAGGCCTCACAGTTTACGGCCAGATAACTCCCACATACCCCTCATTACCTTTTGTTTCGTAAGAATTGTTTGTTTTATTTAAAAATACATACCACCTCTATGTACATTAAATATTAGATTTTACTTCCATAGGAAACTTACAGGCTTGAATCATAACATGACGGAAGTAGGTAGGTACTTGGAATACCTACTTAGAAAATAGAAATTTAAAAGCAAGCCGAGTGCTATAAACATAGGTACTCATGTTTTATTCAATTAACAATCGGCTGTGCTTAAGCTTATAACCATGAAGTAAGTATAGTGCAAACAGTAGAAGTCACGATCGTATCATAAATTTCTTTCAACATTAACACCTACTTTCCATAATAGCCGATAAACCAAATTTAGTTTTCATGTTACGCACCCTCCACAACTACTTATAATAAGCAATGATCAATGGAGAATAATCCTATTGTGTCGCGCGCACACAAAAAAACCATGTCTGAATTATTCTGTTACGGTTTCGCGCTAATATCTCCATTACATTAGTGTAGGACCTCATTGTTAGCCACACTACATCTACATGAAAAGATTACGCGCCAAAATGTTGACAGTTGTCGCATAGACAAAAGAAAAGTGAGTGCATTTCGATATACGCATAATGGTTTGTGTTTATTTAATTTAAGTCACTGGCAACATAGAATAATGGCGTGTTTTCGCCAGCGGCGCTCAGCGTTCCGACTTGAGCCGGGAGCGCCTCGGGGCAATAAAATTAATGAAGCGTGGAGATGGGACCATTTTACTTGTATTATTCGTCTCCTGCGGCCTGAGACTGGAGCGAATGTCCATTAGTTCTGTTTTAACATGTTAGCGAGGTTGAAACGTTGTAAATGCGATTTACTTTGTAGAGAGGGTGGAAAAGTAGCCGGAGAGATTTGATCGCGATCAGTAGCCAAAGCGATCGGAAGTGATCTCAAATACCTATTTGTCTGAAGTAACTTCTCATTATTTATTTACGATTAACTTTTTGAGATTTATTATCTGCCCATATCTAAACACAGTAGGTAACTTAGCAGATATAAAACTGTTTGGATGATCAGACAGGATAGGGAAGAAAGGATACCCATCTAGTATTTTAGATAAATACTGAAGCTGTATTGACCAATATAGGAACTAAACAATGTAAAACCTGGTAAATGCTGCAAATAATACGCTGCCTCGAACAAAGAGCGCATTACACCGCATTAGATGATAAGTAACCGCTGATCAGCCGCTGGAAGTGCGCGCGGCGGTTACGTGCGTCAAATTCCCGCGATACCATCTTAATCCGCAGATATTAGTCCTGCACTAACGGCTCATTGTACACATGTGTGAAGAGTATTTACTATATTTAAAGCTTTCAATGGATTAGATGTAAATTGAAATATGATGCATTGCTCTGCGTAGAATAAATCATCTCTGCACTATCATTTGGATTTCTTTTGTTTATTGCAAGTCTTGCAAATGTACATATGAGAATTGTACAAATTCTCTGTAAGCCTTTTTATTTTTTTATTTGCTCACATTGAACTTGTTGGGCTGGTAACTTAACATTTAAGGCATTTAGGAATCTTATCTGTCATATTTTGTTCAGTTACTTATTTTCATTTGACCACAAACAAAAACAAACATGCGCTTTACCAACCAGACATAAATAATCAGGGCGCACACAAATTCCGCTAACAACAGAAAATTACATAGAAGTCAGAGCTCCTTTACAAAGCCTCCGTGGCCAGAAAGGGTGTATCGCAGGCGCTAAACCGTCGCACGCTCATTACGCGAACATTTGCTACCACTATTAGCATATCAAATGGTCTTATCTGATGTAACGGCTGCCCGCGCTGCGCTCGCCCACTGCACCCAACTAATGTTCCTACGAGACAATAACACGATTAGCGATATAAATACAGTAACAAGAGCATAACAAGGGATTTTAGCAGGATACCTTGATCCTTATCAGGCGTCGCGTTTACAAGGGTAAAGTATGCTTTTGAGATATGATTTTTACAATTGTTTGTTCTTTTTGAATAACGCTGCTCATTGTTTTGCAGCGTTGGAGTTAATATTGCTGCAGTACATTATTTGCAGGTAACTGACATGAAAAGGCAACATAGATTTACATCATCACCACATAAATACTAAAGTTCCTGGCGTATTTTCAGGGTAGGTTACCATTCTGACAATAGGATGAATCTATATTCGTTGTTTTTCGCGAGGAAAATCAACTTCTCGCATTCGGAACACGGGTTTGCAAAAAAAATAACACCCAAATTTGTTTTACACGCGAATGATAAACTTTTATGAGGTTGTTACATAGCAACAATAGGCGGAGCGCACCCAAGCCCCGGAGGTTTAGTGCGTCCGATTTCCATACAAAAACTTCTATTTCCCCGGCTAAATGGCACGTGAGAGGACATAAAACTGCGGGAAAACTACACCCAGCTACCGAATAGTTAGCTATACTTTTTTATTTATTCTTTACCCTTTGCAGGGGGATTAATTTGTATAGCTGCAATGTGATTTATAATCAAGCATCGACTGCTGCGTAACCCATGCCAGTCTTGTAACTGCAAAATTCAAACTATTAAATTCTTGACCGTTATTTGAAGCTTACTAGTTTGAGATAGGCACCTACGTGTTTTCCGCTTTTATCTCCGTCCTTTTCTACCCCATATCTTGCATCTCTCTCGCACACCGACCAGTTTCACTCCCCACCAGGCAGGAGGCGACGAGTGTTCTCGGCGGCCACAGTTCGTCATTGGCGTCTTGTTTTCCGCCCGAGAAGGTTGTCTAACCAACCGCTGTAGTATTTCGTTGAAAAATAAACTCAGTGCTCTCGCAGAACACAGGTGAGTTTATAATATTTTATACAATTTGTTAACGGTTTTACCGTTCGATATTCGATTTTGCGAAATCAAGTGTTAATATTTTGTACATCTACCCCTTTTTTGTCACGAGTTTCTTCCGTGTACTTTTTTTTCAGTAATTTGTTTTCAGAATGAGTGACTTATAAAGCAAATACAGATGCGGTAAATAATAAAGCTACCACAGCCCGTGCACGTGACTATGGAAAAGAAAGCAAGCCCGAAGTTCCTAAGGCACCTGTGGCCCTAGTTCAATCCTGCAAGGCGTTCAACGGTTTGACAAAAAAGAATGGTGTGAGGTGCGGTCCAACCAGCATCTCCTTAGTTCGGACTGATCACTACCGCACTTGAAGAGGGCTGATGGTGTCAAGAAAGCTTTTCGGCCTTGAAAGACTTGGTACGCTCCCCTCGGACTACCAGTAAGTCTGTTAGCCACCTCCCATGGGGGTCGGCTCATTATCACGGCGTGTGATGGTTTTCGGCCTTGAAAGACTTGGTACGCTCCCCTCGGACTGCCAGTAAGTCTGTTAGCCACCCCCCGTAGGGGTCGGCTCATTATCTCGGCGTGTGATGCTTTTCGGCCTTGAAAGACTTGGTACGCTCCCCTCGGACTGCCAGTAAGTCTGTTAGCCACCCCCCGTAGGGGTCGGCTCATTATCTCGGCGTGTGATGCTTTTCGGCCTTGAAAGACTTGGTACGCTCCGCCTAGGACTGCCAGTAAGTATGTTAGCCACCCCCCACAGGGGTTGGCTCATTTTCACGGACCCGCGCAGGGTACCAATCTTGCATGTTGCGAGACGCAGCATCATTACAAAGTGGGGACCAGTAAGTATACTAGCCACCCCCCACAGGGGTCGTTTCATTATCACGGACCCGCGCAGGGTACCAATCTTGCATTTTGCGAGTCGCAGCATCATTACAAAGCAGGGACCAGTAAGTATACTAGCCACCCCCCGCAGGGGTCGGCTCATTATCACGGACCCTCGCAGGGTACCAATCATGCATGTTGCGGGTCGTACCATCATTGCAATCTACCCTCGCAGGGTGGCTTTTTGGATCGACTTTCGAAGAGTCGCCATTATAACCTTCCCTCGAAGGGAAATGGTAATCACACTCACGCTGAATGGCGTGTGACGCAAAACTCTAAAAGCTCCCTTGGGATATCACGAGTAAATTACAATAGGAACCATGTCCAACAGAGGAAACAGAAAGCGTCCAGGACCGCAGGCGGACTTTGATGCGTCCAACAAGGCACGTAAGTTATGACTTTCCAGGCGGGTTGCCTAACATTATATCAAGACCAATGGAAAGAAATGGGAGCTCCGCCTTTCTTGTCAAAAATAATAAGTGGGTATCGCATACCATTGGCCAAGAGCCACCTTTGATAGATAATGCCAGATTTGACCAGAGAGTCCAAAGAGATGGATGTCGTCATATCCCAAATGATAAAACAAAAAGTTCTATTGATAGCTGCAAATTCTGCCAGCTTTCTTTCCAATATGTTTCTTGTGCCCAAAAGGCGACGGAAAGAACCGTCCAATACTCAATCTCAAGGTTCTCAACAAGTTCATAATTACGGAACCCTTCAGTTTAATAAATGTTTTTCGGGTGCTAGAGTTTCTTCAGAAAGACGAATGGCTGTGCAAGTGGATCTCGCCCAGGCTTACTTCTACCTTCCGGTAGCCGGAGGTCACAGACATGTTCTTCGACTAGTATACAGAAGAAGACTGCTTCAGATTACGTGCCTACCATTTGGCTTAAGCACGGCACCCAAGACCTTCGCCACAGTGACCAATTTGGGTGGCTCAAACTTTGAAAACTCAAGGGTTACTTATAATTGTGTATCTCGATTTTCTGGTGGCTCACCAAGATATATTTGCCTACTTTGGGATCATTTGCACCACGTTTTGGATGGCAAGTGAATAAATCGCAAGCATTATCAACAAGATAATGACAAAACGCACTACGTGACAAACAGCACGACAAACTTAGAAGACCTGCATAGCTTGATAGGACTTTTAAACTTCGCAAGTTTTCGTTGTTCCATACGGCAGACTGCATTACCGGGCTCTCCTCACTTTCCTCAATGCAGTGTTGAACAGCAATCTATACCTACCCTATTCATGGAACCGTGAGCCAAACGGTGAACAAACCATAAAAAGGGTTCTTATAAGTCACGATTGAAGTAATGATCATATTTTATAAAAATAACTACGAAAGTAATATACTGACAACATTAGAAATGATATTTTAGAACGATGTCTGTGGAACTTATGCAATCTTTTCAAACTTATTTGAAATCAAATATGTATAATAAAGGCCGTAAATTATTTTCTTAATTTTAATGAAATATGTAGTAAATCGTTTACATGTAAAATGAACCTAGAAGTCTTGACTGTCATACATAGAACCCTACTTAATTGAAGACCACGATACTAAGAACATTTTACATAAAAATGTGACGTTTTTGTCATCGGTCGGGTTATACCCACCATTTTGAAAAAGTGTCATTCTTTGGTTACATTGTGGGCTCACGGCTCGGTGAATGGAGTATAGCAATGTTGAACCTACCAGCAGATGCCTTAGCAGATCTAAAGTGGTGGCTGGTCAGCTGCCACCAAACCTTGGATATTCATTCGCCACTTCCCTGTCACCTTATAACCACGGACGCCTCCGATGTAGGATGGGGGCACAACTGAACGGAACTCCCGTAATGGGTTCATGGAACGAGAGAGAAAAAGGCTTTCACTGCGATCTGAAAGAGATGCTTGCAGTATTAACTGGAAAATCACGGCAAGTTGCTAAAGAGATCAACAGCCATTTTTCAATGCAAAAATGGGACTGTGGTGTCATATCTAAGAAATCAAGGTGGCACCCGATCAAGGAGCCTACCGAACTTGACGTACAGAGTATTCAGTTATCTTGAGCTGTATCAAATCTATCACGTCGTGAATCATATACCAGCCCTATTCAACAGTCAGGCAGACCATCTCTCCCGACACAAACCTCCACCGGAGTGGCATCTTGTATCAGCAGTGGACCTACTTGCCTCGAAGCGAGCCCAGGGACACATAGTTGTGTACTACGTGCCCCTAGATCTGAAGGACCCGAAAGCGGGGTTCCACGATGCCTTTTTCTCAAGTTTTGACTTACCCGCTAGCATGGGTATTACCGCCACCTTACCTTATACCGTAGGTCCTCAGTCATCTCAATTCAGGAACGGGAGTTAATCTCATAGTAGTTCCTTCGGTGGTACCAGGTATTTTGGCGAGCAGATTTGAAGTCCCGATCATTAGCAGTACCCTACACACTGATGAACCTCGAGCAGAAACCGATAGACACAGCAACGGGGATACCCCCTGCCAAGGTCAGGGAAATGGGGGGGGGGAGGGACAAGGAGTCTCTCCGACTGAAGTCTTCTTCAATCCACACGCAACACTTATCAATCAGCTTGGAGTCGATGGTTAAATTGGGGCGAAAAGTATGAAATTGGATCCTATGAATCCTTGAATCCCTATTTGGACCTATACTTACCCAATTTTTAGCAGACTTACACATAGTAAATAAACTAACATACAATACTATTTTATTACACAAGTCAGTTATAGCTACACTATGCAATGCAGAAACCACTGGAGAGCTAGGTTCACACGTTCTAGTCGGACACAATTTAAAATCAATAGCGCTGAGCAAACCTGTTCCCCGGGAAGCCGTCCATCTGGAATAATGACCAATTGGTAACCTACTTAAGTGCAGTAAACGTAGACGAGAATAATCCATTTGCAACTTCCAGGCACACTGCTGCTCTTTCTTTTGCTAGCTTGTTTCGGAAAGGCGAGTCCATGATCTTTCCTTGCTTGCAATAGACCCAGAACATTTCAAAAACAACAAAGATAATTTAATCTTATGGCCAGTCTTTGGCTCTAAGACCGACAGTTCTAGTCATAGGCAGTCGGGTTGTTGTTTGATGGATAATCAGGAAAATATAAATCTAAGTCCAGTGTATTGGGTCAGAAAGACTAAAGCCTTGTTAGAAGATAGACGGACATCGGCTAATTCCTTAAATTTATTTATATCCGTTAGAGGCCAACCAAAGGCAGGCACCCGAACGATGATGCGGGTGGATTAAGACATTGTTAAAAGAGGCAGGAATAACTACAACCCCAGGAAGCTTCCACTCGGCGGTAGCGTCAAAATCTGTGTTGACAATATACTTTTGGACGATATATTAGCAAAGGGTAATTGGCGATCAGGCAATACATTTGCCCATTTTTACAGAAGGGAAAGATACCCACTAAATAGAAGTAGCAAGTTATCTCGATTATTTAATTAATCCAGCTGATTAATGTCTATATTTTTGTTACTATTGTTATTAAGAAGTATCGCAATGTTTTTGTTAATTACTATTAGAAAATGAAATCAATTTTGCTTTTGTTCTTGCATCTCTCTTTTAATTTTTATTACTCATCCTTCGAGCCCATTTCCCAACTATGTTGGGGTCGGCTTCCAGTCTAACAGGATGTAGCTGAGTACCAGTACCAGTTAACTTTGATTACATTAGTATTCCAGGACGCAATACACATACTTACATGTGATTACTCGTGTACCTAAGTACCTATTTACATACACAATTTCATTGTGCTTTTGCTCACATTGGCGTCCACTTCCACCAGGCGATAACAAACACGTCTCAAACTAGTAAGCTTCAAATAACGGTCAAGAATTTAATAGCAGCGTTTTACCTGAAATAAAACGCATATTAAATACTTACCTTATTTGAAGCTTACATTTTAATTTCTGCCTGGTGTTTTCGACTCAATGACGAACTGTGGCCGCCGAGAACACTCGTCGCCTCCTGCCTGGTGGGGAGTGAAACTGGTCGGTGTGCGAGAGAGATGCAAGATATGGGGTAGAAAAGGACGGAGATAAAAGCGGAAAACACGTAGGTGCCTATCTCAAACTAGTAAGCTTCAAATAAGGTAAGTATTTAATATGCGTTTTATTTCAGGTAAAACGCTGCTATTAAAACATTGGCAGCTCATGCGTTGGATGGCAGAAAAATATTTCCGTCTGTCATACCACAGTCAGAGCCAAGAAAACTTTGTTGGAACAAGACTGCCGTAAAATTTTAACTCGTAAAAACGTAAGAACATGAAAAGATTTTGTCGCAATAATTTACAACAGGAATCTATCTCTACTAAGTTTCTTGACGTAAACACATCGAATGTTACAATAACATCAAGAAAAACATTCTACAGATACCAACGACATTGAAGTCGATAAATCGGATTGAACAACACAGTTAAGTCATACTAACTAAATCCAGGAATGTTAAGTAGGCATCATAAAAACTTATAGAGTCGCAGGCTCGGGGATGTATCCTACACGCGTCAAACTGATCTCGAGCCCACCGACTTGTGCCATCTCTTAGGAAGTGATTTGTCAGCGCCGCCCCCTCTCGATTGAATAATTCAAATAATCGAGGTATTTATATGTAAATAGCGAGCCACATCTCCATACGAAAGGGCCGATCGGTACATAAATTTGGCAAGACGACGAGAAAACTGCGACGCACCACCGATCTGATTTATTCGCTAAGTTTTAGAAAAAGTGGCGCGCGTCAGGAAATGTTTGTCTAATCGCGTTTATTGCCCGACCCGGGATTTTGCGCCCGGCAGCACACGGGGGTGAGACCGACTACGTAATAAGCTCATGTTGTACCAAAACAACTTCTTGCTCTATAAAAACAAATAAAAGGATCTCAAGAAAACTCTGAAAATAAATTCAGTAAGAAAGAAACAAGAAGGTAGGTACATCAAACTACGAAAAAATACGGAGGTTAAAGTTTTTGATAGGCAAATTGAAACTTATACATGGCACTCACAGTAAAAGTGCCTCGTAAGTAGACAAAACAACTCCTAATTTTGAAGAAAGTCAACAATGAGTCTAAATTTTTCCTATGAAGCTATTTACCTACTTAGATAGACCAAGACTTCTGAACTCTAGATGGACCAAGCCCTAAATTGCCAAATGTTTCCAAAAATCTTTCAAACCACTATTTTCGTCCCAAAATGCAGCTTACTACGAGTAAGTAGGTGCTTCTTACATATACATACCTATATGTATATTATTACCTAAGAACATAAGTTTGGTAAATTATGTACCTAGTTAATCCAGATCACTGACAAAACTGGGTCTGATGAAGCTCTATGAGAGAATGAGATGTTAAATAACAAACCAATTGTAGACATATGATATTATCTGTGTATTTTGTAAGATGAGCGAGCCTTTATATTATAGTCTTCATAAGGAAATCCCTATCTGGAGAAGAAACAAAATGTAAACTAAACACGTACCTAAATGAAAACATTACAAACCTAATAACAACATCTATTAATATCACTCCCTCAATTAGAGCAACCTATGACACTTATCCATGGAAATAATAACATTGTTTATGGGCGACGCTAGTTCACAGCAGAGCCATCATATGTGCGACACTATTACTCATAGGAGCCGCTAGTGTCATCAATCATTTCACTACGAGCGGGGAGGAACGGGTAAAGTGTTAATAATCGCTACTGCCACTATTGTTCATTTCTAACTAAATTCATGTATGGAGGTATCAGTAACGTGGTGAACTTCATTAGTGGTTTGTGGTAGATTGGGGTTTATGGAGATTAGAGGAATAGTTAATAGGTACCTATTTAAAAAGAAAAATAATGTGTTGAGAAGTCCATTTCAACATGTTTAATTTTGCCAACAGTCAATTAACTTCAATCGTAGTATTTATTTTTTGGGTATAAAAGAAATGCCAAACTCTGTCCACATTTATTTATTAACAATATCTGCTCTAACCGTTTTCAATAAATAACGTGCTGACCTGACTCAAGGGTAAAAAATTCAACCCTAAAAAATACATTCAGCATTATAGAACAGAGAAATAAGCAAGTGAGCAACAAAACGCACTTTATCAGGTGGCGGCCGCTTTATCCTGCTAATGACCAACCCCTCTGGAGTAATAAAAGTCGATATCAGCCTCCCTAGAGCACCACTGGACGACTGGTCTTGATACTTTACGTTTTTAGATATGCTTTCAACTAATGAGCTCGTGCAAGTTTGTAGTAGAGGGTGGAACGTGACAATATGTTTTTGTTTTTGAGATTTTAATTAAAAGGCAGTGAAGTCGCTCAAACATGCTAAATAGACAGGGACAGTTTCTTGAAGCCGATTCTTAGCTATCGAATAGATAGGTCAGTAGGCAAAAAGGGTGTGTAGGAAGGTGTTAATTGCACTTAAAAGCTCTTATTTCAGGAAATGAATAAGATAAAGATCATTTATTTTATAATTTACTGCTTAGGGATAAGTAGATGGCCAAATGACCAGAACATCCTATTTATCAAAGTAGCAGTCGAAAATAGTGAAAGGACCAAAAATATTGGTCAGCGTACATGCCCAGCGAAGCGCGGCTGAGAATTAGCGGCGGCGGGAAAGAAAAATGATTGTGACAGTCCGGCGAACACCACTAATGGAGTCTGCGTCTGCGAAATATCCCCACTTAGACCAGTAGTGGGTGCTGGGTAGTACCCACTCCATCTAAACGTTGAGCGGCAGTGGCTCAGCACTTTACTCACGTTTATTAAATATTAAAAAACAACGGTGTTATGAAGCACGAAACATTCATATTTTATTTACAACACATTATCCATGATATTCGAAACTTCCATGCCAGTTGTTAACACACTAATCTTTAGTTTAAAAGTGATCAAAAGCTAGATAACACTGTAATAGGGTGACTATCTGATCCATGTATCTACTTAAATTCAAATCGCCGTCGAAATACACAGAGGGCTATTCGAATGTAGCAATAACGGTGCCCCACCCCTACGATACAATACAACACTCCCCTCACAAATTAAGTGTAAAACAAAGATAAAGATATCATGTCGCGGGGGAGAGTATAATCGCTTCTATTGTGTACACATTGTATGAAATTATTCTGTTGAGAAGTTTTACAACCTTGTCGCAGTGCGATGGTAGTAGCAACCCCTCGTAATATTAGCTGTATGTGTGGATGGTTAGTGTGACAAGGTAACAGGCGCCAGTGACGTCGTAAGAAGGGGCGGGAATGCTCTCTAGACAGTAATAGGCTCTTGCGGTGATGATAAGCCTCTCATTGTTAGCTTGTTAGTGGATAATTCGCAGTAATGTGTTTAGCGTGCGTAGAAAGGAAATCTGCGTGCGCTGTTTGTTTTAGTAAGATGGGTCTGTGTGGTTAAGATAATGCTATTGTCATGGTTTTGGGAATTAAGTTTTCTAATCATTAATGTCACTGTGATTTTCTATAAGCAAACTATACTTAGCAACAATCTCAATCTAGGGGAGATGTTCCCAAAACGGGTAAGCTAACGAAAGATGTTAAATAAAATAACCAAGAACATTACATGCGACTTGTATTTGTACTCATAAGGTTGTTTATATAATAAACTTTGGAAAACATAAGACAGTCTTAGTAATCTTCTTCAATATTCTGAAAAAAATCAAAAAAACTAAACCCCTTCGAAATACCCGCTTTGCCCTAGTGGGGGTCCTAAAACGGGTAACGCCTTTGGGCAAAGCAGGTAATGAATGAATATATGTGATAAATGAATTTAAAAACATTTAAAAAAATATCTTAGCCTCCTATTATCCAGGAAATCTTTATTGTTAATTAGTCTCCTTAAATATGTTAAACAGTTCTCTTATTTTGATCAGTCTAGATTACTCTTTTACGTCATTAAATGTTACATTTGAAATTATAATGCTACCAACAGATAATTTTGTTAAAAATCAAAGAAAAAATATTTAAATTTCTTTTTCACGCTGTTCCTGTTCTTCTTCAGCTCTCTGTGGCTTTCTTTGTCTTCGATTAGCTTTCTGTGGGATCAATTGAGGAAGTGCCCCTTATTTTATTGGTGTTACATGATGATCCTCAGGTTGAAGAAGGATTGTAGTTTGTGATGGAGTCTTGCATGGTGTTATAAAATCCTTAAGAATTTGTGTTTCTGCCGTTATAGTCTTGCATGGTGTTGAAAGTTCTTCAATATACTGGCCTACTGGTGTTGGAGTATGAGGTGGACTTATAGCTTCGTCAAGAGGTTGCGGTCCAGTTTCATAACTTCCACATCCCACGAAGCATTTAAAGTTTTTCTTTTATATTCACCCAATTAAAAAAACAAATTAGGTATTTTTTACATTTGAGTCAGATAAATAATGGCACTGGTCAGCTTAATACATATCATAAATTATTCCAGGGCAAATCGGATAGTCACCCGTTATGCCCCTACCCGTTTTGCCCAAAAGCACGTTTTAAATTTCAACTACCTTAACCATAAAATAGTAAACAAGGAGACCACTAATTATTCACAATGAATAAGCATATAACATGCAAAATGATAATACAAAACTACGAAAACCATATCTTACACCATATTTGAGTAGTTAGCACTAGCATAATTCGATTTTTTTTAATAAGTTCAGCAGAAAACTTTTTTTACGTCTTACCTCGAACACGCTCGCTCCAGGTGCGCGAGCCGACTGACCGTGATCGGCAGGGGGGTAGTGTGCCACTCTACACTCACAGGTTCCCACTAAGATCTATAATATTCGAATGGCAAGGCCTACCCGTTTTAGGAGGGGTACCCGTTTTAGGAACATCTCCCCTACCCTTTCAGAAATTAGATAATATCGTAAGACATAATATTATATGATCTAATTGGCCAAGTATTCAGCGACGGAAACATTATTATTCTAACAGATTAAGTCGAGTATCCAAATGAATCTCTTAAAAGACGCGCGCGCCCCTCAAAGGGGAGGATACTAATTTTCTTTCAACTTTAAAAGAAGGTTCCTTTCAAGAAGTGGAAAAAAGTTACAATCGAAAAGGAAATTTGCGTTTTAAATCCTCTAATGAAGCTGAGAAGTTTGTAATGGAGGGGCGAAAGGCTGCTGGCAAATTGAGGAAAAAACTTACGGTCGGAACTGAACCGAGATTGTGAGAGATAGAAGAATTAATTAATGGGTATTATAATTTTTCTTTGAGTAGGTAAAATTGAGGCAAACAGAGATTCGGACTTCATTTCAGTATGTGTTCATTCTGGACACAATTCTACTGCGTGTACCCACCCAATACACATGTAAAATCTACGCAAGCATCACATAAGTATCAGTCGTCAATGTAAGTTAATTGTAACGTCTCCTCTGTGACTTCTTTGTATTTCATCTAAAAAGCACTTTTTGTATTAAGTTTATTCTAATTCTAACCGAGACATCTATGTCACGGATCCACTCCAATACCAAAATACCCGTTATAGTAGAATGTAGATTCCAAAAGACATAACAAAACAAAAGAATTGAGGTACCTTTAATAGATTGTCTTTTGTTCTTAACAAAAGTTGCATAAAATATCAACGTTAGTATGCAGAAGTTTTAACGAACAGGCTCGCTCTGTTTAGCGTAGGCATACCGATCGCTCTTCAAATGTTCGCCTACCAATTAGACTACGAGTATATATTTCCCTCCCATTGTTTTAAAACGTTTAGTTTATGATGGCTTAATGGACCGCGTACAATTTAACTAGTATTTATATTGGTTTCCAGCTCAGTGTTCTAGAATAACTTGGTGAGGCTTTAATATTTGGATGTGTAACTTAAACTGGATTTTGTGAATCCAGTTTAGTTTAAGTAAGCCTTTGGTCTACCGGGCGCTACTGAATAGTCAAGTATCTTACGTCCGATTCTCAAAAACTTTCGAAGCTAAGATTATGGGCACACGAACGTTACCCGTTACCATTTTTGGTGCTACGCCGTAGCACTTTACATGAGCAGCCTACGCAATCGTAGCAAATAACAAATTCTTTAATCTTTTTAATTTCCTCCCAGCAACGGAAAACAATAATCAGAGGAATAGGAGAATGAAAAAAGCTTTCATTTTGTAACAAAATTTATTAATATAGAAGTATATAAACATTTTGAATATTATAATACATTTAAATCCAATTCGTGCAGAAACGTTACTCTGCACAGTATTCGATAGCAACAATTGCGTAGTATTATTTTATTTTTGAAATTAAGCGATAAAACTGTATTTTCTTTCATTTGTTCTAATTCAATTGGTATAATAAATAACATGCTAGATTCATGATGATTCCTACATTTTCTATGTTAAATTGTATACTTTTTTTACAACTTGAGTAAATTAAATAGGCAGTACATACACTATTGTCTATGGTCGTAACTGAAAACGTTGGAAGACATTCATCATGTAACCTCTATGCTTCTATTATTCCTATGTCACAGATCAATGGTAAATAGTTACGGGCGCAGTGTAAATAATACTTTTTTTTTATAATTACGCATTTTTATTGTTTTTTAAATGGACAGTATTTTTTAATAAGTGCGCTGTGGACTAGGCACTTGTGTGAAATTGCATGAAAATAATCTCGTACTCCGCGGTCGCTTGTGACGCCATAAAAAGACTGCATATTGGAGATAATTTATAAAAATTCAACAATTCTAATGAAGCTGTACTATTTGTCAAAATTACTAATGGCACTTATGGATGAACTATGCAAAATGATAATGAAATGAGTAGTGTGAACTATATTTCTCCAAACACATTGCATGTTTTTAATTAATATTACAAACTTTTTTCATCGGTCTCAGTTATTTAAAGAAGATAAAATAACTTGACGTAGTAGTCAATTCTATAACTAACTCATAATAAAACAGCGTCACATCATATATATTCATATTGCAACAGACCGATGACCGATATTTACATTCAAAACGATGCGTTTGATGACTACCCTATAACACTGTACATTGAATTTATATACCGCCATTATACAACCCTCATAACGCTAATTTTGTTGCACTAAAATTCTTTAAACTAAACCAATCACAACAAGCTAAAATGTTTGTCAACGGACGTATCGCACGCAACGGATCGTAGTATTATTTATATAGAAACTCAAACAAGTGCGTCCACCTGTCCGCATCGTACGCATCGTACATCTTGTTTGAGTTTCTATATAAATAATACTACGATCCGTTGCGTGCGTTGCGTCCGTTGCGTCCGTTGCGTACGATACCGACAAGTGGACGCTTAGCTTTAGTCATTACATATAAGCAATCTTCTTTTTCTAATTTCTTCTTTTTAAAAAGTTCTCGATTTTAAATTTGAAAAAATTGTGCCAACAGATTATGTGTGAATTGCACCATTTAACTATGACAATAACCAGCCGTGTACTCGCCGGCCATTGGTCAAATCGGCAATTTGACATCTGAAAATGGTTAGGTTGGCGTTCGTTGGGGGAGACCCACGTTCAGCAGTGGACGGCAATTGGCTGACATGATGATGATGATGATGATTGATGATAGTTAAATGGTGCAACTAGCCGTAAGTAAAAATGTGGGAGTACATGTATATAAAACATAAGTACAGGTGCAAATAATTTCAACAAATGGTACAACGGGTCCCTTTCTCTTATTGTTGGACCGCAGCGTTGGCGATGATCGAAGGCGAGTTGATGGTCTCTCCGAGGCTCTCCAGCAACTCCTTACGGTAGTCATCGAAGTCTCCGTCAACCTATATAGAGGAGAAAAATAATTATAGGGGCAAGGAAAATTAGGTAAAGTAAAGAATTACTAAAAAAGTGTTGCTTTAAGTTATAAAAGGACATATTTAATTTATTGATTGCATTTTGTTTTATTACATCTCCTTGATATTTTAACTTTGCTATTGCTTATTGCGAACTGGTGTCGTGTTCAAGTTAACGAAAAGACTAAAATTGAATTTATTTAGCGAATTTTAATATGAAAATCCATGTAAGATTCGCAATTACATTTTAATCTACATCACTTTTATATGGAATCAAATAAAATTTGGTCCAATAAAAAAAAAGTTTCACTTTTAAATAGCCCACTTATCGAGGAAGGCATTTATAAGCAACTTTTTATCCGGCAAGCACTTCTAATAGGAAGCAAGTGAAACCAGTAACGGGGCCTATTTTTTTATAATAAAAAATAACCAATAAAGTAACATTACCTCATTAATAGTCTGGTCTTCAATAACGTAGAGCGCACAGTCAGTCTCCCTGATGAGTCGTTCGTCGTGAGACACGATGACGACGCCGCCCTTGTAATCGTTGATCGCGTCGGCTAACGCGTCTATACTCTCGATGTCCAAGTTGTTTGTAGGTTCATCCTATATTAAGATATTTTTTTATTATTGAGTATAGTGTTTTTGGGTTATTATGGAAAAGTTAGATGTTGTGTTTATATGCCTTTAACTTATTTTATATCATCGATACTACGCCCCTTTATTAATTCTTACTAAATATACGCAATGCGAAAGTATAGTTATCGGCACGGATATTGAGCTCTCGACGGAAGAGTGGGGGATCGCTTTGCGCACTGTACACATAAGGCAATAAACCAATAATCGCTTCTGCGCCGGTGAAGGTCAGAGCTCAATATCCGTGCCGATAACTATAACTCTGTCTGTCTAGTAGTCAAGCCAAAACTACTGAAACTTGGTACACAGTCTAGTGAGATAAGACATAGGCTACTTTTTACAACCATTGCGGTAAGTTGTTCTCCCCAAAACGCAAATGGAACAATTACTAAAAACATAATTTCTAAAGACAAAACTTGTTCCCAAAGAGTTGATGGGGCACCTCCAATCGCCTTACCCAATTTTCAAATTGTGTTTCGTCTGACCATTTAGCAGCATTATTAACAAGTCAAAAGGAATCTACATAAAGTGATAAATAAATCAATATCTTACCAAAATAACAACATCAGGTGCCATAAGGGTCAACTCAGCGAGCGCCACCCTGGCCTTCTGACCTCCACTGAGGTCCATCATTTTAATAGTATGCGCATGACTGGCCAAGCCGAAGGTACCGAGGGCTTTCCTCGCCTTCTCGTATTGTAAGCCGAATAACCTCTGTAGGTACTCGGCGGGCGTTTCTTCGGCGGTCAAATGTTCGCCCGAATGCTGGTCGAAGCGACCTATCCTCTGTGGAAGGGTAGTAGGGTTTAGTTTCAGTGTAAAAGTGCTTTATTAGGTAGGTAAATGGTTTCTTTGTGAAAAAGTATGTTGCTTGCATTTCAGAAAATAGAATATACATAGATATTATCTGTCTGGGTTTTTTGTAGTATGTATATATTTTTTTGTGTTCAGATAGTTTACAATAAGTGTTTTGACGAAATCTGTACTCAATTCCCAAGTAAGGTAAAGTTTAAATCATTATCTCTTGAATATGTAAAACAATCTATCAATAAACAAATCAAATTAAGAACAACTAAAACATCTTTTTGAAAGCTCTTTATGGTCCATTCTTATTTCAAACCTCTTTACAAAACAAAAGCTTACTAACCAGTCTATGGTTCCTAATAAGTTCTCCTTTCACGGGCGACAGTTCTCCCACCAGCAGTTTGAGGAAGGTAGACTTGCCTACACCGTTGGGCCCAACGATGGCGATACGCGAGTTCAAGTCTATGCCGAAGTCTACGCCCTTGAACAGCGGCTTCTGACTCGGGAAGTTGAAGTCCACATCTGTGTAGATAAATAGAAATTAAGAGTATGTAACAAAAGAATAATTTTTTAAAGAAACTGTTATCGCCATCGTCATTAGTTGGATAAAAATCCTTATATAAACGTGGCCTTTAAAAAGTACCGGTTGAGACCATTAACTTTGTTCAGGGCGATGGTTTAAGTCTAGTTCTAAAGCGAGTATTTTTTTAAGAGCGCATTTTATTATAAAGCGGTAAATATTCATTAAGATCTACATATAGCGTAAACTTTGAATCATCACTATACCATGTGTATCTTTTTGTAACTTTCAATTTCCAATAGAGATCATTAATTTATTATGATTTTAGGATATGTTACAAAGCTATAATTTCGGCGTGTTCTGACATGGAACACATATAATTAATCAAAAAAAATATATATGTACATACTAAGCAAGCCAAGTATAGGCGGCTGCAGTGGCGGTGGGTCGGGGAACGAGAACTTGACGATATACTCCTTGGGCCGCTGCAGCAGCGCGCTGGGGGCTGCACTGTCCTCGTCTTCACGCTGAGCCTTGCTGCGGTTCTTCTATCAATAATATAGTTTGTACTTACTAAGCAAGCCGAGTATAGGAGGCTGCAGTGGCGGTGGGTCGGGGAACGAGAACTTGACGATATACTCCTTGGGCCGCTGCAGCAGCGCGCTGGGGGCTGCACTGTCCTCGTCTTCACGCTGAGCCTTGCTGTGGTTCTTCTATCAATAATATAGTTTGTACTTACTAAGCAAGCCAAGTATAGGAGGCTGCAGTGGCGGTGGGTCGGGGAACGAGAACTTGACGATGTACTCCTTGGGCCGCTGCAGCAGCGCGGTGGGGGCTGCACTGTCCTCGTCTTCATGCTGAGCCTTGCTGCGGTTCTTCTATCAATAATATAGTTTGTACTTACTAAGCAAGCCGAGTATAGGAGGCTGCAGTGGCGGTGGGTCGGGGAACGAGAACTTGACGATATACTCCTTGGGCCGCTGCAGCAGCGCGCTGGGGGCTGCACTGTCCTCGTCTTCACGCTGAGCCTTGCTGTGGTTCTTCTATCAATAATATAGTTTGTACTTACTAAGCAAGCCAAGTATAGGAGGCTGCAGTGGCGGTGGGTCGGGGAACGAGAACTTGACGATGTACTCCTTGGGCCGCTGCAGCAGCGCGGTGGGGGCTGCACTGTCCTCGTCTTCACGCTGAGCCTTGCTGCGGTTCTTCTCTTGTTTGCGGGTTAGAGCGTCCTTTTGTTTCTTTTCCTGTTTATTATGGAAACAAAAAAGTTTTAATCGACGTCCCAAAAAGAAGTAGGGTTCTCAATTTATCAGAATTTTGTTCACACATTTTGGCCATCATGAAGATTTCAGATGGAAGTCGGCTAACTTCGGACTTCTAAAGCTACTAAATGAGATCTGTAAATAGCACAGATTAGATAAAGCTTGCGTGTATGTATTTGGGTTTCTGGTTATTAAAGTATAATTTAAAAAATACAATTGTTTCCGCCATTGACCTTATGGATTTTGGAAGTTTTAAGCAGTATTGTCCCAAAACGAGTTTTGGTAGTCAGTTTTTCGATTTCGTTACATAAATCTGTAACCTTTATTTTAGTGTTGAACAAGAACGTCAACTATGATAGACAAGTAACTGTATTACCCAGATATAAATAAATATATGTGAACAGTACTCACAGCTTGTTTCTTAGATTGTCCATGCGCCTTCAAGTCCTTCAATCTCTTCTCTTGCTTCTCATACTCCTTAATCATCTCCTTTCTCTTCTGAGCGTACATTTTCTTGAACATGGAGTAATTGCCCTTGTAATAGTACAACTTCTGCGTGTCCAAGTGAATGATCTCGTTACACACGTTATCTAAGAACGACTGGTCGTGAGATACTACGAGAAGGGTCTTCTTCCAACCTTGGAGGTAGCTGCAAAGGAGAGTTTAGTTGAGATTTTTTTAGTAACTGGCTGTTTCTTGCGGTTTCACCCGGGTCCTGGGATACTTATCTCCGTACCCGGACGAAATGTAGTCTATGTCACCCGGGGATGATGTAGCTTCACAACAATTTGAAATGGTTTAGTAGTTCTGAGTAGTTCAGATAACAAAATACGACAGACCAGTGAAAGATACTTCTATGAAACCTCAGAAAGTAAATAAGCTGTGCCTTTGTACTATCTGTTCTATTTTTCTTATTGTCTATATTCTGTGTGTACATAAACTGTTAAATAAATCAATATTATGAGTACGAGGGTCTATTCGTTAAAAGGCGAACGTAGGCTACTGAACATGTGAAATTTGAAGACCTTTTTTACGTAAATATGTTTTTGTAATAATATAATTGCGATACTTACTTGTCTAACCAAATGACAGCGTTCAGATCTAAATGGTTCGTAGGCTCGTCAAGCATTAGTAGCGTCGGCTCCACGTACAGAGCTCTGAAATTACAAACAATGTATCAATATTACACACAACTTAGGAAATACAATACTTTTATATTTTTATATAGGTTTGTAAAATTCGTCATTTTATTAACATTGAGTTATTTAATTCAAAAAATTATCAACATTCAAATTGACTACGTTCTCTTTTACGGGAACGTGAAGTCAGTTAAAACCATTGTTTTATCATGTTCCATAATGTATAAATTTAACTATTGATAAGTTTGAAAATATAAACTATTATTACAGGCCCTGTTGAGCACAGCAAAGCTATGTTCCAAAAGGGCAATTTCAAAAAAAAAAGCGCAATGTTCTAAAATGTGTACTATACCTAGCAAGCGACACTCTCATTCGCCAGCCTCCAGAGAAGTTCTTAGTGGCACGATCCTGCATCTCCCGACTGAACCCTAACCCGGCCAGGATACGCCGCGCACGGGGCTCCGCAGAGTCCGCGCCTATCGCTTTCAGTTCTGCATATACCTGGGACGTAGCATAACATGTGTTTTAGAACAAACATTTTATGATAAAACCTCCTTATACTGAAACTTTTTAGTTGAGATTTATTTTTTACAGAACTTTTTAAATAAACAGTACTTTGCTCTGGTATAGATGTGATTTATCTAACGAAAGCGTGTGAACCATCTAAATGTGGTGTAAATGTCTCTGTTTCACTCAGCGACTAGGCCACTACAGAGCGCACCTGAATTTAGGCATACAAAGACAATGTGCATATAAGTATTTCTCATCTGCTTTTGTTAGATAAATCATTTGTAATGAGAAGAAGTCTTTTACCTCATTCAACCTATCCTGTTTACTGAGATCTCCCTTTTCTGTTAAAGCTTCCAATTCTTTGCATTCCTTGAGCAATTCTAAAACAGACAGAAAAGTACATGAACATCAAACTAAACGCAACAATCATTTTAGTAACTGGCAATACTGTTAAGGCTTCCCACATCCGATAATCGGTGACCGATATTTTGTACGAGAAAAATAGAACACACTGATAGCAATAGTGCAACACACACGTCTTACAAACAGTCGGTCAGAAAATCATAGTCAGAACGTCGTAATAAAAATCGGTCCGATTATCTATCCAACAAAAAGTCGGACGTAGACAGCCTATGTACCAAAAAGTTCTTACCAGTCCTCTTCACATCAGCTTCCAACAGAGTATCGACGGCACTCATATCACTAGCTGTCACTTCTTGTTCACAAAGCAGTATATCTATATGCGGTGGCAAAGGAAACGCACGTTGTGCCAAGTGCCTCAGTAAGGTCGTCTTGCCGTGACCGTTAGGGCCTACAAGACCGTACCTCCGACCGTTGGCAATAAGGAGGTTAGCATTCACGAATAAGTCTTTGCCTTTCGCGGCTATTGAGAAGTTCTCTACTTTGATGTCTACTGCATTTTCTAGGGCTGCCATTTGACCTGTAAGGGTGATTCAGAATTATATAAGTAGTGTAATAATGTTGACTTGTTTTTTTATTGGTGACAGATACTGCTGTATAACATTTATAGTGTAGTTAAGCGTGAATTAAAAGAAATCAAGTGTTAAGTAATACACAGTTAAAGATTTAAACGCCAAGGCTTATTTTCACGTGGCTAAATCTATAGATAAAATTATCAAATTTCCTTCAAAGGTCATAGTTAATGAGCCTCAACATTGATGGCCTTATGTTAATTAGAAAAAAGATACATACCAGCAGTTTTCTGTGCCTGACTAACAGTGAAGTTAGCATCCAGATCACTGTGACCCTGACCACCCTTCTTGGTAAGCAGTTCCATCTGCTTCTCATACTCCTGTTGTTTCTTCAACTTCTTCTTCTCTTTGTGACTCATTTTCTTCTCCGCTGGCTCCTCTTTCTCTTTTTCGGGAAGGTCTGCAACCTTGTCATCAGTCTCCATGGATACTTCATCACCAGAACCTTCAGGTTCTACAATTTCTACTGGTTTGGATTTCTTCTTTGATTCCTGGTTAAAGAGATTTTGGATTCAAGAAGAGATGAAAATTACATGCTCAGGAATCTTGGACCATAACCTATAATAACCGGTCTTTTTGGAATTCCATGGGGAAGGGTTATGTTCATAACTTCTATAGTAATTATATGCATAGTTATATACATAATTATACACTAAAACTATTATCTAAATTAAATAGCAAAAGAATATATAATTTCTGGATGAGATTTTGACGATGATAATGATAACCTTAGATTTAAGTCATGTTGCGCTAAATATAAAACCTCCTTCTTTGTAATTTCATTTACCACCCTAATCTAACTTGAGCATACCTTTGTTTTAGCCGGTGGTTCAGGTTCTGGTTCAGGATCCTTCATTTCAAACTTCTTTAATTCTGCCTCAATATCATCAATGTTGTTCTTCTTTTTATTTTTACCTGTGACATACAATAACAATTCACGACTTAGGACTTTCGGTGGTAATGTAATTTAAAATATGGCACAATGGCCGCTAATACATACCTTTCTTAACTACAGGAATTACAATTTCTTCTTCATCTTCAGATGGTTCCATTTTTAATTCCTTATCACTTTCCTCATCGGGCCAGTCTTCTTTCTTTCCTTTACCTGAAATAGTTTATAGGTGCAAATGTTTTAACAAACAACACAAGGCTAATGTGACTGTGTATTCACATCTTTAATCTCTATATATATCAGCAGAGAATGTTTAAACAAATTAATAAAGCTTGTCTTAGCTGAAATAATGCGCCTTACCAACGCATTTTTAATGCGCCGTGTACTATATATACAGTTACAATATTATTGAAAAACTTTTTAGCAAATGTTGTAAAGAATTTCTAAATGTAATTTTTAGTTAATAGTAAAATTACCTTTTTGTTTCTTTGACTTAGCAGCAGGCTTGGCTTGGTTGCTTGAAACATTGCTTACTACTGATTTGGAGTCATCATGATCCTCATCCTCTGAAGATTCAGCTTCTATATTCTTCTTTTTATTTTTAGCTGCAAAAATGATACAAAATAAGTACTGTACTCTCTGTCTAGTTTGTTTCTTGTACTTTTATCTACCTACACTAATATTAAAAAAGGAAAAATTTGTAGGTCTGTACCCTAAAGGTTCCAAACTACTGCAACCCGTCTGAAAGATATCACTGTTCTGTTCTACATTATCCTAGCTAAACCTGATTAACCCAAAGTGTAGCTACACTTTAGGCTTTATCCATAATATACATACACAAAACAAGTTCTAAGCGTTACACAAGAATTCAGCTTGTTATGTAATATGATGAAATTACTTTTACATGACAAGAATGCGCTCCTAACTTTTTCACATATGTGACAATTTGAGATATTTTATATATATATAATATAGTCATTACTTACTTTTCTTTTTAGATACAGGCTTCACAGTTTCCTCTTCTGAAACTTCTTTCAGTTCAACATCGCTACCTTCTGAAGACCAGTCCTCATCCTTCTTACCTTTGCCTGAAATATAATAATGATAAACTTAATTGGCAGAGGTGAAATGTTGAAACATTGCCAATTATGTGTATTGTTGCCACACAATGAAAACTGCATACTATACGAGTGTTATTTAAAAGATGTAAACAACTGACATTTGAATTATTATTATTAAATTCTTTAAATATATTTTTTCCCCCCAGTTTCTAATTCCCAAAGAATATTTATAAGTATGGTAAGTTGTAATCTTTTCTGTAACTTAAACATTAAGCCAATGTTTTTGTGCTTCAAAATTTCTTCTGCTTAGTAACAAAATTTAACACACATTAAAACAAAAATGGTTAGTTACAAAGTTAAAATACATATGTTAGGTGTACCTTTCTTCTTTTTGCTAGCCTTGGCTGCAGGTTTAGGAGCAGTGCTGGTGGCATTGCTGGCTACTGATTTACTGTCATCTAGCTCTTCATCAGAATCATGGCCCTTCTTTTTATTTTTAGCTGAAATTACACGTATTTGAGAAAAAATACAATAAAAGCTAAAAGATAGTCGGATTTTAATAATAAAACTACTCAGGTACAGCAATCAAATAGCATAGGATTTAATAAAGCTATGCATTGCAGAAGTCTAAGCATATGTGCACCTTTCTTTTGTGATTTCTTTGCTGCTGGTTTCGGAACGTCTTCGTCATCGGATGCTAAAACCTTCTTCTGATGATCTCCTTCTTCACTGTCGCTCCAATCACCTGCATTGCTTTTACCCTTCTTCTTCCCTTTTCCCTTACTTTTAGAGGTTACCTCATGAGAATCGTTGGATAAAGTCTTTTTCTCCTCAAAGTCGTCATCGAAGTCTTGGGTCTTCTTGGATCCCTTCTTTTTCGACATTTTTTTACTTAATAGAGATATGTGTTTAGTGTAAAATTACAGTAAAATAGCCAACTCACTAAAATATAATGCAATTCACAGGTGATCAACTGTAAACTGCCTGGCTGAACTTGACAGACTGACACTGACTGAGTACTCCACTGTTGTACTGTCAAAGTGTCAACATCAAACTTTAACGCCGCTCCACACTGCACACGAAGTTAGCCGAAGTTTTGTAGATAGATAGTGGTTAGGGACCACCTAGACGTTGATACATAATGAACAATATTACATCCAAAATATTGTGCAATAAAATGTAAGAACCAACCAACCGAACTAACTTGAAAAAGGAGGAGCCAGTCAGCCGATTTTGTAACGCATTATCATGATACTTCCTGAATTAAACTCTTTGCTCGACCTACCATCATAATTTCATTACCAAACTATGACAAGCAAAGTTTCTGGCAGTTTAAACAAAAATCTTTTTAAAAGGAAACAAAATTATTTTGATAGTTACGAAAAAAGAACTAGAATGTTCCTCTAGGAAGAATTAGCAAATTTTGATGATGAAGACTGAATTCATTTTTCTGCATTTTCTAGTTCCTGTTGTATTTGTATTTGGCTTTATAACGACGTGTGCTGGTGAAAATGTGAAAAAAAGTGTGGATGAAAATAGAGACGACAACGGCGAAACAAACGATGAGTCCAAAGATGAATCCTTGGACATCCCCGTTGAAAATGAACCCAACAACATTACCTGTACGAGAAGACAAAATAGTCAAATGCATGAAATACAGAATGCTGCTCACCGACAATTTCCATTCATGGCCGCTATAATGTCTCAACAAAATGAATATTTGTGTTCTGGTGTAGTTGTCTCTAATGGATTGATATTAACAACAGCCCACTGTACTCAACAACCTTTAAGTTACATTCTTTTGAACACTACCACGGATAAGAAAGACGAAACAACTGTTTCACTTCATGTTATAAAAACTGAAAGATTCCCTACTTTTACTGGAACAGAGTCTTTAAAAGACGTTGGTATTGTTTATACGGAGAAACACAACAGTAGCATTGCTACAAAGGTAACTCTCAGCAATTACACAAACCCTCGTAACGTTCTCGATTTAGAAGGATTAGGGTTTGGATTGAATGCTGATGTTGGGCAAACAAAAGACCTTCAGTACGTCGGGATGGAAAATCGGTCTCCGGAGGAAATTACTGATGTTTTAAGAGCATATTTTGATTGCGTTGAAACGAAGGTACCAACTTGTTTCAAAGACACTGGAGGCCCTGTTTTATTTGATAAAGAGCTCATGGGCATTATCATAAAAGGAACAGAAGAATGTTCCAAAGAGATGTCTGCCACGTACGCTGTAAACAAAAAGATGGTAGATATTCTACCAACATATACGTTCAAGGCATGGCTGGATGAAAAAATAAAAAAGAATGAAGAGCAAGAGCAACCAGCACTGGCAGCTTATCCTTCCCACCCAGCCGCAAGATCAGATCGGGAACTTCATAAAATGACTAGCTCAGGATTACGACTGATGGCAACTCCAACATATATTTTCACAGGATGTGTATGTATCTTGGCATTGTATTGACATCTTTGTCATTTATTTAGTCATGTAAATTGTTTGTGAAATTCTAATAAAAAAATTCAAGTTCATTAATTTTATTCATTTCCTAAGCATTTGTGTCTGCTCTTTCACTTAAGAGGAGCTGCTCGAGGCTGTAACAGCCGCACTGGCACTTGGCGCAGTCGGTGGGTGGATTGGGTATCTACGATTTCACTACTATCCTACATCTATGACTACCAAGAGTCTATGTAGTAATCATACTTACCAAGGGGTAGTGGTTACCCGGATACTGAGTTTAGAATTTCAGGAAGTCGCTTCACGAAGCGACTCGGTATCTAGTTAGAACAGAAGTTGGGGTAGGTCCCAACAGTTGAGAAAAAGCTAGGCAGCTGATGACTTGTATTTGCACTGTGTTATACTTTTAAGTTTTTTCAAGCCTTTGCTGTTCCCGCGGTTTGGATTGCTTCACGAGAACTACATCAGGTTTGAGTGCTGACTGCAACGACATTCTATAAACAACGGGGTAGCCATGGTATGCCACCAGAAATGCATTGTGTGACTTCATGTTAAGATTAGATTTTTCTTTAAATAAGTTAATATTTCCAAACTATGGTCAAATAAAAATATGGTTGACTGGCAAGTAGTAAAGATCTAATGACCTGGAGAATTCGAGGGAGAATTCGAAATTTAATTATTCGTCTAGGCTGCCCCTTACAGACAAGCTGTCAGTGTAAGTCTTGACTTGACAGTTGACAGAATTTCTCAATCAGTCGCATTTTTTTACTTGCATTCGTGAATAATCGTGTGTAATGATAATGTCTTTTGTTATTGTAAGCTAAAAATTACATGGTCATAGTATTCCTGACATTCAATAAGGCTTTTAACTTAATAATTTGCATTTTATATTAGTTTCAGAAGTTAAAAGATAACCTGATGTGTTAAACAAAAAAGATATATCAAATGAACAGAGACAGTCCAGAGGGGGTAAGATAATTTTCTTTTTTTTTACTATAATCATCAAGACAAACTTAGTCAAACATTTGTTATTTACTCAAATAGTTTGACATGCAATTATTTAAGCACTAAACAGTACATTACTGTAATTTTAACTCGGTTTTTGTATGGACAACTAAACAATATACTAGGTCAGTCTCAATTTGATTATTATTAGTTTGTGATTGTCCTACTGTTTAATGTTGAATATAAACAAGGAAATACCTAAACTGCCTGCTGACCCTATCAGCTGACATCTTATGATTTAGATTTAGACCATCTTATGATTTTTTTTATTTTCCAGGGGGGTTCTACAATAAGGGGTAGGAAGAGCATTCATGAGTACACAATTAGTGATCAAGCAATCGAAATAATGGGAAGATATGGCATCGGCAATCCTAGCCACCAGGCTGAGAGAGATGTCGTGGACCCAGGAGTGGATGTGGTCGACAATGTGATGAGGTTTGGAAACAGTCTGCTGTTATCTTAATAAATATAAATAAATAATTACTTTATTTCACACCATGGTGTCCATTTTGTTAGTAACCCATAGTAATGCATAAGGCCCAGGTTAACCGACAAAATGTCTCCTTCTATTGTTTAGTTTTTGTTTAGTTGTAAGTTCTCCATAGTGTACTAAATAAATAAATAAAACATCAGTCTTTTCTCTACCTAATAAACAACCTTTTCAAATTTAACATTAAAATTCATAGTAAACATTGTTATACGAAAGCTGATGTTTACGTAGTTGTTGAACTTTTGCTTAAATAGTGTCACGCTTATAAAAACTGCATAAGAGTGATGATGTCATTTTAATTTATTTTATCCATCTATTGAATAAAACAAGCAAACTCATAAGATAATTCCAACTCAAACTTGTTTTGCAGCAAAATGGCCCGTCAAACCAGTCCACTAACAATACGAAAGAAAAAAATACCTCGAACTAATTCTTATCCACACGATGAGGAAAACACTGATGAGGACAGCACGTAAGTAATTGTCCCACTTCAACGCAAATGTTATCTCATGCATGCTTTATATTGAAACTAGCTTTTGCCTGCGACTTCGTTCGCGTGGAATAGTGGCATCCAGCAGATTTTTGGTTTGAACAATAGATGGCGCTGTATGTCTGTATGAATAAATTGTATTTTTTATTTCTATTTTTTGTAATAGAAACTATCCTATGTCCTTCTCCTGGCTCTAAATTACCTCCCTGCCAGTTTTCAGCTAAATCGGTTCAGCCGTTCTTGAGTTATAAGTGGTGTAACTAACACGACTTTCTTTTATATGTATATATAGATATACATTTCATGTATAAAAATTCTTAGTGGTTTCAATCTTGTTTTGGAAAGTCTGCTCAGATTGAAACTTGAACACAATATCATTATTTCGTAACATTTAATTGCCATACATACATATGCTTGTAAATTAAATATTTTAAGCCTTAAATTGTTGGCTACTCTATCTTATCCTACATAGCGTCAACCCTACTTGTATAGTGTAATACTCACTAGTCTAACTGCACTCGGAGACATTTAATGGTTACCCTTAGTGAAGAATTTCTTTGATGACCCATCACTAAGGAGTGACTTTAGTAATCATTAGATGTGTCTGAGTGCAAGGGTAAGCTATTGAGTACTGCTTATAAACGCTCAAATAATTTCGAAGCCACATTGCTGCAACGCATGAAAATCACAAGCTTTTCACAATCATCCATCATTTTGTGTAATGTTTTGTGACTAAGCTTTAGTGAAGTCCTATGTGTTTCATTACAGCAATGTGCTTTCGAAATCTTTACCTGCAACTCTCCCGTCACATTTGCCTTACAGTGATGATTCTGATGTTGAACAAAACTACTTGGTCAAGTCGCTATCTAAGTCAAGAATAGAGGATGAAAGTTTTCAGCATAGACTAAATAGAAGCGATCATAGTTCAGAACGCCAAACATTGCGAAAATTATCAATTTCATCAGAAGATACAGCTCAAACACAGTCTGGGAACACATTGCGGAATATATTGATCGCATTAATATTAGGTTTTATAGCAGTAATGATTCACAAAATGCTTCCAAATATAACAAACAGCAGTCAAGATAAATCAACACAAACAGTCAATCATGATAAAATTATATTTGAAAACAATATGAAGAACCTTCAGGAAAAATATAATATTGATGATAATTCTATTCTCAAGCTAAAAACGGGTAAGTTTATTTTTTTATACTTTAATTATTTATGTTTTTTGTTTGTTAATTTATATAATAACTACTTCCTAAATAAAGCTGCAGAGTTTGTTTATTTGAACATGGGAATCTCAGAAACTACTGAGTTGAGGAAGTCAAATAGATACTTAGTAAACGGCTCAGCAGTTAGTTAGTTAACAACTCTATAACGTTTCGATGTCAAATATGGGTCCCTCCTGACAAACACATTATTAACTTTGTATCCTCAATCACTATGAAAGGAGATGGCCAAATTTTCATAGTAAAAAAACCCAGAATCGGCAGCAACGAAATGGGCACCAATGGGTTCATTATGATAGACCTTTGAAGGTGCCAAAAAATCCAGTCTGTAATCCATGGGGTATAGGAGCTATATCATATTTTCACAAAAATAGGTTATGTTGAATATATGTTGATTTTAAAGATTATTTGCATAAAGGACCATAAAAAACATGGTATACTAACGTTATACATGCGAAGAGTAACATCACCATAGTTACAGAGTTTGCCTGGTAATCAAAAGGTCTTGAGTTTGAGTTTTGACCCCCACCCATTGCACTATTGACATGAACCACTCCAGATACCTACGACTAAGTACCGACCTTACCTACTTGAAGAGGTTTCCCTGTTATGTGTAAACTTCTGAACTGGCAAAGGTTAATAAAAAAAAAAACTTAAAAGTAAAAAAAAAAAGTTTTTTTTTTATCTTTTAATCACTATTCACATTAGTGAAAAGTTCTCGTCAATGCGAATAATATAAGCCCAAACACGAGGTAGTTAATATTTACCACTGTCGACTCTGGTTTTTTTTTTGGCCATCTCCTTTTTCCTCATCTAGGCAATAGGCATGATGACAAATTTTTAAATTCCTTTGTATGATGTAGGTATACGTCTACTTTATATGAAAAATTATTAATTTTAAGAAAATGCGGAGTTTTTTTATCAAATAATTGCATTTTTCTCTGTCCATTTTGAATCCGGCGCGAAAACGCTTGTCAGTGTCATGTCGTCACTTGTGACGTCACGACTGAAATTACAAGGCGCAAGTAAACAACGCTCGTGCAAATAATTAAGTTTTTTGTGTTATTAAATATGAATTCGAAAGGGCATAGGTGTTGTGGGGTCCCCCAGTGTAAGAACACATCCAAAACAACTCCTGATAAGTTATTTATGTACGTTCCTCACAATAAAAAAATACGAAACAAGTGGCTTAAACTTGCAAGGCGAGATTCAAAAGCAATATTGCCCAGGGTACAACTTTATTTTTGTGAAGATCACTTTGATGTAAGTTATTACATAGTTCTCTAGATTCTAGCATAGTTTATAATGTAAATAACTATTTCAAGGTTAGGTTTCATCTCTCATTGTTTTTTAATTAAACTAGTATACTTACATGGAAGTTTTAACATTTCTAAATTCAGCTGAACATAAATCTTTATTTGATGCCAAAAACTTTCCCCATTATGATATCAATTCTAGGCAAATTAGCGCTGTTTGCCTTGATAAATCCGGGCTCCATAACTCGTGTTATAAACAATTAATTAATTAAAAACAAAGATCGCAGTGGAAGTTCACAATAACGAAATGTGACGTTCGCGCGCTTTCGCGCGAGTTGTTTCGAGAGATGACGTCACGAGCTCTGATTGGTGTTCAAGATATCATGGTGGATTGCCTTATTTCGTAATTTTATTTTATAAAAATACATATTAATCACATTATTAATAAAGAAAACAATGCGCGTTTTATATTCCAAGCTTCAAGTTTAATTTAATAAATATATTATTTTAATGATTTTTGATTACTGTCATCATGCCTATTGTGCCACTAGGCTCAATATTGTTGCTGAGTCATATATCACTCAATAATTATTTTATGAAATGGCTAAAATATGTCTGCAAATGCATTGAAAGCATGATCGACCACTGTGTTACTTCTACAGTTCTGACATTTAAAGGGTTTTTGTGTTGTTTCAGGTATATCAACAATATTCTCCAGAATGGATACTGGGTCCTTCATGTTTGTTTACAACAGTAAAACCAACAATTTCAATGCTGTTAGATTTGATAAATTCACTGATGAAGTTGCGTTTACTGCTGCAAGATATTTACGTAAGAAATTACTTAATTTTAACCCAAAAAATTTATAATTTCAACCATGTTCAATAGACATATTTATATGTATTATTATTACCCGAAGTGCGGGTACACCTAGTTTTAGCCGGCAAAGGCCAGATGTAGTTGCCTGCATGTGGCTAAACTTAGTTCTGTGTAGGCACACTTCGAATGTGAGCTGTAACTGGTCTAATATGTAATGAAAATGTCTTAATTATTATAAATATGATAGAATTCGAATGCGCCAATTCGCCAAACTTTATTAATTAATTCTCACTATTTCAGGTAACAATATCGCGTCAATACAGCACACAGTAGTTGAGAGTGCAGACCTCGACATGCAGGATCACGGCCAACTGATCACCAGGTACCGTGATGACGTCGACAGATCTGGCGTAATGCTGGTCAAAGAGATCGACTCTGTACCCTCACAGCTGGCCATGGCCTTCCATTACTATTGCGATGAGTATGATCCGGTCGTCAAGAGAAGTGCTATATTTTTCACACTGAATATGGCCAATTGCTCCAATACGGCAGGTAAACGAAGTTTATTTAGTCTTGTCTATTGACAAATATAATATCCTATTATCATGATTGCTAGATGTTCCACGCGGTTTCACCCGCGTACCCGGATAAAACATAGCCCATGTTGAGCACGTAAATGTCCGTCCTGCGCCTGATTTATTTCCGGTCGTGTCGGATTGCCGTCCTATCGGGTTACGAGAGTGAAGGAATAGGAAGTGCACCTGTGTCTGCGCAAATGCTCGTGCACTATAATATGTCCTACGCAGCTGACTAATCTCCTTAAATGAGATCAGCCCCGTGGCCGAAATCGGCCGTGGACGCCATTATTACGCTCTTTATATATTTATTATAGATAGAAGCGAGTTTGTAAGCATGTCACATACATCGTTATTTGTATTTGTTTATCATATACTGACACGTAACTTTTGTTTTTCAGAACTGAAGTCAACTCATGCTTTTATTGAGAAATGCCTAGCAAATAGGTGGAAGAATTTACCTCCTGAAAATGTAAGACCACTACTAACTAGAGTGGTGGATATTGTCATTGATGTAACCAGTGTCTTCTAAACCAGTATTTATGTATGTGATTATGATTCATTTGTTATCTCATTACGATTTTTATTTATTTATAAGTTTTAATTAAAGATATTAAGATTTTTTACTATTTAGTGTTTCTGTTTATTAGGATCTTAGTAATATGTGACTAACAGCCAGTTTCTTCATCAAAAGTTAAAGCCAAAGTAATGTCTAAAGTAAAAGTAATGGTCAAATTCAATTTTTCTATTAGTTTTGCTATCACTTTAGCCTTGAAAAAACGAATTTGACCGTTACTTTTACTTTAGACATTACTTTAACCCTTAAATGCATAGAGTCCCAAAAATGAATCAATAACTTTTTGCGCGGATATCCGACAACAGTTTTGATATCGATACATTTGGCTGAATGGTAATGATTCCTTCGTCCATTGACTAATCAAAAATAAACTAAAATAATGACATTTGACTTCAATATTTGTATCTTTCTGACGTTTTACCAATTGGCGCGCATTTTTGATAGCGGATTCATTTACGTACTTTTGGAAGTGGATTATTTAGAAATATTTTGGTGTATTCGTTAAATAAAAAATATTTTCTACAGGTAAGGCTCTTATTTATTAATTTGCTAGTACTTTTGTCCATATTCCGTAACTATCATGTGTATGGAGGGCTTATTTCGTGTTGATGCAAAAATGGGACAACATGCACTAATGGTATTATTACGACATATATTTAGTACCATGCTTCCTTTTTTGGTTTGTTGCTTTTGTTTTGGTGTGGTATGCATGTGGTCTATAATTTTGTTATAGATATGTCTGAAAATAATCGGAGAGACGCTGAAGTTGAATTTTGGTTGCGGCAGTTGGAAGATGGCGCTATTTCTGAAGATGATTTGGAATCAGATGGCGATGATCTCGATTTTTATCCAACCCAACAAGATTTGTTAGATGTTTTGGAAAGTGATGATGACGGCGCTGCGGGCAATAATAATACTCAAAACGACGAAGTTCTTCCCGATCCTCCTTTGATTGTAGACAATGCTCAACCATCAAATAGTTGTATTATACCCATGCAAACCTTAGATACCGATAGGATTGGAACCGGGAAAACTCATGAATCTGGCAGAGTTTAGGACAGAGCTTGCTGATGTACTATGTACTTATGGTGACGTGAGTCCACCCACTAGAGGACGTCCAAGTAACAGTAGTATCGTTGCCGCAGGACCTCAAGCAAAAAGAAAAAAAGGATGCCAAGTTTTACCGGCTGTTGACGTTCGTCGTGATAATATTGGTCACAACCAAGTAAAAACTGAAAGTCGCATGAGATGCATGAGGCCTGGATGTAAGCTGCAAAGTTTTATAAAATGCACAAAATGCAATGTATTTCTATGTTCTAAGAAAGGGAACGATTGCTTCAATCTGTTTCATACCTAAAGAATTTTTATGTCTATTTTGCATACTGTCCCAAAAATGCATCATTAATATTTTTCAATAAAAACCCTGTAAAATATGACTTATAATTTTTTTTAATATTTTTCCCGATTTCCACTCATTTCAAATATTATAACCCTATTTTTTTTAATAAAATTCATTAATTCATGCATTTAAGGGTTAACTTTAACTTTTGATGAAGAAACTGGCCGTAAAACATCAACAACAGATTTCATGTCTTGGAAAAAGGTTACAATAAGTATAGTTACCGGCTCGGATATTGAGCTCTCGGCGGAAGAGTGGGGATCGCTTTGCGCACTGTACACGTAAGGCAATAAACCAATAAATCGTTTCTGCGCAGGCGAAGGTCATGGCTCAATATCCCTGCCGATAACTATAACTTTAATATTTCTACGATTTATTGATCTAATTGGAGAAAAAGGAGAAATTAACCACATATAAATAAAATCAAAAGTTTGACTCAATTAATTTATTCTTATTTTCTGCTCACTTCTTAATTCGCTAAACTTCAGTCAGATAAATTAATTTATATTAGGGCAGATCTTTCAATCATCAGATAACTTTATCTTAAGGATAATGTTTGATGTTTTGAATGCTTTTGCATTGATATGTTAGACCACTACATTCCTCAGAAGTTAACTGATGATTGCAAAATCGGCCCTTATACTATTACTTAGCAGTGATTGCTCTGCCTAGGTCACAATAGTTAACTAAGCATATTTCTTGATCTATACAACTTTTAACCTTTTCACCGCCACGCCATATCGGTATTCCTATGCCCTGTACGCCAAGCCCGAAAATCTTAATTAAATATCTACTAAAAAATACATAAAAGTAATGATTTAATAGGTTTATTTTGTATTTTTCTGCGACCTGTTTTTTGTCGAGTATAGCCGTCGTTGGCGCACAGGGCACGCTTGCTCATGTCGGCTATAGCCGACATTGGCGTTCAAAAGGTTAAACTACTGTATGGGCCAAAGAGCGCTCTGATCAGAGCTATTGAGGTCAGGTCCATCATTGAGGTCATCTAAACTGTCAGGCTCCAGCTCATTGTTGTTGCGAGCGGGGGAGTATGATGCTGGAACATCTTCCTCCTCATCTTCATCATGGGACTCTTCAGATTCATCTGATTCGTCATTACCTGAAAAAAAGCTGCTGCTTTAAAACTGGTGCCAATGAGGTCAGAGGGTCTTTTATGTGATGAAACTTTAGTTAGTGGGTCATCTATCTTAGGGACTATGTATGATTTTACTGGCTATATTTTATACAGGGTTACTGGTAAGTAGACCGCATCCTTTCAGGAGGTGATAGTATAGGTCAATACGGACAAATTTGACCATGGCATACACTGGACAAAAGTTAACCTGTTTCAAGATAATCGAATTTCAAGATCAGTCGTCTAGGTACACGTATAAATTTTCATTATTAGTCAAGTCTCGTTTTTGTGGATTTTTGTGTGTTTTTGGATAGAAGATGAATCACTTCATAATAACAAACCATAAAACTACAAATCACAGAGAAAATTATAGCGAACAGCAATTACTTTTTTAGTAGCTATTTTCTCAAAAATATTACTCTTCATTTTTTTGTGCAGAATACTTAAAAGACATCTACATTTATCTAGCTATCCAAAAAGGCACAAAACACAAAAATCCGCAAACACGAGACTTTTAACTAATAATAAAAAATTATATGTGTACCTAGACGACTTGTAAAGAAAAGATCTTGAAATTCGATTATCTTCAAACGGGTTAACTTTTGCCCAGTGTATCCCATGGTCAAATTTATCCGTATTGACCTATACTATCACCTCATGAAAGGATGCGGTCTACTTACCAGTAACCCTGTATATAGCCATTATATCGGGTGTGTCATATCTATGAGACACTTTGTATAATATACATTTGAATATAAGTAAATGCCACAAGGTACATAAACGTTAAGAATATAAAGGTCAATTGACAACCCTCAATCCTGTCACGAGAACAGATGTCTTCATACCTTCTTCCTCATCAGTATCCGCTTCTTCTTCCATGGGCTCAGGATCAGCTTTCCCTAGTGGAGCACGCTTCATGTACTGCTGACCTATTGAGTTTAACTGCAAAGAATACATACAAAATTCATGTTTTCACTTTAACACTTTCGTTGCCGCTACGATTTTCACGATGTCTACTGGGAGGCCGCGTACATTTTGCGTTGGACTTGCTAGGCGAGTCGCCGGCGCTGTAACACGAATTGAAACGACTCGCCTCGCGAGTTCGGGTAAAAACAATGCTCGCCAGGCGAGTCCGTGGCACTCAACGTGTTACCTACCTAATGAACATGGTCACTTGCATTTCTACAGCATTGAAAATCGTAGTACTGCAGGAGCAATGAACTCTAAGATACTGTATTAAGTCTAAATGAGCATAATACACCCAGATATTAAAGATTTACGATTTTAAAATTGAATTAATCCGTTACGCACCCAATGCTGATTCGCCTGTTCTAAAGCGGATAATTCTGTTTCTTCATCACAAGGACTATCAGCATTAAACCACAATGGGTCCACTAAACGAGGAGTTAAAACTGGAAAAGGAATATTCATTGTTGTTTTTTAAATAACTCTTGACTCATGTATACCTCAGATGTAAACACTAAACTAATGGATGAATAAATAAACAAAAATGACAATGACAACATTGACATTATCCAAAGATATTTCAAATTGACGGCGCGTGCGACAACTTAACGAACCAAACTTTATTTCCGGTGTTGTTCCGATGAAATTGGAACGGTTCATTCTTTGATCGCCAAATTATAGATGTTGTATTTATTTATTGCTTTTTAGAAGATGCTAGGTGCGAAGTCACAAAACCATACTAGATATGCTGCCGCTGTTACACTATGCCTAATTCATAGCATTGTCTTATCCATGCTACAATTAATTTCTTTTGACTTCGTGTACATGCTTATCGGTTATCCTAGCAAACTGTGAAGTAAGTACTAGTAAAAGTAGGTATACATACCTAATAAAACTGTATTAACTAGAAAAACAGTAATAGCTGTTTTACTAAATAAGTTTCATTTTATTTATTCGACTTTGGCTCGGTTTTCCCAAAATGCATTTCCAAGAGGTTTTATTCCTTACTATATAGCATGTTAATGCTGTAGGTACTGTTGACTTGGGTGGGTGCAGTGGGTATTCACATTGTGAACAGCTACACTTTTGACTGTATAATCAGGGGCATGTATGCGATACGCATATTAAAATTACACCATGATTTAACTCAATGATCAAACTCAATTTTTAAGCAGCTAATCGCCTTTTGAAACCGTGGAAACCGATAACCTGGGGCCCGATTCTCCTAAGTTAATAATGTCAAAATCGAATAGAAATCGGGTCGCAATATGATCGCAATAGCAGTTTTAACCATATCGGCCTTCTGCTACTAAAATAAGACCAATCGTATTCCAACGACATTCGATTTGTTTTCGATTGGTCTGCTATTTTGGTGTTTTTGGTCTATACGGTAGTTTGTTCTACAATCATATTGCAATCGTAAATCATTTGCAGACAAAATCATTCATTATTGAATGACAGAAAATAATAAAAACGTTTATTTCAAAGAAAAAATAGCGGAATGCCACATACGCTTCAATCGTAATCAAGTCGGGATTGGATCTCATTCGAACCGACTCGAACGTGAATCGTATGTCGCTTAAGTAAAATTAGGAGAATCGGGCCCCTGACTACTAGTATTTTGCATACATGGAGAGCACTGACTTCCTCAACATAAGTTGCCTCTCGTGACATGGTCCCGCATCTACGGCCCGCCTGTACTATGTGCCACTTAACCTTATACAGACCGACCCGTGGCCGTTACAATACCAAGAACTTTCAATCCGCATCAATCCAGCCATCTGCAATGGATATCTCGCATAAAAAATCAAAATATTGTATGGACGTCCTTGACACGCTAAAACATAACAACATTCAACGCGGCTGAATCTCCTTATCACGATCGTAAAGTATTTAACGAGCGCTTGTTCATTGTTAACTTCATAAACATAACAAGATAGGAAACTACCTTTTATGGGGAAGAAGCTATTGAGCATTCAGCCGTGAAATTAAACTTGCATTGACCGCATAACTATCCTAGACCTGAACATGTTTTCGTATCTTTGTGAATATAGGATAATATTATTCTCTTGTTGGGTAAGTAACATTTAAGTTTTCATATAAAAATGTTATCATTTAAGTATTTTGTACATTAACAAAATCACATCTGTATGATCGATAGAGAACTTAAGCTTTCACCTAAGCACATTCATGTAAACTATGAAAATTAAAAGTTACCTTAAACCATTGTCGTTGTTGTAGCCTTTTTAATTTGACATTCTGCAGATACAAACAGCGATATCAATGGCATTATTAAATAAAAATCAAATGTACACCATTGCCGGTGAGCCGGAGGATGTTTCAGAATACATATTAGCCAAAGGATATTTGCCAAATGACAAAGATTTACCAAAAACGTCTATCCTGAGAAGTGGTGGTAAGTAACGAGATTTTTAAAACTTTTATTTAATCTTTTTTCACACGTTTATTTGATATAGATTAAGCAGAATATATGACAGAAGGTACTCATTAAATTGCACTATTATTATTTTTAGATAGCGACGTTACGTATCTTCTTTCAAAACTGTCTGATGAAGAGCTTATTAAACTCCTTAGCGAACAACCGAATAAGAGTGAATACAACTTAAAGGACATAGTCAAGATTGCTTCAGAATCGAAGTTTGCTCAAAACTACAAAACAGTTGTTGACTTACCAAGCAAACCTCTGCCTGTGATAAATGAGATATTAGAAAATCATAATAAAAATAAGAGGTTTCAAACGATTTCTGACAGGAATAAACCACAAGGGGCATTTTTTCGGTTAGAAAATAAAGAAGTCGACCCTTTTCCTGCTAAAAAAGGCGGGGACCCTCGGTATGAAGCTGTACAAAAACTGAACAATTTACTTTATAATCGTCCATCAGAAATCGAACCTGAAGATAAGGATGACGTCGAAGAAGAAAAGAAAGAACTATTATTTGATGTTCTCGTAGCTCAATTAAAAACACTTTGTTGTAAAAGAAATAAGCCCACCCAGAAGAAGGACAAAACTAAATTGAAACTGAAAGCTTTATTAAATGATATAATGCCACAAGCAACAGTTACTAAACCTTACGTGCCGGAACATAAACAGTCACAAAGCACAATGCCTAATGAACAAATGTTCTTAATTATAAATGACGAAGTTAAGAGTAATGGTAGTGATGATGGGCTCATATCAGTCGATCCCGAGAGTCTCGGGTCAAATAGTAGTGTAATGTTGCTAGGCCCAATAGCAACACCTCTTTCAGAAGCCCAGCTAAAGATAGTGGTAAGTAGCTCTACCTGTAGGTTCAGTGAACACACAAGTGGGTTGAAATTAAAATAGCTGTCTAATTATGTATGATTTTTTTTCAGATGATGCGTATTACAAATGAGTTGTCTAAACCAGAGTATACATCTCTTTTGCAACAAATATCAGATGGAACACTTAGTGATGAAAATATAAGGCTCGTGAATAGCTTGGTATCTGGACCACAGACACGAAGATATATCAAGCCTCACAGATGTAACCACCAATCTAAGCTTGCCAAAGTTTACGGAGGTCCTAAGTGGATAGTTTGTACAGGATATTTAAATTTGAATACGCCCAGCCGTTATGATTAAACTTAGGTTATTATAATACGTAAAATAAACGAATTAAGATTTAAAATTAGTCTAGGGAATAAATTATTGGCACACACAATAATTAAAGTATTCGATAAAGAGAAAGAAAGAATACTTTAGTTGTTGCCAGAGTTTAACTGGATTGATAAGCCAGGCGATGGCATGGGTCGTGCATCGTGCACCGGACAAAATATTGTCGCAGCTCTTGGGTTTCATGAAGTTCATCCTCATATTTATTAAACTAGCTCAGTTTATTGCAGACCATGTTCTTAAAACAATCCTATCATTTGTCTGACAGAATCAACTTTTAATCCTTGCCTCATGTTGTTCATTATTAAAAATGGACCGTAAACCTTAGTTAGGTTTTTTGGAAGTGAACGTGTACCCACACACTTACTATTTATTAGACATGAATTTTGGATGGTATTAGATAGTGGTTCTGACTTTGAGATTTGTTCCAACAAAAAGCAATTGAACGATTAGATACCGACTAAGAAAAGAAGAATCTTTAAATATCAAATTATCATGCAATAAACTGGGTTAAACTGTGAGTATTGTATTTAAGGGTAGCTCTGCCACGTCTTTTTGGGTTTGGCAAAAATTAATTATTTATCGAGGCATGTCTCATAATAATATTCCCAGCTTCGAAAGTGATTCATTTTTTTTGTTAGTGAATAACTTTCCTAGTAAACAAATAGAATAAAAATACTTTTATGGATATCAAAATTATTTTAATTAATATCCCTCCCATACTTATTCCTACCTACAGTTATTGCAAAACTATAGCTATCCATATAAAATAACTAAGAGTTAAATGTTAGGAAAAATATTGAGTGGTAATTGCGCCATTAAAAAAGAATGAGGGAATAGAGAGTAGGTGTAGGTACCTTTGTCTGTGCAAATGCTTGTGCACTATAATATGAAATACTTATGCCCGGATGGCGATGACGAGGATACCACGTTAAGACATTAAAAACAATAAATAAATAATGCTTGCTCCCGGGTAACAAGTAATTTAGTTATAGCGATGAGTGAAGTAGTTATTACATTTATAATCTGTGGATAAGCTACGAAGAATAACTAGAGATTAGGTTATGTTGCTCGCCATAAAATAAATAATACAAAAAGAGGTACCACTTGGGTATAGAAATTGTGAAATAGTTTCGTATTACGAATTACTAGAAGCACCGCTTGTTAATAAACCAGTGTTGGTGTGAGATGGCAGAAAATAAAGTTCTACGGTGCGGATGGTTAACAGAAGATCCACTCTACATTAAATACCATGATGAAGAATGGGGTATTCCACAATATAACAGCTTTGCCTTGTTTGAAATGCTATGTTTAGAAGGACAACAAGCTGGCTTATCGTGGTTAACAATATTAAAAAAACGAGAAAGTTACCGGAAGTGTTTCTTTAACTTCGAGCCTCACAAAGTGTCAAAATTAACGGAAAAGGATGTTGACCAACTTCTAAAAGAATCTGGCATAATAAGGCATAAAGGAAAAATTGAATCTATAATAAACAACGCCAAGTGCTATGTACAAATGGAAAATAATAACGAAAATTTTTCTGATTTTATATGGAGCTTCGTAAACAAAGAGCCTATAGTAAATCATTGGAAACACTATAAAGATGTGCCATCTGAAACAGCGATGTCCATAGCATTATCCAAGTCTTTGAAAAGAAAAGGTTTTAAATTCGTCGGCTCAAAGATTTGTTATGCTTTCATGCAAGCGTGTGGCCTAGTAAATGATCATGTCATAACATGCATAAGATATAATACAAAGCATTCTGATTAAATTCAAACTACCTATAATTAAAAAGGTTACAACGTTTACAAATGGACTTAGTTCATTTCACAATTGATGCAACATCATGCAAGTTATTTATGTGCAGGGCGCTTTTTTCTCTAAACAAACAAAATCGACACTAAACTTGTTAAATTCATGTAAGTTTTCAGTTATCATTTGTTATCGGTAAGTGTAACGAGAATACGTTCTTGCCAGTCACAAATAAACTTTCCCAGTGGATCGATTCCGTTTGGCTTTTGCTACTGTATGTATTGTATATGCTATCTGTGGGTAATTTGTGACGCGGAACGATATTCTTTTTCGTATGATTGCCACTTTGCTCTACCTTTTAATCCATCTCAGACGCGCCGGCTACACGTTAATAAAAGTCATAATGGCGGAAAACCGTGAAAGAACTTTCATCATGATCAAACCCGACGGAGTCCAACGTGGACTTGTCGGCCAGATCATCGAGCGTTTTGAGAAGAAAGGATTCAAATTGGTTGGCCTGAAATTTGTTTGGCCCTCAGAAGAATTACTGCAAAAGCACTACAGTGACTTGGCGTCCAGGCCGTTCTTCCCTGGTCTAGTGAAGTACATGAGCTCCGGACCGGTTGTTCCAATGGTTTGGGAAGGCCTCAACGCCGTGAAGACCGGTCGTCAAATGCTTGGTGCTACAAACCCAGCCGACTCTTTACCCGGCACAATCCGTGGTGACCTCTGCATCCAAGTTGGCCGCAACATCATCCACGGGTCTGACAGTGTGGAGTCTGCTAACAAGGAAATCGCTCTGTGGTTCAGCGAAAAAGAAGTCGTCGGATGGACACCAGCTGCCGAGAACTGGGTCTACGAGTAAATTATAACCTTTCCGTTATAACCTTTCACCACGTGTAATAGGTTAATTAATGTTCTTAAGTTAATCCGTGATATATGTAACAATAAATATCTTAATTTAATGAGTGTTTATTCTTTAATGAATCGATTATACTTATCTCACGTCACATGTGTTACCTTGTCCTTGCATACGTCAAAACAATACTTCACATGTTCTAAGTAATTCTCTCGTACAAGCTCGCATTGGCAATTTGACATGGTTTCCCCAAACCAATTTACAAGTACCTAGGTAGTTTTAAAATTGACAAATTTTCGTGTGATCCATCATGTCTAGTTAGATAGATAGGTACCTATTAAACAAGCCTACTCACAGCTATTTACGCCATATTGTTATTATGAGCCCCTGTTGGGTAAGGGTTTCGGGTTCGACTCCCGGATAGGGCTGAACTCAGCAATAAATTCGCTATGTGCCGTTTAGAAACTTTCGCAAAGCTGCCCGGAGTCTGGAAGTAGGGCAATGATACACCCATGCGTCGGAGGACGTAATGTCGGCGCCTGATCTCTCGGTCGTGTCCGATTTCCTTCCCATAGGGTTGAAAAGTTAAGGAATAGGTAAAAGGTACACCAATCTCTGCGCAAATGGTTGTGCACTAAGTAATGTCATACGGCGCTGGCTGGTCTCTATGGGAACAGCCAGCCGCCCGCGGAGTGGCCGAAAAACGTCTACACAGTAGGCTAAAGAAATTAAGCTAAAAACATACTACCTATGTGATATGTGTATAAGCGCATTGATTAATACCAAGACAAGAATTAATAATTAATGCCTAATTATCGTAATTGCATCGCGGTCTTTGTGACCTGTCTGCCAGATAGGATTTATCACAACAGTTTATTAAATATTCTGCAACCAATTAATGCAATATAATTTATCTTTATAGCTAAACTAGCTTCTGCCAGCGGTTTCACCCGCATCCCGTGGAAACCTTTGCACGAACCCGGATAAAAAGTAGCCTATAGCCTTCCTCGATAAATGGGCTATCTAACACTGAAAGAATTTTTCAAATCGGACCAGTAGTTCCTGAGATTAGCGCGTTCAAACAAACAAACAAACTCTTCAGCTTTATAATATTAGTATAGATAATCTATTTGTATAGGACGTCAAGAAATACTCATACAAACGAAAGGAGTCGACTCCAAAAACACTGAATCGATTTGAAAAATGTCTTCCTCTATTGGAAAACTACACTATTCCTGAGTAACATAGGCTATATTTTATCCGGGTACTGCATGCAGTTTCTCCGGGACGCAGGCAAACAGCTTGTGGTTTTAAAAAAGACAAAAGCGGTGGAGGACGTAGTAGCAATAAAATCAAAACGACGTGATTTAGACAAAAAATTTACTATGTATATTCAATAATTAAAAAATTCCAGGTTTAACTTACAAAACGCATCACTATGATGCGGGTGCTTCTGGATGAGCTGTACTTACTACAATTTTATTCGATGTTATCTATACAAAAATAAACAATAATTGTTTAGCAGCTATACTGAATATTGTATTGCAGAGAACCTTTTACCTATAAAAAGTATTGCTTCTAATATAAGTAAGTTCACCCCATCCACTTCCTATAAATAAAAAAACTTATACTCCTCATTAGATATGCTAAAATACTAAATCACATAGGCTTCGTGACGCACCTGAATTCATTTATTTACAATACCATGATGTAAATTAAAATTACAGAAAATACAGAGAGATTGAAAAGAAATACTATGTTGCATTCCACAGCCAATAATTTTAATAGGCTAATTTGTTTTTGATAATGATAATCTTATGAAGTCAAAAATTGATTAACTGAACTCCAACTTTAAATGAACACAAATACGTAAGTCATTAATGCCGCTGCGATTGCAATAGTAAAAAGTGCCTACAATGGATTGGAAACACTACTGTATATTCAATCACCACTGAATCAAGGTTGGGCATCATTATCACAATATGGTCTTTTGGTCACCAGAGACAACATAATCAACTGACATGGTGGGATTCTCTTAAAACTGAGAGTGACTCGACTCAAAGTGACTGTTCTCCATGGTGTTCCACTTCTACCGCTGGTTGTGTGCTCTGCTGCTCACTATTTTGAGTTTGTTGTTGTTGTTGCTCTGCTTGATTTTGTTGAATTCGTGAAGGCAAAGGCGCAGTTTGTCCTATGAATGAAATTTTTGATTTTTATTTGCTGTGATATGTTTTGTTAGAAACATATTGAATTCAATTTTTATACATACCATATTTGTCGTGAATCCCCCGATGCCTTTTGAGCGCAAACCTATCCGCAAAGGCAGCCGTGCAAATGTCGCACTTGAAGGGCTTCTCTCCGGAATGCACTTTAGCATGGTTCTTGAGGTGAGCCGCTTGACTGAACGCTGATCCGCATGTCCCACATCTATTTTTAAACAATACAATTTTATATAAAATACTTAGTACATACAGGATCTTTTAGGACACCGTTGGTATGGTAAAAATAAATAAATATAAACACAACACAATGATCTCATATTTTTAATTGTCAAGGCACTCTGATATTATCAAAGCGAAAAATTGAGATTCCCAATTTTGATAACTTTTGGTGGAGAAGTTTTACCCGCGTCCATCGCACGTGCGAATATATTATCAAATAATTTACTAGAAAGTAAAAGACTGGCAACTATTGGTCACAATTTCCAAATTCATAGTTTTGCCAGACTAGATAGTGTGAAGAACATAGAAGCACATGAATATGTATTTATGCCTTTAAAATATCAAACATCGTCATCTTCCGAGCCTTCTCCCATCTACCTCGAGGTCGGGTTTCAGTTTAACCGGATGCAGCTGAGTAGGTACCAGTGTTTTTAAAATATCAAGCACTTGATGCATAATTTCGATGCAAATAACATACATTTTTCAACAGCACTTGATATTTATAAGAGCTAACATAAATACGCGACGTTCTTACTTGTACGGCTTCTCCCCAGTGTGTATGCGACGATGATTCCATAATGTAGCGTGCCGCGCAAATCCCTTGTCGCAGACCTGAGTAAATATAACACGTTATTGTACATTTCATTTAACTTTTAATAGAGTAGTATCAACCTTACACTTGCACGTGGTTTAGTTTGAGATTTTAGGAATAATGACTCTCAATATTTTAATGTGTACGATAATGTTTACAGTTGTTGGTATACAGGTAATTTATGTCACAATTATGACATCCCAGTTGTATCCCACATGTAAAGCTTTTTGAATGCAAAAATCTCCTAAACCAATGAGCAATTTAAATATAAAGGTTTGACAAAGGGAAGAATTATGGAAGGGTAAACTTAGCAACAAACTCAAATAAAACCAAAAATATAAACAACTTACTTCGCAAACATATGGTTTCTCCCCTGAATGAGTTCTTTCATGGTTCTTCAAGTGAGGTGACTGTGAGAACTGCATACCACAAGTATTACATCTAAAAGAAAATTACACATTTTTTTAAGTAGATAGTATGGGCATAAGTTACTATATTTTTTCATCAGTTCAATAACATAGCACATAATAGTGTTCATACCTGTATGGTTTTTCTCCTGTGTGTATTCTTGAATGATTCTTAAGATAAACAGCCTTAGCAAATGCAATCCCACAAATGCCACATTTAAAGTTCTTCTCACCAGAATGTAACTTTTTATGTGACCATAATGAGGAATATCTGGCAAATGAGCCCCCACAAATATTACAGTGGAATGGCTTGTCCAAATTAGCATTATTTAACTTATTCTTATTCCCACCTACAAAAATAATGCCTGAACCATTGCAGTTCTGACATTTCGTTACTGATGCTAGGTTTCTCCTTTTCACAGGATGGTGGCCAGGTACTGAAATTAATTATTAAACATAATAAAAAAAATAGATTTTAAACACTAGGAAACAGGAAACATTATAAATGCACACTAATAGTGTTGAAAGGTCATTACAAGAATTTTCTAACAAGTCCAAATACAGTGATGATACAATGTTCAATCATGAGCTTCCAGATCATATATTCCAGCACCATTATCAGATCAGTTCAACAATTATTTATTATTTGTTATGTTTATTATCATCAGAACTACATACTGCTGGAAATATTTATGAAGCTACAATCCTTGGAAGGTTAAATGATTTACCATAGTAGTTACATTACAGGTCAACCTAATAAAAGTGTGTTAAAAATTCTAGAAGACCACTTAAGCAGGACATCGCTTACTAAGTCAGACCGGCACAGACTGCCAAAGCGTTAAGTCTGCCGTTTTACATTGTGCATAAAGTATAAATAAATAAATACTACTAAACTGTACTCACAAGGTTTCTGTTGCTGTTGTTGTTGTTGCGTCTGTTGATTGGTCTGGGTGGTTGAAAGTGGATCCGCAGCTGGTTGCACGGTGCTCACCCCGGTCACTTCAAACTTAACATTGTCTTCCGCTGCTACAAATATTTGAGTCGCATTCACTGCCAAAATAAATTGTGTACATTAGTAAAAATACAGCTTTGCTAATTGCTATTTCTATTGAGTGAAAGCAAAAGTATTTAACTAAATTATATAAAAAGAAAGCTTCATCAATACTTACATTGGTTATTTCTTTGATCTACAGTATCCTGTATAATACAGTTTTCACAGCGTATTAATTTGGGTCCTTTTCTTTTGGGATTGTTTGCGATGGGTCCACCACAAGTAATACATTTCTGGATTTTTTCTATTATGACTGGTTTAGCTGCAACATAAATAAGATTGTTAATGATATCCACCAACCTTAAATATAGCCAAAAAAAGTCAAACAACATATTTTTTAGTTAATAGCAATAAAAAAATCATTTATGGATCATAGATACGAGTGATTGGTAATATAATATCCGAAAGTAGCTTGACTGGCCATTGACAATTTAGCATCCTTAAAGCCACTATAATAAAAAAAACTAGAGTAATCAGTACAACTCACTGTCTTGAATTTGTACGTGGTGTTGTTGTTGCTCAGTAGGATCAGAGGAGAGGATCTGAATGTGCGGAGGCATGGCAACATCATTGCCAGCACTTACACCCGTTGCTACCACTGTGATATTGCTATCTGTAATCACATAGAAGTCTCTTATTAAAAACACAAAGTGAGATACCATGTAATTTCTTAACATTTCATGTTGCTGATATTTTTATTGTTAAATTATATAGCATTATAGTTGTTATTACATAAAAATAAAGAGTTCTGAATAATTACCTGTGTCTTGAGCATGTATCCTTTTATGAGCATTAAGTAGAGTGAGGTGCCCAAACATGAGACCACAAACATCGCATTTGAAGCTAATATTGGATATTGTATTCTGGATTCCATTTGGAGCGATTTGCATTTGATTCACTAATGCATAGTTGTAGGAGAATGGCTGGGCTATGTAGCAAGTCTTATCATCACTTGTAGTAAGCTGTGTTATGTTTACTCCGCTGGTAACATTACCAGCACCGGTTGTGGTGCCTGTCCCAAGTTTGCCAATCATGTTGACATTAGTTGTATAACAAAATGTTGGAAATTCCTGTAATAGCAAACAAATAAGATTTAGAAAGCATGTTCAAACAGATTATTTGAACTATAAATTAGAAATAGGGGTAAACATTCAAAAGGGTGAATGAACTTAGCTTTTCTTCCTAACACATCATAAGCATCATAAAGCATCTTCTCAGAAATTATGATTGAGTGAAAGAGCTATAAGCATTTTACATTGATCAGCTTTTGAGTTTTATAATATGCAAAAGCAACAACAAAGCCATGAAGAGTCTTTGTTTGCTAGCCATAATATTTACGACTATGGCACAATTGCAATGTTTTACAATCGATTTTTGGAATGTAATGTGTGCCAGAAAATTGTTTCAAAACATTCTGAAAATTGGTAGATGTTCAGTGTGTTATATACAGAGAGATGTTTAGGTTATGTATACAAATACAAAATATATTTATGTACCTGTTGTTGTTGAGTTTGTTGAGCATTCTTTTGCTGAACGTTTTCAATGTTTTTGCCTTGAGACTTTTGAGTCGGATGCTCTTGATATTGCAGCGTCGGCACTGTGCCGGTTTGTACTGTGTTCGTAGTGAACATATCGACACACCAATTATTTCATCACACACTTTCAATCAGCTGCACATCGTATAAATATCTGTTAGAACATAAATGATACATTTTATGTTTAAATTCTTCATTACGCGTTTGTCAAAAGCGCGGTTGATTGTATGTGAAAGAGAAACTCAAACACAAAGTGCGAAGGTAACGGGGAATATTTCTTATCAGTCTACTCTACTCGTAAAAAGATCATTCGTAGAAAGGCAGTGTCTCCTGAATAGTCGATATATGCAAGAAAAGGATGACGGAATATCCATACGCGCTACGAGTAAACGGACCGACGGACGCCATTGTACTCGAACAAGAGGTGAGACGCGGTCACGATTAGAATTAAAAAAATTGAACAGGAAATGATAAGGCAAAACTCACAAATGCTAACCTGATTATAACTTTCAAAGATTACTTTAAAGTAATTTGGAAAGCTTATTAATTGCAACAGGATTCAGATTATTTTATTTCTGTCTCACTTTCTTGCTCAATTCTCCATCTCACGAAAGAAATGAAATGGCGATACAATACAAATAAAATGGCGGCTATTTCAAGGGTTGAGGGGTGTGCGGTAGGAGGGGCAAGCAATAGAGTATAGAAGTGATCGAAACTATTGCCAGCACAAAAAACGTTGTTTATGAACTAGGCCTCGATAAAAATTAAAAGTATGAAATTACATTCGTCCTTTTTGATCTTGCTGTTATTTTTGAAGTCATTGAGAATCCTAGTTTTCGACCAACTCTATATGACGGCTCATAACATAACACACTTGAAACACGTTCTAGTGATACCGCCTTTCGCTCACCCCTGCCACTCGCAGATAATAACTGAAATGGTTCTTCACTACATAAAACAAAGCCGCTTTTTCTGTCCCGTTGTCCCTTTCCCCTCGCTTAAATCTTCAAAACTCTTTCAAGCGGTTTTTTAAATAGATAATGTGATGAAAGATGAAGGTTTATAATATTTAAAACACCATAAAATAAATAGTGGGGAAATATTCTTACCCCGTTCGAAGCCGGAGCGGGTCGCTAGTGCTGCCATAAGGTTTGGTAAGAATACGGTAATGACTCTATTCCTGTTAGTTTTCGAATTTCTCTGTACTAATAAAAATTGGCCTAAATCATATTTACAATTCTACAAAAAATATAATTAGTAAATCAATATTAGTACTTATATAAAAAAGAGGAAACATTGTTTTGTTTGTTTGTACCGTAAAGGCTCCGAAACTACTAAACTGACTTGAAAAAATCCTTCATAGAAAGCTATATAGGTACTTAGGGTTGATTTATATTAGGCCGGGCCGTGCCGTGCCGTGTCCGGGGCGTGCCGTGTACGTGGCTCGTACGGGGCACGGATGAAGTAAAAGCCCGGACACGGCCCGTCCGGGCCACAAACGACGCTCGTCATACAAAATGTATGTAACGTTTCACATCCGTGCCCCGTACCGGCCTAATATAAATCATCCCTTACCCTTAGGTAACAGGCTTTATTTTCTCCCGGTAACGGCAATAGTTCGCACGGGATCAGTTACTATATCAATATCTCTCTTGTTCGTTTAGTTTACGATTATATCCGTCTTACCACAAAAAGTTTTAAACGTCAGTTTATGCCTTGTCTAAAAAAATGTCAAATTATGACGTTGACATATGGTTCATTTTGCAGCCAAAATTTTATTAGACAAGTGTAAAACAGGGGTTAAAGTTTTTGTAGTAAGGCAATATCTGTTTACCACTGAAATCAATGCGGTTCATAGTAAATACTAAAAAACAGGAACTCGAGTTTAAAATAAACTCAATACTTTAAGCGCAGGTTCTTCTGCTGTATTAGGTGATCGACCGGGCGCGGGTTCGATTCCAGACAAGTACCAATGCAATTTTTCTAAGTTTGTATGTACTTTCTCAGTATACCTTAGACACCAATGACTGTGTTTCGGATGGCACGTTAAACTGTGGGTCCCGGCTGTCATAGAACATCATTGGCAGTCGTTATGGGTAGTCAGAAGCCAGTAAGTCTGATACCAGTCCAACCCGGGAAACCCAATACCAAGGGGTAACTGGGTTGAGGGGGTCAGATAGGGCAGTCGCTCCTTGTAAAGCACTAGTACCCAGCTACATCCAGTTGGACTGGAAGCCGACCCCAACATAGTTGGGGAAAATAGGCTCGGGGGATGATGGTGATAGCAACTTTATAAGTATTTCAAGTACATTGACAAACAAAGGTGTTACATCTATTATGATCTAGAGGGTAGGTCGGACTTTTCCAAATAATAACAATAAATAAATAAATAAATAAGTAAATTGTGTTTATAAAAGCATAGGTATATTTACTAATAAATAATATAGTACAACTTATCATCTTACAGCGATTGTACTTACTAGAGACAGAGTTTTGACATTTGCTTCATACAAGTTTAGTCTAATTCTAGTCTTAAATACATAAATCAGTAGATAAAGTAACTATTGGTTAAATTAATCTTAATTATTTTACTAACACTAATACCATAGCGGTACATTTTAATAAATTAATTATCTAATTAAATTCAACATAATAATGTTATATAGATCGCAAGCTGGAGGGTAGTCATATTTTTCTAATCTAGACACACGGCAGTGTGTCCGCCAAGTTCGAGCAAAAAAAAGCGACACACCGGCCGTGGGTTATATTACACGAACCATTTCGGGCCAAATTCTACCCCCCTATAACTCAAAATATATTTTATTTACGCATATCAAATTTCTAGTATCTGTAGAGACCCCCTCAACAACCATCATTAAAAATAGTTACTTTTTAATGATGGTTCTTGGCAAGTTTTCACACACCTTGTTATAAACCTACTAAACGCAATGAATCAAGTATATAATTTTATATTAAAACTTGCCAAGTAACATCATTAAAAAGTAACTATTTTTAACTGAGGTATATGTATGGAACTTGGTACTTATTCAGATCTCACTTCTTTTATAGGCGAAGCATTCCCATATTATCGAACTTGGCAGCCTTTCACATTTTTGTTTTGGGTGGGTATCTATTACAGTTATCGGCACGGATATCGAGCCATGACCTTCACCTGCGCAGAAGCGATTTACTGCCTTATTGCCTTATGCGTACGGGTGCGCAAAGCGATCCCCACTCTTCCGCCGAGAGCCCAATATCCGTGCCGGTATCTGTAAGTTCATATTAAGCGACAAAGTACTTCAATACAATGTATGGATCAGCGACATTTCTTTCTATATCATCAACTATATTAGAAATTCGATTACTCCAATTTTGACATGTTTCTTTTTTTATTTTCTCTAGGAGATTGTGATCAGAGCACCAAAAGTTCTTAATAATTCCCAATGCCAAGGCGTCCCTTAATTTTTTTAACATGTGAATTACCAAAAATGTTAAAGAATTCTTTGACCAAAATTTATCATCGTTTTCTACAACTTCCCATAAAAATAATGTCTTTATGAAATAACTAGCTAACTTATTAAATCCTTGGACATCTCTAAATAGTTTCAAAAGTTTCAATGTACCTTTAAGGTTGTTAGTTTTGTCAGTATAATATCTTTCCTGATAGGGAAAAGCCAACCTCCAGCTAAAATTAGTATCACTCGGCTTTGGTACTGCAAAATAATGAGCTTTTTTCGTCTGCTTGACTTTGTTGAAATCGATTTTGGAATTAAAAGGTTTTTTAGGAAGTTCAAAGGCTAAGGTTGGTACTAAATCGACATCTATAACATAATCGTCCTCCACATATATCTTGATAGTATTAGCAGGGCCAGACATCTTGTATAGAATCTTGAAGTATTTATCTTGTACTTTTAAAATTCTTTTGCCATCTTCTTGTGGTAATGTATCGAGCGCGGCGTCTACTACGCTTTGCATCCAGGATCTGAAACCAGTTACCAAAAGACGATGTGATCGGTCGCACCAGATTTCAGTCTTTTTGAAGCCTTTAATGGCGGTAGCTGGGGTTTTTGATAGTCTGCGAAACTCTTCAGGCATTATTATACTCGTGTAACCATTTTGGGTGTCACGGGCATCTAATTCAATTTTACTATAGTTAACGTGAAAAGTTAGAATAACATTTATATCGTATTCTGTTGGTTGGCCGACGCGCATTCCATCAAAGAAGCTTCCTAAATATTCTAACTTTGGGTTCATACTACTGAATAAGCTATCACATTTACGCATTATATTCAAGAATTCCTGCAGCACTTTATTAAGAACAGAGTTATTGTCCCTTCTTTCTCTCCGTTTTATTCGCACATGTCTTCTGGTCACCTGCTGGAAGATTTTCTCCATCTTTACTCGGTGATTGTGACGCTGACCGCGCCGGCTACTCTCACTGTTCGTCATGTTTCTGAAAAAAATTATGAAAAGTATGTAAGAAGTCAGTCTTTCCTAGTTTAATTAGAGATTTCTCAGCAAAAAATAGTCCCAGCTTTAAAGTACGATTACTACTTCAATAAAGTTTTATTTTTTACATTTAAGTTACGTTTATTTCAGTAAGGTAGGTATTCTATTCATACTCCAGGTAAATAAATTGTGTACTCAATGCATTTTTAAAACGGGAAATTAATCATAGACGAATTAGGCAATGATAATGGAAATGTATTTATAATAATTTTTACAAGGTCCTAAGTAAATCAATTATGCAAGCTAAAATATGAGGTTTTTTTTGTCTACTAACATTAGTTTTTTTCCTGATAAATTATCACACAAAGGATGTCATAGGGAAGATAAAGCGATTGAACCAGTAAAACAACAAGATATTTTAGGTATACAAATTGATACCAAAGAGCCTTATTTGTGGCAGTAGGTATTCAGTTGCACCTTGTGCTATGGTACACAGGTACCTACATACATCTTGAGGGATAAATTAACTTCCCTGGGCCCCGATTCTCCTAAGTTAATAATGTCAAAATCGAATAGAAATCGAATCGCAATATGATCGTAATAGCAGTTTTAACCATATCGGGCATTCTGCTACTAATAAAAGACCAATCGTATTCGATTGACATTTGATTGGTGTGCGATTGGTCTGCTATTTTGATGATTTTGGTCTATACGGTAGTTTGCTGTACAATCATTTTGCAATCGTAAATCATTTGCAGACAAAATGATTCATTATTGAATGACAGAAAAGGATAAAAAGGCTTATTTCAAAGAAAAAATAGCGGAATGCCACATACGCTTCAATCGTAATCGAGTCGGGATTGGATCTCAGTCGAATCGAGTCGAACGTCAATCGAAGGTCGCTTAAGTAAAATTAGGAGAATCGGGCCCCTGAAGTAAAAAGAAGTTGCGAGAACTTGTGTGCATTCATTTGTGCGTCTCAGTGCATTCGACATTTGCGCTAGCAAGGACTTAACCCTAAATAACACACTTCACTTCAAACTAATATTAATTTGTTTTGTTCACTTCGAAAGTTCAAATAACTCGGTAGGTACACACAGATTAAAATTACATTTATGTTTTTGAATACTTTATATGGACCACTTACCTACTCAAACCAAAGGCACAATTCACAAGGCTAAATGAGCCAGTTGAGAAAACCTAGATAAAAATAAATCCACTACTGACTCAGCAAAGGTTATAAATAGCTAGTATGAAAGAGTATCGTAATATTATGAAGAATTACTAATTTTGCTGTGCGGGAAATAAACGATAGCGACTACGCGGGTGTAATATAAACACAACACTGAAGTAATTATACCTACGAGCCTCTTCTCTCGTAAACGCGATAGTGCCAACTTCACGACTTTTGTTTGCGGGAAATCCCCGTATTACGACTACCTACTAGCTAAAGTGTTACAAAGTTATTAAAAAGGATGTCATTGGTAGTTAGTGTTATATGTAGGTATGATAACTACGGGGAAATACCTACATACATAGTGGTCATATTAGCTCTATGGATTGTATTTGTAAATAGTTTTTCTTTCAGTGAACAGTGTGCTTGAAATAGAATAAATGTAAGAAGTGATTGCTATTTTTTGTTTTCAATATGGCGTTAAATATAAAGTGTTGTTATTATTTATGATATTTTCTCCTAACGTGTAAGTTGTGAGACAGTCGATATTTACAGGCTCTAGAATATTTGATTAATGGTATTGTTAAGTCAAAGAGCCAGCCAGCTGTGTGATTGAATGGCTATTTCCACCTACTGGCTGTGACATATCCATATTTTCAAATATTAACACTACTTCAGTGCTTTTTTGTGATTGAAACTAAACTTTTCCATACCAATATATCAGACTAGCTTCTGCCAGCGGTTTCACCCGCATCCCGTGGGAAGTACTTGCCGTACCGGGATAAAAAGTAGCCTATAGCCTTCCTCGGTAAATGGGCTATCTAATACTGAAAGAAATTTTCAAATTGGACCAGTAGTTCCTGAGATTAGCGCGTTCAAACAAACAAACAAACTCTTCAGCTTTATAATATTAGTATAGATGTGTGCAGCTTAGGTCAAATATCCAATTACCTACCTATGATTCAGTTACTTCAGAGACTGACTCGGATTCAAATCTTGTCTTGAAATTATCAATGGCCTCTTGTAATGTCTCAAAATTTACTGGTTCTATGCTCTCATCAACTTCTTGCTTTGGGTTTTGAAGATCATGCCCTGTGGAGGAAATAACTCAATAAGTCATTTCTTGGTTAGAAATTATGGTTGGCAGAATACATAGTTTTTCACAAACAGGAAAAATGCAAAGCAAAAGTAAGTTTTTTTCCTTTAAGTCATTGTGAGTAATGGGCATGAAACTGGAATGATGGATGGATTGTGTGAAAGTCAATATAGCTTGAAATAATGTTACTTGGGAGATGACAACAGATAGAAGAGTTAGGAAAGAGAAAAACATGCTGTGCAACCCCAAGTTTATAAGGATGGCACGTCAGAATGATGATGATGATAATACCTTCTTTTGGAGTAACATATGCATGTTCCATGCTCAATAACTTTCTTGTCTTGCAGACATACTTCAAATTCTTTTCAGGCAGCTTATCAAATAAAGGATCCTCAGATTTAGCATCTAAATCTTCTTCAAAAAACATGTAGGTGCCTAGAGCATTTTCATACTTTCCTAATTAAAAGCAAATATCATATTAAGTACTGGAGTTTCAAGATTATAAAATATATTGTTGTGAACTTATAAAATTTAGTGGAACTTCTGTTTGTGTAAGTGATTCTTTTGTCGTTACTTGTATTATAATGTACATGAGTGAGTGCAGTACCTGTAAAAAACGTATCATCCATTTGAATGATTGGATTTTTTCCATTAACTCCTAGAACATGTACTGAGCGATACTTTTCAATATTCACTGCATCTTCTAGCTCGGCATAAACCAAAAACTCTTCTTCCGAGTCAGTTACTTCTTCATGCATGTTTTTATAACTCAATCAATTGTGTTTCTAGTCAAGTCTAGGTCTCAGCCGAATAAATTAATTAAAAATACAAATAAATAAATATTACAACGCAATTTGAGGTTATAGACAATTGACATCACAGAACATCTATACTCATTGACATATTGCTGTTTTTTTCTTTTGGTTGGTGGGAGGTTGTCAGTGTCAGTGGTGGAGTGGGTGTGAAAAGCTAGTGTTGCTTTTTATCGACATTAGATTATCATCTGCTTTAACTTATAATAATATAATTATTTAAAGAAATGCTTAATAATATTGAATTCAATTCAAGTTGCAACATTGAGTAAAATTTGTCACTTTACATGCTTATTCATTAAGACACGTAAAACTAATTTTCTGGCTTTTACTACTATTAAATAAAGTCGGCTAGCAAATATTGTATCATAAGAAGAAGGTGGTCTGCCAGTCTGATGTGTGTTTATAAATAAGAAAAAATTTTATGTATTCTAATCGAATCAACTATTCTGTCAAAAAAATATCGAAATCGACAAAGAGAATCGACAATAATAGAAGCGAATTAGCTTTTAACATCACTAGTAAGTACAGCAAGGCACGCACGGAGCAAGCAAAGCAGATAAATTTTCGTATACATATTCATTTATTGTGAAACCAGTGATATCAGCTGCGCAAAAATGTCTGACTGGGATACAGTCACGATACTCCGTAAAAAACCACCAAAAGCATCTGCTCTGAAGACTGAACAAGCGGTAAATGCGGCACGCCGTCAAGGCCTTCCAGTTGAAACTCAACAAAAGTATGGAGCTGGAACCAATAAACAACACGTTACCACAAAAAATACGGCTAAACTCGACCGAGAGACTGAAGAATTACGTCATGAAAAAGTACCCCTTGACCTGGGAAAGCTTATAATGCAAGGAAGACAATCTAAAGGCATGAGTCAAAAAGATTTGGCAACTAAAATATGCGAGAAACCTCAAATTGTTAATGACTACGAAGCCGGTCGTGGCATTCCAAACAACATAGTTCTCGGCAAGATAGAAAGGGCAATTGGAATAAAACTACGAGGAAAAGAACGTGGCCAGCCGCTACAGCCTCCTGGAGGAAAGAAATAACGGATTCCCTGGGAGGCGAAGACTTAACTCCGATTTGTTTATTGCATAATTATAATTCTATCTCATTTTTGCTGTTGAATGTGTTCTTTATATAATGTATACTTACAAAACTAACTAACAAAGTAAAATGATGTAAGCATTTATTTTCCTCTGGAATGTTCCATCTGTGATGTGTGATGTGTTACCACCAAGGAAAAAATGTTCACATTGAATTGGAGATAGTGGTGAAGTGGTGATGTGATATGCAATAAAATAGCTATTTATGATTGTTCTATCTTTTATTTAATTTGTCTTCAAACACGATGTTCAAAAGTTTTTAGGTTATAATTTTCATATGTCTAATGTCATTTCAGTCAGTCAATTTCGTATTATTTACATTTATCAGAATAATTTATTAGAACACATCTTATATGTTTAGCACAAAAGGTCAACGGAAAACATAAACCATATCGAATATTGCAATTTCCCTTGATTAAAGCTTCATAGAAAGAAAGTTCGGATTCAATAACAAAAGGACAAAATCACATGTGTTGCAGCTGTTGTGCAATAAGTTTCATTAATTGCAACATTATCTATTGTTGGTTGATTTGATCGTGTGCGTAACACAGAAGTGTTGAGGGAAGCCAATGTAGGTGGCATTGAAGCATACCTCATGAGGAGACAGCTTCGTTGGTGCGGGCATGTACTGCGCATGCCGGATACTAGAGTGGCCAAGCGCATCCTCTTCTCCGAGTTGCAGGAGGGCAAGCGGAAACGTGGCGGTCAGCTGCTGCGATACAAGGATGTGCTGAAGCGCCACATGAAAAGCTGTTCCATTGACCCGTCTCAGTGGGAGAATCTGGCATCCAACCGCAGAGACTGGAGAAGCCGCGTTAAAGCCAAAGTCTTTGACTTTGAAGCACGCCGGCTTTCTGAGTTGGATGCCAAACGAGATGAGTTGAAAGCTCGACCACCTGTAGCTATCAACTACAACTTTGTGGCTGGTACCCTGACATGTCCGCAGTGTGCGCGGACTTTCACGCACAAAATTGGATACTCCAGCCACATGAGAGCACACGCACGCCATTAGGGTCGAAGTGGTCGCCGTTGCCGAAATCGGCGTGGAAGATTATTATCTATTGTTGTGTAAAATAGCTACGGCTGGATGCACTTTCCCAATTTTTTTACTCAAGCACAAATTGAATAAGTATAATTGTCCAGAAATATTTTCGTAGCAGATTCCAAGTGATAGGTAACCTTTGCCGATGCTGATAACGATTGTTTACATCTTTAGTTAAACTAAGATCTTTTAGGTACCTTCTATATTCTATAACATATCAAAACATCATGTTGTAAAACAGTATAAAATAACTTTTTCAATACTTTGTTTAACGAATGTACCCTCTGTGTAGGGTAGATTTTTTTTTTCAAATAGCTGAATCTATAAATTCTTTAGGTAACTTATTAATCAAAAAGTTATCATTATTCCAGTAGTCCCAATGTGGTATGGTATTTCTATGCACGGGTCCGATTCCCAGACGACGGGCGTAATTCACTTTTTGGGGCTCTAGAAACACAAAGCAGACCGGAGTCTGGAAGTTGGTGAAATTGGTGGTGTAACACGAATATAAGTAAACCCGGGACTCGGGGAGCCAGTATATGTTAATTTTGCCATATGAGAATGCACCTGTGTTTTACGTACGCATTCATTATTCAACTCCATGAATAAATAACCTATGGCAATACAAAAGGGGAAACTTTTTTTGTATGTTTGTATCCTAAAGGTTTCAAAACTACTGAATTGATTTGAGAAATTATTTGACTGTTGGAAAGCTACACTCTTCCCGAGAAACAGTACCTCGGTAGTCGGTACCAGCAATAGTTCTCACTTGTGAAACCGCTGGAAAACGGTTAGTGATTTTATACAAACTATATTATATCCGGGTGTGACTTTTGATGGGCCGTGTGTGAAAGGGAATGCCTGAGTACTTCATGCTGCTGCTACGTAAGAGTTGTCTATCTGAAGAAAATGAATGCATCTGTAAAAAAATAATAGAAGAATAGAATAACTCGCAACAAAAGGCTGCTAAATGGACAGTAATTTAGGCAGTTTGCAACTGCATTTTAGTTCATAAGTGCTGCATTACTTTTACTGCGATTTTGTTATGTTAAAATGGGTTGGCGCCTGTTGGGCTGCGCTCGGTGTACGGTCAACTGGACTATGGCGCCGTAACCACTGAACATTTTGAACAGTTTTTTTATTTACATAAGAATTTTGGAGTCTTCAGTAGAAACTAAGGTTACTTCCATACTTGTTTGTACGTATATTAAGAAAGCAAAGGTGATGGTAACATTAAAAAAAAATAACGTCGTTTGTTGTTAAATGTCAATGTCAATTTATATAAATGTTTACAACGGAGACAGTTTACTGGTGTATCGCAAAAGAAATAACCTCACATATTTTCTAATCTCGACCTTTTTATCCTGTTTCTGACTCATTTGTTTATTGCTTATTAAATTTCACAAGTGCAAATATCAATATATAATCAAACACTATAATTTTCTCAAGTTATGTGTTAAGAAGCTGAAGTGTTTTGTGTTGAAAAATATTTTGAAAACACAGGATGGCTTTTTCGTTTGGAACTCCTAGTACTCAAAGTTCAACTTTTGGAGCTGCAGCGAAACGTAAGTACATTCTGAATATTGAAAGTTTTATCAAGGAAATGAGTACCTGATTCCTAATTATTCATACATTTCAGCTACCTTCTCCTTTGGAGGTGGTGCAACGACTACTACCAGTTCTGCATTTGGTGGGTTCGGAACTCCGGCCACTTCAACAGGATTTGGCTCATTTGGTGCACCAGCAACAAGTACCGGTAACAATTGCATTATTGTACCTATAACTTGTGACAACAAGCTGTACAACTTTATAATAGCAAAACATCAAAAGAAAGTCTTGTTATTTTCATAATTCATATTTATTTACTAACTATACTATGTTTTAAATAAAATAATCTAATGCACAGTTGTGTGAATATTTTACAAGAAATAGAGATTTTTATATTTATGAATATTTATCAAATCATAACAAGAATATTGATTTTATTTCACAGCCACACCATTTGGAGGGTTAGGAGCAACCCCGGCTTCTACAGCCCCTTCTCTGTTTGGCGGCACAGGCTTTGGGACAACTGCTGCTAAACCTACAACAGGTACTATATTCCCAGCTAGGCGTATTGTTTGAATATAAGTTATGCATGAACACAAGAATATACAAATAGCAACACAATCACATTTGAAATATGATTAATTGTTGCCATAGATCAAATTGGAGTTTCAAATAAATGATACTAATTGAGCCTCCATTACCACAATTATTGGAGGTAATACAATAATAAGAATAAAATTTAGTTATATTTTTGACGTTCATAAGTTCTTGTAAAGGCCTAAATGAAATAAATGATTTGACTTTGATTTTTGCAACACATTTTTTTGTATGTTTATTTGTCCTTCAGGTTTTGGAAACACCTCTTTTGGGGCTAATACATTTGGCACCACACCAGCATTCGGAAACACATCATTTGGCAGTGCTGCCCCAACATTTGGTAGTGCAGCACCAACATTTGGTACCAACACTCTTGGTGCTAATACATTTGGAAATACTTCATTTGGTGCTGGCGGTGGCTTTGGTTCATCATTCGGTGCCAAACCTGGTAATACTGGATTTGGTGGTTTTGGTAACACTCTTGGATCAGCACCTCAATTTGGACAGGTACTTGAACTTTATAATAATGGATTCATAAATAAATTGAATGTTTACAAATAATTAGTTAGTTAAGGCCTCAAATAAAGTGATAAATGTAATAGTACAATAAGTAGTAGTAAGTAATAATAAATGGTGTCCTAGCCGATTGTCGGCCACAGCGGCTATGCCCAAATAAGGAGACCAGCCAGCTGCACAGGACATGTTATAGTGCTCAATCATTTGCGCAGACATAGGCGCCCTCTATTCCTTTACTGTCATATCCCGTTTGGACGACATTTGGCCGCAAGCACAGAGATATCAATTCAATTCAATTCAATTCAATGTATTTATTTGTGAGCATAGGTATACAGATAGGTCTTAAAATTAAACATGTTAGAGCTCTATGTTCTACCAAATGGAATTGGTGTACAAATAATTTTAATCCTATTGAGTTTATATAAAATCATAGTGTTTCTATTTTATCATTTAGAAATATTTCAACTGAGTAATATGCCTTATCAAGGACAACAGGTGGACCCTCCTCACTACAAACTGGAATGGTCCAAAAGGCAAAAGAAGAGTTGGAAGACCTAAAAAGCGTTGGGCTGATGACATAGCTGGGATTGCAGGGCCCAGTTGGCAGACTGTCGCCCTCAATAGAGATAAATGGAAGAAGATGGAGGAGGCCTATACCCATATGGGATCCATTTTTTAAATCAAAAATTAAAACAAATAATAATTAACATAATACTGTAAAGAAATGGAAATAAAAAGGCTTTAAATAAAATAAAAAATAATAATATGCCTTATCTATTAGAAATGTACTTAATCTACGTTTAAAAATACTAATATTCTGTTCAGTTCTTATACTTTTTGGAAGTTTGTTATAAATTTTTGGAGCCATTGCAAAAATACTGTTTTTATAAAATGTAGTCTTAGACCTTATTACATGTAACTGATCACAACGACGTTGACTGGTTACTTGGTCAAATTTATTTAAATTATTTTTTACAAACATGCTTGTTTCGTAAATGTATAGTGAGGGCATTGTTAATATTTTTAAATTCTTAAAATGCATGTAGCAACTGTCGGTAGATTTTAGATTGCAGATAGCTCTAATGCACCTTTTTTGACACTTGAACACCATTTCTTTACCCATTGCGTTTCCCCAAAACATAATTCCGTACCTCAACGTCGACGCTACTAAACCATGATACGCCATTAATACTGTTTTTCGGTTTGCCGTTTTATTTAACATATGCAGAGCATAAGAGTATTGGTTTAGTTTATTGCATACTTTGTCTATATGTATATTCCATTTTAGCGTATTTTCTATATTTAGTCCCAAAAACTTAGTAACATTAGTCTCATTAATAATTTTGTCATTGTATTTAATATTTAAATTTAATTTATTATTTAGTTGTTGTTGAAATTTCATTAATACTGTTTTTTCTAAATTTATAACTAGATTATTATTTATTAGCCAATTAACAACCGAATCAATATTAGAGTTAATATCTGCCTCCAGTGAATGTAAGTCGTTACTATTAAAAAGTAGGGTACTGTCATCTGCAAACATTGTCATGGGGTATTTTGATGACATTGGGAAATCATTAATGTAAATAATAAACAAAGTCGGGCCAAGCACACTTCCCTGCGGTACTCCGTAAGTTACCGTTCTCTGGTTAGACTTATACGTAATTTCGTTATTTTTACAAATTCTACTAATAAATGTTATTTGTTGTCTGTTACGAAGGTAGGATGCAATTAAGTTCAATACATTTCCTCTTATTCCGTAAGAATTTAGTTTGTTTATAAGTATTTTGTGATCGACGCGGTCAAAAGCCTTTGACATGTCCATGTATAGTGCAATAGCAGGTAATCTCTTATCTACTCTACTGCTAACTGTATGCAGGAAATCATAAATGGCCATGTCAATTGACTTGTTTTTTCTAAAGCCTTTCTGGTTATCAACAAATAAATTATTGTTCTCAAAGTATGCAGTGAGTTGGTTGTTAATTGCTTTCTCAAATATCTTAGAGAAAATCGGTACTAAAGCTATAGGTCTATAGGAAGTCATGTTTTCTCTGTCATCCTTTTTAAATAGGGGTTTTATTATGGTTATTTTCAATTCTTCTGGAAAAATACCGTGTTCAATGCTTAGATTAATATTAGATATTAGTCAATACTTTTTCATTAGATTTAATTTTTAATATAGGTTCATTAGGTGTATTGTTTTTGTTTTTTCTGCTATTAATAACTTTCCATGTTGCTTTACAAAGATTTTGTGCCGAATTAATAAATCGACAATTATGAGCTCTTTGCGTGAGATCGATTACTTTCTTAAGACGGTTAGAGAGATTTTTGAAGTTAGCTTTATTTTCGTTAGTAGGTGTTTTTCGGTATTTCCATAACAGTTCTCTTTTTCTTTTGCTACATATCTTAAAACCGCGACTAATCCACTTTGGTTTTACTCTGGTCGATATTTTTACTCTTACATTAGGAAAGCATAGATCATACAGTAATTTAAACCAATCATAGCCAGGCACAGGAATTACCTTAATGTGCTAAGTAGTAGTAACTAATGGATGTAAAGCAACAAACATTGTGTACAGCAACAACAGCAGCAGCCCCAACAGCAGCAGGGTCCGTCGTCAGCACACGAGGCGCTGGTCGCCGCTGTCTTCAACTGCTGTGTATTCGGAGACGAGCGTGACCAGGTCCTCGCTAAGTGGAACCTCATACAAGCTCAATGGGGCACTGGTGAGTAGTATATTAAGCATTTATGTAAAACGTAAGAACATTTATTACTGTAGAATGTAGTTGTAGAATTTTGGCGATTTCCTATGACGTGTAAGTACAAGCAAACTAATTTTTTAAACGAATGCAATAAACCAATGTAAAGGTACGTTTTGGAAGCAAACTGCCGACTGCAACTGCTGTCCATGCAGCGACTGAATGAAATCAGGCGATATCTGAGGGCGACTGCACATGCTGCTTCCGCTTCGATCCGAAATAATTTAATGTAGATCCATGCACGTGCGGTCGGCAGTTGCAATATTAAGAAATCTTGTGTTATCAAAGAAACTTGAGCTTGCATACCTGATATTGCTGATCAACATCTTACACATATATTATTTTTCTATTTTCGTCATCTATTAATATTATTTTTGCAGGGCAAGCTTATTACAGCCGGAATGCGCCTCCTTTAGAGCTCAACGAACAGAACCCATTGTGCCGGTTCAAGGCTGTCGGCTACTCCCGCCTCGGAGGACGAGAGGACAAGGATGGACATGTCGCCATGTTGTTTAATAAACCTGAACAGGAAATCAAGTACGTATTGCTAGACAGCTGTCTTACTAAAACTGCTTTTTGTACCTGGTTTTGCGAGAGAATTTGTATTCTTGGATAACAAAATGCACTGCAACTATCTACGGGGCCCCAGTTATTTCCCTACATAGTGTAAAGTGTTCGGTTTCGTAGTTGAAATTAATTTAAACAAATCAATGCACTTTTATATTAAGAAATTACTTATTTATAGTTTCTATCTTGAACACTTCCTAAATAGTATTAAATTTCTTTTTACAGAAATAATCAGCAAGCATTGACTACATCTCTACATAGTTTGTTGGGAAATAAACCGAATTTGGCTGTCAACGTAGAATGCGTTAAAGCTGTGTCGGAAAGCAAGAGTCAGGTTTGTTTGTAGTTCTTGTAATTACTGCCAAATTATTACCTAAATAACGCTTAAAGTTGAAACAATTTGTACTCACCATACGGTATACAGGGTCGTCTACGAAGTGTGAATGAAAAAACTTAAAGTTGTCATAATTTTGTACATTTTGACTGTTGCGCAGTCATTAAGCTGATTGCATCGAAATTAAATATGCCAATTTCATTCTGCATTCGTGTTTCATTTTATGTTCACTCATTTCATTTCGAGTGACGTGAGTTGTCGAATGAAAAGTGATGATGCAGCATCAGATATAAGCTTTAGAAGCCAACTTGATATCTTCTCCATTCATCGTGTCTTTTCATCCTACTATCGCGATGTCACCTTACGGCCGTTCCCAATATCTCTGGTTTTGCTTACTAGAGATAGGATTTTGACATTTCTGTGTGGGGCTAATATCAAAATTCTTTCTCAAGTAACTTAATAGATACAATATTAGGAAGGGCTGTTACTTATTTAAGCATGCCATGTGCTCAGGTGGTGATATACGTAGTGGACAAAGGCGCGGGCGGGTCCCACGTCTCTGCGTCGGAGCTGGGCGCGTTCCTCAGCGCGGGTAACGCACGTAACGCGCTGACCGGAGCTGGCTGTGCCTCCGTGTCACCCGTCACTGCGCCCTCCCAGCAGATGCTTACGCAGTACTTGCAGACCGCGCCGCCTGGTATGTGCCGTACTCCATGTCTATACTAATATTATAAAGCTGAAGAGTTTGTTTGTTTGTTTGAACGCGCTAATCTAAGGAACTACTGGTCCGATTTGAAAATTTATTTCAGTGTTAGATAGCCCATTTATCGAGGAAGGCTATAGGCTACTTTTTATCCCGGTACGGGAAGTAGTTCCCACAGGATGCGGGTGAAACCGCTGGCAGAAGCTAGTTCATTCATATTTATATAATTAATTTGCGTTCCATAAGTTTTACAGGCTTACAGCTAAGGACAATTGTGGACCCTGTGAAGGCACAGCAACATTGGGCATTTAATGCCAGTATATAATTTAGATCCTAAATTATATACTGGCATTATATACCCCGAAAATCGATCTCAGTGGCGTGCACTTGGAGAGGCCTATGTCCAGCAGTGGACTGCTATAGGCTGATGATGATGATGATGATGATGATATAATTTAGAATAAGATAAATGAAAATTCTTATATTTACCTTATTCTAAATTAATTATTATTGTTGCAATACTTCTTACTTCGTTCCGTTTCCGTTTGTCAGCGTATCGTAGATAACCTAAAGGACTTTAACTGTTTTTTTTAGGTATGGACATGCGGTTGTGGAAGCAGGCGCAAGCTGACAACCCAGATCCCGAAAACTACATTCCTGTGCCTATTATCGGATTTTCTGAGGTACATTATTTTTATAGTTTATACATGCTACAGGTTTAAAATAAAACTATTTCGGGTGGTCCTTATTTTAGATTTAGACTGTCTTTCTTGGATATATTACGTATAGTCTATCAAGAGTAAGTTAACTCCTATGGTTATTATTATTAAGATTTCTTTACTGTTATTACAACTGAGCTATTTGCATTCGTACGTGTTGAACTTTCTTTTTTAATAAATTTATTTTTGTTCTGTTTTATAGTTTTGCAATTAAATAATAATAAGATTGGGGCAATTTTTTTAAATTGAAAATTTTCTTACAGATAAAGTTCCGCAGCCGCTGCCAGTCGGAGCAGGCGAAGCTGCAGGCGCAGTGGCTGCAGCGCGCGGCGGGCGAGCTCGCCGAGCTGCGCACGCGCCGCGCCGCCGCCGCCGCCCGCCTCGCGCACCTCGCCGCCCGGCTCCACGCCCGCCGACACACCCTGCTGCAGGTATACTGCTGTGCTAGCACTGTGTATGTAGCAGAGCTGCGCCGCCGCCTCGCGCACCTCGCCGCCCGGCTCCACGCCCGCCGACACACCCTGCTGCAGGTATACTGCTGTGCTAGCACTGTGTATGTAGCAGAGCTGCGCCGCCGCCTCGCGCACCTCGCCGCCCGGCTCCACGCCCGCCGACACACCCTGCTGCAGGTATACTGCTGTGCTAGCACTGTGTATGTAGCAGAGCTGCGCCGCCGCCTCGCGCACCTCGCCGCCCGGCTCCACGCCCGCCGACACACCCTGCTGCAGGTATACTGCTGTGCTAGCACTGTGTATGTAGCAGAGCTGCGCCGCCGCCTCGCGCACCTCGCCGCCCGGCTCCACGCCCGCCGACACACCCTGCTGCAGGTATACTGCTGTGCTAGCACTGTGTATGTAGCAGAGCTGCGCCGCCGCCTCGCGCACCTCGCCGCCCGGCTCCACGCCCGCCGACACACCCTGCTGCAGGTATACTGCTGTGCTAGCACTGTGTATGTAGCAGAGCTGCGCCGCCGCCTCGCGCACCTCGCCGCCCGGCTCCACGCCCGCCGACACACCCTGCTGCAGGTATACTGCTGTGCTAGCACTGTGTATGTAGCAGAGCTGCGCCGCCGCCTCGCGCACCTCGCCGCCCGGCTCCACGCCCGCCGACACACCCTGCTGCAGGTATACTGCTGTGCTAGCACTGTGTATGTAGCAGAGCTGCGCCGCCGCCTCGCGCACCTCGCCGCCCGGCTCCACGCCCGCCGACACACCCTGCTGCAGGTATACTGCTGTGCTAGCACTGTGTATGTAGCAGAGCTGCGCCGCCGCCTCGCGCACCTCGCCGCCCGGCTCCACGCCCGCCGACACACCCTGCTGCAGGTATACTGCTGTGCTAGCACTGTGTATGTAGCAGAGCTGCGCCGCCGCCTCGCGCACCTCGCCGCCCGGCTCCACGCCCGCCGACACACCCTGCTGCAGGTATACTGCTGTGCTAGCACTGTGTATGTAGCAGAGCTGCGCCGCCGCCTCGCGCACCTCGCCGCCCGGCTCCACGCCCGCCGACACACCCTGCTGCAGGTATACTGCTGTGCTAGCACTGTGTATGTAGCAGAGCTGCGCCGCCGCCTCGCGCACCTCGCCGCCCGGCTCCACGCCCGCCGACACACCCTGCTGCAGGTATACTGCTGTGCTAGCACTGTGTATGTAGCAGAGCTGCGCCGCCGCCTCGCGCACCTCGCCGCCCGGCTCCACGCCCGCCGACACACCCTGCTGCAGGTATACTGCTGTGCTAGCACTGTGTATGTAGCAGAGCTGCGCCGCCGCCTCGCGCACCTCGCCGCCCGGCTCCACGCCCGCCGACACACCCTGCTGCAGGTATACTGCTGTGCTAGCACTGTGTATGTAGCAGAGCTGCGCCGCCGCCTCGCGCACCTCGCCGCCCGGCTCCACGCCCGCCGACACACCCTGCTGCAGGTATACTGCTGTGCTAGCACTGTGTATGTAGCAGAGCTGCGCCGCCGCCTCGCGCACCTCGCCGCCCGGCTCCACGCCCGCCGACACACCCTGCTGCAGGTATACTGCTGTGCTAGCACTGTGTATGTAGCAGAGCTGCGCCGCCGCCTCGCGCACCTCGCCGCCCGGCTCCACGCCCGCCGACACACCCTGCTGCAGGTATACTGCTGTGCTAGCACTGTGTATGTAGCAGAGCTGCGCCGCCGCCTCGCGCACCTCGCCGCCCGGCTCCACGCCCGCCGACACACCCTGCTGCAGGTATACTGCTGTGCTAGCACTGTGTATGTAGCAGAGCTGCGCCGCCGCCTCGCGCACCTCGCCGCCCGGCTCCACGCCCGCCGACACACCCTGCTGCAGGTATACTGCTGTGCTAGCACTGTGTATGTAGCAGAGCTGCGCCGCCGCCTCGCGCACCTCGCCGCCCGGCTCCACGCCCGCCGACACACCCTGCTGCAGGTATACTGCTGTGCTAGCACTGTGTATGTAGCAGAGCTGCGCCGCCGCCTCGCGCACCTCGCCGCCCGGCTCCACGCCCGCCGACACACCCTGCTGCAGGTATACTGCTGTGCTAGCACTGTGTATGTAGCAGAGCTGCGCCGCCGCCTCGCGCACCTCGCCGCCCGGCTCCACGCCCGCCGACACACCCTGCTGCAGGTATACTGCTGTGCTAGCACTGTGTATGTAGCAGAGCTGCGCCGCCGCCTCGCGCACCTCGCCGCCCGGCTCCACGCCCGCCGACACACCCTGCTGCAGGTATACTGCTGTGCTAGCACTGTGTATGTAGCAGAGCTGCGCCGCCGCCTCGCGCACCTCGCCGCCCGGCTCCACGCCCGCCGACACACCCTGCTGCAGGTATACTGCTGTGCTAGCACTGTGTATGTAGCAGAGCTGCGCCGCCGCCTCGCGCACCTCGCCGCCCGGCTCCACGCCCGCCGACACACCCTGCTGCAGGTATACTGCTGTGCTAGCACTGTGTATGTAGCAGAGCTGCGCCGCCGCCTCGCGCACCTCGCCGCCCGGCTCCACGCCCGCCGACACACCCTGCTGCAGGTATACTGCTGTGCTAGCACTGTGTATGTAGCAGAGCTGCGCCGCCGCCTCGCGCACCTCGCCGCCCGGCTCCACGCCCGCCGACACACCCTGCTGCAGGTATACTGCTGTGCTAGCACTGTGTATGTAGCAGAGCTGCGCCGCCGCCTCGCGCACCTCGCCGCCCGGCTCCACGCCCGCCGACACACCCTGCTGCAGGTATACTGCTGTGCTAGCACTGTGTATGTAGCAGAGCTGCGCCGCCGCCTCGCGCACCTCGCCGCCCGGCTCCACGCCCGCCGACACACCCTGCTGCAGGTATACTGCTGTGCTAGCACTGTGTATGTAGCAGAGCTGCGCCGCCGCCTCGCGCACCTCGCCGCCCGGCTCCACGCCCGCCGACACACCCTGCTGCAGGTATACTGCTGTGCTAGCACTGTGTATGTAGCAGAGCTGCGCCGCCGCCTCGCGCACCTCGCCGCCCGGCTCCACGCCCGCCGACACACCCTGCTGCAGGTATACTGCTGTGCTAGCACTGTGTATGTAGCAGAGCTGCGCCGCCGCCTCGCGCACCTCGCCGCCCGGCTCCACGCCCGCCGACACACCCTGCTGCAGGTATACTGCTGTGCTAGCACTGTGTATGTAGCAGAGCTGCGCCGCCGCCTCGCGCACCTCGCCGCCCGGCTCCACGCCCGCCGACACACCCTGCTGCAGGTATACTGCTGTGCTAGCACTGTGTATGTAGCAGAGCTGCGCCGCCGCCTCGCGCACCTCGCCGCCCGGCTCCACGCCCGCCGACACACCCTGCTGCAGGTATACTGCTGTGCTAGCACTGTGTATGTAGCAGAGCTGCGCCGCCGCCTCGCGCACCTCGCCGCCCGCCTGCACGCCAGGCGACATACCTTGCTGCAGGTGGGATCATGTCTTCCTATATAACTCGGCTTTCCAAACTTATTTGTACTGTGACGCCCTTAGGATTTCACTATTTTTCTGTGATGCCCCTCAACCCAGCACCCGGAACCCGAGACCTAATGCACAGCAGCAGCGGTTGCGACAGCTAGCCCAACGAGGATGCAGGTGTACATCAGTACACCAACATGACCCTCACTTGGTAGTGTGTTCACCACCAGAAGGATGGCCGAAATGAATGATATGTAAAACTGCCTTCTTATGTAATTTTACCTTGTATGTACGTAGATCGTGCCTTGCGACCCGCCAAAGTCAACTGAGTCAAACTAAATGTATGAACAGACTTATAACGCTACTGATGTTCCAGGTGGTGGCTCGTCGCGAGGTGGTGGGTCGCGTAGGGGCGGCGCTCAGCCCCGAGGAGGAGGCAGCGAGGGCGCGGCTGCACGAGCTCACGTCACAACTCGCCGCGCCGCCGCTTTATAATGTAAATTACTCTCTTTAAAGAGCTTATGGCTAATTCAAAACCGCGCGGATCTATCGATCATAAAGCACGATAAATTGGTTGGTCCCGGCTGCCCATTTGATCTGTTTAAAAATGTCTGATTTTTTAAAATTACGTTTTTCAGGAAATCCATTCAAATTTTCCTAGTTGTCTAATACACACTTGAGATACTATAATGATCATAATTGACATACAAAGAATACTGAAACATCCAAAGACCCCGTGATACCACACGGGCACAACATTGTTTGACCATGTGGTTATCATCATTATCTATTTCCCATGTATACGTGCGGTACTTAACTAGCATGTGTTAGTTATCACAGGATCAGATTACGGGCTTATCAGCAGTGCAACGTTAATTTTTGTATTGAACGACCTTGTCTGCCGAATTGTTCGAGCACTCGCCCTACGCGTGCTCGCTTATCAGTGACTATCGCGTTATCTCCAGACACCAGACAGTGTTATAACATGACTCTATATCGGTGTTACGCTCTTGTTGATATACTAACAATTAACACCAACGAACAACAACAACCCAGTCGTGTACTTGCGTGTATTGTTACCTATATAACACCATTTCGTAATCCATCAAATTAGTTTTTGTTTCTAAGTCATATCATACGTAAAAGTAGATATTTGTTACAGCGAAAATAGCACTAAGCACTCTAACAATACAAGCGTTATTAAATGATAGTGTAATTATTTCCACTATCTTTGACACATTTAGTACTATCTATAAAAGTCTTATGAAATGCTTTTAATACCAGATATTTACCGGATATTACCGGTTTTTGAATGTAACTTTGGATCAAAACTAAATGGCTTGATTATCATGCAGGAAAGGAGTGTAAGCGAGATAGGACTATCGTTAAAGTATCTGATGTCAAATTTATTTTTATTTTTGAATGCTGCGTAAGCATAACGCAATCTGATTATGTGCTAGTTTTGGAAAGTATTTTCTAAATTAATTTCAGCAGTGTAATTGTTAAATTGCAAATATACTAATGGATTATTATCCTCTTCATTAGCATAACAACGATGAGTGAACACTAATAAATATGAAAATGCGAGTTCTGTCAATATGCTAACGAAACTACCCAATAAAATTGTTGTTTAGGTTTATCTAGAATCCATCCTGGGATAAAAAAAAAACCATTTGCCATTTTAATTTTATCATCAGTAATTCTTATAGCTTTTCAAATAATCATTATAAGAAACTACTCTCTAAATAACGTAGGTATGCTGGAAGAGATTTCTTTAGAAATAAGCATTACCTTTGTAAATTCTTTCTTTCCTGTCTTCTTTCTTATTATGTGTGTGTACATAAATTGTTAATAAATAAATAATTACACACGAATAGTTAAAATCATTGTGTCAATATAAACATGATTATTTGAACTATGATTTGGAAAGTTTATTATTGACTCTGTGCAAAAAAATCCCCTTTTCCCTTTATTTATAAAGTTAAATATGTTTTATTTAGTTGTATCATACCTGAATGATATTCTGAATTTAACTACAAATCATTGTTCTTTTACTAAATGACTCCAACAATCTAGTGTTTGCTTTGGAAATGATTACAATCTGTGTATATTTGTCAAATGGCGCTGACAAAACAATACATTTTCATTTATCATTTAGTATATTTACATTTTGTTTGTAAGGAAAGAAACAGTTTAATGTTTACACGTTTTCAAAGAGTGACTTTGTCGTATTGGTTGTGAACGAGAACAAAGTCAGTGTTGCATAATGATTCCTCACAGGTCTTTGCCCTGATCTAGAACATTACCATCAATAAGACTTATTTTTAACCGACTTCTCAAGCTGGACTGTGCTGGACTGCAGCTTTCATTTTCGCATAAAATATAAAGTAAACTTTTCAGCTATAAGGGATGTCGTGGAACAAGAATCGATATTTCCCTTGCCGAATCGAATTTCGCCTAATTAAAAATCATATGATATTACGCAATAAGTAATTTCCAGTTGATAAAAAATCTACGATTAAAAAGCTGACATGTACTTATGTAAACTATGTACTTAAAACTATTCAACAATTTTTTTTTTCTTTATTTAAAAGGTGACTAATCAATGATTTCTATCTATTCGATTCATACATATTATCTAACACAATAATAATAATATTATTAGATTTGTTAATTCATTGAGTAGGTAATCCGCAATGCCTTATAATTATAGTTCGGCCATTCAGAGAATGCGTTCCTGACACGTCGCGATTGAACTGACTGAATTATAACATTCATTGATTATTGATATAATAATGTTGTTTTAATGCTCCTCAATTGTTAAAACGGTAAACAACCAGCAAAAATATTTTTATCGTAACTGCAACGCCATTGCAAAGTTACGTCGTCAGTTCAATCGCGACGTGTCAGGAACGCATTCTCTGAATGGCCGAACTATAGCTAATTTATCATCAGATAATCTTTGGTACTAATGTACGGGTGTAGTGAGGTATCACGCTAATAGCATTTGTCTATCACGCACTTGCAACCTGTAGTATCGCAAAAAGTGCGTGGGACAGATAGTTTGTGATATTGCCGATCTATCAGCCAAACTGGCGCTTAGGCACTGATCTTGCGTTAGAAACGCAATTGACTGAGATAAAAAATACGTCACTTTTTATAATTTATGATATCCACACGATATGCTAATATTTATAATATTTTCGAAATTATATACGTATCAAAAAGAAATCTAATACCTTTTTGGGAGATAATTGAGGTTTTGTAATTTTATTCTAGTAAGAAACTTTTTCGAAAGTACCCAGGGTGTTTTTCCGTGTATTGCATATCTATCTTATACGGAAGTATATATAGCCAGACACAGACCAAGGGAAGCAATAAGGTTTGATGGTGATGATAAAAAAAAAAACCATAGACCGTTTCTTGGCCAGCCCATGAACCATTTTGGTACTGTATTCCAGTCTGTCTCTCATACATCTTATATCGGGTATTGTCTGCTACTAAACTTGTACGTACAAACTTATCTTTATTTCCCTAAACAATTTCTAAGCAACTAATATTTTTATTAGGGTCGTCTGAACGAGTTGCTATGCGCGGTGCGACTACAGCGCAGTGCGTGCACGGGGGCTCCGCATGAACGTTATCACCTGGATCCTGGTAAGATTGTTCACACATTTATTTGTACTTTGTTGTTTCTAAGCTATGCTGTATATTCTGTCTGGCGGATTAGGTCTGGGATATAACAGAATGAGCCCACTGAAAGACAGTCTTTAAGCTGTTTTTGAAAACTATAAGATAAGCGTTTCGAGTGCCAGGTTTTGTTTTTACCAGATGATTTTTTAATTAATAAATAAATCGAGATACGGAGATTATTATAGAACTAGCTTCTGCCCGCGACTTCGTACGCGGATCCTGTCCCTTATGCCAGCGACTATGGGGTCAGCAAAATCAAAGATCTGAATAGTCGCAATAGACGTGACCATAGGGATAAAAGTAGTGATTCTAATTAGTCCGCATTTAAGTTGTGTGTGGCAAAAATATTACACGTATTATAACGTAAAAAAACATTAAATTGATGACAAAGTCGTGGTGACTTAGTGGAATTCGTGGTGGTTTAGTGGGTAGAGAACCAATCTCTCAAGTATGAGCGTGCGTCTTTGATTCCAGGTCTAGCAAGTGCCTGCCAATGCAACTTTTCTAAGTTCGTATGTACTTTCTACGTATATTTTGGATACCAATGACCGTTATTTGGAGGGGATGTTAAACTGTAGGTTCCGACTGTCATTGAACATTCTTGGCAGTCGTTATGGGTAAGTGTCAGAAGCCAGTAAGTCTTACCAAGGGGTGTTGGGTTGAGCGGGTAACCGGGTTGTGGAGGTCAGATAGGCAGTCGTTCCTTGTAAAACACTGGTACTCAGTTGCATCGTGTCTGGAAGTCGATCCTAACATAATTGGGACAAAGGCTCTTGAGATAATAACGACAATAATAATGAGATATAGGCACCGCAGGACATCTGAGGCTGATGACGGGGAGTAGCGACCCCGCGGGGCTATATATACTACGATATCTCCAGGGAGTGTATACTGTCCCCCATCTCCGGCCGGTCGGAGTGAACCATGACGGGGGAAGGTCTCACGCCTCTGGCTTGGCTTGGCCGTTCAGAGTGGAGTCGCTAGAGCAGGATTAGTAGCCCTGCTCGAAGGGTAGGTGCCTCATGGTAAGCACAGGGAGCGCGTAATCTGCGTTTAAAGTCCGCCGAGATATCCTCACCCTTCAGCCGCTCATGTCCCTGTTGCCCTCTTGTTGCTATTCAGTGACTGGTTCCCGGGGACCCAGTAAGTGAGGTGGCGAGTCTCCACCTGCCGTTTTTCATGTACCTAATACATTGTCATCCACTAACATCCCATCACAATAGCCAAGTAGTTTTCCTCCATAGTTAGCAATAGTTTAGCACAGAACCGGGGATTGTCTTTTTTTTAACGACGTCCACCGGGGATTGTCTTTGGGTTCATTTCTATAGTGTATAAAGGGATAATCGTCGGTTTTGTGTCACCATTTCATTAAAGTTGTCTCAAAAGGGCTTCAGCGTGTTGGCTTCGGCCCCACGTTTGCCTCCCAAAAATTCGGAACTCTGTAGTCCCGAGGTCTGGAAGAGACATACAAAATAATAATGAGATGTAACGCAACAAAGTTAGAGAGTGGGGGCTCGCGACGCCACGTCTAGGTATGTAAAATTTGTACTAAGCAGTGACTTAACACGAAATTCAAGTGTTGTTGTATCTTCGTTATTATTTGTTTGTGAGAGAGAGAAAAGAAAAATGCGTGTCCATTATTTTAGGGTTATCTAAAAGATGGACTACTTACTTTTTTTGATTCACCATACCTATTTCATAACATTTATTTATATACATTTCAAGTGTAGTATTGCTCTTGAAGTTCCACATCAGGTGATCCAGATCTTCGATGTTTATACGTCAATAGAGAGTGCTTATCAGATTGAACCACTTTTGCTAAAACGTCATATCTTCATATGCTTCATATAGTCTAGCAGGGCTCCTGGAGTTCCACATCAGGTGTTTTACATCTTCAATTTTTATAAGTCAACAGAGAGTGCTTATCAGATTGAACAACTTTTGCTAAAACGTCATACCTCTATATGCTATAGTCTAGCTGGGCCCCTGGAGTTCCACATCAGGTGTTTTAGATCTTCAATTTGTATAAGTCAATAGAAAGTGCTTATCAAATTGAACAACTTTTGCTAAAACGGCATACCTGTATATGGTACAGAGAAGCTGGGCTCTTGGGGTTCCACATCAGGTGTTCCAGATCTTAAAATTTATTATGTCAGATGAAAATGCTCATCAAATGAAACAATTTTTGCCATGGCACCATATTTGTATCTCTTATAGTTTTATTGGTCTGTTGGAGTTCTGCATCAGGTCTTCAAGTTTCGAAGATAAATTATAGCTTATATGTTGACCAGGCCTAATACTGATACAACAAAGAAAAAATCATTGAAATCCGTTCAGTAGTTTGGAAGATTAGCGTGTACAAACAAACAGACATACAGACAGAATTTTTTTTTTGGATTTGTGCTCCATTACTGTTTCTAAACCCCACCCAATTATTATTTTTTTAATACAGTAGAATCCGGATATAACGACCTTCAAGGGACCGACGATACTATGTCGTACTAACCGGACGACGCACAAAACGGACGGATTATTTCTTAAGTACATAACTTAACTTGTACATACATACATAACTTACGAATACATATTATTATCTTCTTATAGGTATATAAAAATGAATTGATGTTCGTTAGTCTCACTAAAACTCGAGAATGGCTGGACCGATTTGGCTTATTTTGGTTTTAAAATGTTCGTAGAGGTCCAGGGAATGTTTAAACGATACGAACGCGGGGCGGGGGTGCGAGTGCGTAGGTAAACAAAACATTGCGCGTGTGTCGTTTTAACCGGACGTATTATAATAAATATTGGTCGCTATAAGCAGTTGGTCGCTTAAACCGGAGTCGCACTAAACGGTTATATTGTCTTAGTACCTATATACGAAACCTAACTTGAGTAAAGATTATCGTCGCTAAAACCGATTAGTTGTTATAAGCGAAGTCGTTATATATGAATTCTACTGTATATTCAATGTTTACAGATTTATTATATGTATAGATATGCAGTTTCATAGTTTGCAAATGGCCAGTTAATTTTTGCAATTATGCATGCCAGAAATTCCATATGCCAAATCCAAATAAATTATACCTGCTGACATAATATCTATAGGTAACTCTAGCACTTTATTAAAATCTGTAATAGAAAAGATAAATTAAACTATTTGTCTTTCCGTCAATAGGTGCACAAGAAGACGTGAAACAGTTCTTGTCGCTGCAACAGAAAGGCATGGCGCATCTCTTGGACACGGCGCGTAAGGACCTCGCCGCACTTGGCATCATTGCTGAGGGAATGTCCCGACTCGTGAGAGCTTAATACTCTATCTACAGGGATAGTAGACGCGTAAGTATACAGTCGCATCAAGTTGTATTATCGAATCTAAGACATTTTCTAATAGGACATACTTTTTTGTAAATTATTCCAGGAATAAAAAATGTATTTTTGACTTTCCAAACAATTGTATTTTTCTAAAATTGATTATTTTCCTCTTGTCTAACCAATGTGTTTAATAAAGTTGATTCAAGTTATTTTGGTGTTTAATTACTAATGGTTTGTAACCTAATTAACACTTATCAGTCCAATGCTACTAGATTTTTCCGGTTCTCGGAATTAAACCACAGTTTTCGTCTTGTTGCACTGATAGATTCTGTAGGTTTTATATATAGCGTGTTGTATTTCGAAGACATGAGTTTTATTTTGTCTTCAGATAAGGACATAATCCCCTTGTATGTCTCGTCACGTACTGTGTTTGAACTTTGATAAGGATGTGCTGAATATGATGAACAATACCAAACACATGCTAATATTTGCTTTACATTTTGTATCTTCGTTGGTAAGGAAATCTTTGGAAATGAATGAATGCCAAAAAGTGTTAATGTATAGTTTATTAATAAAAATATTAACTTTTAGTACTTAAATCTAAAGGTAAGTCTGTGCGTCTGACTAGCTGTTCAATAGGTTTGCATTCTAGTCGCTTTGAGCAAATGAGGTTGAGCGGCATCTCTTCGTCCATTGAACTGTACACAGGTGTGCTCTCCACTCGTTTGGGTGAAACTTCTTCCAGCCGAGGTTGTTCCTCGTACGTGAACACCTTTTCACTAATACTTGGTCGCAATGTTGGGTAGCTGAGCGTACTTGAATAATAGTTTCTGTACGCATGCTCATACATTTGCGTATACTCCATATAAGACATTTCGTTTGTTGGGATCCTCACTGGGTACATGGGTTCAAGTGGCCTCAGATACGTCACTTGATCAACCATGGGTGCGTAGGACATTGTTGTAGGGACGGAGGTTTCAGAGAGCATCGGCGCGTACGTCGGTGACAGAGAGCTAATAGGCGGGTTGTACGCTCTGCTTGCGTGTAGAGGTGATGTGGGCTCTATAACCGTGTACGAAGAACTATTTTCCTTCGGAGGTGAGAATGCGTCAGGGCTGTACACTTCGTCTGATGACTCCCGCCTTGCGATCTGCTCTGTGGTGTAATGTTTGTAGGTTTTGACGTGCTTCCTCAAACTGGACGGATCTGTGTAGCGCTTGTTGCAGCCGGGGACCTTGCAACAGTACGGCTTCTCAACTGCGTGGGTTCTTGTGTGCTTGAACCGGTCACTTGAATTTGAATACGCTTTACCACAGCCCTGGGAAAAAAATAAAAATAAAATTAGAACCTTTGATGACTAACGTGCATTGAAAATAATTATTTAAAAAAAAATGATTTATTTTCCTATTATCATTGTCAATCAAATCAATATTTACCTCATAAGGACATACGTAGGGTTTCTCTCCAGAGTGTGATCTCAAATGGATTTTCAGGTTTTCAGCTCTGGAGAAGCTCTTGTTGCATTGATTGCAGGTGTGTGGACGTTCATTGGTGTGTGTTCGTACATGCACCAGCATTTTGTATCTGTTGACAAAACATTAAATAATGAGTTACAAAAATAAAAATAAAAATTACACAAAAGAAAAAAAATATTCTCATATTCAATAGATCATTTGTAATTGTAAAATAATGTTGTACTAACCGTGCATTGAATCCTCTTTGTGGTCTGGTGCACCCCTTCCACCCGCAATAGAAGAGTCCATCTCTGTGCGCGAGCGCATGTGCGCGGGCGACGTGCGCGGACAAACGCGCCACGCTGGGGAAGTGGGCTCCGCAGCCGCGCCACTGGCAGACACCCTCCGCGTTATCTACCTCGCTCGAATTCCTCTCGGGGGACGACCCTCCCGACGAATCCTCATCTTTCAACTGTAAACAAAAAATACATAAAACAATTGCCTTCAACTGAAACTTACTATTTATCGCTGTCAAAACAATGTTTGTTTTTATTTTTATTTATTTTCAAAATATCGCACCTGTGGTGGATGAGGGGGTAAAGCTACAGGCCTCGCAAAATAAGGCGCGAATCTCTCAGCAGGCATCCACCTGGGCACCCTGCACCCATCCCGGGGTAAATCCGACCTCCAAGCCGGAAACACTAACATCGTAACACTTGTTCACTAAGATATGTTTAACAAATAAAAACTGGTTGTGGTCACCGCGCGGTCGCTACGGACAATGATGGCGGGCGCTCGTGTCGCCTACTTATAAAACGTCTACGAGTGACAACACGCTGATAAGGGGACGAGTCCCCCGCGAACATGATACCTCCATACATTTTTATTAGAATTTTCCTCACAAACTGAGTTGAAGACGTGTTCAGCTTTTTGACGAAAATCTAGGAGTTTTTGAAAGTTTTTTGATTTAGAGTTTTGGTCGCAATAAGGGTGATTTTGGCTTGAACGGGCTGAATGATTAGACTCACGTAGCTTGGTGTGCATGTGGGAGCGTTATCAGAAGCCGCCTGCCGCGGCTGCTGTCCAGTTATTACCGGTCCGATAGGCCGCGGTTCAATAGGTGACTGATATCGCAGTGTCGGTGTGAAGCGACCTCTTACTGGTTCTTATTGACGAACTCATTACTAATCGCCTTCAGGATAGTAGTTTCAAGAACAAAGCTTTTGTATGCCATGATGGTTAGCCCACTAGCACGTACCTATTCTTAGGAAAGTGTTGGTACTTCGAAGGGAAAATAATTTTACAGAAAGAAGACTGATAAATAATTGTTTGAAATTGCTGGCGATAATAATATACATAACAATAACAATTTTTTTTTTAGTTTAATTTGTGTCAATATTATAAACTCTTGTAACTCACGAAAATCATAAGATACATGAGCATCTTATGGACAGATATGGACAGGGATATAAGGGAATCTTTGGGAAATGCTACAATTTTTGTCAGTAGCTAACTGTCTAAATAGTGTAGGTACGTTTTGATAAGTGAAAACTTTAGGATCATCATATCGGTTTTTTTTATTATTTTTTATCGTACGTATAGAACTAAATAAGTTGGTTTAAACATGACTTCATCTTCTGGTGTGTTCCTGACGAGTCCCGAAAGTATTCAATTTCAGATAAAACTTATCCACTTGGACTGAATTCTGCAATATCCGCTTTAACTTACGATTGTTGATAAGGTGATTCCTCATTTGGACTTTAGTACAACTCAATGTAAACCGGAGGTTAGGCATTCTATGGGTTTTATTGGGTTTGTTATCATAACATAATCGTAGGAAAATTTCTGTTTCAATCCTTTCAGTATCAGTTGACGGATAAAGTTAAAATTATCTTCATACATGTACATCCTTTTCAATGGTTTATACGCAAGGTGTGTCATCCAAAGTTATCGGCGTTGCAGCCAGATATGAATAGAAACTGCGTAGTAATTCTGAACGTTGTACTATGTTCCTCGGGTCGATGATTAATCTCTAGATATGAACCTATCATCTACCTAGTCAGGCACGAGGATTATTCCAAATAATCATTTTTAGTATACACGTCTGGTAAGTTATCAGATAAATTAGATATGTTAGTTAATCGATATAGTATAAGGATCAAAGATCAGATCGCTATTGTTTAGATATTTAATGTTCTGCCAGTAATGGACACTCGATTCTCGATTGGAAAAAAGGTTTGGGAGTTTTCAAAGTAGTTTGATGTCTTCAAGCTGATGGTTGACGGTTTTATAGTCTTTGTGGTTGACGGTAGTAAATCTTAGTACCTGCAAGGTACTCTAAGCCGTCGTACATTCATGCACTTCTATTTACAGGTACACTATGTACCTATATAAGCAGCTACACTATATTCATTATTAGTTGACCACCATTCATCAGAAACAATACTTTTGCACCAAACGACTTTTGCAGGAAAAAGCTGATGTTTCCGATAATCCGGCTATTTCTGATTCGAATCCGCCAGACAGACATATCTCGCTCCGTGTGATAACGAATGATATCAGCTATGAGCTAGGTCGTCGGAAAATTTAAGGTATGATGTCGGGTATGCTCGCTGACGAAAACGTTTTAAAAATTTTACTTAGTTTCATTGTTTTTTTGCATCCAACATTGCTTTTCCCTCCATAATTCTCTCGCCACGCAGCATATCTTTTTCTATAACTACTCCTCCTCTAAATATTTGACGTCATATCACAAGTCATCGTACTAGCCATATCTTCTTTTACATACACCCGTCATCGTTCCTTCGATCTTCCTCCTTTCCCTCGAAAACATTCCCAACAATATAGTCGCTTTACATGCCATAGGTATCTAATGCAATAGTTCGTTGATCATTGCCTTCTTCGAAGTTCCTTTTCTTTTAATCACTAGTTTCTCGGTTTTACCATTTGCGTAACATCACATATTTATCTTATTTTCTACAAGCTTTCCTCTTATGTCCATACGCCATACGTCCAATTAAACATAGATAGGGCACTTTGTGCGCGAGCGTACCCTGTGATTTGACGGACTACGCCTAAGCGTGCTCTGTCAGTGATGAGGGTGGCCCATCCAGCAGTCGGCATCGTGGCGAGCTTATCTAATCACGTGACTCGCTAACCGGATTGTAGATTACATCGATATAGCCAGTCGATGCTTAACATTAGGTACTGCACCTGTTCATGCCGCGCTCACGATTACATGAAATGAAGATTATCTTACAACTTTCTTTGTAATTTTTTTTATTAAAAATAATTTTGACGAGCTTGCAGAAGCTCTAAACACAATTTCAATATTTCATTTTTTTTCACTTTTGCGCAGATGAAGGTCAGCGCTCAAGATTCGTGCCGATGATCATACCTAGACCTCACATTTAGGGGAGGCACAGAGCTCAAGATTCGTGCCGATAACTATATGATGTTGAGGAAGATGTTGAAACCTGGTACTTTTTTAAAGCCACGTTTGATTTCATGATATGTTTCATGAAATATTAGCTGCACCTTCATCTGATACGGCCAAGAGTTTATATAGTCGTTTTCGTTTTATTAAGATGCTGTTAAGTTTATGTTTATTACTACTTGCATTGAAATACCTATTTCAATTTTTATCGGCCTGGTCAAACCGAAAGATGTACATTGTATACATAGAAGTGCACAGTTAAGACTCTTTAAAGCTTAGTTAGATAACCGCAGTGCATTAAGATTGGACGTCATAAAGAAAATAAAATATCTATGTTTTGGGTTTCTCCAGGGAATCATATTAGGCCGTAGGTCGTTTAAATGTTATGTAAGCACTACGAGCACGCTTGGTGCCAATAGGGTATTAACTTCGCTTCTTTTTGGTTTTACCTGACTTACTTCGTATTTTTAACATGTATTTTTAATGAATAGGTATTATGTCCCTATGTTAGCCCATACATATCCTGAAACATAAATTTTGGAGTGGGCGGTGGTTCTTGACTGTGTCCCTAGTTCCCTACATTTCACTAGATACTTCTAGTACTAAACCACAGGGTTCACTCAAGAGGACAGGTGTGCCACATGCCCACAGACACGTGGTGGGTTTTAGTCAGTAAGAGTCTGACTCCTTCACGCTGCACCCACAGCGAGAGGGGTCATTGAAGACTTCCCTTAAAAAATGGTAGTCCTGTAGCTTAGCTACGGTTTGAATGTGTGTGCCTGCCTACATATATTAAATTGCTATATTTATGTATTTAATTTTTATAGTCACTTATGGTTTTGGAAAATCAATCAATTTAACTATGAGGCTAACTCTGAACTCGGGAAAAATAGATTTTCCGTAAATTATGTCCGCTTTTAAACAAAATTGTACCTACGGAGTGGTTGACGACTCTGTGATATGACCTTATCAATAGCAGGTACATACTTTGGAATGGAAACCTTTGGTCGGTTATAACCGGTAAAAATAATAATCCTAGATAGTGAATTGGCACCTATTGGGTTTATAGTGATTGTGATCAAGATAGCGACATTTCTGTGATAAAATTAGTTTCACCTGCAGATATAGATATTCGTGAAGTTATTCATTTGACTTTCAGATATCCTGTGAGATGGCACGCCAAGATTGGCATTGTTGTGAGCAACCGAGTTGAGCTATTCTTGATACCGCTTACATAGTGACCTTATCGGTCTCATGACCCTTGCTGTCAATACAGCTGCATCAAAACCATTGCCAAAATTAAAATGTATCAATAAAATTCATCTCCGTCAAAAAGTGAGTTTCATTGTTTAGTCATGTTTATTTTGGTTATGAAACATTAAGCTAACAAAGCTTCTATTTCTTCGTTAACACCACTCGTGTGTAAATACACCGCAAAACTGTACGTCATTGGATACTTGTTGAAACGAGTGATAATGTTATCAGTGGTACTGTATGTTAGTGTGAGTGTGCTCGATATGTGTGCACACAGTCGTGGCAGGCGCGTGTGAGCGCGATCGGCCCCCTGCGGCCGGCTCGCGGCGCGTGCGCCGGTTTCAGCCGGTTCGCTTATCACGACTGCCGTCTTCGACGCTAACTCAGTCGCACTGCTCAACTTTATGAAGGACTTAATAAAAATATATGCGCTGCGATATCATTGTATGCAACGATTAACAAGCTTAACACTTTTTTGTGAGCTATTTAATTTTTATAACTTCGTAATTTGCGTTTTTCAGCAGAAAATATTGCGTCCCATCGTCTGCTGTTTATTTGTGATTTGAAGATGACACAATTAAACAGAATTCGACGTCAATATTAACATATCTGACCAGTAGTTGTTAAGGGCACAATGTATAGTAGATAATACTTTTCAGACCCTGAAATCACTGATTAGGGAGCTACGTATCTATTTAGCTACGCCGTTAGTCTAGTGGACTTAAGCGTGACCGCTGTCACGAGTTTCAATTTCAGGGTCGGGACGAAGTCAGTCTGTTTTTTTTTTCAAAGTTTCCCAATGCAACACGTCAAGCTGTCGCTGCGCTGTCAGTCCTGCACCTGATCCTCCGGCTTCCATTATTTCAAAGCCGCGATCCAACATCTTAAATTATCCAATCACAGTATATTACATATTGCTGGTTTAACGCTCATTGTTATCGAACTGGCTGAACTGAAGGATAAAGGAAAAAATAGGTAAGCAATAGTTACGGCGTTTTCTCAGATGGCCCTGACAGTCTCGGATATGAATATTAAGCGTTGTAACCTCGCTGTAGCGTGCTGTGGCTTAGTATATTTGTATGTTCACGTGTCGTCAAACTAGACGTGTTTACTTGTGCCGTATCGCAAAGTCCGTCGGGGGCAGGCGGACAGGCCGCCGAAGCTGGTTTGCACCGGTTCTCCCTTATCGCACCCAGCCACATTCAGCTTAATGTATTTCATCATCATGCCAATGTTATAAACAGCTTATACTCCGGTCGATTTTGTGTCTTAATCGTTTGTTGTTTTAAGTTGAACAATTATAGATGTGTGGTTGTCCTTTTTGGAGCATCAAGCATGCGCCATACCGAACATTCACTACAAATCTTGATGCTTGATGCCTATAGTTTGTTTTATCAAATTAATCAGATAATTAGGCAAAATTTTCCCATGAATTTTGTACCTGTATCAAAGTATACCATATCAATGATGATTCGGAGTTTCTTTATTTACGAATACAATATTGGTCACCTACTTACATAATTAAATATTGAGTTAGATTCCAAAAGCAAATTACAGATCCATTAACAGTCTACCATTATTTGTAACAATTAGGAGAATGACCTCGTATGGATTAGTTGAGTGCATTGAAAATGAGCTCACGAGATAAAATACACGTGTTATACCACAATTCTAAAGTAAAGAAGATTTTTACCAAAAAATAAATAAGCAAATAAATAAAATCGTTAGCAGGATTACCAACCCACAAATTAATTTATTATTTAGCTCGTCAAAGCATGGTTGCATTATTTATCACCATTAAAGATGTCAATTAATGGGAATAATATTAAATTACCTCTTTTGACGCAATAAATGAGAGTCATCATGACGCTACAGATTCCCACTAATGTAAGATAATTTACTTGTTAAATAACAGTCAAATGGGTCAAATAAATAAGCTCAACACCAAATGCTAGCTATCTTATTATGAAATGTGGTACTAAAAATTACTGGCTTCAGAGCTAGAATTAGACCATTATCGTTGTTCAAAACGATGGTTTAAACCTTGAGGACTTTTACCTAAGATTACGTTTTATAATGTGGTAAGGTGTTGACTTCGGTTTTGTATAAGTAAATCTTACTCAGAAATGGTCCAAACATAAGGTAGAATAGTTCTACGGGTTACATAAATTGGTAGTCTCTACACTGACAAACTGTCTCATTGCATAAATTTGGCCTTTCTTGCGTTAGATACAAACTTCTACAGGTCGTAAATAAACCATTGAAATGTAGGTACTTAATTAACATTAGTCTATATCCGTTCGTTTTAAATGTTGATAAGATTAATCATAGTTTTTTGTATTTATATTTAATTACATAATCCACTCAAGGATTGTTTTCCTGTTTGAATCATAATTTCTGATGAAACTGAAGCTCAATATTGTAATCATTATGCATTTCTACAGACGAGTGTTTTGGAAATGATATCATTTTATACAAGGTGTTGATTTGCATTTGTGCCATACTTCAGGAGGAAGACATAAAATCATAAAATACGTAAATAATCGATTGGAATTACAATAGACGGGAAATAGCTAATATGCACTGCTATTTTTGTCATTGTAATGTCGTAGTATTTCAGAAGTAATCCAATTTTATGAATGAAATTTATGAATAATCGTTGCGTATGCTCTGTGTTTGCGTTTGTGTGAGAGCGCAGCACGGTTTTAAGGCCAGTAACACACGTGCCAAGTTAAAATACGGCTAGATGACATTGACGGAATTCCGAAAAAAAAATAAAAAAAAAATACGTACCAATTTTTTTGTTGATTTGGGTCGAGAATCATTAGCATAATTACGTCCTTGAATATGGCACGAATACAAATTAACAGCTTGTATAGAAGAAGAGAGTTCCTAATAGCTAAGCTTATACATCTACACTCCCGAGCAAATAAATGGAATCGCCCACTTGCGCTATAAAATTACAACGATTGCCAATGATACACTATTTACAGTTGAATGTTTATGGTCTCATTTGAAAGGCTATACTTTTAGCTTTAAATTAAGGGTAGAAACAAAATAATCATTTCCATACTTCAGGAGCTAATCATCTTTATTTTAGACGGCAACGAAAAACAGGCGAAAAATAAAATTGAGCTTATCTGAAAAATTGAACATTTCAAACAAAATCAAGCATAGGTTATTGTTTCAGTATTTTGTATTCCCTCCTCTAGCCCTATTACTGCTTTTTACGGTTTCTCATGGACCTGATGCGTTTTTAACTGTTTCTTGCGGTATTCCCTCCCATTCCTCTACCAGCGCCATTTTCATCTCAAATGATTTTTTTGTTTCTACATTTAAAGCTTTTATGTATAGGCTTTCAAACGAGACCATACCAACATTTAACTGTAAATATTGTATCATTGGCAATCGTTTTATTTGTATAGCGCACGGGGGTGATGACATTTTTTGCTAGCGAGTGTATTTAGCACTTTTAATTTTGTTATAAGTAAAATACATAGCAATAGAAAGGATGTGAATCTTATTCGACCAACGTCCCGTGTCCGATTTGTAGTTAGTGTTTCGTATGGAGTCTGAGTGAAATTATGAAAAAAATATAAAGCTCTTTATGGCAATGACAGACATAGCTGGGCATTAACTCGTTAATGCGTTAATCGTTAATTAACGAAGTTAACATTTTGATTAGCGGATTAACTTTTAAGTTAACTTTAAAAAATGTTAACGGACATGTTAACTTCCGTTAATTATGCAGAAGTCCGTTAATCGTTAGTATTTTGTTTTGTTCCTAACCTGTTAACTTCCAGAACTTAAACCAACCAACAGGTTATATAAGTTCACTAACGCAACGATATAAAAATGCAATTTTACACATAGTTAACGGATTAACGATTAACTTTAACTTGCGTTAATTCTTCCGAAATGTAACGCTTTAACGTTTAACGAAGCTAACTTTTTTTGTAGCGGATTAACGATTAACGAAGTTAACTATTTTATTAACGGTGCCCAGCTATGGTGACAGACTACCCGTAATGTAGGCTGTAGCAGTCGATAGGTGGGTGAAATATTTCCTCTAAAATAATAATACTGTGGAAAGCATATCAAAATTTAAAATGCTAAAATAAGCTGTGCCATGGTCACTTAATCCAATTAATAAAATAAGTAGACCTTATTAGGTAAATTCTTTATCGGACGTTACCGTGTGATTTACCTAACGCGAATTATCCGCCATACGGTTAAAGCGTGAAAGACAAATGACCACCGAGTGATTTGTTACAAGAAACGTGTTAGAGATTAGGTAGCGACGCGGGCGCAGTTTTCCCTAGACGTTTTCACGAGTGATCGCGCTGTACGCAGCGGATTTCATATGTCATCGAATCAGCCAGACAGCAATCTCGGTAGGACTTGATGGCGGGCGATAGCGCCGATAAGAGATAAGACAATACCTAATCCTTCAGTGTTCGATGTCATCATCATATTGCACTGTAATCATGCTGTCAATGCGTGATTTCGATTTGGCATGGTGCGCAGTTTTTTATGTAATAATCCATACAGATTATTCTAGAAGAGTTTAGTTAAGTCTTTATTGGGTAGAAAAAATGATATGTTAAGTAAAAAAAAATGTTTTGGTGTCCAGACCGATTACCGGCTGGCGGTTAATAAATCAGCCAGTTGCGTAGAGCATAAGTATTAGATATGTTATGGACCAAGTGATAAATTGGGCAGTATACATAATGTCCGGTCATTATGAAAAATGCCCAATATGAGAGTGCAATTTGATAATAATTATTTAAATAGTCAAATTGACCGGGCACTATACATATTGCCCGTGACCTTTTGGGCAAAGTAGTACAAACATATTTAATTTAATTTTTTTTTTATTGTTATTGCCATTTAATTTAAAATAAACTAAGTATCAAACGCTATGCTAGGACAAGTAGTCCAATTAGGCAGGGCCAACTTCGAGAAAGAGGTCGACCGCCGAATCCAACTCGGCTGGACAGAGTTCGGGAAACTAATATCTTTTCGTCCGACATGAGGTATGTGCCTCAAGACGAAAGTCTTCAATCAATGTGTGCTACCAGTGATGACTTACGGCACCGAAACGTGGTCTCTCACTATCGGCCTCATCTCAAAGCTCAAAGTCGCTCAACGAGCTATGGAGAGGGCTATGCTCGGTGTTTCTCTACGTGATCGAATCCGAAATGAGGAGATCCGTAGACGAACTAAAGTCACCGATATAGCCCACCGGATTAGCAAGTTGAAGTGGCAATGGGCAGGCCGTATTGCTCGCAGAGCAGATGGCCGTTGGGGTCGTAAAGTGCTGGAGTGGAGACCACGGACTAGCAAGCGCAGCGTAGGACGTCCACCAACGAGGTGGACAGACGACCTTATAAAGGTCGCCGGAAGACGCTGGATGCAGGTCGCCTCCAACAGGTATCTGTGGAGATCTAAGGGGGAGGCCTATGTTCAGCAGTGGACGTCCTATGCCTGAGATGATGAAATATCAAACCACTTAAATAATCAGCCTCATGATTTGGATTAATTATGAAGGACTTCTGCCTTAAAAATGTACTAGTTTTTGCATTTAAAAGTTAAGGAAAGTCATATTAAAAATATAACAAAAAATATTATTAAAAAAACAAAAATTTTACAACAAATCTTTGTTTTATAGAAATTACTTATTATTATTACAAAACAAAATAAACTAAAGTTTAAGCAATAGACTTATTATTTGGCATAATTAATATCTTCTCTTAATAAAAGTCAAATGAAAATATCACCGCGTAAAACAGCGGTTCCCGAATTCTTTTGGCTTCGGAACCCTTTTCGTTTCACGATTTTTCGGCGGAACCTTAGCTTAAGTAAGAAGTAAACTAAAGACGTAAATACACTTATGTTAGCGCACCAAATGGTTATATAATGTCGGGACACCTTTTTCACACACGGTCGGTTAGCCCCATGGTAAGTTATTTATTAACTTGTGTTATGGGTGCTAACACAACTGATAAACTACATGTAGCTACATATATACATATTTATAAATACATATCATAACACCCAGACTACGGCCAACAAGCATGCTCATCACACAAATGTCGACCGAACCGGGAATCGAACCCGGGACCTCAGGTTTGGCGGTCCGGCATGATGACCATTGCGCCATCGAGGTCGTCAAATGGTTATGACATATTCATTATACTCAGGCGTAGCATGGCTATCTGCCACACGGGCCAGAAAACAACTTAGCCGCCCTTGACTTTATGTATTATGTGAATAGTTTTCAGTTTGACTACTGACAAAGTGACAAAGTAAACGCAAAAAGAAATAGATTGGGTTTGTACAGGTGCGAGGCGAGCGAGCGCGATTTTTTTGAACTAAAAGAAGAAGTTCCAAGCACCCGCTAGCATTGAAAGACATTCAGCGGTAAACGGTATCGCGAGCGAAGCGAGCGCGATTTTTTTTTAGTTTAAGTACCTACACAAAATAAACAAAACCACTGTAAATTAATAAGGTCTCAAAAAGTACAATATCCACTCAAAAAAGCAAATGCAAATGAATACCTAAGCAGCTAGCGAAAAAAGCGCTATTGCTTTTTCTGAACCAGAGGAATAAAGAATAAACATCAAAGGAAACTTCGACGGAAGAGCGCGAAATGTTTTCGGTGTTGGATACTTGAGCAATTAAACGAACATAAAAGCACCACACGTAACATCGTCGCGAGCGAAGCGAGCGCGAAATTTTCGGATTCGCGGAGGTGCAAAAATTGAAAATAATGTCACACTTTGATTCATGGTAAATATAGCCACTGGAAATACTCGTATGCCGTGTCATTTCACGTCCTGTCAAATGAATGAAAACGTATAATCCTGGCGATGAAATAAGCCCAAAAAATGCGGTCATTTTTGGCCGACTCGCTACCTACTTTTGCCGATCGCCGAAGACCTGGAGGTATTAAGTTAATTCACAATTTGTAAAAAACGGGATTAAATTATCTGCTACCGTGGCCTTACCTCGCCAGTTGTCGCGAAAGTACGAGACTTACACTCCCGAGTGGTACCCACCTACATGGTGCCTAAATGGAATTTTGGAATGCAATATTTAAAACAATTGAATTGAAAATGAATAATAATTTAATATTTTCAAAAGTGAAACGATTTACCATTTGGAAATCTTGAATTTTCCACGGAACCCCTGAGGGCCTGTCACGGAACCACAGGGTTCCGCGGAACCCCATTTGGGAACGGCTGGCGTAAAATATAGCTTTTTTATCAAATTGCCCAACTGTCATGTAGCAATATAATAATGCCCGTGCAATGTGATAAATAATGAAGTTAAGATAGTTATTAATCATGTGGCCCGATAAAGCTAGACATTATTCATAATGCTCGGGCATTATTTATAATGCCCGAATTAATCACATGGTCCATAACAGATATACTTAATGTACAAGAGTTTACGTGGACATAGGAGCACACTCTATACCCTTTAATGTCCGATTAAGACGGTAATCCAACACGACACGGAAAGAGATCTGGCGCAGGACCGATATTTACTTTCTTTTCGCCAATTTTCAGATTCCTCTTTATGGGAGTTCCGTCAAAGCAACAAAGCGGTTTCGGCCCAACTCGGTAATCGAAACCTTGCTCTTTCACCACTAGACTAACGAGACCTATCTTTTTTTAACTACATACAACGATTACCGACCCTATTCAGTTGTCAAGCCACTGGGGCCCGATTCTCCTAATTTTACTTAAGCGCCATTCGATTCACGTTCGACTCGATTCGACTGAGATCCAATCCCGACTCGATTACGATTGAAGCGTATGTGGCATTCCTCTATTTTTTCTTAGAAATAAACGTTTTTATCATTTTCTGTCATTCAATAATGAATCATTTTGTCTGCAAATGATTTACGATTGCAAAATGATTGTACAGCAAACTACCGTATAGACCAAAATCACCAAAATAGCAGACCAATCGCACACCAATCAAATGTCAATCGAATACGATTAGTCTTTTATTAGTAGCAGAATGCCCGATATGGTTAAAACTGCTATTGCGATCATATTGCGATTCGATTTCTATTCGATTTTGACATTATTAACTTAGGAGAATCGGGCCCCTGGTTTGGCTAATGGGCTGCAATTTCACATTTCTGCTTATAGTTCGGTTATATTTAAATGGTGCAACTGATCCTTAATAAGTAGAAGCCCCGATGTCCCATGAAATAATTAAAGGTGTTTCGTAAAACTCACGTAGGTACTTAGATATTAAAATGATTATCTAGGAGTTAATGAAACTTGTAACACTTATATCATCGTGTCATGATGACAAAATATATAGATTTAACCAGGAAATACCTATTCCAAGAATGAAATAGATTATCTAGTTGAAGCTATTAGGAATGCGATATTGTCGAAAACTATTATTGTGATTATTTTAATCAATAAATAAGTTCAATTACTAGATTATAGAATGACTAGCAAAAGTAGAACCGAGTTTTTAACATAGGAAAGATAGCAAGTCATGAATCCATGAATTGCCATGTACCTACGCGCGTGTCAAGTAGGTACTTATATACCATACCTCATATCATAATGTAAAAAATTACACGTACAATTCCGAAACTTCATATTAAACTCATCGTTAAGATTTCAAATGTTAATCATAAGTTAATCTGGCAGACGAATTCTATCCAGAAAACCCGATACTCGGACTTTTCTTAAAAAGTTAAGAAAAAGTAAGAGACCACTACAGGCACAATTCCTACAGTTTACGATAAAAGTCTAGTTGGTATAAACTCACCATAATGAATATTCGGCTCCTTTCAAGCTTGGACTAATAAACCCGTTTTCGTGCACGTCAGCGGCTGCACCGGCAGCCCTCGTCAACCATTATGATTTTTCCCGCCAAAACGTCATGGCGACTTCGACCACACGCGAACTACGCCAAAATAAAAACTCGAAAATAGCCGCCTCGATTATGCCGCGGCGAAATTAAAATAGTCATACGTGAAGTGACGTATAACGTAAAGCGTATTCCCCCCCAACTGAGTTTTCTTTGGGGATATATTTTTTTTAAATTAGGTAATACAGTTGCCATAGTTGACAATAGATTCTTATGTACCAGAGTTACCTTGGCAAAGTAGTTACTCGATAAGGCGTGATGTAGTCATGTAATAGAAGAAGTGAAGGTTTCTGTTTTTCTGAGATTGATGATCAGTATTTTTCTTAAATCTATGTTCTAAAAGGTTTATCACCTTCAGAGACAATAGTAACTTCTAGTATCCCCCAAGATATCTGCCCTCGCCTAGCCTGTAGGCAAGTTAAACTGAGGAACATTTGAAAATAGGTTCGAATAGTTTGCGATCCAATGATGACGATTTTAAGTATTGCTATAGGTATAAGTAGGCACATATTTCAATGTTCTTCTACTTATGTTCCTTAGAATTCTATAAATAACTCAAAATAATGCGCATCGATGCACATGAGCTGATAGCAACCGTTTGTGTTTATGCAAACAATATTTCTTTTATGATTATCCTATGTGCGTAATTTATTATTTACAACGTAGATCATCAAGTATTGCTTTTAGAGGGAGAGAAGTATACTCTGCACACATTTAGTCGGCCAGCAGTTTGGTAATTCGCACATATCAACGATCAGGTATTTTATTTATTTACTAGCTGTTGCCCGCAACTTCGTCTGCGTGGGCAATATAGAATCGTCAAAATACTACTTATCCCGTAGGTGCATTCTTTCACGTGACAGTATAATTAGGATTAGCACTTAGCAGTCGCATAGATTCATTGATCAAGGTTGTGTTGTGGATGTGACCATTTATCTAAACAAAAGAAGTAAAGTTTGTGACGTTGTTCAGCCAATTTGGAAAATTATTACGTATGGTGCGTAAATAATTTTCACAGGAAACAGCTATAATCTATGTCTACATGCTTTGAGTCTGACAAAGCTGTCATTTGTACATTTTCTGCAGCTGCTGCGACTAATCAGAAGCCTGAAAGTCTGTCAGTCTTACCATAATATGGATATCGTCTTGTATAGTTGACTGGATTGTAGATAGGTAGTCGCTCCAAGCAAAATATTGGTACTCAAACAGATTCGGTGACTGGAAGCCAACACCAACATAGTTGGGGAATAGCTGGATGGATGATAAAATGAGTCATCATCACCAGCAGGCGCATAGGGTAGGATAGTTTTTTGAGCACGCGGCGCTCGAGTTGCGTTCTTACCTCTTCGCTTGCTATCCCCGCCGCCCGCTAAACGCCTTAGCAGTTAAACGTCAAGGAGAGCGGCGCGTGCGCGCCGCGAGCGCGCTGCAAATGCCGCAGGGCAGCAAAACGCGACGCTCACGCAACGCAACGTGGGGGAGGCCTAAGCCGGGACTCCACCGAAATGTTTGCATTAGTTCACGAATAGGCAAAATGTACGTATCTGTGAGAGTCCACTTCATGTGTTCGTACTTGAAACCTGTAGTTTTGCCAAGATTTTCAGAATGTACGCTCGCAATTTGTCATTTCTTGGTGGAGCCAGCAAATCAAAAGAAACATAAGTGTTGTATACTGTGCGTCACTACCGCACACCCGGAAAATTTCGCTCTTGCGGAGGACGTTTATATACCATATTTTGTGTCACACATAAACAGGACGACAGTAAGTATCCACCGAAACACTTTCAAAGATCTGATGAACGAACAAATCGGACCTGACTTGGTCACCTGGGGCCAATCAGAGCTCTATGAAGTGATAATACGCTTTGGCTCCTACTGTTATTGTGGTTTCTGAAAATTTATTCACCTCATTCAACGATGAATGTAATTCTGATGGCACTATTAAGAACACTTGCTTAGCGCAGAAGCTGACGTTGGCAGGTCAACTCTTTTGACTTCTCGAATAGGATACCATTGGTTTTTGTGCAATGCACACCTGCAATGCATTCTGGATCAGGATAGGATATAGGTGGATAGGATTTGCAACAGAGAACAATTCTGTCTTTGTGATTAAATGACATCAAACGTAGTTTTATATAAAAGGTGTTTTTTAGGGTTTTTAGACTTGGCTCGGGTCTTACTGAGACTGTTCGTAATCGTGAACAGTGTATTTGCGATCAGAAGTTGAAAGTAAGCATGTCTCTGGTATGCGGCGCGTAATTTGTACGTTTTCAGACGCATAAAGCATTTTACGTGTGTATGGTATTAAATAGAGAGAGCTCCCATTTCTTATCTGCACTTTGTATCTGGGCTTGTTTTTAAAGCTACAGAATCCTACATTACCTTCCTCACGCTTAGCAGCGCTTGCGAGAGATAGATCCTCATTTCTTCTAGGATAAAGTTTACATATTTTGCATCAGAAAAAATAATTAAGGTCTACTTAATACTACTCACTCAAAGTAATTTGTTTTAAGGCCACCACATTAGTGGAAGATAAGCTAAACTATGTTTATGAAAAAATCCTGATATGAACTCCATCTGTAACTTTAAATGATAATTAATTGTTCCACTAAAGTCATCATTTTTGACATAATGTTCAAAAAATAATTTAGATGGCACCGTTTTAAATTTGGCTGAGAACTATTAATTTTCTTTTCATCAAGGTAATAATTATAGTTGGATTTTGATGTGGCACGGCAAACTGACAAACATTATTGAAATGTCTATCGAAAAATTACACTACGTGTTAAAATATGGTGAATTACGGAAAATACATAACTCCATCTGTTGAAATAATAATCCTCTATAAAGAATGTATGGTAATATTGTCATTTACTACCTCGCTCCTTTGACCACAGATGGAGCTACTTTAACCTTGGCTAAACAAAATTTTCATATTTTTTTTTTCTTCCGAAGTTACTTATAAAGGTGTGATTTTCTGTGTAAAGATTAATAATAGGCCGATCAACTAATATAAGTACAACATTCAAATGTAGAGTTTTGACAAATAGATTGCGTGTCGTTATATTTTACATCTTGAATTCACAAAATTAATCATATCTTTTGATAGAGTGAATCGATTTCGATGAAACAAAAACTAAGTAATACCCCAAGTTACGTAGAATTTTTGTATATAAGCATTGTCTGCATTTAATTCGTAGATTTTACGTGAATCCCGAACAAACAAACAGATAAACAGACAAACAGACAAACAGACAAACAGACAAAAATGACAAAAATGATGGAAATGGGTTCTGTTAGTTATCCTTTAACATGCTGGCTATTTTTTTTGTCAATTTCTTCAATGTACAAAAATTACTTTTCTACAGATTTATTATATGTATAGATTTATTTAACGGTTCATCTACAATTGTTACATCAATACATTGTTAAGTACAGTGCACAAAATTACGACTAGATGTACAATATTAAATGGTAAACACTACATGCTATACGATATATCTATGAACAAATAAAAACAACACAGGGAAAAACAAAACATATTGCAAACAATTCTGTGTAAAAATACTTAGAAAAATATTACAATATAAAGGTGACAAGTGGTATTAGGGCAGTTTGTGTTATATAGGTAATTGTTTGAACCAGCTGGCGCTTGAAATGTTGAAGAGAGGAGACAAAAATATCAAGTTCACTAAACTTGTTGTTGTGCAATCAACTAAGCCTAGGAATTGGTGAGTTACGACCTAAAACAGTTCTACGAAATGGTGGGTGAAGGAGACTAATAGGATTTCTAGGATAATTATGGGGAATTTTGAAGCTTAATTTAGATAATATTTTTGGAGAATCAATTTTATTATGTAAAATTTTGTCGGTAAAAGACCGAATAAAACTTTGATTGAATACACGATTTCCTTAAACAAATATTTTTTGAAAACCATCGGGCCAACTATCCACCGACTGCTAGTCTGCAATGTATTCTTAATAGTGCTTAGTTGCGGTCTAGTGGTAACCAATTGAAATGTTCATTACATTAGTAATTAAACATCAATGCTTTACTTGAAAGTTTTCTACTACCCCTATATTACTCAAACCTATAGGAGAGAGATATCTTATTCTGTCTGAGGAACCCTAACTTTTCCTACTACTACTACTACCACCTATTTATTTAAAAAAAGAGGGCAAAGCAATTCACACACGTTACCTATGCTACGAAAAACTTTCATACAATGGAACTCAGAGCGACATCTGTTGGAAACTCAGCACAATGCTATTCTTAAATTATAACATTACTGGAATATGACTTCGACTCGCTGATTAGGACCGAACAAGTTATTGGTAAGTTAGAAAGGAGAACGGACCTCTAGCTCCATTCCTCCTTTTCTACTAGGGGTCACCACTAAATTGAATGCTGATTTTTACTAAACCTACTTGTTAAACTTCAAATAAATAGCATGAATGTACAAAAATATTGTTGCGCCAATTCGTAGTGGTAATTCTGTAGCAAGGTCCGTAGCACCGTAGTGACGTAGCGGGGTGCGGCCGTAGCACTAGAGTTGTAGCAAAGGGCCAGTCAGTTTTTTTTAGGTGATGTGGGTTTGTAGCAAATGTCGTAGTAGTTGGTCGTAGCCTTGAACATCTGTAGGTCTGTATGTATAGGCCTGTGGGTCTGTAGCTACGACTGTCTATTTCTCGTGTAGTAGTAGTAGTATGTAGCGCTGCAGATTCGTAGTAACGGTCGTAGCTCTGTGTATTTGTAGCAGGGTCTTTATTACAGTAGATTTTAGTACCTATCATATTATCTAGACATGTGGCAGTGTGTAAAGACAAGTTTAAGTTAAAGAACTAGCGGGCAGCACCGTGCGTAATATGACACGAGTACTTTTAAGTACTGTTTATGTAATAGCACGATGTTTAGAGAAATATCAATACAATACGTCATTATCAACATTTGGCTGTATATGTTCGTCAGATGTAGATGTAGTAGTTTTTGTGGATGTGCTTCATCTTCTAATTGAAATAAAACAAACATTTATCTTAATCGGAATAATATTTAATTTCACTATTTTTTCAATGTGTTTCAAGTCAACCTTCAATCCGACAGGAACATTGCATAAACAGAGGTAATGTACGGTTCAACAATTGTCGTTGTAATATTCTCTTCTGTCAATCAAGTTATGAATAATGTCAAATTAATATTTTTATTACCTACTTAAATTAAATTATTTATAGTTAACAGATCGCCTAATGTTTGCTATCAAAGAATTGTAGGTGTTTACTGTTGTATTTGTTTTTGTACCCATATGTTACTTTAAATTACACATCGAGAATACCAACAAATCAGGCTTCTGTTAATTTATTTATATAATTGGGACACACAAACTATAATGACATTAATAATACCTTCTCAATACATTCATTTAAGTCTCATTTAAGTATCAACGTAACTGGGTCTTTAAGTACTGATCGTCATCTGACACAACTACTCAGAAATTGTATTAGTTAACTCTTCATACTTTCGATGTTCGAACAAAATATCATCGTATACTTAAGTACAGATATAAAATTGAGCTATAAAATTATCACACGATTTACTTAATAAAATGCAATAAGTAGTCGTGAAAATGGACAGTGTATAATAAATAGAATAAAAAAAACTATACTTTATACTTAATTGTAAAAATTATAACAAGAATAGCTATAGCAAGAACACGTTTACGAAGACGATTATAGAATTAAAGCAGAATACTATATAGTTTGACTTCACGCCGCTAATTGCTAACAAGATATTTAGGCAGACTTACACTACTGTCGACTAAATCCTATCACTGCTAAATACCTCGCTGTCAAAATATTATTCTGTCAAGCGTTTAAAGTTAAGTCATAGAGGTAAAAGTGCGTAGTGAGCGATTTTTTAGCGGTAATAGGGCTTAGTGGGCAGTAACGCAAGTCAGCCATTACCATAGAATAAGCTAGTAAAATCTGGCGAAAGCGGTAGATTAAATATATTACACACATTAATGGAGTGACACACGCTTGCTAAAATGCAATTTTCAGGGAATGAATATAAAATAAGTCTTCAGTCATCAAAAATGTGACTATTCGTGATAATGATGAAAACAAAATTTTATGATAATAATAAATACTCTTGGCAAGTAGGACTTTTTAATTTACTTACTTTAAATAAGCTTGTGTTCAAGATTATACAATCTGGGAATTATTAAGTAGTCAGTATAAAAAGCTATAAGTACTTTTTTTTAAAGTACCTGTGGAATATTACGCGCTTTAATTATGTTGTAACAGTTAACAATCAACTACAAAATTGTATCATGTGAGAAAATGCGTTTCATTTTTGTTCACCGCTACGCGGTGGTATAATGCAGTAGGTAAAGATTCCGTGAGAGTTCCATCTTTATTTAAATGCAAATGACAACTAACACGATGGGACGAAATGCGCATTGTTCTATTGTCCTCAGTTTTTATATCCTTCAGTCTGTTTCTACATAATTAAAGCGGTAATAATCGCGAACTGGAATAATACGATCTTATGCACAATTGTTTTTTTAAGCCTGTAGAGAAAAATATATAAAATACAATAGGTACGATAACCTAACGCCGATTCAAAACTTAAATAAACTTTTGTTTCACCAAAATTTACACCATATCTGGCTGAAAAGATCGTGAGACAACCGTGTCAAAAGTCGATTTCTCACGACTAACAGCGGCGTAGTGCATTGTGCGTAATATCAAAGGAAAATGGCCCGTAACCGCTGGAGTTAAGGTGCGGTGTGGCGGCGCGCGAGCTGCGTCTTGTCGACGGTGAGTGTGCCGCGCTTGTGGCCGCCGTGCGCTAGTCACGCGTACGTTTCCCTGAAGCGCTTCTGCAAGTGATGCGCGGCGCTGAGCAGGCGGCTGTGCAGCGTGAGGTGCGTGTGCGGGGTGAAGGCGGGCGGCGGCGGCGCGGCGACGGCGCGGAGCGGCAGCGGCGGCAGCACGGCGTCCTTGTCGGGGTGGCAGAAGAACGCCACGCAGTGACGCCCGCGAGCGCGCGCGTATGCTCCCGTCGGCACCACCACGCGGTGCACCTGGGCACAACAAATCATGTTATGGAAGCGTATTTACAGGATCAGCTTTTAAGGTCATGGCTGGAAAGTATGCTAGGTACGTATACTTGCGAGATGAAGTCACATAAGGAAGTATGAAAAGAAAAGCTTGTAGCGACAATTCATAATAAAATTGGGATGAAGATGATTAGCAATAAATGGATACTAACGAGTGCTGGTAGAAGGTTGGCAGTCCAAGTAGCGAGGAATTCTCCTGACTGAACGAGGATAGCTCCCGGTAGGTGTCCCACTTTCTGCCATTTGTCACTGCCGTTCAACTTCACCTGGAAAACAAAATATTCACAATTTGACTACAACAATCAATTTTGGCAACTAAGCTAAAATAGATAATAACGTAATTTCATGACAATATTATGCCAAATTAACCATAATGATGACTCTAAATTACTGGTAAATATCTAAGTTATTGTGTTGATAAACTTAATAACAGTAATTGTAAATGCATTATGAAATTAGTCACATCGATCCAGACATTTATGTCGCATGTTTTCCATGAACCAACAAAGTTTTAAATTATAGATAGGTATAATTTGGGTAAACCCACAATTTGATTTGATAAGAACATTTTTCATAGAATGCCGCAAAGCAAGTTAATTCGCAGTATTTTCGGAGATTTTTTTGTCTACCTATTTGATATTGCTCTGTCAAATCATGATAACGCAAAAAACTTACTTAGTGATCTATAGTTTTGCTTGCATTATTATAAGTATTAATTAAAACACCCCTCTTTAGGGGTCGATTTTTCAATCATCAGTTTACTGCTATCCGATGAATAAATATAGCGATTTGTCTCTAAACAAAATAAATAAAAAATAATGTTTACCTCAAGTCCACCCTCAGAGTCCTGCGCCAACAGCGTAAAGGTGCCGTAATCTGCGTGCGCGCCGCATCTCGTGTAGTGCACGACGTCGCTCTGGGAACACGGGCCCACGTCCTCAGGGGGTACCGGCGGGTAGTACAGCAGACGCATCGCTGAGGGGTTGCGACCCTCCGCCATTAGCATGCCTGAGTGACACGCTAGAAGTGCCGTGGGAGTCACTCCTGGAAAGAGGAATAGAGAATTTAGTTGATTAGATCAATGTTAAAGGTAAGGGTGCCTCTACACGATGCATGTAGCTGGAGCAAGTTAACATACGCAAGTGACTCGCGCTCGCGCAACAGAGCACGCGGGTGTGTATCCTGCTTTGGTACATGCGCGAGTCGCTAGATCCGCACATTTTTAAAATGCATGTTACCTGCGCATGTGCCTCAATATGCGCAAGCTACTTGCACCGTGAAGACGCACCCTTAGATACGTATGGTATGTAGGCAGGTATGACCACATTCGCGTATCTGTGCTCGGAAGTTAGTTGCAAACCGTCCTTAACTTTAGCGACAACAATAATTATGTATTTTGTTTGCAAGTACCTGCCTATGCGTATGGCACGGTTCATTGTTCATTCATAATCAGTCACTATTGCATAAGTAAAAAGAGTATTACGATTGTTCCAGAGTTACCTAATTGTTTGTTTTTAAATTAAGATTTGTTATGTTGAATTTATCAGTTTCTACATTATCTATCAGTCTTACATAAACAGCATGCTATTTGCGAATTTCAAACAATAATATTATTTTTAAGAAATTCTTTGAAGCACTTTTATCAGCATTTCGTTTTAATAAGAAAAAGGTAATTAACCTAGAAAACGAGATCATTAGCAAAACTTAACAAACTCGTATTGCCTAATCAGTCCCATTGACTTTCACATTGAATTTCAATGCAAGCAACTCGAAGTCATATCAAGTAGAATGTTGGCAGAAAATAAAATGCGCAGTGAAAATAGCTTTTGACGGTGAAGAATAGATAAGGATTTTATATATGTATGTACCAAAATTTTGCGAACATTGTTTTGGTAGTACGCGCCCCATTTACTGCATTTACGCAATGCTTGCCTACCTACCTACATGAATGCGCTAAGCTATAACTTCTTGAAACTCTATAAAACTCACCCATAGCATAAGCGAGTGCCTGCAGAACAACCCGCGACAAGTTGGTGAGGTCCTGCGCCAGAGGCACGGCGTGCTTCGTGAACTCAGGAACATCCTCCTGAGCTGGCATCGATGAGGCAGACAACGTGGTGATGTTGAATGAGTGACGCAATTCCTGGACGAGAGATACATTTTGTTAGTAAGGAAGGATATTAAGCATACCTAGACATGTAACATGTGGATGATTCAAGGCTTTATCTTATGCTTTGGAAATTTACTAAGGATAGGAGAAACAGAAAAAAAATACTAGGAAAGGAAGGCCACTTAAGAAGCTGATGTGGTTTAAACTACATTAGTTCTCAGACAGAGTGGTGTTCCATTTTGTATGCTTCTGTTTAACATAATCCTGCATTAAAGTCGCCCAGTTGTCACGTATCTAATTTGCGGAGCCCTGGACCCTCTACCATTGGGCTATATAATAAGAGGAAAAGGGGGTTAGACTGAGTGAATGGGAATTTAATATTAACGAGATATTCACGAGCCTTAACAATGACTTACATTTACCCACATACAAGAAGAGCGCGCATTTAAAATTAGCTAAGTCTAGTTTTGCATTTGCATTTAATGCGATTCATCTCCAATGACCTAGAAATATTTGCTCCATTTGTTTCGTGAGATGCTTTAACATTCAGTTACGTTGTGCTAAGTAGTGACAATGAGCGGAGAAAGTCTGTCTAGGTTTTCGGGCTACGCTAATTCATGATTTATCCGCTAGATGGCGTAAGCATAGCAGAGATCGTTCGTGGGAAATATTGTGCAATACAACACAAGGAGGAAATAAAATTTATTAATCATCTGCACAGAACCAAAAAAACGTAATATCTACTGTTATTCATGTACGGTAATAAAAGAATATTCTAGTTGTGACGATTATTTATAACTTAGCACACTGAAAAAACCTGAACTTTTTGTAGCTGTAATGTTAGACATAATAAAAAAAACACTGCGGGCATAAATGATGATACCGTCGTCTTAGAATGAAAACCTCGGAAATGCATTTTTTCTCAATATTTTTTTATTGCATTTCTTGGAAGATAATCGTAAAAAATATGGAATACTAATCCTTATCCTGAAAAATGCATTTTTTCTCAATATTTTTTTATTGCATTTCTTGGAAGATAATCGTAAAAAATATCGAATACCAATCCTTATCCTGAAAAGTTATCTCTTGCACTTACGAGGTTTTCACTCTAAGGCGTCGATACTGGAATTTGTCTCGAAGATTCTTTGTTTATAATTCTCATATGTACCTTCTTAGTGGCATCAAACTGTTCCATCCCTGGTTTCACGTAACCATGGTTGCTCACGGGGTTGCAGAGGTACTGCGCCTGGCTACCCTCCGGCAAAGCGCAGAAGTTGTCCAGATCCGCATAGACCGCCTTCAACTGAAACACCAAAATATTCAGGTCACAAACTGCTAATCTGATTACCAGAAATTTAAAAAACGAACATCCTCATACTTTTTGGTGTCACACGATATTTATCACTGGCCTTAAAGATTACTTAGATAAGGTGGATCTAGGCTCTTTAAATCTATAAGATCATTGGAGGTTTTAATAGTCTTTTGGAGTGAACAAAAATACCGATGCTTCATTGTTTTACTTGACCTTACTAATGTGTTGTTTGTCAACATTTTTGCTTGTTTTGTTTTCAATGCTATTTTAATACATAAATAAGGTCTTTCCTAAGCGAAACCTTGATCAAATGTGTATGTCAACTTGTCAAGATTAAACGATAAGATATTTCTATATTTTAAACTAAACATAAAGTATGCCTATAGATATAACAGTAGTGTTTGCCTTGACAAGCGGTTCTAATTATTAATAAATCGATTAACCACTGTTCAAGTGTTTCATGATTTGCTGTAAACCAGGGCCTCGGTTTAGTCAGAAAGACTGGTAGGTACTCAGCTGCATCCAGTTAGACTGGAAGCCGATCCCGACCCCGACGTAGTTGGGAAAAGGCTAGGCTGAAGATGGGGCGTCAATTTGGGAGTTTTTTGAGTACAAAACAAGGTTTTATTAGCGAAGTGAAACGATCACTTCTCTTAAATTAGGAAAATATAAATAAGTTTATATGGAGAGGAGAACAAATAGCAGGAATGCAGCCTTCATCAACTTACAGTTGCATCTTGTCGTCTCATCATCTCATACCTTGAAACATAACCATTTCCAGTCCAACAGGAAAAGAACGCCATGATGCGTTTTTAGATAAAATTTCTTCCTTCCTTCGGTTTTTCCTTTTACGAATCAATTTTACTATGGCAACATTGATACCAAATAGGTGTTGCTTAATGTAGGTTTAAAATTGAAATCCCTTTCCCAGTAAACATGTACCTATTTGATAGCTATACATATATAATTGTTCAGGAAATTGATAGTAGCTGTCTGCCTGCCTAATGCGTCATTTCAAAGCCGAGAAAACCCGGTCATTGACCCGAGACCCTCGGTTAATGCTCACCTTCTCGTCAGCAATGCCATGGTTGACGAGAACAGCAAGCCCTTTGCTGCTGAGCGCAGTGAACAGCTGCTGTCCAATGCGTCTCAGCACTGACTTCATAGGGCAGACATCGGTACCTGAAACGAACATATAGTCTTTTACCAACTCGTACTAAACATGTAACTAAGTATCTCTGCATAAGCTTAGAACCGAATCATACGGGAATATGTTCTGATAATTTTCAGCCAGGTTGGTTATTTTGACGGAGAAAATTCGAAATTTAAATTGTGTTAGAACCTTTTTACCCCAACGAATGAAGAAAGAGGATTTATTGTAAGTTCGGAAATGTTGACCCGGGTTTCAAATATAAGGCGACATGACGTAGGTATCATGACAAAGTTATTCTCTGTTTATATATTGTGTAATTAATTGACCGATTAGCTGGCCCTTCGATATAGTAAACGATAATGTATCGAGATAAATGTGATAATTAAAGTGGAACAGGAATGTTATAATAATTGCCATGTCATGGTATGGAAACCATAATAACGAAAGCGTAGGTTTTGTGAACGATAATTATTATTGTACATTTATATGATTGTACCTATTCCTGGTATGTACATATGTATCCGTATTGTATGTGGTTTAAATATGTTAGGACTTTTACTTCCCCACTCAGAGACATTTAATGATTACTTAAATCACTCCTTAGTGACGGAATGTCATACAAATCCTTCACTAAGGAATGGCTTAAGTAACCATTAAATGTCTCTGAGTGGGGAGGTTAATGAGATATATAATGAATATGAGATATATTTTCCTAGGTGTGTTTTCGTGAAGCTTCGCCAGGATTTCACTATTTCAACCTTCATTTCCATACGTAAGTATTTTCCTCAGCCACTTAGTTTAGTAGCTGGCAAACATAATGGAAAATACGAAACGGCTTGCACTATGCAGGGTTTTCACGTCGATACGCGGAATTACATTAAAGTAAGCGTTGACCAGAAAGATGTTGCATGCAAAATGGCAGTTCACCTCGTCTTGTGCAATATGAATAAAATATACGGCTGTCTGTACATACGTTCTGAGTTAGCCGAAGGTCTGACCGTGACACCGTTCTGCCGATGGCATATATACGTTTGTGCTGACTTCGAAATGCGGGTGTTTCGTTTGTTATTAAGTAAACAATAACAGATATGATTAGCGAAGAGATATTTCATACTTCAGGCACTGACTAGTAAAAATTACTAGTCCGTGACTTCGGGCTATAAATGCTAGAATGTTGGCTATTCTTATAGGTATTGCATAGTCAAAACAAATGTTTTACATTCCGTCTGTTAGTTACGTAGGTAAATGACGTATTAGGAATCTTTTTTTACTAATAACGATTTCACCATTGTGGCAGTGGCATATTCAACCGTCAACCACAGAATTGATAAGATTTAACTGCGACCGTCATCTGTTTGACGTCACAACGCCCACTGTCTTGTTAACGTTAATATTTCACTCGAATCATAAATAAATACCGTTTACAATAGTAAATTAACGTCTACGTACATCCAGAATGCATCATAGAAGTTTATGGACAATAAACCTCATTTTGAATACCAATTCATTAGAATTATCATAGTTTATGGTCGCAGTTGCTCATAAATGAGTCATATATTTTCTTCTGCATTGGATTTTCACGACTTCAACTGATTCATGGATTGTTAACAATAAACAAATACTGTAACATAAATATATAGGCACAATGTTCTCACGACGTCACTCGAGGACTTTTCATTATGTTTTTGTAATAGACGGATGATGCAGATGTTTTCCTCTATTTCATAGAAGTAGAAAATACGTTGCAACTTAGTTACATTTGTCATCAATAAATGATGATTTTGATCAGTGTAATGAAGTACATATTATTTTACGTACAATTTTGGATGAGGTATAGTGTCGCCACTATAAAGTTCCATATTAGTATTAAAATTTATAGTATGTTCAACTGAACCGAATTTAATGCTGCTAAGTTTATAAATACAATATAATATTACATAATCTGTTCTAATTTTATATTGGGAATGAGTGCTGTCCCACATTTGATACGAGTTCGGCTGTCGCTGCGTGGGGCGCTTGAAACATAAACTGTGTTGTAACACGAACAGACTGCCTTGTGACTGCACGACGACACTTCGAAATATTCTAAGATACAGTTATTCGGATATTTCAGTAACTGTTTCTTGTGAAACATTTTGTTTACAGAGAATACAGGATAGAGGCAATCAATTTTTATTCATGTTTTCAGAATCTACTCTATTGACGACTTAACTAAAACTAAACTTACCTAACTAAAACCTAGTTTTAGTTAGTTAGTTACTACTTAACTAACTAAAACTAGGTTTTTTTTGAACATAGAATATGGTTGAGTTCGTTCGATGAACTAGCATCACATTTGCACAACATGGCACGACTATCCAAGATTAATCTAAGTATTGCCCTCTAAAATTGTAATTTAGCCTGAATGTTTTGCAGCCAATCGCAATAAAGGTTAAGTTGCGCATAGAAACATGACATACAATATCTAGGATTATTCACTTTGTTATCAAGTATTCATAGAACACGTCATTATTACTTTGTGCATTAATTACTTCCAAAGTTCTTATCATAATGCTATCATGTATTCACAAATTCGGTACTTCGATACTCATTTTCTTATCTCAACGTATCGGTCGGGGGTCAAGGCAATACAATACCGCGATTCCGTCATACTGAGTTATGTTTAAATAAATAATTTACCTCTGAACGTCAGTCTGAGCCACCACTTCCATAGTTGGTTTCAGCTAACCGGTTATCTTAATATGTGCATACGTAGGCGCTCTTGAATATTAATTGACAGTTAAGATTTTTTTATTACCATTCCTACAATTTGGTTTCCTCATCTCACGTTCTGTATTTATTCTAGAATTGTTAGAAGCCTGCAAAGATTCTAAATTCAGCCGAGAGATCTGCAATTTAGATGTATTTACGAATTCTCTATGGTGCGTTTGCTTGTGCAACGAATACTGAACAACAGTGATCTGTAGTCTCTGGACTCCAACATTACCTCCGTTCTAGTTACTAGTTACAGTCTTCTCAAGAATATCAAGTTGCAAGTAACTCTACACTGATTTCCTATGCGGCCGTATTCTTGTTGCGTGTGGAGCAACATCCAGCCCCGGATCTAGGGGGGGGCAAGCCGGGGCCCATGCCCCGGGCGGCAAATTCAAGGGGCGGCAAAATCAGGCGGCTGCCAAATTCACACTTCACAGACCAATGGACTACTCATCATTTATTTAACTTTGGCCACGGAATAAATAATAGCACAAGTAATTTCATGGCCATATCAACTTGACCGATACCCTGAACGCAGAGTGAGACATGCTGCACGGACATTTATTATTCACGGGGGGAAGTTTTAGCAAACTAAAACTGATTAAAATTATTTGCGATCATCTATGAGCCAGAAACGCTTATCGCATATTTATTTTTGTTTTAAATCCTACATCACAGATTACTATAATAGTTACCTACAGGGCTGTCTTAACCTATGGTGCAAGGTGTGCGAATAACCCGGGCGCCTCGGCCTCAGGGGCGCCGCGGGACACCCCACCACCAGGAAATTTCAATCAAATTACACCCTTTTGATAAGGAACTTTCACATTGTATCATGATACTGACAAGCAAAGGACATTGTTAAAACTCGCCTAAGAACAACACGCATGAAACATTTACTATAATTACTAGCTCTTTTAATAATAAATATTACATATAATAAAATAGGACGGACACTTTTTAACTTCGAAAACATTTTAAAAAGTATTCACTTCCGTCCTTAGCTTCCATCTTGATAGTTCTATTAATTTTTGGTTCTATTTGAGGTTTATTGTAGGCAAAGGGATTATAATTCATACAGCCAAGTCTGTGTAACAGCACTCTTAGAGTTTGAAACAGACAAGCGTCAGTATTCTCAACACTTTATATATGATGATTTTTACTTACACAGTCCGATTAGATGTCTCGGAACCATAATTAGCCATAATGTATCAAAAATCTCGATTGAAAGAGCTGTTTGAAACGAGCATTAATTTCGACAGTGACAGTTGATGAATAATTGACAGATGACAACTTTGATATTTTGACAGTTATTGCTACATACCGAATGTTTTTATTGATGATTATAACCTTAAAATCCGAAATTGTTTTCATTTTTTCAGAATTCTCATAAGTGTCCGTTGCTTTAATTTAGGTTCAATTGAATATATACATTATCTACAACCCAAAGAGTAAATACAGCTCCCTGTTGGGTCTTAGGCGAACTATGTATGGACGACGAACAATGTCCTTTCTAAAAAGTCGCCTTCGTTTTGTTTGATTATTTTCCACTTTTAACATACACCAAGTGAAAAAATTCGCGCTCGCTACGCTCGCGGCTAAGGGACAATGTATGTCCATTTTTCTTATTGTTTATTATTTTTATTGACGCACCGAATCAACGAACACAAATGGCACTCGCTCTAATCACAGTTTCTTTTTATTTGTACTTACATAATTCCCAGTTTAATTTGTGAGTCATCAAAGAAATAATTTAAAAAAGTTCGCTGTTGCTTTACAATGTACTTAATCAAGAGGTACTTTTGCGTCGTGGGCTCAAAAAATTTTGCGCTCGCTTCGCTCGCGCAATAGTATACATAGTTTGCCTTCGTAACTACATAAGTCGAATGTAGCAAAAAATATTTTTACGGAGTCCTTAAAAACAAAAAGTTTGCCCTTCTGACTGCTTGTTACTTTACACCGCTTTTTAAAACTTATTAACTTTTTGTGTCCCAAAATTGAAAAAATTTGCGCGCTCGCTTCGCTCGCGCTACTTTTTACAGTTGCATGAATCTCTCTCAACTTTCATAACGTAAACCTGGCCAACAGTTTGAGCCTACAATGATTTGGACACCTTTTTTTAGTCCTTTACCTACCAAAAAAGTGGCTTTCGTTCGAACGTTCTTATTTATATTCCTTGTAACTACTCTAAGTACTTTGATCAAAATGTACTACTCAAAATCTTTCAATACATAGGTGGCGCTTGGGTGATGATTGCACCCAAGCTCTACATGAGCTAGAGACGGCCCTGCCTGCCTACATAATGATAGCTGAAATTAAATGGATGATAAAGGTGAATAAACATAAGTAAGTAGGCGGGGCGGCATTTTTCAGTTTTTGCCCCGCCTAAAAAAAATTGAAGATCCGGGGCTGGCAACATCTGTATCGATACTTTAATATCGATTTCTAGTGCTTGCATTGACACGATTTACAGGAAGGTCTGAAACTGTCCTTCATTATGAAACTGCCCTTGTCAGCCGGCTTTATACCTGAGTTTAATAGATAAATCCTAAGTACAAGAAAACATTATTGCATTATAATAGAGCAGAAATTAATTACTGAACATTGAGACACCGATTAATTGGTTCTTTGTTATAACTTTTGTTCGCTTTATTATTTCAGACGGGGACATTGTCGAGTGTATGTTTAATCGTGGTATTATGACACAGTTATTTCTAACTGGCTTGCAGTTCATGTGCCTATACGTGTCACAGGCACATTCCTATGTCTTTCAAATATGTGGAAGTCAAATATAATTTTGTACATAAAACACAAGAACATAATTTATAGGTATGTAGGGAAGTATGGATATCTTTTCACAACAGATGCATATAGACCGTGGTTTAACAACCCAATATTTTAAAACTCCTATATTATTTATGTACATAACAATGATGTTAAATTGAGTAAGTTCATAATAATATTAATGCGAGTCTTAGATTTATTGCATTTATACTAACCTATTTTATAGAGCCTATAAAGCCGATTTATGAAAGTTATGAAATATCTCGTAACCGCTATTAGGCTATATAACTTATGCAAGCATAAAGTGCAAAATATGTATATTATAGTATTAAAACAAAACAATATAAACTTTGCACTTCCAGTTGCTAACGAAGCATAACAATTAATTGATAAGTCGGCAGAATACAAATGGTGTGCACTTACATAATATTGATGTGCAAAGTTCATGAATCAATGCAATGTGCATACTTAGCAAACTTTTATTAACTGATGATTGCGTCAACAACAAAGGATTAGCGCGTACCCGCAGACTGTAAACTTTTAGTAGGCCGATGGTTTGTTTGGGCTCATAAATCAGCATGAAGACAAAGATCAAGTATTTAGCCGGTATCATCGACTGAACACTTCTATTGGAATCAAGATTTTATTTAAAAAACAAATGCCAACCATCGCGTCAACTGACAGCCGACTTTTTAGACTTTAGTGTGGTCTTATCCTGTTATAAAGTAATGACGTATTAAGTTCTAAACAAAGAGTCGAGGAAGTTATAGCGATGCCGCGATGTTAGCCTAAATTAATGTGGTCACGCTAGCGCTCGAAACGTGACGAAATAAAGAAGGTCAACGTGTTTTATCCGCCACTGTTACAGCAGATGATTATATACGTCACACTTGCAATATCTTTGTTATTACATACGTGGTTTTGTGTTTATTGTCTTAATTATGTGCTTGATAAAAATAGGTGTTTTTTGAGTAAATAAACTACAAAATGGCGGTTTTCCTCGAATATAAAATATGTAATGGGATGTGCCTGAGGAATTAATAGTTAAATAGAATGTAGAGTGGTATTTTCAACCGTGAAGTTTCATTCATAAATCGGGCATCAAGTCGTATTTCGTCTTTCTTTTTTTTTAGCCAAACCATGAAAAAGTTTTCCGCAAAATGTGTTACCAGTTGACATATTTAAATAATCTCGGTATAACAAACCCACATAGGAACATAAATCTAACAGCATGCTATGACTAATATCGTTTTACGAGCAATGAGTCGGTATCCGCAATGGTACTGTGTCGAAATCACTCGGCCGCCTTACTATTGTGGCCTGGGCTAGATTAGGTTAGTGGGTCTGTTAGCTAGCGAGTTTGTTCTGTATTTATCACCACCCAGTTTGATTTGCGATAAACTAAAATAACTTTTGAAATGCGCTTGTTTCACGTTTATGTTGTACTGCAGTGAAAGTATTTTTATTGTTTGAAGGCGTACTAGCTTCTTGAGAAAACTAATTGAGGTGCACCTGAAGGAAAATTGAACCCTACGGTGAATTTAGGGTTCAATTTACGCACACACTTTCGTCTATAGACAGTTCTGTGGATTTACATGAAGAATTAGTCACTCAAATTTACAATATTGTTAAAGTTAGCAAGTTGTTATTTCGATGCACTTATTTTCCTGCATTTGAAGCTTGCAGTTGATTGAAAAAAAAACAATGCATATAGCAGAAAATCTCGCGTCGATCACGCGCGCCCATGCGTGCCACAATGTAATCAAAAACCATCGACACGATCTTAACGGCTGGCGGAAAAAATACCAATACATTGAAGATAAGGAAAAACAGAAAGAAGCCTTCTAAACAACAGTTTTCTTATTAAAACCAGTTCCAACAAGTACTATGAAGTTAGGCTCAGTAAAATGCAATTAAAGTTACCCTGGTTACCGACCGTTATTTTATTTTGTTTATGGTACCATACAGAAAACAGCACTTAACTAAGTGGTGTGTACTAGTTTCATATGGAAAACATGGTTGACTGTTGTGAAAATCGTAAACGATATTTTATAAACATTGTGGATAGAAAATAGGATTCAAGTTAGGTATGTGTATCAAGCTGTGGCTATACATATACGTACCCGTTCTTAATGTATGCGGTAAGACATGAGTCTTTTATATTATTATTTCTACAGATGTTCTATATTTAAAAGCGACTAAATGTCAGTGTTGCTAGTTTTTAATAAAAATAAGATCACAAATCACGAACGTTTTTCTACAGATTTCATGGAATTTGGACATTGCCTCACTGAACCATTAATTGAGTTCCATTTCAATAGCAAACATAATCTTTATGGCTATGATTAAACAAAAGATAAGTAAGAAGGTTATCCAAATAATAAACATCCTTCGATAGCAAAATTGGCACCATTTGTTATAATGTCATTTAGTTTATCTAAATAGATTGCAAGGACAATAATAGTTCTAGAAATTATTTAGTTTATCTTAAAACTCGACTAAATAAACAATGAGTTTTGAATTTATCTTTTCTTTCATTTATTTCAATAAAGGGCATTATTGTGGAAGGCAATCGAAGTTTCGAATAGAGCATTGATATGTGTATGTGTATTGTAAATATGTTTAGTATCTATTGTAATTATTTGAATAGGGGGCCTGCTTATCCGGTTATCTTATATCATGCGGGTGTATGAATGTATGGATATAAATAAAATACAGCTAAGTGCTGGAGTGTTTGAGTGTTAATCCCAGTAATGACCGATAAGGATCAGTGTGCCAGTTTTACGAGTAACTATACTTAAATGGTGGGAATGGTTTTATTGTGGCCAGTTACGACTCACTCTACTCTTGAAATAAAAATAAATGAAATTGACTATGCTTTGCCTTCCATTTTGCAATATTACTTTCTAAATACATAAGACTGCCAATTCATCAATATAGTGAACGGAGTTTGAGCAAAAAGTTGTCATTCCACTTTTCAACAGGACATAGACAATCTGCAGATTATTTAGCATATTTTGAACATATCCATAATAAATAAAACAGAGCTCTTTTCAGCTCTGTTTTATTTTTATGTAGCTAGTATTACTGCACTTGAACTCAATATCATTGGAAGGTGGATCTCACAATAATATTTGTGTCTAAGCACGAATGCGTAGCGTATTTGTAAACAGCGAACTCTGAGAACTCTTTATGTTCAGAATATTATAACTATTGCGTATGGTGTTAATGTTAACCTTCAAGGTTACAACGGCTGATGATTGTATGCTTAATTTCTTGGAAACGTTGAAGTAGATACTTCAAACAAAAACCGATAAGATCACTGACAGCACCTGAGATTACCTGTCGTGATACATACACACATGCACAGACATTACACACACAGACACACGAGTAGGATATGACTGTAATTCAATCACGTGAATTTATTTCTGTAAGTAAATCTACATAATTCAATTTCGTCTGTGGGTGCCCCGATTTGTGCATTATTATGTTCATTTCCATAGGTTATTGTTGTTGCAATCCATAGATTTGAAATAAGCAAGAGACTGGCAACTCTCTTGTTATTGTTTAGAATATATCTGTAGCCCAAGAAACACCATCACAATAAATACAGTTTTCTATTTTTTTGCTTGGTCAAAATCAGTTTGCGTTTAACGGAAATAGACGCCGAAGTTTTTTTAGTGAATTGAACAGTTCAACGTTCTTTAGCAAGGAGGGGAATTTATATAACGGAAATTGTATTTTTCCCACGATCCAGGAATTGACGCGCATGCAACGATTATAGGTACCCCTCTACCACCTTAAATAGCGTGCTTTCTACTTCATGACTTCAAAAAGACATTATGCATATGTATAACAGCTTATAAACGTCCACTGCTAGACAAAGGCTTCCCCAAGCTCCGGGTATCTTTCCATACTCTTCGCGTTGGGCATGTATTGGAGCGCAATAGTCCAGTCTATCTTATTGTTTTGAAAAACCCTTTCAATCATGTGCAAGCAGACATCAACATTGAATGTAAGGAAGTTTACAGAGCAATGGTTTACGACATGGACACGTGCGCCGACCAACGTGAATGCTAATTCTTATCAGCCCACAGCTGAATGCGAAAAAAAACATGTTTTTCTAATGGCAACAATGAAGCCGTTGAGATTTGAATTTTTGAATCAAGATTAAGATGGTAATGATTGATGGGTAAGATTACGGTTTGCTGGAAATTGATTAGATCAGGGAAATAATCGACACTGCAGATCGCATAAGTAGAATAAAATTGTACATATTTTACGTTGCTGTGTTTTTCTTTTCAATAACATTACAAACCACAAAAGCCTTTGTTTATTACTTCTAAATAGAGAAATCCTACACTGCCTAGAGTCTGACACGCACTTAGCCGGTATTTGTCTAGAACAAAGCTGTAGAAAATCTTAGCATTGTTCAAGAAATTCATTTTCGTAGATACATCTTTGTTCAGATGTTTGCAGGAAGTAAGTTTGAGAACAAAAGGGATTTAACTAGTATTGTTTTAGATAAAACCAGCTGCGTAGGCGCGGGGTGTCTATGTACAGTACCAATCTAATAAAAACTATTTGGTATAAAAATAGAATAATTGAATGAAACGTGCTCATTCGAGCATTGAGTGATAGAAATATTTACTCAATAAGGAATTACGCAGCCATTGCGAAGTGTTTTTATTTCATTCCATTTTCACGGAAAAATACATATCACTTATTTGTTCTATTTTTGTTATGTATTTTTAGCTAGTAAATGTTTAATAAGAATTATTTTCAGTATTTTTTTTTCTAGGTAGGCACTTACCTAACTTATAAATAGGAAGCGTTTTTATTGGTCACGTTTTTCATTTCAACGCGCTGAAATTCTACCGTGTTTCAATTAAAATTAAACTAAGATTGTTGAATAAATTAATAAAGCACAGGCACGTGTAAAAATCTGCACGTTTTATACCTAGGAGAAACGAGTAAAAAGTTTGCAAGACGTTAATTTTTTTTTTAGCTCACATTCTTTTATTAATGTTGTATTTCATGTAATTAATTACTAACATTCAAACGATTGTGTTACTGTAGCGTTGCCTATACATTAGGTACCTAGGGACTCGATTTTGTTGTCATTAAAATTGTGAACGACTTTTGTCGCAGACTATAGCAACTTGTTTAACAAAGAGTTTCATGTGAACTAGGGGTACCATACAGCCATTTTTGGTCGCAGATATGATAAAGATGTAACAAGTCGCAACAGTTTCGTAACAGGTACGACACAACGTGACTGTGTAAGGATTAGCTTTTATGTGTTGTAACGGTTCAGTAAAAATGTGACGGAAACTAGATTCAGTAACTTTGTGTGGTCGCTGTTTCGATACTTTACAGCTTAAGTTGTAACCACACATTTTAGAAACTTTGCGTTTGGTTTGTAACCAGTGTGCAATGTTGACACAATTGTGTTGTAACTGGGTAGTAACATGGTGTAGTCGATGTTCCAGAACACTTTAACACTAACTGGCATATATAAAAACATGACGAGAGCCAGTTATTCTCAAACTGTCTATGTTTTCTGCCGTTATCAACCATTTAATGAAATTTAAAATGAGTAAACAACCAAAAACCTTACGTAAACTCCGATGGACTTCAACTTTTTACAGAAGAGTTGAGGAAATAAGTACGTCCCAAAATATCTCAAGTACCTAATTGTACTCGCACACAAGTTTTTTTTTATTATAATAATATTTTTTTCATAATGTTGCATTGTTGGTAGGGCAAATTGACGGATACCCATTTTATTGAACTTAAAACTTATTCTTTTCTAGGCCATTTACAGGAAAACAGTACGGAATTTCGTACCGAGGAGCTTAGTGGTATCGTCCCTAGTGCCAAAGTTTCAACTTTCGAGCTCCAAATCGCAGTTTTTTCTTTTTCTCGGCCAAAACAAGACGTCTTCGTCTTTAACCCAAGTACTCGGCACAAGCGATATTAATTCTGATGAACAATGCAAAAAGGCATCTTGACTTGATAAAAACTTTAGAAAACACTGTAACCAAATATTAAGAGAAACCATCTTAAAAATCTAGTAATTTTGTAACAATTTACCGTAACATGTCGACACGTGTCGACACATTATCGTAACTTTGTGACTAGTTGCGACGAGCATATTTTTCAAAACAAACATCAAAAATGTTTTTTCATAGTTCATTATTTATCAATTCTATGAGTAAATCTTGCTAAAATAATTTGTATTAGGATTAAAATATTTGATATTGTATTTAAATGGAAGCTTTTGAGCACTCGATGTGCATCATTTTATATTTTTATTTTATTTAACAAAAGTTTTTCTTTCGCCAGAATTATTAAAACATGATATTACGGTGGCGCGTTGGAAATATCAACATATTCAAAGAAATTACACAGTAAACTTTTTTTCCCAATAAGATTTGAGCATTATAAACCATATTAATTTATGAAAACTAAAACTTTGTTTACTTGCCTTGAGTTCATCAACTCAAGGTAAGTAAACCATCATTATGGGATTTCTTGTATTTTGTATTATTTCGTCGTGTCACTCACGCACGAGCCAACGAAATTGATCGAACGAATGAATGATTGAATGATTAGTGCGAACTCTGGTTAAAATATGGTAACAATGCTACGACACGGCGACGTAAATTAGAAACCAAATGTTACTTGTTTATTGTGTCGAGATCTTCCCCATTTTTAGTTGCAGCGACGGCGCTAACACGGAACGTCGACGAGATTATGTTTCGAGATAGATCAGTGTCGACGCTAAGTGTCGAAACGGTTACGTTATGTTCGCAAAAATGGTTATATGGGTGACTGATTCAGAACGCCTGTCGTGTCCTTTTATCCTTGAAAGGACATTGACAGAGGTCAGTTACACGCGGAACAAATGATTCTAGCCCTTCATACAGCCAGCCCAAAAAAATGGCATTGAAAATGAGTTTTTGTAACCGAGTTTTTAAGACACAATAAAATTGAATGAATCAAGTATCCTTTCAAATAAAAATATAATAAAGATAACGACATTATTAAAAACGTAAATCCCCCGTTTTGTGATAGAGTATGTAGGTAATCTCTTTTTTCCGTAAATTTTTCCATGGCCTGACCTCAGACTGACTATTTCTTAGAAACGCTTACACAAATAATTTGTAGGTACTGAGCAGGTATTACCTTATTTATTCAGTATAAATAAAAACTGATTATGTATTAAGTATTTTTACATTTTTTGGTCCTCGAATGTCATATCTATATTTTTATTACGAATCGGTAAAAACCTACTCGGGTTTTTACGAAACATTGAAAATCCCTGAAAATAATTGTTATTAATATCAATTTACATCTTTCCAATAAGTAGGTAGGTATCTGTAAATATTGATAAACTCATTAACGGTATCCATCAGGGGTTTCTGTTTCTTAATGACCAAAGAAATAAAACAAATGCTGATGTTGCTTCATCGGCTAACTTAAGTTAAACAGTGACCACAACTACGAGTATATAACTCTGTGTTAAAGAAAATTATACTTATTTTCAAAAGCACTAAGTCTGATTTTTAGTTTTGAGGCCTTTTCCGTGTTTCTGCATATTCTGGTTTTTGTATTTTTTCTGTCGTGTTATTCTGAATTCCTTGAATGAAATATACTTTCCGTTTAACAAACTGTGAAACCAGCTTTAAGTTCCAATATTTGAGCGCGAATTAGCGCAAACTTTGCCTTGACATGTGAACGAGGATGCACTAGGCACCTTCACTTCGTGCCAACTTGTACAAGGCGTTTACAGACATTTCATTATTTTATAACAATAGCACGGATTACCTATAACCTTCTAAGGACAGGTTTTAAAACTGGAATATATGAGAACTTATTAATGATCTTCGTAACACGATATAGGTAGGTACGTTATACAAGTCGATAATTACATACAATTAAGTATGGCCGAATAATTATGAATTTGTTACTCATTAGTATTAGTTAAAGCAGAATAAAGCGGGTCAAATCACTGAAAGTTTTTATTTAGGTACATCTGTAAAACTCCGCGGATGGTTGGCCAGTCACCGAAGGATTCACTATTACATAAAGTTACCTAATAACGTTAGGTCACATGTGTTAGTGTGTAGTACAAAAATGGCCATCAATGCAATTATGCGGCATCGTTACGGTTGCGGTTTGGCAACAAAATACATGGATTTCTAATAGGTACCTAATCAACCATAAACCATGAAGTGATATACCAAATCACGACTAAAGAAGTGACGGGAATCCCCCCTTGCTTGTGAATTCTAACATAGAATCTGTTTTGGGTCTGTCTGTTTCGTTTTAGGGGGTTCCCGTTAACTTTTAAACGAGGAGTTATTTTACAGGATACAACATACCTACTGAGCTTGGGAACCAGCTTGTAGATATTTCATCAATAAAATATTTTATCTCTTTCCCGTCCGGTGGGAAAGCAATTGTTCCATAGACGTAGTTATGTGGTGCTACCCACCTACATATTTGGCTTCGTGTCTACGTCAAATCATATTAGGTATTCATAGCCAATATAGGTGCTTATTTATTTTCATTCATAAAGCGTTGCCAAGCCGATGCGTACTCGACGTATGTTTACGTTCAATAGTGTATCGTAGTGCTACTGTTTACGTGATTCACGAAGAACTAAAAATATAGAAGACTAGGCTATTGCCCGCGGCCTCGATTCCTGAACTTCCGCCCGACGATTGACCCAGACATGAGTGAAGTCTCAAAAGATTTCCTTCAATCAATGTTCATTTACTCACTCTCGAAATAAAAGAATCCGGGTCAGTAATGTCTTTTCTTTTTTCATTTGGAAAATTGCTGCTTAAAATGCGATAGTATGTAGGTACTTATTAAAAAACAAAACACGTTAGAACCATTTCTCTGTCTCTCTCTAAGATGTAGTTGTCTCTGAAAGATCCGGTATCATCAGATTCTAAGAAACTCAGAACCGTCTGTGTATTAATTCTCGAATATTAATTAAGGAAGTTTGTATATTATGTTAATGTTTAAGACCCACCTACAGTTTGCATGACCACCACGTTCAAACATATTGCTTGTCATGTGCTTACCTGTAACAAAGAAGACAAACTTTTCAGTTAAACATAAAATTGTTGAAGGAATTAGGATATGTATGTTGATATGGGTCTTGAATGATACGTGATAAATAGAGATAATAACAAGGAGTGTCTATTCTATTGTTAGAGCCAAAAGTTCCTAAATAATAAGACACGTACGGAATTGTCGGAAATGTAGAGCAACCACCTCAGACTCATTTTCTTTTAATATGTATTAACTTCTCCCATACTTGTGCTAATCTGTAATTTATTTAAGCTTGTTACTTTCCGTAAACGTTTATTTAGAAGATTATATAATGAAATAGTTTGCGACTCCTCAAAGAAGACAAAAAGCAGCTCAATAAACAGTCATGGTCTTACTACAAAAACTTTAAACCCTGTTTTACAGTTATCTAATAAAATTTTGGCTGCAAAATGAACCATATGTCAACGTCATAATTTGACATTTTTTTAGACAAGGCATAAACTGACGTTTAAAAGTTTTTGTGGTAAGACGGTCATTGTTTCACGAAACGGTTAGAATCCCCGTCACAAATGTCAAGGAAAATATTGCCAATTAAAATATCTAATCAACCTCCGTATTGCGAACTATTTTTATTCCAGTTTTTGTTATTAGATTGCAGATAGTTAATCAGCAGAATTACTGTTATCGGTCGCAAATCCACTTTTATCTGCCTTTCAATGAAGATAATGCGATTTATCTTTTATGCTGTTTTGAAATTAGATGTATTGAAAAAGTCACATCTGCACACATTTGTTTTATTACTGGCGCTAAAATATAAATATTTAATGGTTTGACTTGGATATTATAATCATAAAATATCCTTAATATAGTTATTGTAATACGTGGTTTTCATGATTAATTTCTCAGTCAATATTATGAAGCGGAATTTGGAATCAACCTAAATTCTCTTTAAGATCTTTGATGGATGGGATTTATCTTGATAACAAACGGTGATGAAGACGATAGGTATGTATGTCTCTGACAGCCCCGGATCTTCAATTTTTTTTAGGCGGGGCAAAAACTGAAAAATGCCGCCCCGCCTACCTACGTACTTATGTTTATTTTCACCAACGAAAGTCACTTTTTTGGTAGGTAAAGGACTTAAAAAAATGTGTCCAAATCATTGTAGGCTCAAACTGTTCGCCAGGTTTAAGTTATGAAGTCGAGACAGACAGTGCCGGCTTTAACTCTACTAGCACCCTGGGCGAGATTTCTACGACGCCCCCAACTACAAGTCAAACCCATACGAAAAACAGAGACATAATATGTAGTTACCGATTGCGCGAGCGAAGCGAGCGCGAATTTTTTTTTATAGTTAACAAGTCAAAGCAAAAATTACCTAAATTGTAGCCCAATCGTACATAAGTTATTGCTGGTTGGTGAATGCAAAAACACGGGAACACAGGTTGTGATTGCGCGAGCGAAGCGAGCGCGAAATTTTTTGTTATATTTTAGAACTCAAAACAAAAATGACTTAAAATGTAGCCCAAACGTAGATAGATCTTTGTTGGCGTTGGCGCCTATGAATTAAAATTTTGGGACTTAAAGTAGTACCATAAATAGAAACTAGAAGTTACTTTCTTATTAATAAAAGGTCGTTTGTAGACAAAAAAAAATTCAAAAATAAAAACAACTATAAAGTGAAGCAAGCCCGAAAAAGCTTTTTTGAGATTTGGATCACTAAAAGTCCTTAACATATATAATAAAAGGCGACTGTGAAGTGAAGAAGCCGCGAGCGAAGGGAGCGCGAATTTTTTTGAGCATTGGGACATTAAATTAAAAGTAGCTATATGTGAAAAAAATATGTAAGTGTAAAGTAAAGAAACCGCGAGCGAAGCGAGCGCGAAAATTTTTGAGTTTTGGGACATAAAAGTAGTGTATCTAACGCGCGCGGCATTGTATGACAATACATTAATTTAATTGAAATTTCTTGGTCCAGGAGCGTACCGCGGCGCCCCTGAGCTCGCGGCGCCAGGGTTATTCGAACACCCTGCACCATAGGTTAAGGCGGCCCTGTAAGTAACTATTATGGTAAATGTAGGATTTAAAATCAGGCAGCCACCTGATTTTGCTGCCCCCTGAATTTGCCGCCCGGGGCATGGGCCCCGGCTTGCCCCCCCCTAGATCCGGGGCTGGTCTCTGAAGGTGAAAATTAACTGCGTTTAAAAACAGATTGATTCATCACGATGTGACTCATTAAATGTTGTTTTTATAACATAAACATTCTCGAATTAAATATTGTAAACTTTCGTGTCAATGTAAAACCGTGTGATTCGTATTGATTCACGATTTTAAAGGTGATTTTTTTTTTTCACTGTCACTATTTAAAAGTTTAGTAGGATTTCGATAATATTCTTGTGTGGATTGACTGTAGCAATGTAGAATGAAGTATGCATAACAGAATATCTAGTACCTAATTCAATTTATTGCAATTAAAATTGTTTTCATTTAACGTTAACTACAACGGAACTGAATTATCGTGGTCTTTACGGACATACGACATTAATACAAGTACATAGTGATGTAGACATGTATGTAAAAGTTGGCACTTCATATTATCTAGAATTAAGTCTAGGTGAACGATGATTGCTATTTCTAGTTGCAGATATTTAAAGAGTAGACTGGTAAAGAATTATAAACTACGTAAGTAAATCTTCTTATTAACTTTAACGAACAGTGAAATGTTTTTTTTTTCATTTGTGTCCAACGTCTGGTTCCTAGATTTGCAAATATAAAGTTAGTAGTACTGACGGTTGATAGACCAGCTTAGCCACTTATGCTCAACGTTTTGGCTAAAGACCTGTTCATATAGTCAACTATTTCTAGCTTTAGTAAGACAGCTTACAAAAAAAGAGTGAACGCTTTAGGTACAAATTAGATGATCTTGAGAATGATGAGAATTAACGGCTGATGATTATAGCTTCTACTTAAAATAGTAAGCATCGACATTTTATTCAATTTATGTTTTTCAGTTTTATATTTAGAGAAAATCCGTTTAACTTTGAAACACGTCTTTTCAGGGCTTGATGTAATAAAAACGTTGGGTGTAAAAACTAAAGGTAGAATTTTCTTTTGTTATTACAAGTCACGAACGGTACTTCTATTATTTATTTTTCCAAGAAATAATTATACCTAAGTCTCCGGTTATACTTCTTACAATGTTTGTACTAACATTAGTTTGATAATTACTTTTCAGTATGAGGAAACAATAATACAATATTGTTCTGTCGGAACCCTAACCGCTATTTTGGAAATGGTTCAGTTAAAATAGTTGTTGCCATTGCAGAGACCAAGGTGACAAGACAAGGATAGAAAGTGAAATCTATTTACGAAGTGCCGTTCACCGGTTGCATATTTTCTGACTGCCCGTTGTATTTATTTAAGGCAATCACTATTTGCGGATACCTATTGTTTGTTCAAGAGAAATACTCGCCTAAACAGCTAAGATTAGAATTATCGAAGTATTTATGATACCTACCGAACTTTTTAGAATTTGTTAAATAGATTCTATTGGTATGCTTATCTTAGAATGTTACATAATCCTAGGCACGCTTAGGTTCTTTTATCATAGGATTAGAGTATCTTAAGCCGGTGTTTTTGGCACGCGGCTGCTTTGGCCTATGAGATAAACCAGCTTAATGTCTATATGCCTCGGAAACTAATTCTCTGTTTACAGAAGAATCGGCACACATTTATTTAGATTGCGGTTTGCATCAGTGAAGATAGTGAATAACGATTTGTGTAGTTCAACTCTTTTTTAGAAACGCAGAGAAAACCATATGAAAATAATTACAAGTTATTAATAACTGTTATCCTATTCACTAGACAGGTTCGAATACTTCTTAAATGCATCGTAAAAAAATAAAATGCAGTTGCAAATGTGTCATTATTATTATGTTTTCAGAACTAACAGCCAGTTCTGTTGTTATACCAAGTACCAGCGTGACAAGGGGGCAACAAGCATAAAACATGTCTAAACAGTTATTGGAAATGTATTATAATTGGACGATTGCTGTAAATAGGATTTTGGCACAACTAAACGAGAAGCGGTTTCTCTAACGGAGACCAGCCTTGTTTAGCCCCATTCACACAGATCAATGACAAAGACGACTACCGAGAACTATTCTTACGTTTGCTTTCTAAACATCAAATAGGTAAGTACCTATTATCTTGCAGCTGTGCATTGGTGTTATAGCTATCCATAAAGTTATTCAAAATTAAACAACTGTTCCTATTTTGATAATATCTCTCGTGATAGATTTTTATAACTAGTTCATCAATTTAATAAATATGTTTAACGTGAATAGCTGAATATTTCGTGAATTTACGGGAAATTCTAGGAAAATAGATAGAGGGAAAAATTAACCAAAGTAAAAAGAACTTTGGAATTGTTGTGAAATCCATTTCAGGTTTTGATATTCTTGTCCCATTTCGTACTCCGAAGTTATACAACGCGTTCCTCAGAAAACAACATCAAGTAATGCGATGCATTGCCCTTAGCTGTGTGCCGTGCATAGAACAACCCGAGCCTGCCTCTTACGGCTTGATTTATGTCCACTAGGAAAATATATGTGGGCAACTGGTCGTACACGAGGACGCATTCATACTACACGTGCCGACTCAATAAACTACTCATAAATCAAATTGAACCAATACAAGGCACACGGTGTAAGTGCATCGTTGCATACGCACTTGACATGCATCAAATCAGCGCATCTAATGTTCGATAAGAGTGATTGATGTGTGGCCTTAATTTTCAGAAGCTTACACTGTGCAGGTCACCTCTTGTAATGATGAGGGCCATATACGTTATTGTAAGAAGTCAGCTCTTGAAAGCAGCAATTTTAAAAACAACCTACTTTAGGATTTAATAAGTAAAACTTCTTCAAACACACGTATCGAATTACTCAGATTTGTGCACTTCAAATTGAACAGGTACCAATTGGAAACCGACAGGATTTAAAATAAATCAAAAATGTATGAAAAAAACCATTGAAAAAAATATTTTTTAGCTCTTTGCCAACCTTGTTGTATACAAGCAAATATTCGCAGCGATTTTGGTGTACACAGATGTCGCGGCAAACAATAGCAGGTTGCGCGTCATTAGGATGTACAGCATTTTAGTCGAGGACAATGGCTGGCTCGAGGTGACATGACCGATTCCAATTCTGCAAACCGCCAACTGGCTGCTACGTAACGTCTCGAAGTGTTGTCTCAACAAATATGGCTAAGAGGCCTCGTAGGCCGCCGGTTTGTATGTCAACACACGTATAATAGATGAACCCGTTCATGCCTTATGAAGACATAACTCCTTCGAGTCAAGAGTTATTGCTGTGGTAAACAATCAATATTTGAATTGATTAGAATTACTGCCGGGTACTGAGTTTTATGCGGTCGGAAGCTAATTCAAGATTGAATGATTACGTAGTACTTAATCAGTAATCCAGAGACTCACGATATGTGGTAAAGTTTTACTTATAAATACGAGTTTGACAAAGGTAAGGCATTAAAATTCAGAACAAATAAAGTCTCATTTCATTATGGAAAAGCGTGAAGGTGAAATACACAGGTATAATAAACAGTTCAAAAACCTATGCAAATACCGAAAAAGATGTCGCACTTATCGTTCATGATGAAATATTTACTTTTTATAAAACAAATTCGAGGAAGGAAGAATTTTCCGCTTGCGTATGTAATTTACAGCGGTAAGTATTTATTTATTGGATACTCTTGGTTAGTACAATAACATAACAGTTATTTATTACCCTTGTTCATTACTCAGTTCTTGCTTTCTCTAGTGGGTATTCGTGGTAAGGTAGGTAACCAACTCGTTTGGCTAGACAAGTTAGAAGAAAGAGCTGGCTCTACTTTAATATAAGTGCTTACTTGTAGATAGGAGACAGTCGGATATCAAATTACCATTTATGTACACCTTGCCTTGTTTGTAAACGGAAAATTGTTACACAGACACTGTTGGTGACAAGCCGATTAATTGATAGGTGTAAAGTGTTAAAGACCAATTTGATATTCAGAGATTTACAGAGACACTGAGTTTTCTTTTAATTGCATGGGTAATAATTTGCCTTTATAGAGAAGACAAGCGGTACCGGACAAGACAAGGTCCACCATCATCTTAGCCCATACAGCCGTGGTTTGGCCTCAACTGTCAATTGTTTTTTCCTGATAGAAACCTTTATTCATAACGAGTTTTCCTTCCAGCCTGATATTTCAAATCAAGTTTGAAGAGGTAAGTAGATGACTATGATATGCGGGTAATATAAGGACTAAGGATTTATTAGGGATTTCTTTTTTACCCAGCTGACTTCATTCGCTAAACGAGGAAGCTGGTACTGGTACTGTGTGTGATAGGAAAATAATAAACTTTAGTGACAGTTTTGAATCCGCTTCCTCTTGTGCGGATATTTTCCATCATGTAACTCAAATTATATGCATAAATTATTGTTCGTCAACATTATAGGCATGTCAAGTGCTATTAGTTTTGACTTCCTCATATCTGACATCGTTACGTTCTGCTTCTGATAACAGGAAAATTACATTGTTCAGAGCAATTTTGAAATGAGTACTGACATATGGCGCACATTACATAGGCTGTATACCATAGATACCTGTTATTTTATACTTAGTAACGAGTGTATAATTTATGGAATGGTTTAGTTGGTGTCAGGTTACATGTTAGAAATTGTATCACATTACTTGCTAAACTACATTGAATAGAGAATTTCCGTGTGCAATAAATATTTATACAGCTACGTTAATAACAGTCTAGCGGCAGGCTAGACAAAATTTCATGTCCGCGTGTTGATTTAAAAATTCGTGATTAGATGCTATTTAGTGGAACAACACGTCGCGTCGTCGACATGAACTGAGTGGCCGAGTAACCGAGTTGAGCGTTTGCAACATGTTACCAAAAGATAAAAAGAAATATAAACGAGTTCAACAAATTCGAGGAAGTAGCGGAACATTATTACGGTTTTTGACCGTCTATGGCGTCGCGTCGCCGTTGATGCCCTGCGCAGGATACTGCGACGCGGAGTCAAGTTGTGCGCAAGAGCACATCAGCGCGCTGTCATATTCGCAAATATAGCGTGTCTGGCGGTTACACTGACATTAAAATTATCTCAACTCCTCAAGGCTGTAATAAATTGCGTGTTCTACGCACTGATGCTCCCGTACTCATCGCTCTACTCTAGATTACAAGTCTTATCTCTCAATAAAACTTTGACAGCTAAATTAATGTAATTGCTCACTTTCAGCGTAGTTAGCACGTTGTGTGAAAATAACTGAATTGACGTATAATTCCCAGTGGTGTATAAATACTCGGGTAGTCAGCGCATGGCGTGACGTAACGAGGCGTCTATGAACGGCGGGCGTGAGACATCATCTCCGACGCGGTTCACAGAACGGGGGAAACTTTACAATTAGGCTCAGCCTATTTTCGGTACCTTAGATTTAGAACTTCACGACTGTTCGAATGTTCGTTTCAAAACTAATACAACTACCAAGCAGGTTCTATGGCGACTCTCTGCTAGACTTTGCACCATACCATAGTCCAGGGATGGTGAACCTTTATTGACTTACGTGCCAAATTAAATTAAAAACACAATGATAATTATAGAGGCGTGCCTTTATGGCAAATACTCAGTTATCAGAATAAGTAAAGTTATCAAGAAGTAATTTGTTTAGATGGGCTTATTTTTGAAGTAGTTCCTACGTGGTCCAATTGAATCCACGAGAAATATTTAATAGTACGTCGTTATGGTCATAATTACAATTGAAAACTTGCAAAATAATGGCGTGCCCAAATTATTAAGCTGCGTGCCACCACGGGCACGCGTGCCATTGGTTCGCCATCCCTGCCATAGTCCTCTTTGTAAAACGTGTAACAACTGTATCTACATGGGTTGTCACATGTTTTTGCACCTGAGATATAATAATGTAATGAATAAACAATTATCTTGTAATGCCTAGTAATTTATTCAATGTGCTGTGACGATTAAAACTGCCATCAATGCAATAACTTGTTATTTATACTGGATACAAAATGGCTTTTATTATGGTCTCTACCTAATGCAATCAGAATATTAATATGTTCAGTGACTGAAAAAATTTACCCTCATGTGCATTTGTTAAGAGATTACTTCAGATGGCTAAAGGTAGGGCTTAAAAATGCCAGGGAATCCCAAATCTTATACGGTAAATGGATATCGAACAATACAAGATCACATGAAAATTGCAATAAGGTTCATTTTGAAAATCAAAGTCACTGTTTCTTTAAAGTCTCATCCGATTACTCATTTCTTCGCGATACACTCATCCAAAGTGTCAGAAAATAAATAAAGTCGTATTTTTTGTTTGAAAAAGTCTGTCAAACGGTCGACTGATGAATGGACGCGAATGTGGGTCAGTGGTCGGATGGCAGAATCAGATGTGACAGTCCAATTAACATTGATGCGCGTTCAAAATAACCTACCTCGGTGACGTTTTTATGAGGGCGCGTAACGGTAAATCTTATCATCGTTATCTGATGTGGGAGATAGAAAATAAATGCTTCGTTAATAGTTGCCCATTTGTAGTTCTCGAATACTCTTTATCGATATGGAAAACGATTGTTTTATTGTTCTTATTGGGAAACTTTCTTTCTTTGATGATATTGAATGCTGATAGGATGATTGTAGGATTGCGGTTCGGTTCTTATGTGTAAGGGCTAGATTTTCTATTACTAACTGATTAGATATAACTATGCTGTGCAATTGTTTCCAATTCATTGTGGCGAGATTATATCAACCCAACCTTTTCGATAGCATTTTTAAGCCGTTAGGTAAGATCTTTAAAAACAACATTTAATCTTATCCATCGATTACTTTTGACAATATTTTGCAATAGGTAGGTACGACTATTTATCTTTATCTTATCTTTCCTTTGCTTTATTTAATCTTGTCCTTTATTGATGACAAAAACAAAATACTCCTACGTAATATGATTGATTGTAGGATGTATTTTTATTTAAAACTGTTTTTTCCTGTCCCTTCTAGGTAAAAATTAATCGCACTTTTTATTTATTTATTCTGCTCAAATGTTTTATTTATTATTTTAATCAAAGCTATTCCAAGAAAAATTATAAACATTAGAAACTCGTTCTATTGTGAATACCTATATAAGGCTCTTTTTCTGTATTATGGTATTTAAATAGGTTTTTACCTGTTATTTACCTGGTTAGATAGGAACCTTGTTTCAGGGAGTTATCTAATAACTTATACTTTTTCATGAAAATTAAAACGAAAGTCAGATTGAGACTTTAGACACGGTGGAACACTATCTTGGTTTGTAGAAATGCTCCTCCGCATTCGATTGCACAAAATGACATAGGTACCTCGTTAAACTATATTTCGAACAAGACTTGTAGGATTTACGGATGTTATAGTCACAACAACCGAAACATTCCTGGAAGTATTTAGAATTATTTTAGAATTGTTCCATGAATACGGGAATTAATCCGATGACGATTAAGTTATACATTTGTGGGTGTGACTAACATTGAATTCCTATCCCCAAAAATCCGGAAAAGCTGCTTAATATTCAAATGAGTTTCAGAAAGTTATGCTATGTAACGAATGAATCGTTTTAATGTTCAGAAGAATTATAGGATTAAAGTTGAGCTCTTTCATTGTTGGGATCAACAGAGACAGTAAATATATTCTGATGTAAGTATTAAGCTTGGTTAGCTAATGTTTAGTAAAAAAGATGCATGCACACGCTAGTGTAAGGCATGGTGCGTCGGCAAACGCATTGATAGCATGAGTTGCCTGCACTCGGGTGGAGTTACAAAGGGCCGATCGGCCGTTGCCCCCGTAAAGGTTCCTTTTTTATGTCTGCCCCGTTTAGAGTTAGTTTCCGACGTATGCGTGTTACTATAAAGTGTAACAATCAGGATTCTTTGAATTCTTCTATCTGTTAGGTACTTAACTTTTAAAGCGAGTAAGTAGCGCTTAACAGTTCTCCAAACTGGAAATTCCTGTTATGAAAACTATCACACATCTACTTAATTATAACATCACAAAGAATTATCATGAAAGTGCTTTTATTACACATTGTTATTGACGTAATGATTTCACATTAAAGACTAATTAGCAGCACTTAATTCAAGTCCACGTAATCGATAAACGTGTTTTAAATGCAAAATGTACCTAGGTACAGATTTTTTTATAGACACGTCCGAGTACCTAGAGCTTTAATGGCCAGCCTTGCTAAGGCTATAGGTAGTTTGTGTTAATGTAAACTTGAGCTACGATTACTTTCCTTCTGTTGATTCATAAGCGGCACGTTAGCACATATACAAAGGTATGTGTACCTAAACTAATATAGGACACGCATCCCACTTAGTCATCGCTTCAAAGAATCCTGCCTTTGTTTATTTATATTATGTGTTTATAACCCTCATCACATGATATGTAGTATCCTCCTTAACGTCCACAGTTTATGAGGCACCCATTAGGATAATATAAATTAACGTTAAAAGTAGAATGTATCTCGGAATTAGGAGGATGAACTGCGATGAACGGTTCAGATCTGGGTGTCCGGTCTTTGAACTCGAGAGCGGGATGCCGAGATTGTTTAATGACAACAAATAAAGCATCGATGCACAGCTGTCGGTCGGCTGTCGGCTTGCACGCGAGATCGAGCTCCCCTCTATTATAGCAAAAGGGCCAGGTAGTCGACTTGATGTATTTCATTTTTGTCTGCCTTTACATCCTTTATTATTTTCAATATTTCAAATAAAACTGCGCTTTACCTGAACCTTGTCTACGTACCTAAAGCGCTTTGATTTTTTGTACCAACTGCTGGAAATAATAATGAAAAAAAAAACGAACAACCGACTCATTGTAATTTAAATGATACCTATCAGATGCTGATTACTATAATTACGCAATAACGACTGGCGATAAACGTACAAAGTTTTGCCAAGTGAATGTACATTGTACTATAATGTGCACCGCTCAATGCAGGACTTTCGCTGCTGAGTGGGTGGGCAGGACGGCCGTGTCTGAGACAGGGTATGAGAGTGGAGATGCTCACCTATATGCGCCAGGTCGATGATGGGGATCTCGCAGCGCGAGAGCAGACTCTCCTCCTGCTGGGCCGCCATTGTCGTCGCTTGATACAATCGCTCTGATTTCCACACGCCGATCGCTCGTTCAGTCAACACTTCTTATCACTCGACTTCCACAGTAATTAGCAATTAGCGAACGCGACACCGAAAGATAATTTAAGGTAGAGAAACGATAGATAAGCACTTAATACACCGTAAGGGTACAACGTAAACGTTAAAGTTTATTGAAGTTATGAATGGTCTTTTGATTATTCCTGGTATAGAAGCGTTCAGAACTCATTTGCATAACCTTGTAGTTCTTGCTCGAGGCGTTCAGCGATCTGACGTAGCAGCAATAAGCTATACTGACTTGACACATTAAAAATTGGTTTCCGTTGCTTCTCTCACAGTAAGTAACTATGTGTTAAGGTTGTCCCGCGTGTGCGACCCGACGGCGTCGCGCGCCCCCCGTCCCTCACAGCTGGCGAGTTTCGAATGTCTCTCGTGGAATAAACTGGCTCACCGTGTGCGATGAGCGTTACCCTGGCGTCCGATGTCGGCTCTCACTTGTATATCATCGCGCAGACTTTCGCAACCGAGTGGCGTGTCGAAACAGCTCTGCCTTGAGCACGCTGCCGTGTGGAGAAAGCGTATTGTGTGACGGGTGTGCGCGAATGGCTCGGCGTCCGGAGTAGCACTGCGGTGACTGCGAGGCGCTCGGGCACAGCTCGGTGTGCACTGACTCACGCGGCCGGCCCTTGATCGCGGCTCACTTCGCGCCACTCGTGTGGGGCGGCGGCGTTGCCCTGTGTTGGCGCCGCTGTACCGACTATAACCTCGTCTCGTTTGCCATTCACTCGCCGAGCATGTTAGTAAGCGTGGCTGCCCAAACTTTGTAACTGCCGCATCCACCTGAACAGTCTTATCTGGTGTGGATTAGAGTATACAAATAATTCGTAATATTAGCCATGAATGAAAAATGTTAGTTAAGGAATTAAATTCATTATTTCCAGTTACCTCATAAGTGGTGTTTACTTTTGTTAAAAACACGTTATCTGGTATTTCATGAAGATAATTTTTGAACTATTCAGTAACGCCATCTACACCACCAATGCAAAAATACGTACTGCTACAAGCGCCATCTACGTATACTAGAAACTTACAAGCTAAAATAAAATAAATCCATTTAATTTTAGTGGTCTATATAATTTCCAATTCTACGAGACTTAGCCACTTGGAACCAGCACATTGACTTCCATATAATAAAAAAATATTTGTTAAATAATGTATAAAAATATAGGATGCAAACCCTTATCAATACAATGACATTGACCTTGTAAATATGTCAATCCACACTTTTTGATTTTGATGAATAAATAATTAAATGCTTTAATTTAAAGTGAGATTGTTTTATTTATATAGGGTTGGTAGCATTAATTTACAGTTGAGTGTTGCGATTTCATTTGAGGCATCTTTCGAAATACGAGGATCCGACATAACCGCCTCGCATCGCTCTCTGCACATGCTGTTCAAACAACCTCCTGTTACTCTGCAGCTCGTCGGCAGCCTCCTTGTTCAGAGGATCCTCAGGATTTGGTTCCTGGAAAATAAAACAAAAATCATCAATTTTGAATACATAACGTTTACTAACAATTATTATTAAGGCTATGTAAAAGTGTGGGTCGATTTCCTTTTATGATTTAACAATACAATTGGGACAGTGACTAAGCGCCGTGCTAAATACGTTGAGGCGGGATTCCACCGGCGTGCAATATTGTGACGCACACAAATGATTCTTCTGGTCTACTCACTCTAACAAACAGAAAAAAATATAACTGAACATTTCTGAAATCACTGGGAAATTGCATACTTGTGCCTGAACATAAAGTTAGCTATACATGTGGACTTGTTCTCAATTTTGGTGCAATAGCTAGAGGCTGTGAGTAAGATCCAGAAATTAATAAATCAATTTAAACATCTTGTTTTTGCCTCGTGAAAAAATGCTTTGAAAAGCAGTGAACAATACATAAGATGACGAAATCAAAGTATGTATTGTACTTATTATTTGTAATCATTTTGATATTAAGAAATACCTACAAAAGTGAATCTAGTAGGTACAATTTACTTATTAAAAGTTAAGCACAATGTTATTACATTCATTTAACAAGACCATAACATAAATACTATGGGATCTGTGTCACATACAACCTATAGTACTTGATGACATCATTTAATAACTATAGCCCCATTTTTCATTATCAGTATTCACTTGAATTGATTAGTCATTGTCTATTGTCAGATACTGATTAAATGAAGTGTCTACAATGGATGAGACTGGTTAAGTTACCATCATTCAATGATTTGTGATGTCACATAAATAGCTTCATAAAGAGTATCTATAATAGTGTTTTCAGTGACATCCATTTTGTATAGAGAGCATGCTTGTTTTACATTTATTTGTAAACAAAGTAGTTGATAGTATTTTTTGGTAAATGACAATAGTATGTTTTGCTTTTGAGTGTAAAATAAATGAGTGAATTTTACATCAAATTAGACATTAAATATACAAGTGCCTAATCATATAACAATGTTCATAAGCTACTATTTTCTTTAATGAGTATCAATCAAGTCTATGGCTGCTAAGATAAGAAACTAAATAATACACATACCAAGAATAAATACTGGAGTCCATAAACTATAGAGTTGACAGTAAGCACGGGTTTCCAGTCTTCTCTTAAGATGTTGAGACACACGTTGCCCTCCAGGTCTATATTCGGATGGTAAACTGCTGTTTCACACTTCACCTTGGGCGGCTCATGAGGATAGTTTGGTCCTACCTATAAAATTATTATTATTCAGTCAGAAATGTTAAATCTTTTTATGAATAACATTAATTAAGCATTAAAACTTGTTATAGTCCAGTCAATAGATGAGTGAGTGTCAGTATAAAGTGGAACATGGTGACAGGGAAAAATGGAAGCCGAAGACACATTGCGCCAACCCCAAATAAAATTGGGAACAGGGCTGGTGGAAGAAGAATAGTCCAGTCAATAGATGTAAATCTTAGTTTGTGTTTTGAGGAAAAGGTTATGGCTTTTCCTTATGTGAATTACCTTCCTTACACAATTCAAGCTCTACTTTTTAATTACCTGTGTGATATTTTATAAGAATGCTCCACATTCTAAAAACCTAATGTATATTGAACTGGAATATTGAGAGTTTTTATTTCCTTAACAGCCAGTATTAAATCTTATCTGTGACTGCACCAATGACAAGCAAAAGACTAAAATAGATTTTTTTTTGTAGTACTGCATTGAAAACATGAATCTAGTTGTCATTACCTTAAAACTAAATATAAATCTCCCTCCTCTATAGAATCCTTCATCAGGGCATATGATTAGTTTGAAATTAAGTAAATCATCTGGATCTGGAAACTCTGTGTTGCACGTCTTGGGCAAATTCAATTCATTCAAATCTGAAATAAAAAACAATGCAGTCAGAATTATTAGCAACCTTTTTTACTTCTCTAATGTACAGCATCCTGTACTCTTCACCTCAGGAACATATAATAGCAGTATTCTAAGTAGAATAACAACTTTTACAAACCTACCTCCTTGGTCACAGTATGCTTACTTCTGGTAGGACATCTGGTATTAGATAGAAGATCAAGAACTGAACTAAAATAACAATGAATACACAACGCATAAATTGTTCTATTTTCTGAACTTTACCTTTTGTGATCCGCAATTGAGCGGCTGATGCTTTTTTCTGTGAACCTCCTGCTCTCGCCGAGCCTTCCTCATCTTTCTTTTGTTGTTTTAATGAAAAAAGTTTAATCATTGTCCTAACTAATCGATAAAATAGAAATTATTAGAAATAAAACCACGATCTATTTTGACAACTTAAATTTTTGTACGAAACTTCAATTTATGTAGATTGCAATTTGTAAATAAAATAATAGTTCCTTTTATTTTATTGGCAAACCTAACAAAAAGAAATAAATTCACTTCAATTTTACAGATTTGACCAATCACCACTAGTAATGAAATGACGTTTCTCTTTCTTTCTCATCATCCGTAAATACAGAGTGCCCAGTGTATGATTTGTGATCAATCAAAGACATTTTGTTGTTAATCAATGTTGCTGAATTTTTACTCAGTATGGTAGTAATTATTTTTATTCAGTCTAGTTGTTCAACTAGAAAGTTGACTTAAAAGCGTCTAAAAGTGTTTGAACCGTACACTATAAGAAATAAAACAAACATAAAATATTTTTATTTTTCCTTGCATAAGGACAACACTAGGTAATAAGAGTGGCAGCACTGGGAGCCACAGATTATTAATACTGTTCTGTTTGTGGCAGTAATCTGACAACCCCCCTCGCCTCGCCATTTCATTTTCTTTTCGTTACTCGGCTTTTGTTGAAGAATATTGTAGTTGAGGAAAACATTGTGACGGGTATTGATTCCGTAACCTGTTTAATAACAAGCGCTTTTTTCTCATGTACCATGCTAAGTTCTTTCAATTGACAGGTCCTATTTATTATAGCTATTCTAGTAGTTGTTGATACAAGATGGCAAGTGAAGATGTGATAGAATTGGGGTCTTCGGACGATGAAACAGAGCCGGCACCAAAGAAGGTACACTGTTACTAGATAGATAAGTGTTGCCGTTTAATTTACAAAGTTATCAATATTATTTAATTGTTGTTACAGATCAAGCCAATGCCTAATGCAATGGTGTGCATTCCAAGAAAGTTACACGAAGTAACAATAAAACCTGCCAAACTAAACATAGGTTCGGCACAGAAAGCAGGTAAAGTATCAAAAGGTGGACCAACTTCAAAAGAAGCCACAGTTTTGAAAAATATTACTTTACCTAAGGGAGTATCTCTTACCAAAGCTATTCCAATAAAACCTGCAAACACGACAAACAATCGTCCTGCAGTTCAAATGGTACCTGTAGCCAAAAAAAAAGTTACACAAAAGGCCTCCAGTTTGGTGACAAATCCTTTTGCTACCAAAACTAAGAGCAACGGCAAGGCAACTCAAAATCGTGTTGTTAAACAAAATTTGAAGACAACAAAAACAGTGATAAGACCTGTAAATGTACCAAATTTTCCAAGAATCACAAGTACTACTTCAATGGCAAGAACTGCCACAGTGATGAAAAATCCAATCAAAATACTAAACTCTAATTCCCTTAATAATTTGCCATCTGGTATAACAGTAAAGAGAACAACTATGTTAAACAAAAAACCAGTTATATTTTTAAAAGCACCAACTTTAATTCAAAACAAACAACCAGTAAAGAAACCCAATGTGATGCAAATAGTCACAGTTCCTACAGTGGAGTTGGATGATGATGATAGTGCATCTACTACTTCAAGTCCTGCTTGGTACATAAGGCCTGAAGAGCAAACGGAAGAAACTACATTGGAAGAAGAGAATAATGCAGAACCAGAAACCCCTAAAATGATTGAAATTACAATTGAAGACAGTCCCATAAAACCATTTAATAAAAGAAATTGTGAGATTGGAGCTGAGCTGGCCATAACTATAGATGATAGTCCCATTAAGGCCATAGAAAAGAATGCGTCACCCAGTGGAAGCGACAATGAAACAAGTACTAGTAAAGAACCTAACAGTAGGAAAAAGTTGAATTATCCCAAAGAGGCTGAAAGTGATAGCAGGAAAACTGTTGAGATAGAAATAGATTTTCCGTATGAAGTAAGTCTAGACACAAGTTCAATCAGGAGTCAAAATAGTGATCAACAAGAAACTGTTGTCGTTGTTGAGGCGCCAACAGAACCAAATCAGCAACATTCAGACAAAGGTGAAAAAAGTACAGAAAAGGAGACCAATTCTGTAGCCATTAAAGAAAACAAAACTGAGACTCCAAGTACTAGTAGTATTAGTAGCAAGACTAGAACCGAGAGTGAATTCCACTCTGTATATCAAAGTTTCATAGACCTATGCTTTCAATTAGAAAATTCTGATGATATGAAGAAAATAGTTGATAAGAAAATAAAAGCTTATTACAGACAAGTTCCAAAATCATTCACAGAATCTGAAGAGTTTATTGATATGGTTTCAAGTAAAGTACTTGCCATGAAGGCTAGTCCTGACAAGATGTATTTGTACATAAAAGATATTGTTGATGAATTAAACATGCAAAGAAAGGTAACTAAATCACAAGTGGCAGAAAAGGAGACAATAACTGAAGGTTTGAATATTATTGAATTCTTATTTAAACAATAGAAACAAATATTTAATGAATTAGCTTCCGCCATATCGTAATGTATCCTAAATACTGCTAAGTTTCATCCAAAATTTGTGGAACCTTTTGTGCAAATGTGCAATTTGTGCAAAAACCATGTGTGAAGAAGTAACAAACACACTTCACAAACTTCTGCTTACATAATATTAGTGTGATTGTGCATACATCCTCTATTTGTTTCAACAATATTAATTCAGATGTCTCACAAACAAATGTATTCAGATAGAGTATTGGTAGGAGTTGTTATTTGAACATTGTTAATGTATATTTCAGAGCCCAAGCAGTTCGAGTTTAAAGAGGAGAATGAATACGACTCGAGACGCCGGCGTCAGATCCGTAAGCTAGAGAAGACCATAAAGAAACTGCACAGAGCTATACAAAAACTAGAGGAACAGGAGGTCGACTTTGAAGATGAGGATGATTCTGTATATTTATTAACTGAACGGTAAATATACAACAATGTTGATTGGTTGAAATACTTTACAAACTTTGATAGGTAAAAGTATTAGATATAGTACTAGATATCTAGATAGATAGTAAGTACTTCAGTATAGTATCTACTGAATCATATTCTGTTATCAAAAACCTGAGTAGAGACATTTATTTGCATAGTTTGAAGGCACAATAAAAATATAACATCCTGTTTAGATAATTACCTCATTCTATATTTTTACATACATAGTGAGGAATAGCAGCAGCATAATTTGAATTATTTTTTTTGAGTTATGCAATTTCGACAAATTATGTAACCTGTGTGAAAATGTATTTCAAAATCAAAACTCAAAATTTTCAGGTACAAAGAACGTATGATGCGCGTCTATGCGAAATTTTGTCAGTTGACAAATACTAAAATGCCGTCGGAACCTCGAGTTCAAATTGACGCGCGGCCAGGTAAACCCTCGGGGCCGGCCAAACGTCTTGAGAAGTGGATAAACAAAAAGGTTCCGATTGGCACACCGCTGCCGTTCCCGGATTTCCATGACGTTCTCCGTTGTGTTAGAGAAGCAAACACTGAAGATAAGTTAGACTGGAATGAGGCTGATATTATGGAAGAAGGTATAGTTTCATTCTGTCCGGTTTATGAAGCTTTTTCTTTAATTTTTGCATCTCTAACTAAAAAATATGTTTTCTTCATTAGCCAGGGATTTATTTACGAGATGCGGTAAAAAGCTGCAACGGCGCCGACAGGAGAATGAGTGGAGACTGGCAGCTTCAAGAATTACCTCAGACGTGGACCCCGCGGAAAATAACGACCAGCTGAAAAGCAAGCTTGAAGAAAATAAAAGACTAGCAGCAAAGAGAGAGACTGATATATTTAATAAGTATGTCTTATACTGTTTAGTATGTTTTTCTCTATACCTGTCCGATCATCACCTATTCTATGTATTTGTTTAAGAGGAATATATGAAATTTTTTAATGTTAAACATGTTAGATTATTCTTGGTTACTAATGAGCAAGCATGTCATTGCAGGTATGCAGACAGACAGAACCAGCTGAAGTTAGAAGCTGTAGAGATAGGCGACAAGGAAGCAGAGGAATCACCACTTGAAAGTGAGGAAGAAGTTAATGATGAAACTGTTTCATTAGAAAATAAAGGTAAAAGAAAGGAAAGACTGAAAAGACTCATACAAGAAATATCGAAAGGGAGTAGTGAAGAAAAAAATAATGAAACATCAAAGGAACCTGAAATTGAAGCAAGTTCCAAAAAAACTGAAGATGACAATGTTGATGAAAACAAAACAGAAACAAATGAGGAAACAAAAACAGAAGATAAAGAAAGTAAAGGAGATTCAGGCAATACAATAGAGAACAACCAGGACAAGGAAAATTCCCATAATGCTACTGAAACTCTATCAGTAAGTGATGAAAGTGACAATCTAGAATCAGATGTAGATGAGTTGCATCTTTTGCAAAAACTCCATTCAGCTAATGAAGATGAATCTTCAACACTTGAGTCTTCAAACTCTGATAGTCCTATAGCAATTTCTGATTCACTTGACTCTGACAGTGATGATAAAAAGCAGCTAAGTGATGTCATTAGTATTGAAAATTCAAGCTTTTCAGAAAGTGAGGCTGATAAAGGTGATAGTAAAAAACTTCAAGAATCGGACAGTGTTCAGCCAGTAGATGCTGACAGTCCACCTAAAAAAACTGAAACCTGCATTGTGGGCATCGAAACAGACAGTCCGAAAGACGTTGAAACATCTCTAAAGGAAGATGACAAAGAGAGTTGTGACCTTAACACGATAAATACTCTTGAATGTAAAGAGTCTGAAAATATATTACTTGCGTCGTCAGACGAAGAAAGTCAAGGGGAGGAGCCTTCTCCTGATAGTGTCTGCATTAATCTTAAAGACGATCTTATTTCAATCGACGAAACAGTTGTTGGAACTGGTCTTGATGAACCAATTAAAGAATCTGAAAGTGCGGCCAATGGAATCATTTCTGAAAAAGAAGTTAATGATACAGAAAAAGATAGTATAAATGATGTAAATGCTAATAATCATCTGAAAGATGACAATGAAGTGAAAGAAAATGTCAATAACAATGAGGCAATTGATACATCTCATAGCAAAGCACCTAGTGCATCACTTGAAGAATCTATACAGAAAGATGAACAAAAATCAGTTGACACTGTAACATATATGGACGTTGATCCCACAGACAAAGAATTGGAAACAATTCGATTACAAGAAATTATTCAATCAACATCATCTTTATAAACTCAGTAGTCCAAATTTGTGTTAAAAATGACTGATAATAAGTTATAATAAAATACAATATTTAATGAGATAGATGATAATATTTGTATGAGTACATAGTACGCCCTAGTAATTGGTATAAGATGCAGGTAATACTGTCATACTTCAATTTTTTTACCAATTCGTTGTAAATAAAATAGCTATCCCTTATTATAACCTAATTTTAAATACTACATAAATGTATAGATGCTACCTATGTGTAGGTAACCTGATCTGAATTGATATACATACATCGCTAAAATCTTTGGAAGCCAATAGCCATACATAGTGTATTTGAGATACGCTGTTTATGTATTATAGATTTTTAAATAACCGCATTTACTTCCTTAGAGTGCTTCAAATTACGTCAGTACTGGCTTGATCCTTTATTTTATAATTAATTTTATTTTAGCATTAAATATTGTTTTTCTCAGTAAGTAATAATTAAGTATGATTAATAAGCAATTTGATCACAAGGATATAAAGTAATAAATGATCTTACAGAAGAATAGATAGTTTATTATTTATTTGATTATGTCTAGTGTTTTAAGTGCAAACCGATCCTTATAGTGCAAGGGACAAGAGATAATATAATGTAGTTAAAAGAAATTATTATTCCTTTCAGGATTACTTCTAGGAAATTAACTTCTTAACTTCTTGCTAGCTTTTGTCTAAGTAACAATCACAAGGGTCGACCGATCATTTAAGCAGCACTTGGCGCTACTTCAGCCCTATACTATTTGCTTAGACTGGATACCAAACTAATGTCTTACGACAGAAAATTTGCAGTATAATATTTTATGAATCACTCGACCTCTTTTATTGATTAATGTAAGGATAGTATAGTATAGATAGTTCCTTATAAATATTTGAGTGTAATTAACTTTTTATTATTATTTTAAGTCTCCTTTCCATAAACATATTGTAGTAGACACAGTTTTTAAACTTGGATCGTCGCCAAGTAAAAAACCACCGCCCCTCAATCAAAATAAGAACAGGTAGGGTCGTCACAACATTTATTTACAATATTTACAAAGGTCCACTCTTAAGTACAAAATGTTAAATCTATCCTTATTTACAAATCTTTTGTATTATTTCAAATGTCATGTAAAACAAACTGGTCCGGCAGTGAATGCAAACTGGTGTTCAGCGTCAACAAACGAAAGAGGCTGGAAGTCACTGATTGGAAGCCTGTCTGTTCGAGATGTTTTGATTTCCAGCACTATTTCACCGACGCCTTCCTGTAAAAAAGGAACACGAATGTTTAAGTTTTCAAGAGACTTGTATTCGGGAAATGACTATACAGCTGCTCTCGTTAAATAACTTTGCCGCTCTGAATTTAGCCATTTGATGCCTCGCTCAGAGCGATACGACTGTTATTTTTGTTCTTACAGTTTGACTGTGATATAGCAGTCGTGACATCAGAAATAATGTCATCTGAGAGAATACAAACCTTGCAGTCGTCCTTAATCAATTGGGGTTCTCTGAATTCGACAGAGTTAAAACCATACAGCTTGACGTTGTTCTTCCTTGCCAAATCCATTGGAATGTCAGATCTGAAACAACGATGGAAATGTTTAGTACTACCCATAAGAGAAGGATATGAGATTGGATAAATAGTGATAATGTATGTACCTTTGTTGAGCTTTAGTATTCACACATGAATATGTGAAGTTCTGTTTGGCCACGTTTGAAAGTAATCTCAGGAAACGCAGTTGAATAGATCCAGAACCTTCTCCGTCGTATGTGAGCTGAAAAAAGGAATAAGAAATGAAACTCCGTATTGCGCTATTTCAGGGATTATTTCATGCTTTAAAAATATTCGCAATTTACCCTAAAACCGTTGTCCGATTGTGAGAATTTGTGTGTGTTGGTGTCAGCAGTGTAAATAGCTGATTCTCGTTCGTCTGGGTACAAGCAGGTGCTGTGGCCCTTGCAGTAGACTTTGATGGGACGTCCACTAGTTGCCCCTCCACGCGCATCTATCCAGTAGTATCCTACGAAAGAGGATTATAAGTACCTATGTTATAGTCCTTTTTAAAGATTTTTCAATGCCATCCTAAAGTTCCCTTGATAACTTTCACTTCAATAGTTACAAAACCTGGTCTTACCGTCAGTCAGGTTAACATGCGAGGTCCTGAGATCTCGACAAGACAATGCAGGATAGCTTCTGCTTCCTCGAGGCCTCCTTGCAGCCTCAAGTGCACCACGTGCAGTCAACACTCCCGTCATGATTTCTTTCACCCATTCTATGTCCTCTTCTGTAAATATTTAAGATAAAGAAATATATAATGTTTCTGCTGTTTGTAGGTATTAAATTGTTACAAAGTTTCCTATCCCATAGAATGGATAAACAATATAATGTCTTGTTACTTCTCACCTTCTTCGAAATTATCTTCAGTAACAGATTCTACAGATTGTAATTCTGCACTACGTCGGCGTCTGGTGTACGACATAAATAGTTCAGGAGGAATTTGAGGGGCTGGGGCTGGTGGCCCGGGAGGTCCGGGACTTCCAGGAGGACCTGTTAATCCTGGTCTTCCTTCTGGTCCTGTCGAGCCTTTTGGTCCGAGTTGACCTTCGGGCCCAGGTGGCCCTGAAGGTCCAGTCTCGCCCTTTGGTCCCGGAGGTCCTATGGGCCCCTAAAATAAGTAGATTTTAGTAGTTAGTAATTTTCAAATGTATTTGAAGAGTGAAAATACGTAAGGATATTTTCTGAACAGGTTTTTACCATTTCCCCTTTAGGTCCAGGTGGGCCAATTGGTCCAGGCAGACCTTGCTTGCCAACTTCGCCTTGGTCACCTTTCAATCCCATTGGTCCAGTGTTGCCAATATGACCTTTGGGTCCCTGGTTGCCTTTGTCTCCTCTTATTCCTTGAGCACCTGGAGGACCTGCTTTGCCTGGTGGTCCTGAAGGTCCCATTATTCCTGGGGCTCCAACTTCCCCCTGAAACAATAATATATTTCTGAGTTCTCAGCTTGCAGCTTAGCAAAATGCAAACCTAAAATGTTTGTATTGTATTTCTTATTTTCTGTTCTGCTGATTATAAAAAGTAAGTATGAGATTTATCGTCTTACTGTAGCACCAGGCAGTCCTCTTATTCCGCGTTGTCCTTCTGGCCCTGGCGGTCCAGCGGGTCCACTCGGTCCTGGCTCCCCAGGAAGACTCTTAGGGCCAATGTCACCCTTTTCACCAGTAAGACCAGGGCTGCCTTGAGTTCCTGCGGGTCCCTCTGAACCCTATCAAAGAAAAAAGTTTTCATGACACCCTGATTCTCCCAAAGGCTCAATCGTGTCATTTTGGGATGAACGCTGTCATGAAATACTTACAGGGCTGCCGGGCATACCAGTCTCGCCCGGTTTTCCAGGTGGTCCAACTGGACCCGGTGCGCCGGGAGGTCCAGTACTGCCTTCAGGTCCATCAGAACCTGGTTCACCTTTAATGCCTTGAGGACCCGTTTCGCCTCTTTCTCCCGGAAATCCAGCAGGTCCTGTGTCTCCTTTAGAACCTTCAGGTCCCGGAGGCCCTTTGGGTCCAGATTCTCCTTGTAATCCTGGTGGACCGTCATCACCTTTAGGTCCAACTGGTCCTCTGGGTCCCTGTGAAATTGTTACGGATGATGTTAGAGATCTATGTACTTTGTACTTTGACAAGAGTAAAAATTGTTCAACTTCCACAGCTGTTCACCTAGACGACATACTCTTCAGCTACATTGGTATGTAGATTTATATTTAGTGTTATATTTTCTATTCATTTTACCAGTTTTCCTTCAGGTCCCTGCACTCCCGGCGGTCCGGGTGCCCCAGGACTGCCGATATCTCCCTGTTGTCCCTCGGCTCCCCGCGGTCCTGCTTCTCCTTGTACACCCTTCGGTCCACGACGTCCAGGCGGCCCACTAGGTCCGGCTGGTCCAGTCGCACCTGTTAACGAAAGATGTTATGTGAGTGCCAATACTGATAATCGAGTTCTTGGAAAATTTTCTAATCTTGAAGTGTGTTTAATCAAAGAAACTACGTAGTTAGTAAATAAGTAAAGCCCTAGTATATAGTAGTCATACCCAAAGCTCCAGGATCTCCAGTATCTCCTTTGGATCCCTGTTGTCCTTTTGTTCCCTGAGGTCCAGCAGGACCCACAGGCCCTGGTGGACCGCGTACACCGTCAGCGCCAGGCTGTCCGGGCGCTCCTGCGTCACCGGGTGGTCCTTTATCACCAGGTAGCCCTACCGGGCCGGCTTCTCCACGAAGACCTTGTATACCGGGCGACCCAGGTGGACCCTGAATATAAGCAAAAATTACATGCAGGAAGAATTAATTTATTATGAAATTTTATTATAAGTTCGTGCTCTTCAAAAATATCTGCGATGTTGTATTATTTGCAGATGACACATCTCTTATCTTCAAAGTTGACAGAAATAGAGAGCAATTTGACGACGTAAACAGTGCACTCTCAACAGTTACGCACTGGTTTACAACAAACAATTTAGTACTAAATGCTAAAAAAACAAAATGCATTAAGTTCACTTTGCCTAATGTAAAAAACCTAGGTCCTAATGTTATCCTAAACAACGAGGTTCTTCAAACCGTTGCATCTACCGTGTTTTTGGGTATAACAGTTGATACAAAACTTCAGTGGGGTTCACATATTTCTAGCCTCGCGGGAAGGCTTAGTTCTGCTGCCTATGCCGTCAGAAAAGTTAGACAGTTCACTGACGTCGACACTGCGCGATTATATAGTGTATTTCAGCTATTTTCACTGCGTCATGTCCTACGGTATTTTGTTGTGGGGCAAAGCCGCTGATATAGAGAATATATTTATTATACAAAAACGTGCTATTCGTGCTATATACAAGTTAGGTACCAGAACTTCCCTCAGAGAGTTGTTTAAAGAAATTGGTATTCTCACTGTAGCATCACAGTTCATCTTTGCCAACATTATGTATATTAGACAGAACCTACATTTATATACCAAAAAAAGTGAAGTCCATAGCATTAATACTAGAAATAAGCATAAACTGTGTGTACCCTATCACCGGCTTCATTAAGTGCATGACACATTTCTGGGTTTAGGTATTCGTTTTTATAATAAGCTTCCTTTGACCTTACAAGAACTGCCGTTTAATAAATTCAAAGAACAAATTAAGGCTGTTCTTATAAAAAAACGCATATTACACCATCAATGATTATTTGAATGATAAAAATAGTTGGTCGCCATGATGAACGCAAGACAGCTATATTAGCTATATTATTTAGATAATTTAAATTTCTCCCATTCAATCTCTTGACTCAATGACATTTATTTTATTTTTATTTATTATTTAAATATTATTTTTTAATATTTTTACATTATTGACAAGATACATTCTTTGTATTAATTTTCTGTTTTGGATTTTAGTAAATAATACTACTTAGCGGGAACTGAAAATTTAATCTTGATATTGAGTTGTGTAGCAGTGAGTACGTCATGCTCCCTTAGACGGCACTGCTTGCGGTAGCGTCGGCGGTCGGGTTGCCTCCCTCCCTCAAAAATGTGCGAGGGGGCGATGGCTGATCCTCGCGTTATGCTCGTGAACGGGTGCTGCTTGTGGTGCCAGGTCGTCTTACTGACTATATATTAGTTTTTTTGTTTTTATTTGTAAACTCTTTTTATTTTACATATGTTCTGGCTGAGCGGTCTAATTTACTAATTTACTAGTTTACAAAAGAATAGCACATGTAGGTGGGCACTCCCTGATATTCTATTATAAGTGTAAATATTTGGAGGCTATAATTTTCTGTTCATCAAACATATTCAATGCTTGAGTTAGTTAAGGTATGTAGGGTGAGTGCTAGCTAGCATGTGGTGTATAAATTATTTTTACTGTATTGTCCTCTTTTGTAATATACAAATTAAATTGTATACAAATGTACATATCAAACAATGTTTAAAGTTCTTCTAACCGAACAGACAGACATGTGTTGCTGGGGAGTTTGTTGCGCCACTTCTTCTTCCCAGCAAAAACACATAGGAAGTGGTGAAGGGTGGGCGTTTTGGGGGCTGTCTTTTGTAAATTTATTTTTTTTGACGTTCGAAAAGTGCTGTTTTGCAGCCAAGTTTGAATAAATGAGTTTTGATTTTGATTTTTGATTTTGTGATACTTACGGGTTCACCCATAGTTCCTTTGAAACCTTTTTCTCCAGGTGGTCCAACTTCTCCTTTATCCCCATCTTCACCAGGAGGTCCTACTGGACCTGGGGCTCCCATTAAGCCTCTTGGTCCAGGTAATCCGTCACGACCGATTGGCCCTTTAACAATATTTTCAATTGTGTAAAAAAAGTCGTGCTAGTAACACTATTTATAACAGACACACACACATTTGCAACTAAACACGCACGGGTAAACTGATTTAATGTCGGGAAGTAAACCATAAAATATTCGAATGATTAAGAAAGTTTATTACTTACCTACGGGGCCCGCTTCACCAATTTCGCCTTTTTGACCGCCAGGTCCGGGGGAGCCTCGTGGTCCTTCACGGCCCTGCGGTCCTTGCGGTCCTTCGTTACCAACTTCACCAGGCTCTCCTTTATCCCCTCTGATACCGGGCGGGCCTGGAGGCCCTAAATCACCTTTAGCTCCAGGAATCCCCTATTGCACAAAACGTGGGATAAGTATGGCGTTCTCACTTTATCAAACAAGAGTACCTATAACCAAAGTAAAAAAAAAAAAAATATAGGATCATACTCACAGCTGCACCCGGGAGTCCAGGTTCCCCATTGTGCCCTGGGGGTCCCGGCGATCCAACAGGTCCTGGTTTCCCTTCTGGGCCCGCTGGTCCTGGGGGCCCGTCCTTTCCTACTTCACCCGGTGTGCCAACGTCACCTGGAGTGCCAGGAATGCCAGAAGCGCCAGGTGGGCCTGGTGGACCAGGCTCGCCTGTAGATCCTTGTGGCCCGACTGGTCCTGACGGTCCTGTCAGTCCTATTGCTCCAGGTTCGCCCTGTTAATAATGATATGTTTTTCATTTAGTATATGTCCCTTGCCGAAACAGCGTTAACACATCCGCATACATACATACATATCCAGTCAACATGTCCAGGGTTGTCTCGGAACTTATTAAATTTCCGAGGCAAGGACACGCGGGTCAGCGCTGAAAACCAGCGCCGTTGTCTCGTGCCTGCGTGCGCGAGGCACAGCATTTATGCTGAGCGCTGTCCCTTTTTAGCAAGGTGACGCAAATGCAGTGTATTTAATGTTTTTATGTTTGTTTCGTCGTTAGTTTTATTTGTTTTGTTGCATTTGCGTCGTTTGCGTAAATAAATGGTTTTTCTCGTTCTTTTCTTTCTATATCACTTTTGAAGTAACCTCTTACGACAGACAGTTAAGAAGTCGTAAAGCGGTCTGTAACTTACCGTAGGACCTCGTTCCCCGGGTGGTCCAGGCAAGCCAGGTTTCCCATCAGGTCCAGGAGCTCCCATCGCTCCCGGGAATCCACGTACACCTTCCAATCCTTGTGGTCCTCTTTCTCCAGTTGCTCCTGGAGGTCCTGGTTGTCCTGTATCACCTTTAGGCCCTGGAGGCCCGTCCGAACCTCTACGCCCACGTGGTCCTCTGTAACCCTGAAGAGCGAATTAAGACATAAATTGGGCGGGAAAAGCCACCTAGGTATAAAGGCAATTTCCGTATATTATATGAGTGTAAAGGTACTAGTAATATAATATACATATGTAATATATATGTTATGGACCATGTGATTAATTCGGGCATTATTTATAATGCCCGAGCATTATGAATAATGTCTAGCATTATCGGGCCAAATGATTAATAACTATCTTAACTTCATTATTTATCACATTGCACGGGCATTATTATATTGCTACATGACAGTTGGGCAATTTGATAATAAAGCTAGATTTTATGCGGTGCGAGGGTGGCAGTTGTTCTAATAAATAAATTCTGTTACTCGCTACATATTTTATGATTATTGTTTCGAAAATTATATGTTCTTTTTTAATGGGAAATTATAAGTCTAACCACAAAATTATTTATTGGACAATTGTCATCTAATTTACTCACTCGGCATCGATTTTCTTGATCTCATTTTTCTTCGCTCGTTTTTTGATGGTAGAATTTAATTTGGATTCAAAACATTGTATTAAAAATTGAAGTCAGTGACGAAAACGAATCGCTGCAAACCCGACTCCACGTAGTCTTGTCTGCCCTACCCCTAGAGTGCAATTCAAAACCGCGTAGGCGCAGAGGGGCGAGGCGGCCTGCGAGCTGAGGCGCAGGTAGTTTTAACGCTCGCCGACGCGGCTGAGGCTGGCCGGCTGAGCCGGCCAGCAAGCCGAAGCTGCGGTGGTGAGCGTGAAAACCATCTGCGACGATAAGCTCGCATGGGACCGCCGGAGCCGTGACAGAAGCCATGCTTGCTGCATGTTGCATGCTTACTTCCATGCTGTGTGGTTTAATATTTAGTTTAAGTTAAATGTCAATAATAATAAAAAAATGAAATTAAATATGTTTATATTACTTTGCCCAAAAGGTCACGGGCAATATGTATAGTGCCCGGTCAATTTGATTATTTGAATAATTATTATCAAATTGCACTCTCATATTGCGCATTTTTCATAATGACCGGGCATTATGTATACTGCCCAATTTATCACTTGGTCCATAACATATACAATACTCACTCTTGGTCCAGTTTCACCTCGATCACCTTGTTGACCTACTAAACCCTGAGGATAACAATTTGAAATGATTATTTTAATATTCAGCTAGGCGATAAGCACTCTTCAGTTGAAATGCAATTTACCATAAGACCCTTTGTGCCTCGCCTGCCTCTCCTTCCAGATGCGCCTTTGTCACCCTTTTCACCTTGGCTGCCCGGATAACCTTGTGGCCCTTGGGGACCTGTTGCTCCCTTTTCTCCAGCGGGACCTATAGAGCCAGTTTCGCCTCGTGGTCCCTCAGTACCCTGAAATCCCAAAATGGTATAAAGATAATAGAGTATAAAGCAGGTGAATAGACCAATCACTAGATATTGCGAAGTTAGGTTAGTAATTTACAAGCATAGTAAAAACGTACCTTTTGTCCCTCAGGTCCTTCAATGCCTGGAGGACCTGGTTCGCCGGATAATCCTCTTTCTCCTTTTGGTCCCATATCGCCCTTTTCACCTTCCACACCTATAATTTAAATGTATAGTAAAGCATTGGTTTTTAACCCCCGACGCAAAAACGACGGTGTGTTATAAGTTTGACGTGTCTGTGTGTGTGTGTGTATGTGGCATCGTAGCTCCCAAACGGATGATCCGATTGTAATGCGTTTTTTTTTGTTTGAAAGGAATGTCATTCGGGAGTGTTCTTAGTAGGTAGGTATGTTTGGTGGAAATCGGTTCAGGTCTTCAAGGTCATCAGCTCGTTTGTTAGGTGTGATAGGAATGTTACACGCTCAGTTTACTTGCAAGCATATGTGGGATCTAAAATTTGAAATACTGATGTCTTCTGGAACCACTGAGCTGGTCTGCTGTTAGGACACGAAGATAGGAGACGTAACCCTGAACTGCCTTTTAGTAAACCCATCGAGTTTGGGCTCGTTTAATTTGTCTTGACTAGTTCTCTTCATGTTTCTAATTGACGAGAACCTAATGCTGGAAATGGGATGTGGCGGATGAAACCCTAGAATGGTATATAACCCTGGATCACCAAAGGTTAATCTTTATTGTTTCTCAATCTGTGCAATTCTCCCAGAGCCAGTTTGTCATGAGGATTGTTAAACAGCTTCCTTTGGCTGAGATCGCATATAGCGAACCCATCATAAAAAGAAGGAAAAATTAAGGAGCTCCTTTAAAAAACCATCAAATAAAATTAAATTATAAATTTTAAAAAAACCCCGACCCAAAAAAGTACGCAATTATTATGACAAAATGTTATAAACGATAAACCCTATAAAAAGCAAAAAATAACTTTAAACACTACGTAAGCACCAACTAAAGCATGTCAGACTAAACAAAATTTTGACGTGTCGGGGGACCGCTTTTTACCTTCAAAAATACTTACATAAATCAAATGAAAACTACCTAATTACAACATTCGTATAAAAAAACACGTATCTAAACAAAATTATATAAAAAGTTATAAGAAGGAATGTAGTAGTATATAATTACTTCTAACGTTAGGCTAATAAATTAGAGCGGTCCCCCGACACGTCAAAATTTTGTTTAGTCTGACATGCTTTAGTTGGTGCTTTTTTTGCTTTTTATAGGGTTTATCGTTTATAACATTTTGTCATAATAATTGCGTACTTTTTTGGGTCGGGGTTTTTTTTAAATTTATAATTAAATTTTTTAATATACAATTGACACATACAACAGAAAAAATCTTGCCTCTTATGCCTTTAACGCCTTTGTCTCCTGGCAAACCGCGTGGGCCTTCATCTCCTTTCAGACCACGACTGCCAGGAAATCCCAACATTCCCTAGAACAAGAATTTATAAATAAGCAACAATATATTGAAGTACTATAAACAAAATGTGAGTGCGTGAGTATGTTAAATACCTGCGGTCCCTGAGGCCCTACGTCTCCAGGTGGTCCCTGCTGTCCTGGGTTGCCGGGTGTACCTGGTGATCCTTCAGGACCAGGAAGTCCTGAGATACCCGGCTTTCCTTGAGGACCCTAAAACAATAAGAATGGATTCATTAGACTAAGGCAAATATTAATTTATTATTAACTTTGACGGATCCACTTATTGTATACCTGAATTCCAGGAGCGCCAATAGGACCTTGTGGCCCCGAAGAGCCCGGTGAACCAATTGTGCCTGGTTGACCAGGTGGCCCCGGTGGCCCCGGCTGACCAGAAGCACCCTTCGCGCCATGAGGTCCTTCAAGACCAGGAATACCTGGGTAGCCAATTAATCCTGGAAACCCTCGCGGTCCCATAAATCCTCTGGGCCCCTAAAAAAATTAATATTCCCATTGATATTAGAGTAAATGATGAAGTATTTAAAATAGGTAATGTTTGTTAAATCGCTTAATTACCAATTCTCCAGGGATCCCCGCTGGTCCGGGAGGCCCGTCGTCACCCGGTGGTCCGTCTTGACCGGGTGCACCTGCTTCTCCTTGCAAGCCGGCGTTTCCCCGTTCACCCTTGTCACCCGGCATACCAGGTAGCCCTGGATAGCCCTGTTCGCCTTTGGTCCCGGGTGCACCTGTTGATCCTCTCTCTCCGTCTCGGCCTGCGTGACCACGTCGTCCCAATCTTCCAGGAGGGCCTTGTAGTCCTCTGGGGCCAGGTGGACCCTAAAATCAAGTTAAAAATATCAAGTAAATCCTTGCAATCAGTATCGTATTAAGTGAATAGCGTTATTATAATTTTAGACTTACAGGTTCGCCTTGCTCTCCCTGTTCGCCTTTTGGTCCTTCAGGACCAATCTCGCCTTCTGGGCCTGGCGGACCAGTGAGGCCCATTGGTCCCTCTGCTCCACGCATTGCAGCCATGTGTTGTGTGAACATTTGTCGAAGCGCTTCCGATTGAGCATCGGGACCCTTGTCAGTTCCCGATTGATGTAACTATATAGAAGTAGGTGTTATTCATAACAAGAATATAAGAATAACGAAGAAGAATAAATATAATGACAAATAAAATATTTCGAAAGTTTACTTACAGGTATAACAAACACGTTTCCCGGAGGACCCGGGAATCCTTGTGATCCTTCAAAGCCAGGCTTCCCCGGCTCTCCCTTGGGTCCCCTTGGCCCTTGAGGTCCTGGTGGCCCAGGGTATCCCCTTGGACCCATGTAAGTGCCAGAACTGCCGTAATCGTAGTATGTCTCGGATGAATCGTAGCTTGTCGATGAATTTCCCTAAAATAAGATTTGCTTATCTGTTGCTGTTAAATATTCGTGGAGGCGAACAGTTTTATTGAAACATAGTGTAATGTAATGTGTGACACAATCACAAAATGCAAACATACAGCAGATTTGAATCGGCAAATGTGAATCGTCATCGTCAAAAAAAGAATCGTCATGCCAAACAAAAGAGACGCGTTATCTCACTTGGCCAATATCCGGGGGATGAGTGAGCCAATCCGTGTCGTCCTCAGTGGTCGTCATAGGGCTGTACGTAGTCTCCGTAACTGTGAGGGTTGAAGCCGTAACTTCCGCTCCGTCATCCTCCCCTCGTTTAGACTGGAACAAGATACGTTATGGTAATAATCTCACGTGTCATTCAAACATGATAATTCCATTAAAAATCCCCGTATTTAGGCGTGGGTGTATTTCAACGAGAATACCAAGAATTTTGTTGTAAGCATGTTTTTGGATGTCAGTAATTGATAAGAAAAACCAACGAAACATGTTTCATAATAAATAGGTACATTATGTATTACATAATTGCAGTAAAAATTTTGAGGTACTTACTCTTGGAGTAGTCTGTTCTAAAGTGCCCGAATTATCGTTGTCAATAGGAGTGGGCGATGCCGGAATAAAGACGTTCTCATCCGGAAATGTAGGCCCGAAAATGCTATTTATATCTGAAACACAATCCAATGATTATTATCAACTGAAATTAATACTCCTTAAATAAGAAAGTTCTTACTTCATTCCAAATTGATACCTGAATCTGTAGACGGCACGAATTGGTTATTCGTTTGGAAGGCACTGGCGACTTGCCACGCTGGACTAGGGGTGGTCTCTACTCTGACAGGCCACAGACTATCAGACTCGTTTCTATCAAAGAATCTACTCCTGCTATAGCTGCCGTATCTTCTTCCAATATCGTCATCAGTCAGTGTTGCTAAGCTAGGCTGTTCAGTCATGTCAGGTTGTGATTCGGGGTAGATTATGGGGTTAATCTCTGGTTCTATATGTTGGGATGGTATGGAGACGTATGCCAATCCAGCGCCTCCGGCACCACCAGCACAATCTGGGGCGATGGATAAACACATGTCGTACGCGACGTCTGGCTTGCTGGCAAATTGAAGGAGCTCGATATCACCCTAGAAGGAAAAAATATAGATTTAGTGGCCGAGGACATAGTGAAAAAACTGACATATCTACTTACTGAAACCCAATTCTTGAATATAGCCGGGTTTTAGTATATAACCGAATACTGCATACATAATTTAAGGCACCTAGGTTGGTGGTTTTGTACTTTTTTTGTGCTCCTAAAGTAAGCGCGCTCTTAGTTACTACCCACTGCAGACGTTATTGATACTACCCACAATCATTTTTTCCTGACGACAAACGGTTTTTCTTGTAGATATCTTTATCTTCCTAAAGAAAACTGTTCTAAAATGAAATAAAAATTAAGTTCAAAGTGTTTTAGACCTTTTTGTGTTAATGAAATTATTTGATCTTAATTAACGTTCAACACTCCGTAGAGCGACAAAGCTGTAATTTTAGTACAAGAATAAAGTTTATTCAAAGAATTAGATTAGTCACATAATGAAACCTTTTTTAATGTATTGCGCCATTGGTCTTTTCACTAATAGGCATGATGACAGTAATCAAAAATCATTAAAATAATATATTTATTAAATTAAACTTGAAGCTTGGAATATAAAACGCGCATTGTTTTCTTTATTAATAATGTGATTAATATGTATTTTTATAAAATAAAATTACGAAATAAGGCAATCCGCCATGATATCTTGAACACCAATCAGAGCTCGTGACGTCATCTCTCGAAACAACTCGCGCGAAAGCGCGCGAACGTCACATTTCGTTATTGTGAACTTCCACTGCGATCTTTGTTTTTAATTAATTAATTGTTTATAACACGAGTTATGGAGCCCGGATTTATCAAGGCAAACAGCGCTAATTTGCCTAGAATTGATATCATAATGCTGGGAAAGTTTTTGGCATCAAATAAAGATTTATGTTCAGCTGAATTTAGAAATGTTAAAACTTCCATGTAAGTATACTAGTTTAATTAAAAAACAATGAGAGATGAAACCTAACCTTGAAATAGTTATTTACATTATAAACTATGCTAGAATCTAGAGAACTATGTAATAACTTACATCAAAGTGATCTTCACAAAAATAAAGTTGTACCCTGGGCAATATTGCTTTTGAATCTCGCCTTGCAAGTTTAAGCCACTTGTTTCGTATTTTTTTATTGTGAGGAACGTACATAAATAACTTATCAGGAGTTGTTTTGGATGTGTTCTTACACTGGGGGACCCCACAACACCTATGCCCTTTCGAATTCATATTTAATAACACAAAAAACTTAATTATTTGCACGAGCGTTGTTTACTTGCGCCTTGTAATTTCAGTCGTGACGTCACAAGCAAGTCACAAGTGACGACATGACACTGACAAGCGTTTTCGCGCCGGATTCAAAATGGACAGAGAAAAATGCAATTATTTGATAAAAAAACTCCGCATTTTCTTAAAATTAATAATTTTTCATATAAAGTAGACGTATACCTACATCATACAAAGGAATTTAAAAATTTGTCATCATGCCTATTGTGTTTTTAGACTCGACTTATTGTTTTAAGCGTTTTAAACCTTGTATTTAAAGGACTAATGAGTTTGAGGTACGGCGGAGGTTGTGTGAACAAGGAAATTCGAAAGAGAGCACGTTAAACCCCATTTATAAACGTGTCGTATTTACAAATTGAAATACCATAAAGCAATTTGAGGAAAAGGTGAAACATCAATGGCCTTACTACAAAAAATTTAGCAACTGTTTTACACTTGTCTAAAAAAAATGTGGCTCCAAAATGAACCATATGTCAACGTCATAATTTGTCATTTTTTTAGACAAGTCTTAAACTGACGTTAAAATGTTTTTGTGGTAAGACGGTAGGTGTTTCCGAATTTAATAAAATCTTACGGTTACCGTTATAACATTTTACGCAATTTACATACGGTACGTTCTTGATTATATTTACTTTTTTTTTCATAGGTAAATAGGGAAAAAAGTTCTTAATTATATATTTGTGCTTTTGTGTGTCTGTTTTTAGGCACACTTTCCATTATTAGCTTTGCATCACCGTTTGAATGAAAATAACGCGCTTAGTAATTATTACTGATGTTTTACTCTCTTTGAGGTGGTAAATGAATATCAATAGAAGGTCAGTAGAAGACCTCTCTTACCTCGTAAAACTGATCTTCAGTGATTTGGGAGCCCACTACCAGAGCTCCAGCTAGGTTGAAAGTACTGCCAGGTTTGCGGTTCAATCTCAAAGTTCCCTTTACATCACAGTCCACGAGAAGTGTCGCCGAATCGCCTTTTATACTCATTGCTATGCGATGCCAACTAAAAGTAAACACATTTATTGAAGGGGTAACTATTTCCTGACCCTTCAGAAGAAGTATCCTTAGGGCCTAATGGATGGAAATTATTTTGAATACTCTAAACCGTTGAGCCGTTTCATTAAATACGAAATACACGAACCAATATTAAATTGGGAACTTTACAGTAAAATAAAATAACAAATCGATGCAATTGTCTAGAAAGAAAAAGCTTTTTGTTTTTGACCATCGAATGAAAGTGTCCCGTTCAATCAATCGATCTACATTCTACACATTTTTATAGTCAACAACGTCAAAAGTTTTTTCATTAAACAAAGAAGATCTGAGTTTTCTTTAGTTTTTATCTTAATTCGACTTTTTATTTTCAAATAATTTAAAGGATTTAGATCGGGAGCATTGCTCCGGTACTTCTGTTGTTAATGATTCTCCAAAACTTAGAAGACGAAGTAAACAATCAATCAACATTTTTTTTCCAAACTTCTTGGTGCATTATACTGCGTGTTTTTTTTAAAGATCGATTTATAAAAAGGTAAGTTTGTTCAATATAAAATTGGGGAGTGCTTACTTTCCATCAGCAATGTCCACTCGATAGGTGAGGAGTTCATGGTCTTCCGGGTCTCCCCTGGTGTCCTCATAGTATAGTTCTATCATGTTGCCCACCACCAGTTGTAGTTGTTCATCACCCGCGTCCGAGTACAGTATAAATAGGGGGTTCTGTTCAGTGCCTGGTTCACAAATATTTCAAAATAAAATGAAAACTATATCTGCTATGAAATCATTTTTTAACAGTCGTTTTCAACTGTTAAATAAATAGTGCTGAATTGAAAAAATAGCATCAGTAAAGATTTTTCACTCTTCATACTTCGGAAATTGTCGATGACGAATAGACGATGCACTATATTTTTAATAAAGCTAAACAGTATTTTAAGAAATCCTAATTGCAAGATTACATCTTTATTCTTATTCAATATCTACGAAGCCTTTTCACGATTATTCAGGCCGCTAAAGACTGAATTAGACGTCTTAAAAATCATAAAGTGTAATGTGCCTAAATAAAAACATTCTACTTCGGATAATGACCAAGCAAATTCTTATTTAAGCAGATTCTTTTCGTTATTACACTGTTGTGTATTGTCACACCATTTGAAGTACCTTTGTAATGGCGCTCTTTAAACCCTCTTAATAGTCGGAAAACCGGAATATCCCAGAGAGAAAAGTGATTATGTCGTTTAGGCTATACCTAAGGCACGTTTAGATAGGCGTTGTGTGAAGAAAAAGTACAAAGTTTTTTTTATAACAGTATAAGCTTCTGCCCAAGACTTTCACAAGAAAATTTTGAATATAGATATCTAAATACATTTTACACACTGTCGATTGGGAATTATGCGAGTATGTACCTACATTATTATTTAAACATATATGTACAAACGCAATAATAATTAAGTTCTGACCTGGCAGTCGAACTACAGCCAATATTGAAAAGTCTTCTGGAAAACTGTTGTAGAACATTCCAGCGGCCAGGCGGTGCATGGTGGCATTCTCGTTCAGGGCGAAGGCGGAGTAGTCGGAGTAGTTCTCTAGGGGTGACTGGCACCGCCCCGGGACACGAGTGACCCCTTCAGGCAGCTCGTCGCTCTCTCGAACCACAGACAGCACGTCGAAATACTCTGTCTCATCTGAAATAAATTCTTTAAGTCAGAACTTATCGTAGACTTATCTACGAGAATCCCATGAGACCCAAAACATTTTATTCGGCGTACCTACGTTTTCTGCAACAAATACGATGCCGATATCTCTGACCCGATCCAGTTGACCTCCTTTACTATAACTTGGAGCCCCAGGGGAAACATACTCTTGATCTCAACATTATTTAGACTTAAGTTTGATTCTACTTATTTATAGAGCAACTTTGTTTGTAACAAGGAGCTATCAACTTATTTCTGAAAATTGTATGCGCAAGCATGCGTCTCGATACCGAAATAAAAGCATTTAAACTAAAGAAATAATATTTACTCACCGTCCCCGCTGCTCCCGCTGAGTGCGCAAAACAATAAAAGGAGAAATAGTCCTTTTGTCTGTGGAGCCATCTCGGTCCGAGTAAACATGTTAGGTGGTTGATGTTTGCATTCGGTCCCATCCCGGTGGGCGCGTGAAGAGGCGCGTTAGAGGCTGTGGTGTGTGGGCAGCCTCTGGCCGTCCTCGCGGGAGCGGCGGGACATGTCGGCTAGCCAGCGGTGCCGGGGACGATACTGAGCCTCCGAGCCGCCGCCACACCACATCACATCGCCGAACAGCTTTATTGCATGGGTGTCAAAATAATGAACCCTAATGAAAACACAGAGATCGTAAACTGCGTTCAGTGAACAGGAATCCGGGTAGTCATTAATCATTCCCTTGCTACAGCTATTTGTTTAAGGAGCTATCTAGACAGTTACAGTCAATACATATGCCAGAGAGGTGCTTAGTCAGTGACGAAGATTAATGGGTATAAATATGACAGCCAAGTCAAAAGTAATCTTCATATGAATTGCGTATCAGTAATAATAACAAATATTAGGTATGCGTATTGAGTGTTCACTAGTAAGGAAATGTTGTCGACGTCTGCTTTGCTTATATTGATCAAATCCAATTCGGTGCTATCAACTCGCTATCAACTCTTTAATAGAGATTCATTTGTTTTGCGCCTAGACAAAACAATTTATGGGCTCGTTCAAGACCTAAAATACTTAGGAATGTCAATGTACTTTTATTTTCTGCCTATCACCTAGAGCTTGTTTTTGTGAAAACCTAAAACCTGCAGACAGCTGTCGTAGACTAGTATGCCCCAGACAAAGGCGGTTGTATTGTGATTGAATATCGCCGCTGGCTAGATCGAGCTAATAGTCCCCAGGCCGGCGAACAAATTTTTTTTTGATACATATACATTTAAGACTTTGTGAGTGCCTTCCTTACGATGAGTCCGACAAACTTTTCGAATGCGCAAATTTTGGTGCCGCTGCGTTTTTTAATGCTTGACTCCTGAAATTGTCGATATGACGTCACTATGGCTCTTCGTACATACACGTTTCATCTTTTGAGATTCGTTTAATAAAGTTAACTAGAGAATGGTGGTCAACTTGTCCGATAAAGATCGTGCTGCGTTTGGAGTGTCCACCATCCTGAAAATGTCGGTATGACGTCACTACGACTCTTCGTACATACACGTTTCATTTTTTGAGGTTTGTTTAATAAAGTTAACTAGAAAATTGTGGTCATCTTGTCCGATAAAGATCATGCTGCGTTTGGAGTGTCCACCATCCGAAACATGTCGATATGACGTCACTGTGTCTCCCCATACATACATGTCGGACAAATACAACAATGATAGATAATACTATTCTTATTGCAAATATCGACTTGTCCGACAAATGTAGTGAGTCAAATAGTCAGTTCGACAAGAAAATGAGAAAAAAATATTACAATTGGAAGAAGTTTATTCTTTCTGACTTAAATATACACGTGCATTATTTAAGTATAATAAATTGGCACACTACTTACCAATTTTAATTACTATTTTAGAAAAAGTAGCCTGACTAAGACGTATTGTTGATAGTTTATATTATGTTAAGGAATAATATCCCACATCTATTAATGGACTATATATCAATCAAAAGGTCTTTTTAAGCGCAACATTTTGTCTCAACATACCACTTATCAATTCTTAGTATTTTAGAAGATATAGCCTAAATAAGGCGTATTATCGATAGGTTTTACTATGTTAGGGAATAATGTTCCACCTCTAGGTATGAACCATATGTCAATCGAAAGATCTTTTTAAGCGCTATATTCCGTCTTAACATACCACTTACCTTATCTTAGTATTTTGGAAGACATAACTGACCTAAGGCATATTATTGATACTTTACATTGTGTTAAGGAATAACATCTCACTTGAAGTTATGAGCCATATTTCAATCAAAAGATCTTTTTAAGCGCAAGGTTGTATAAGCATAACTCCGACAAATTGTTAGTACTTTAAAAGCTAGAGCTTTTCTAAGAATATATTATCGGTAGGTTCTGTCAAGCTAATTCATTACTTCTTTAGTAACAAATTATATATTATTTGAAAAACCTTTCCAAATGAAACATTTCGTGTTAACATACTTCCGACAAATTGTTAGTAGTTTAGAAGCTAGAGCTTATTTAAAATTATAATTATTGATAGATGTTTTCAATTAAATAAATCACATCTCTAGTAATCAGTTATACATCATTCAAAAGACGTTTTTAAATGCAACATTTCATATTAAAAAAACTTCGGCGAATTGTTAGTATTTCAGAAGCTAGAGCTTATATAAGATTATTTTATCGATAGGTGTTTTCAAGTTAATAAATCCCTCCTGTAGTAATGATACATATATCATTCGAAACGACTTTCTAAATGCAACATTTACTATTAACATACTTCACACCAATTGTCAGTACTTTATACCAAATCTTAAAATATATCTATATTTTCCGGACGGTGGACACTCCATATGCAGCATGATCTTTGTCGGACAAGCTTACCACAATTTTCTAGTTAACTTTATTAAACAAATCTCAAAAAATGAAACAGGTATGTACGAAGAGTCGTAGTGACGTCATACCGACATTTTCAGGATGGTGGACACTCCAAACGCAGCACGATCTTTATCGGACAAGTTGACCACCATTTTCTAGTTAATTTTATTAAACGAATCTCAAAAAATGAAACAGGTATGTACGAAGAGTCATAGTGATGTCATATCGACATTTTCAGGATGGTGGACACTCCAAACGCAGCACGATCTTTATCGGACAAGTTGACCACCATTCTCTAGTTAACTTTATTAAACGAATCTCAAAAGATGAAACGTGTATGTACGAAGAGCCATAGTGACGTCATATCGACAATTTCAGGAGTCAAGCATTAAAAAACGCAGCGGCACCAAAATTTGCGCATTCGAAAAGTTTGTCGGACTCATCGTAAGGAAGGCACTCACAAAGTCTTAAATGTATATGTATCAAAAAAAAATTTGTTCGCCGGCCTGGGGACTATAAGATTGGACACAACAGTTTTCCCAACAAGAAGGTATTATAACACCAAATGAAAATCACAACTCTGACCCTGAGTCAAACCTCATAAATCCAAGCAGAATTTAATTTATCTGCCGCATAAGCCGTCGGTCTTTGTACTCGTACCACCCACTTAAGATAATTATCCCGGTGACATGTGACAACAGAACAAAGAGTAGAAGTTAGCCTCATTACACAGGAGGTGCGACGAACAACTAGTTGGTACGTGTAGTTGTCACGGAACTTAGTCTTAACGAACTTTCCTCGCATAGTTCGAGTTGTACGTAGTTTGTAGACACTGCTGTGAAAGATAGGCTGAAGGAATTTTGCTTGTATTTTGTTTGATTTAAGGCTTTTTGTTTCATTTATCGCGCTATACAGATACATATTGTATTCACATTTTTTTTATTTTTTTCAGGATAACAGTACCTTTCAATACCTATATTCCTTCCTGTATACATGTATTTCTGAGTCAACTTGGTAGTTCCAGAGAATACATTCACATAAAGAAGCAACTTCAAATCAGAGCTGTAAATTGAAAAATATCTTCTTCTTTTTAGCGTTTATCCCGACTTGTGACGATGTCCGCTTTCCGTATCTTCTTCCACTTCGCTCTATCCTTCATTAAGACTTCATGTCTTTCTTTACGACAGTCAATGTAAACTGAAAAATACACTTCTGGACACATCTGTTGACCCACCCTGTATTTTCAGTTTCGTCCTTTCGTCGTTTGGTCCTAGCTAAAATGTGTTATACATATATGTAAGAAATATTACCTACATTAACTTCTTACTCACCTATCTACAAAAGGTTATATAGTATAGATTAGGATTCACGCCATAACACCCACCGCTAACACAACATTGTCGATTGTTGCACACATAAAATTTAACAAGTCCCCTGTTGCCCATGTGAGGAAAATCAAAGTAACATCGGCTATGGGCTACAACTTATCCTTGACCCATCTTTTCATTATGAGTAGCTGTGTTTGTATTCTTCTCTGAATGGAGAAGAACTTAGTAGTATTTAATTGAACTAATTATGGGTTCTGGTAGGTGTACCTACGTATTTTTTGCCAATTTTTTATTCCCTTAATCATATTTATCTGAACTCTGGTAATGTAAAAGTTTTCCTGATGTCTGTTTGGGCTCTGGACATTCGGAGATATTTATTATTCCATTTTGTACTAATAACTATTATAAAAGTACTACTATTATCATACAATACGTCGATAAGTAACAGATTGTAATGCCTGTAATCTTTGAGTGCATTACAATCAGTTCACTAAAGTGACCACACTCGATTTTAAAGTGCTTTTAAAAAATTGAGATTTTACGCCTGAATTACATTTAGAAAATTACCTACATTTTTTTATGATTTTAAAATAAATTTCGAATAAAACTTTTCAAGCACGATTATGCTAGACTCGTAAAACGTGTCCACTTCTATGTATGTAATATATCGATACTTTTAAAAATAAACATATTCACATTATGTGAAGAAAAAGTCGGGTCAGTTAAGAATATTAAATACAACCGATTATCTCCAAAATAAAAATAATTTATAACTGTTAGCATTCTCCGTTTAAAAAATAAAATATAATATAAAGTTTTAACTTAATTAGTGCAACGTGACAGTCGAGAAATTCCCACCGTTTGAATTTTATAGCTCAATCAGCTTCAGCGAAACCATTTTATTTAAAAGATAAATATTTTTTATTGCGTGCACTTTCTTAGTAAAAGGTTTTGTTCATTTATAAATGTCACATCATCTAGAAGGGAACGTGTTTGGCATTAAAGAATAATTTAGCATGACTTAGGTTTAGAAATGTGATTTAAAATCTACATTTTTTTAGGCTAATACAATGTGCATTAGCAAATCCATGAAAATGAAAAGCTTTATGAATCCTTAGCAGCTGTATCAGACTCTTGATGAAAGTTAAGCTACCTATGTAAAATCGCGGTCGATCCCTAGATTAATCTTTTTTTTCATACGGAATCGTTATGCGTTTCCCAAGAATATATGGATTCTAACAGTTGACTGAAAACTGACTAAAACAAATGACGTCAGCCACGCATGGCATAGTTACAGAGTTCATCAGAAAACATTACGCATCAACGTAATTGCTTTTTACCGAAGAAACCTTGGATCAATTGTTCGATGTAATGAATGGGAGGAATTTACGATACTTGTTGTATACAATACGTTTATAGGTATAATGGCCTATTAGAGTTCGGTTATTTTATATCGAACATAAATCTATGAGTTGCAAGAGTACGGAATAAATCGATAAAGTCAGGGGTTCCTTTATTAAAATAGTTTTTTTTTGTTTTTGTCTTTTTCGGAGTAATTTTAGAAATCATCTTAAAATATTTTTTTTATATAGGTATATTATAACTTATAACTTGAATATTCACTGGTTAAATTAAACGCACAACATTCCTACGACAAACAATTCTAATACACTGTATTACAATTAGTTCAATGTAGTCCTTCGTTTTATTTTTTCAATCTCCTAGAATTAAATAATATATTTGAATCAATTAAAAAATATAATAAGCATCTATTCTACTGGCCGTACCACAAACTGTGTACATTATCTAAACACCTATTGAATATTTGATTGGAATTTTACCCATTTAGTTTTATGTTCTGAAGCATTTTATTGCGACCATTATTTAGTCCATGCGATGAGAATAATTGCGAATAAATGCCAACACCTAAGTAGTATGTAGGCAATTCATGTTAGTATTCACAAGGCGTAATATTTCTTATTGCAGCTGTGACCTAAATATGCAGAGCAAGTCGTAATTCAACGATTTATGACAGTGCGACGTATCAAGTCTTTGTCACATGGAAAGCGGAGCGACAGCGATAGAACATAATAGTGCTGACATCTGATGGCATAGGTACCACTGTAGAATCTAATACGATCCGGTTTTCGCATTTGAACTTATTTCAATCCATATCGTTTTTTTAATTTTTTTTAGGTCTATATACAAAGTTCTGGACTATACTACATATGTCTAAAGAGACGACATCTAAAGAGACCACAGGGAAGACCTTTTCACAAAGATATATTCTTTTGTCTCATGAAATTCATAGCCAGGTGCGATCGGTGTGACATAGACTTAACAACTCCAACAACTATGTAAGAAAGCTCTGTAAGAAAGCACATTCGACGTAGTTATTCTGATGTTATGGCTCGTTAACATACGAAAATGCGGTATGTAGGGGTAGACTCCGTACTCGAGTAAAGGAGTAAACTATATTTATATATACTGTATTATTACATGTACCGTGATTACGGGATGCACGGAAGAGGAAAAAGTAAAGGAGATGCCACAAGGCATGTAGGTCAGGCGCCTTCTCGTAGGTCAAGCATCTGTCAATGGGCCGGTTCCAAAGAACGCGTATAAAGGTGCAGCTACTTACTAGCATTCTCCGTCCTCTGAACACCCGCATTTAGTCGCGCTTCTTTCTTCGGAGATTTTGCGTTATGACATCTCTGTAAGTCATTTTGTTTTCCATGACTGGATGGTATTCCTGTCGAAATCTGTGTAGTGAACCCACAATGGAGCCACGAAAGTATATGTAGATCTAATTGGGTTTATCTAGGGACGGGCCTGATTGAGCCATTCATTATGTTGGTATTTTCGGAATCAAGTGAGTGGGCAGTAAAGTGGTTTAGCCCAGTAGCTGTTCATGACAGTCAACACAAAATTAGAGGACCGGGCGGTGGAGTAAGCGTAATATTTATGTTTTTTTTGCATAAAAGCTTTTATACTTACGATTATAATATGTGTTAAATTTTTTGCTTTTAATGTTTGGCTGTCTGCACATTAAGTACAGTTAAAAGATAAAGATACCAATGCCTTCAGGCTGTGTTATGGAATAAATAGGTGAAAATAAGGGCAAGAAGGCAATATGACATTAACCTAAAACACTGCTATTATAATGTCCAACATAAAATGTTTGCTACAGCATTTAGAATCGTTTAGACTACCACGCATGCCTAAATAGGGAACGCTAATGCCTTCGACTTCCGTATTTAACCCCTCTGATTGAACAGAATGGTTAAGGGACGCCTCGAACCCTTAACCTTTATTGTCTTCTAAAAGTAGGCCAACCTCCGCTGGGCGTGATAAGTGTAATGTTAATTAATGCGATTCAAATAAGTGGTGTTACTGTTTCATAAGGGCTCTGAACGTAATTGCTTTGTGTTTGAACTTTATTGTTAAGACAGGTGGGTGTCAAATGTACTTACGATATATGTATGTAGGGTTCTATTAATAGATATGTGCTATTCATATTAAATTCACTACACTTCCTCTACGTATCCCAGCTCTCGTCGGTGCAGCTATCTAGCGCCAACTCCTGAACTTCCTTATACGTCACAACCTTCACCTTTTTTTAATTTGCTTGATGTAGCTATGCCTCTAAGTATAGGCAAGTAGAAATAAAAAAAAACTTTAACGTGATTTATCAAATATGTTTTTAATTCAGTTCCGTATTGATACAGGTATATTTTGTGAAGTGTATTTTATTTTGTTAGAACATTGTGCATGTCACAGTGTTTTAGTTAAAAAAATACATACAAATAAAATAAGTAATTTGAATATTGTTTTGCCTTTAAACTTTTGATTTCACTTTTTTAGGGTGTGTTTGCTGGAAAAAGTTTTCATTTAACAATGTCTGATAGAGTTTCGAAACTGTCGGGTATTTGCTCAGGTCCAGTTCATGTCTGAAAAAGAAAAAAAACTCTCAAACTATTTGGTTTCTTTTCAATCAAAAACTTTCAAAAACTTTTATGCAAACTGTGTTTCGGACTTTTGAATTAAGCGAATAAATGGAATCTAAACAGATTAGTCAAACGAAAAGAAACGATATGAAGTAAAGTGCTTTACTTTTTTATTGGGTCCACACTCTTATAGGCTCAGTTGTTAAAATATTGTCTATGGTAAAAAGTTTAATGGAACAAAAACATAGATTGTTAGCTTTGTGCCTCACAGCAATTTGTGGCGGTACTGACGGAGTGCGCTTAAAGCTTTACCCTGTAATCTACCCACAGCCTATTACGGTTTTAATTGTAATAATGCATTTTGGTTAAAATATTGTAGGGAATATAAAAGTCTTGCTTGTTTTATCTTGACTATAGAAAGGTTTGGCAGACGTATACTTTTAGGAAAGTATGATTTTCGCTGACAGAATTAAGCACTTGTGTTGCCATTTTTTTCGACGTCTCCTATTGTTGAAGTATGTTAAAATGTAGACAAACTCACCTGCTAACCGCGTTATAAAGCTGTGGTACGAGACATATGTCAGCCATTGTGATCTGGTCTCCAACACAATATTTTCCTGCTGACTTTTGAACCAGGTCCTCCAAAGTTTGCAAGCCTCGTTCAGTCCAATATTTCGTGAACTTCTGGTACTTCTGTAAGGACTCAAAGTGGGGCCTCAGACCGACGTTTTGTAAAGGCTGAATGCCTGACACTACAATCTGTAAAGAAGCAGTAGGTACATATAAGTAAAGATAGCATCCTATTTCGAAGTTTAGGAATAACTTTTTTTGCACAAAGGTCTTTATAATCAAGCTATTTTTTTGAAATTAAATAATATAAAGTAAATAATTTTGAGTTTCCCGGTAATTGCCAACTTCAAGCAAAAGGGGTGTCGCTCGACAAATTAGCACCTCGAATACCCTTTAAACACGGACAGGTTGAATCCTAAATTCAATTAATTAAATAATTCACGGGACAGTTAGTGAAAGTTAAACCATTAGCTGTTTTTATTATTAGGTTATGTTTTGTCAGCACCGCAGTAAAGTTAGAAATTATAGTCCTGATATTGAGACGAATAAAGTACTATAAGGTAGAGCTATGGAATAATAAAGTTGACGAAAACTTCCTATATGTTCATGACTTTTGGGTACCTAAGTGTACCTAAAAGATATCTCGGTGTGTTCAATCATTCATTTTGAATCAATATAATGCCTGAAACCAACAACACACTCAGGAATTTCTTTCGGTATGTTTTAATGACAAAATCTTGTTGATGTGTGAGACTTACCTTACCTTTTTAGTAAAAAGCAATTTTGGAACGAAAGGTACATTCCGACTTCTTAACAATTTGAAATCACTTTAATTAAACTATATAAATGTTATACGAATATTTCCACGAACATTGAATGTTGAGACCTTGTTTTAATTATATAGTTCCTTTTGCCACTTTCGTGTCTTCTCACGACTCTTGTACTAAGCTCGTTACTTTTTACGCATCAAAGATGGAAGGGCACTGTTGTACTAATTGGTCCACTTGTACCTAAGTTTACCTACTAGATGTTATATTTACCTCTTCTTATAGATTATGTACGAACCTCACAAAGTTCTGTCATCTTGGCCCTTAGTAGAGGGGTTTTCGGAGTGAGGGTCGGCTCGGGGCGAGTATCCTCCAAATATTGCAAGATAGCCATAGACTCCACCAATGTCACATTATCTGTATGTAAAAGACGGATTTTAGGTTTGAAGAACTCTGAATAGGGAAATGATTTTGATCAGAGCTTTTCTATTGTAACGTCATAGTTGACGTTACAATAGTGAAAAAAAAATAAAACTGAATTGAAACTTTCAATTGAACAAATACATACACACATAGCTCGATACATGGCTCATTGCCCTATAACAATAAAGCCGGAATTACAATATAAACACGAATTGATGGCGATTGATTGACTATTGACTGAACATAATCAATAATTGACAAATGGTGTGATGTGAATTGAAGCAATCGATGGCCGCAACTAAAGAGTACGTGAAAATATTTCGCGCAGTTTATTAAGGCACAATAATTATTCAGTTTAATTGAGACTGATTTGATTCGCACATAGTTGATTGATTATCTGCTTAAAGAACCATTTCTTAAAGGTCCCACTATTCATTGATCCTCCCATTACGAAGTTATCCCCAGAATAGTCAAATAATTCAATTAATTGTATTTGATTTGCAGGTAAATTAAGCGAACTTTACAAATCCCCCGAAGCGGAAAGTTCGAGCAAATAAGCTTGCCAAGTGGTAAATTATTTTCGTAAGTAACACGAGATGTGATTCATTTTGAACCTTCTGCAGTTTTGATACGTTTGTTTATGCTGTGGCGATTGATTGATATTCTCTGTAGTAGCTTTGATCGCTGTCCCGAAAGCACATATACATAAGTTGTGTCAACATTAGCTCGCAAACTAGTTTTATAAATAGGTAGGGGCATATCGCTTGATGGGTATCTATATCTATGCACTCAAGATTCTTTATAAAATAGTTTTCCGCGTGCCAAAAGTAATAAGTAGGTGCCTAAAAGGGTAAGTTTGAGTGGATGTTTACGTACTTATAATGGAGCTATACAAAACATGTGTCTAACAATTTGTTTAGTAGTTTCTCAAACCATTATGTTAATTTTATTACTTTTCTTATTTACTCGCAACTATCCTAATGGGTATGTTATCGACTATTCCAAAAGAATGGGATTGCAAGGACTTTTATTTGCTTCACATCTGCATCGTAGGTACGTAAACAAGCATTTCAATTTAATTTTACTTTTTCGCAAAATTGTTGAGAATAGAAAAAGGGAACAAATATAATGACCACCATAAAATGCTTTGATACCCTAAGTTTTGCAACCAGAAATATCTACTGAACACCAGAAAAATAAAGTCTAAAAATGTAATAGTACCAGCTATTTTAGTCACGACTTCACTTTAAATTGTATTCGACCACCAAATTTAGTAAATGATCACCAACTCTTGACGACCAAATTAATGTATTATTTTTGCCTAAATAAGTCACTGTGATTGCCATAAAATGTAGGCTTATTACCAAATAAAGTATTATGATGCCATATTAAGTTATGTGTCCGGCTTGCAATGCATGCGTGAGTGTCAGTATGACGAGTGACAGGGGAAAATGGAAGAAAATGACATATTGCGCCGACGCCAAGTAAAATTGGGAACAGGGCAGGAGAAAGAAGAAGAAGAATGTGTTTCTCAATACACTCTTATCGCACTGTTTAGAGGCATGCAATAGACAATTTTCCACGCTAGTGCAGGAAAAGGGTCCCCAAAATGTTATTACATTTATTTTATCAGGCCGAACTTATTTTTTTGGAGTCAGTTTACTTAAACAGGATAGCAAGATGTAAAAACTTTTTTGATGATCATTTACTACTTTTGGTGATCATTTCCTACTTTTGGGATAACAATGATTTTTTTGGACTCATTTTGCTTAAATAGGATAGCAGAATTTAAAAACTTTGGTTATAATCTTACTTTAAAATGGTGGTTTAATTTTGGTGATCATTTACTATTTTTGGCTTACGCATGATTTATTTTGGAGTAATTTCACTCAAATAGGATAGCAAAGTGTTAAAACTTTGGTGATAGTTTTACATTAAAATGCGAGTTTCATTTTGGTGATCATTTACTATTTTTGTCTGCTGTTTGTTACTATATCTGGTGATCAGTTAAACATAAGCCATAGAAAAATAACTTCTTTTCGTGCTTATTGGCAATGCTAGTGATTTGTCAAATCAAACGAGGCAACATCAGACCGAACATAAACAATTTCAATTAAATTGTTTCTAAACGGTTTCCAATTTGTTTCGTATAATGAAGCTGTTTCAATAATTGTTTTTGCAATCGTCTAAATATTTCACAGTCCTTAACAATCTGTTGTCTTGCAGTCGCAAGTTGAACAAACTCTGCAGAGTTTAGTAAAATAGGAGGCGACGCACTTTGCAGGATTCAATGACCCAAATAGTTACCAATTCAGTCAGAGTTTTTCTATGTGCGATGTTATTAGGTGGCGACACATTCATTAAATAGCTATTTGCGGAGTTATTGACCGGTCCACTTAAACAAACGGTCGGTCGCCTCGAGCACGCAAATGATGTTTGATTGTAGCGGACTGCGGACCGACGACACTGCTTGAATTTTTAATATTGCAGCTTTAGACCTCCCTGGAACGAAACTCCAGCACTTAGGTCCCAAGAAAATAAAAAGGTTTTAGGTCTGCGTTTTGAGTGCACTTTAATGGTCCCATTTATTTGTGTGGCCAGTCACGTCTGATATTAGATCTTGTAATTTATTATTTATTTCTTAATCATTGCATTATACGTTTCGATCACAACGGAGCGGTAATTTTAACGATTACATTGCAAACAAACTTCACATTACACACACCCGCATAAAATTCGAAATTGATTTGATTTTCACTGTGTGATCGTACAAAACATTCCTGTTAACGCAAAGTTACATTTTATCATCGTCTGTAATCTTTGGTAAACCGATTCGTAGCGTGTAACGGATCTTTTATAACTGAGATAACAAATTATAGGGGTATGCAGATTAGCAAGGCTAATGTGTTTTCTCTATGATACGAACATTAACTTAATGTTGCACTTATCAATGTTAGTTGTGTGAGTGATGGCTAGAAGGCATTAAACTTCATGCAATGTACCAATGCATGAAGTTTATAGTTACAGCCTTTTTATCATCCCTCTGCTGGGCACAGGCCTCCTCTCACACGGAGAAGGAGCGTTAATCATGAAGTTTAATGCCTTGTAAATGTACAAATTTCTTATATTTTTTGTATAGAAACCTCAATTGAAAATGGTTTTGGTTCCATGAAAAGTTTGGCCATGTTTATAAAAACCTCTGTTGCGGACGACTGAGTGCTTTTTATGGGATTAAAACTTTCAGATATAAATAAATCAGTTAAATGAAAAGTAACAATAGTCACTATTTTTAGAGTACCTAGGTATTGTTGCTTTTAGTATCTAAGTTCCCAGTATCTTACTATTTTAAACATTGTTTCTTTGTGACTTTGGAAAGTTATCTCCAAACTTTCCATTTCTAAAGAAAGAAAACGCAAGGCAAACCATTTTCTCACCGAAAATAAATACATTTCGTAAATCTTCTGCACTTTGCACTTATCTCTTCTCATTAATTAAATGTCGCACATTGAAGTTCCATCATCCAATAAATAAGTTACAGTTAATCTATTTATGATCTTAATTAGGTACCTATATAAATAATGAGGAATAAACAAGTAGGCAGACAAAACTTTTCAAGGACACGAAGATACCGTTTTATCTTACCATTGTCACAGAAATATCGCTTTTTGTCCTGGAAAACAAAACATGTTTATTGTTTGCGCTTTAAATGTAATCCATATTCATACTGTTATTACTATTTATATCCCTGACTAAAGAGATTGCCGCGCGACACAGATAATAAATTTAATGTCTAGCCGCATAACAATTGTTTCTGGACCTCCTTACAAAGTATACTTTGAGAGTTCATTTCAATTTAATATCGGCAGAGTGCAAACAAAGCATTTGAAGATTAATTCCATCCGCACGAAAGATATTGGATTTCTTTCTGGTTTTGATTACAATACCATTTTTTAAGACGCTATAATGTCATACTCCATATTTTGTAGAATGTTTATTTTATTCGGATTGTAGGTGGGTACCTCATAAATATACATGAAAATGCTTTACAAGTAACAACAGCACTAACTAAGTTACTATTGGTAGCTGATTATCTGGGACAATCATATTAACCCCGTTGCTTTGACAGCCTATCAATCGGTCGCCAGCTTAAATCAAATTTGAGGTGGCGGAGTACCTTCCATCGTGATTGAAGGGTGCGTTATTAAACGTGTTAATGGCGTGGTTATTAGCGCAGCCCAAAGTGCACTCGATCGGCCCAAGAGGCCATTGTGATACAACGATGACATCAGCGAATATTGAACTGAATGCATGTTTAAACATGGAACGCTCAGCGACCTAATATTGTGATGCATGTTAGATTATGAACGCGTCATAGACAATGACTCCTAACCTCTTTTTCAAGCGGGAGAACTGTTTTATTTTTAAACTTATTTTTTTAGCTTTAAGTTTAAAAATGCAAAGAGTTCGTCATAGATTATTCGGAGTACGTATTTGTGGTGAGTCCACGCGTGACTGACCTTTTAGTTGACAAAATAGTTTTCAGAAGTATGTAGGTATGGTCAATACGATCAAACCCGTAACATAGAAAGTGAATTTGGAAATCAAGTTATGTCCAAATCGCCGTTTAATCTCGTCAATTGCCGTCCCTGAAGTTACACCTAAAAGGGCTTCATGCGATAGGATAAAAGTTTTATCCTGTAATATACAATGTTATGTTTTTAAAGTTATACCTACTAACAGCAAACTAATTGAATCCGCCTCGGCCGACTTTTATAAGTATCTAATACTTGTAACAAATTTCAGATTTTCAATCTTCGGAGGGAATGCTAGTTACAATTGCGAACCATTCCATCATATTTAATATTTAGTAACTATTTTAGATTCCCGCCTATTTGGTTCAGTCAATTTGTTAGGTGATTGGAAATTAAAATTTATATCGTTTGAATGAATGTTCATTACTCAATTATGCCATCTGGATGGTTGGCAAAATTGAGCGTAATGGAAAATAATCACGGCAAATTGTAGTGTTTAATTATTTTGTAGCTAGGATACTTAATGCAATTAAACTAAGTATATTTTTGCTATAAACCTTTTATCAAAATATTAATTTCAAGAATAAGTTGATATTTAAGTATAGGCAGAGGTAGGTATTGTATTTATTATGAATGTTATCAATTGCCATTAAGTGGCGTATTGCTTCTCCTTTTTTTATAGGTAGGTACATACTAAGTACATATAAAAAAGTCATTTTCTTTTTAATTAAAATTTACCACCGCATCGTATCCCGAAATGCGTTGAAGCGGTATCGAAAAGCTGAATATTTTCAGCTTATTTCCCTTTCGGCAAATCGAGCGGATATTATTGGAGTATTAGGTGCTTTTATCGAACGGATTACGTGGATATAATACGACATATTATCATACATGCATATGTCTTCAAGAAACTTAAGAAGAGTAAAAGAAGAGTTATGCCCGTTTCGTCATTTTAGCGATTTGTAATCCATAATTTAAAAAAAACTTGTCCCGTTTTGTCATTCCATAAAATATTTTATTTTGCCTAGTCCCGATTCGTCATCCGTACTTTTATTTTGTAAACAAGTTCTGTTAACAAGAAAAGCTTTACAATATTGAAATATCAAATGCAAAAGAATAAAGTAATAAATAAAAGCTCAAAATAAAACACGTCTTTAATTCTGGTTCGTTTGGTTCTAATTTAATTAAAATAAGAACAATCGCGAGATTTTTATGTTTAGTTTCAGGATTAGGTAAATCTGTTTAACATGGTGATCTTCATAGGATCTGTCTTGTGTTATTTTCATAGCCTTTAAAAGAAACCGTAGAAGACAACTAGCCATTTTTTTAAACGGTTTTATTTAGCTCGCCCTGTTTGTTTTTTTTTTTATTTATTTATTATTCTTGGGTCAAATTTAGTAATTCAAATTTAAGTACCTTCCTGTTGTCAGATTGATCTGAAAGGAGATGGCCAAAAAAAAACCCAGAGTCGACAGGAACTTCATATGTATGATTGGATTCAGTATAATTTGTGGATTTTAAAAAGTATTTCAAAACATCTAAAAACCATGGGGTTCTCTTTTTATAACGTTTTTTCGATCAAGATTTTAGTTCACAAAAAAGTTTACTTTTACTCGTGATTGGACCGTTTTACATTGCTAAGTCATTTGTTATATTTGACAATGTCACATGGCGCGATTTTCAAAGACAATTTCTCCAAAAACATTTCATAGCCAGTTGTGAAGGTTGCATGTAACTGCGAAACCTCTCCAAGTAGGTAAGGTCGGTGCTTAATCGTATCTGGAGTGGTTAAATACAAGACCTTTTAATCACCAGGCCAACTCTGAAACTATGGGGTTGTTACTAGTGGCTTGTATAATGTTAGTTTACTTTGCTTTTTTATGTCCCTTGATGTTAATGATCTTTAAAATCAACATATATTCAACATAACCTATTTTTGCGATAATATGAAATAGCTCCTATACCCCATGGATTTCAGTCTGGATTTTTTGGCACCATCAAAGGTCTATCATAAAGAACCTATTGGTAACCATTTCATTGCTGTCGATTCTGGGTTTTTTTTTCTATGAAAATTTGGCCATCTCCTTTGGTACACACCTTCAATTCCGATGACAATACAATATAGTAATATCAATAACATTGTATATCCAAGATGGCCGCCGGTACAAAATGGCGGATTACATATTTTTTCCACAACCCCCTCAATATGGGTATCAAATGAAATGGCTACACAAGTAGAATACTGTCAGCAACCCCAGCGGGGCCCAGGCCCGCAGGATTGTTCGAAAGAGTTACCGTGGTCCTGGTACATAAAAGGCCTACGACGAAACACAACGGTTTTTAGTCAGTAAGAGACTGGCACTCCCTCACCGCTGCTGACCCATATATAGAATGAGGAATATTCGGTAGGCATTTTTCATTAAATACTAAAAACTAGAAAATAAAAAATCGGTAAAAAAAACTTTTAAGTTAAACGGTTTTACTTTATGTGCACTGAAAACTAGAAAATAAAAAAAACTGTTAAGTCCTTACCTATAAACCTACGTAGGTGGTCCCGGTCATATTAGACTAAAATAAAAACGTGGGGCCCTCTGAAATCATACCTATGGCAAAGCATATCTTTATACTTTGGTAGATCATGAGCTCGGCGTGCGCTGGTGAAGCCGCTACGGCTGATTATTGATTGTCAAAATCTCCAGTTACGATTATAGTAAGTCGATGCAATCCACACCTATTATACCTCTAGAAGAAAGTACTACAGCAATAGTTAGGTAATGGGCCCCACGTTTTTATTTTAGTCTAATATGACCGGGACCACCTACGTAGGTTTATAGGTAAGGACTTAACAGTTTTTTTTATTTTCTAGTTTTCAGTGCACATAAAGTAAAACCGTTTAACTTAAAAGTTTTTTTCTTTGATAGTTAAATAGTAAGTAGGTTCTTAGGTTTTTTTTTGATAGTCTAAGACACATGTGGCATTTCTAAACGAAAACAAGCACATGTGTAGTCATATTTCAATGTCCGAGTCATTGAATCATATTCGCGAGCGGAATATTTACAAGAATGACTTATTATTTCTTTGGCCTGAGGGAAATTACTTTTTGGTCCTGTTGGGATGTTGATGGTACAATCAGCCCACAGATATTTACAGCGAAAGCGAATGTTATGATATGATATTATTTCGTCGCCATTTTTATGGTGGCAGTAATAGGAGCTTAGTTTTTTTTCTTCTTTTTTCGGGAAAATATTTTTCTTTGTCTTTTAATTTAAGTATTCTATGGGTCGCGGTTGAAACACAGAAAAACGCATTAAACACACAAAAAAAATATACATGTATATCGCAATATTTAATCAATTATAGGTGAATCATGCTATACCCACAAACAGGAAGAGGTATTAAGAATATCGATATTGATATAAAATTCGTCTAAGGTTACGTGGTAGTAAATTATATTTTTTTCTTTTTTTTTGTGTCAGTACTTAAGTAGGTATAGGAAAAAAGTTAATTAAAAGAACGACGTGAACCTTCCAATTGCGTGACTGATTGATTGAAAGGCAATCCTACCACGTGAAAGGTAGTTCAGTCAGACCCCACTATCACGTTCCTACATACAGAATTAAATATTGGTTATACTGACACCCTTCCAGATATGTCAACTACCCCTATATTCCCGAAACCTATAATAGACGTAACTATCTTATTATTACAAGCTATAAGCAGGTAAACACAAAAGAGATCCGAAGCCCTATGTAGGCCTTCGAAAAAGTCCGAACGCATCGGTATCTGCTACTTATTTGAAGAACATCTCCGGAGTGACTGTTATATATTCCTCTGTCATTATTAGGTACTTGACACCCTGAATTGATATGCTGACGTCATAACCCAGCATTGTCCCAAAGTACGTGTGTATTGAGGCCATAGATGTAATACAATAAACAAGATTGCGCACGCTCAAAATACATATTTACGAAAATGAACTCTATTCCAACGCAATAAGTTACTAAATTTGTTGCATAATACACAGAGGCAAATCCGAGCCGAGAGGGATAGTTAGAACGGAGGCTGTTTGTCTCTTTCTAACACCTTGCCAGCATAAAAAAATGTTGTGATCAACAGTTTTGTCTTCCCAAAAAAACAATTGAATCACATATATTTTTATCTTATTTTAACAATTGTAAGTCAACAAATTAATAAAAATCGCATTAATTTATTATACGAATAAATTATTTATATAAATTATTATTCTTAAAACATAAACAACATAAATTTTTATTTTGTTTTTTTTTTTTTATCTAGCGGTAACCCTGAACATTCTTGGCGCGTAATCAGCATTTAAAATTTTGTTTATATTTTTTGTATTAAATCAATTTAAACTATTTAAATGGTGAAAAAGTGTTGTGTTTATACTTGTAAAAGTGAATCCTATGGTGGTTGCAATATATCGTTCCACAGGTTAGCTAATAATAACATTTTCGTAAACCAAACAACTAGGGTGCCCATGAATTCTTGAAATGAGTGAAAATATGGGTGATGGATTTTAAAACTGTTGTACTATTGTTATAGCTTCCCAAAAAATGAAGAAAGGCGACGTAAATGGCTCAGCAGTCTATATATGAAGTAGAAATACAAAAAAAACAGTCTTCACTTCGAATCTTCCTGCTTTTATACTGCTAATTCCTGCTAATTATTAAAAGCCTTTATAAGTATCTTAAGGTCACAAACTGCGTAAGTTAAAACTTCAATACCAATCTGCGTTTAATAATCTTAGCAAATTCGGATTTGTCTCACATAGCTTAATCTCATAGTCACCCTATTAGAAAGGGACAGACAGCCTCCGTACTAACTGTTTCACTCGGCTCGTTTTTTGGGTTTATATGCGCAGTCCTGTTTACTAATATTATGTCTATGATTGAGGCAATTTATTAAGAAATCATTGTGTCACTAAAGATGTTACGATGCTGTTATGTGCTCTATGGTATTTGTGTAAGGAGGTCGTGAGTCTGCAATAATATTATTTAGGAATATTTACAATGTAGCTGTTCTTAAAACTACTTATACTTACTCTTACCCGAAAAGCTTGTAGTATTTTCAAGCGCTGACGGGCATTATTATCCGAATTTTTCATGTTGTTTTGCAATTTTTTGAAACAGATTCATGATTTTTTATGGCTCTATTAGATTGGCAAAAAAAGCTTTGAAGTACCAACATGACACAATTTAGATATTATTCAACTCACCATATTATTTTTCTTACCTATAACTAAAGCTGGAACTTTTTGCGCAGGATTGATGGCTCGGTACTCCTCAGTGCTTTGCTGTCTTGCCTTCACAATATCCACGGATCTCTCCTCAAAGGGGATCCTTTTGTACTGCAGTGCTGCCCGGACTCGCCAGGAACACGAAGACAGATAGTAGGTATCCGTACATAATGACCCGGTTTGGAGCCTTGAAAACAGGTCTTGTTGTAGATAAAACTTTTTGGTGTTGTCTTTTGAATATACTTAGAATATTCTTTTTAGGAAGAGGTTGGCCAATTTGGTGAGTACAATGTATGTTTATATGATCATTGATAAATAAATATTTCAAATACGTATTTACTAATATAAAAATATATAAGTACGTAACTAATGATGTGAAAAGGTTCGAAGGTTTGGATCTGATTAAACATGAAAAAACCTCCGGATTCTATAACGACTGACCGTCGTTATGCTAACATTCTACATTTCCAATTGCTAACTTCAACAAGGTAATAGTATACGAGTGGTATTATTGAATAGTAAATACTTACTCGTCTAGACTATAAACAACATTTACTTTGAGTTGATTAAATCGAAGTCGTGAAGACTAATACGTATTCGTAATGTTAATCCAAATATTTGTTTTCTAAAATTGTAAGCTTCTAAATCGTTCCAAGTAATTGGTAATAGGTAAATTATTTTCTATTTCTGAAATGTTTGTTTGTGTTGTAAATTAAATTCTTGTAATAACTAAAAAATAGAATGGCTAAATACACAATTATTAAGTTTTATGTTTCTAGTGTATCACTTCGTAATCATTCATCAGTGCATATTTACAGACAAAATAAGACTATTAAAAAAAGTAGATACTTTATGTAAAATGTAGGTATGAATGTTTTTACACAAAATACCATTTTTTTTTGACGTTGAGCTATAAAAATGAAATGGTTTTTATGTTAAATGAACCGGTTTTGTTGGGTGCCAAAAAAGAGAAAACAATGTCTGCTATATAACAGTTACCTACATTAATTACAGTCTTTTGAGGTTATGTTTACCCGCGAACTCAAAAGCATTAGAAATCTAGTAGGTAGGTATGTAAACAAGATCATTGTTATCATCACATGACAACAACTCGTTTCTTGATTAATTCTATTAATGACATGTCAGATACCCCCATCAACCAAGAATTATAAACATTGAAGTGTGAGTAAAACAATAAATCGTCAAAGATATATAAAGGAAAAAGTTTACTCACCATTTTTATAACGTTCAGTTGATGTATTTAAAAATGTATACTAACAATATCAGCTCTTGTTTGCTTCTGAGATATGTTATCAGACACACAATATTGTGACAGCTACCCTGATTGTTGATTATTATCTACGAGAGCATAATTATAATATACTTACGAGTATACAATTAACTAATTCAAGGCGACTGTAGAATCAAGTTACCTACCTATTATATGTCTAAACAGTATTTATTCTACATATAATAAGTTTGTAATTATTTTACTTATATTAATCTGTGGCTATCGATTGAGGTTGATGTAGTTCTGTGCATTAACCAAAGATGTCGCTGCAATAAATGCCGGCGGGAAAATTTAAATTTGGTACGTCAAAATGAAACATGAAAGCTGATATACATTTTATTTATTTACATATATAATGGCAATATACGTAATTTATTTATTATCACTATTATATTATTCAAATACTTTTTGTTATTTTTTAGCCTTATAGACACAATAAACTTGGAAGTTAAATAGATATTACATTATTTGGATTATCAACAAATAGTTATAGTTCAGAATACAGTAAGCATTGTAAGTTTGCACACGATAACAAAAGTATAATTCGAAAATTAATAAATAATCTAATACATGAATATAACTATTTAGTCGATTACTTATTGTTATACATATTGTTACCGAATATATAAACAGTCATTACAAATCTTTGTTAAAATTATTGGTTTACTACCATAATAAATGATAGTATTAATTTGGTCGTTTTATTGTACTATTCAGCATTTTGAAAGAAATCCATTGATCCACACAATCAACGACAACTCTTAAAAAAAAAAAACATAATTATGTAAATCATGGTCTCAGTAAATGGACTGAGCCGTCATTTTAGTTAAATAAATAACACAAAAATTACAGATAATAGTTTTTTGCATGTTACTACGAGTAAGATCTAAAATCCTCCGATATATAAAACTGAGCATACTTCAAATGTTATTGCTTTAAATACACATAATCGCCATACTTGAGACATATCACTAAGACAAGAATATAACTGCGTTCGAAAACGTGTAATAACCCACAAAGCGCATCAGTACGCAAAATAATTCCGAATCTAAGGAAACAATTTTCGCCAATAACATTTTTGCTAATGTTTCAACATTTTTTGGAGATGACCTACGCTTGCTACTTCCATCCATTTTGTCCCTATCATCTTCCTCATTTATTTATCTAACACGTAACTGCAAAGGAACCGAAACTTAACAAAGCCTCTTCAACGATTCTAGTATATTCATCCCCATCGTAGGGGCGAGCCGGGTGGTCGCATGAGTGTCGCCCTGGTTTCTGCCGTGAGCGCCCCTCCTCCATCAGAGTCAGGTAGACCGTAGAACGCGTGTAGATGTCGCCGGTGTTGCAGCTCGTGACCTTTGTGGTTCAGGCTCTGTAGACGACTCCACAGCGAGAAAATCCTCTTGTTCACCGTTTTATTTTGCGATGGATTGTCTGGAATGTTCAAAAATTTTCATTGCACTGTACGTAGGACAGAACTATCCCGAAATCGACGCTAAAAATAATTATCACTTTGTATATTGTCAACTTGGAGGCAATTTTTCTTTTTGTGATTCCAAAATTTTACACAATATTACCTATTTAGATACGATCCCCATAAAGACAAAAATAAATTAGTGTTAAACTCACCTGTTAACTCGTTATTCTGTGAGCTAGCTACGCCTTCCCGCTTTACTTTAATGGCGTTCGATTCGGGGTTTTCATTCCTGAATTCATTCTTTTCATCCTCTCTCAGGTTATTAGATTCTAGTCCAGAATTTATAAGATTAGCATAATGGGCATTCGCATTATCAATATCTTTATTCAAGCGTGCTAATCGCATTTTAAGTATTAATAAGGGGTTAGTCGCACCTATTACTGCGTCGTAGACATTATTCGTAGCAGGGTTACTGTCTAATTGAAATTCGTTGGTTATATAATTTGTGTCTGGATTATCAGGTGCAATTTCTTCAGTGTTTCCTTCGTTATTGGGGTCGGGATCGAAGTTCCTTTTATCCGCATTGTGTTCATAGAATTGATGGAGGCGATCTAACTGTCGTGGATAGTTATGCCATTGTTCTTTTCGAAAACCTTCCCCATTGTAGTTGTCGTCTTTACTTAATATATTGTAAATATCATTATTTAGATTATTGTCCTCATCATACTTTTGTTGGAGATTATGTCGTGATTCTGGTTTGTTGTCTTGTGCGACGTACATTTTAAATATTTCATCGAGTATATTTCTTGTAGGATATCTATCACTAAATGCATTGTCATTGTGTTGGCTGTCGAAGCCGAGTTGTTCTCTGTTGAGGTCATTTAGCGACATTGGAAGAACATTACTGGAGGAGAGTGCCACTATCGCTAGGAGCAGCACGGGGACGATATATTGGCGCATCTGGAACAAGAACACGTTGCGTTTGTAAGATGTGTCGAGCATGAGTAAGCACCGACATGTAAATTAGATCTTAGTTAATTGGCTTAAGTAAACGTCTCGAGACGCGACGTCGACGTACCTCTGCATTTATTAATTAAAATTCTAATATCACCTGATTTGCGTCTGACTAGTTGAGAATATTCAAAGATTAGTTGCTGATAGTTCTGCAGATAGATTTAGTACGAGACATAGGATTGTTTAACTGAGTTGATTTGCATATCTGTTGGTCGCATTGTAGAGGCATAGAGCCCTCGAAGTATTTGTCCACAAACCTCTCAATAAGGGTTCGTCAAACAACCATTAAGAAAATCAATTCACGTCTATTTGTCTTACCGTCACGTAATTCCTAACTTTATTAATTGAAGAATAAGCCTGTATGTAAATTTATCTTTATAACTATTTAATTGTAACTTTTAATTACACAGGTACCCATGTAATGTTTTATTAAATAATATTCATATTTGGTTTTCGGAAAGTTTTAAAAGTGAAAATAAAATATACATACTGGGTCGTTTTCCAAAATACCTACCTAAATGAGTGTAAAAACTCTTGAGAGTGCTAAAATTGCTAGCTGTCCCTTAGGACTGCGAGTGAATTTCAAAGGAACTCGATACATAAACACGAAATACTAAAAAGGTAACGTATCAATTATGAATGGAAGGCTCCAGTCGAAGTAGTGTGGGCGTTTAGTTAAATACTTGTTGCTTTTATTTCCCACGGCAGGGCAAAAAACCTTTTCTTACAAATAAATAGGTATTCCATACCTATAGATTAGCCCCTTATTAGAAATAGCGAATAATATTGTTCACTAATGAATGCCAGACATTATTAGCTTTACGTCCACCCCGTTATTCGGTCTTGGGAGGAGAAACTTGTGAGTCTCAAGGCACCCACGTTGTTTACATTCGTATCTGTCAAGCGGACAGTTGGTGCCAGTATTAAAAAGCAATAACGGTTATTAATGGATGAAAGAAATGCTTGTAATTAACGGGAATGCCTGAAGGGTCGACACTGAACGACGTTAACAGCGTAATATTAAAAAGAATTGACCTATTGACTATCGGGTCGCAAGTCTCTAAGGATCTTGTTTCTATAACCTTTTATATTAGTTCGCCCGCAATATGGTACAGATGTGAAACTCTTGTGAAAATCCAGTTATGAATTTGCAGACCAGAATCACCAAGTTTGAGTGTTAGATATGTAAAAAGTTTACTCTGCGAAGTTGTATATAAAATATTATAGTTCCTGTTATTCGCTAAAACTGCGATTGTCATTTATCGCTTTTTAAAGGAACACAAACTGATCATCAGTTATTTTATTAAAAGGTCACTAAATAAAAACTTACTACAGGTACCTAAGTACTGCTGCAAATGAAATAGAAAACCAAATTTTAGATACTGAACGAACCTCTTGGCTGTAGCACATAGATACCTACATTTCTAAACCGAAACATAATGAGGTTTCCAAGACCAACAGAGGTACGAAGGTAACAGTAATTGTAAAAGTTTGTAAACCTTAAAATACCTCAAGTACGTATTACCTAAAGCTGCGGTTTCTAACTGTTTCGTTCAATTTAATCTGTTCTCGAGCGCCTACTAATCTACGTAAGAGCCTGGAGCCACGCGATTTAAACGAAGGCTACATTTCTACAAATGCATGTTTTAATAGATAAATAGGTTTAGTTTGTAGAATTAATAATAACATCAAGTTTGAATAATTCAATAATTTCTACTAATTTATCACACGGGGACGTAACTTTATTTGTGACAGTCAACAATGTCAGAAATTCATCAAGCACTGCTCAGAAGCGCCCATGAAGATTTTCGACTAATTTATATCGCATCACAGTTGGAGCAATCGGATCTGTTTATAGAATGTGCATGAAACTTATTGGAAAATAAATCGTTAATTCAATAATATTTTTATGCACGGATAGCTTTAATATTTTTTCGTCGCGGTTATGACTCCCCGCAAATGAGTTCTGCAATAGTCATAAAAATAGATGATTTGGAAATTTTTAAGAGTCGTAAAAGTTTATTAAGCTCTTAGAAAAATACTGAAGAGTAGTGAAGACCTATGACTGCTCGATATTTCAACATTAATCATTTATAATATATCTTAAAATATCTACCTAATAATATCTTTAAGTTGTAAGTTTAAGTAAAAATGCTGTATGTGGGATTTACGAGAAATGCCACTAACTACTGCTTATGTCACTGGCGTTAATGTGAAGTTAATATGAAGGTGATAAATATACATAGAAGATTGAAATGTTTCTGAAAGAACTAGGTACATGGAAATCCGAATTCAAGATTAAAATTCCGTCTTAATCAATCGTTATATCGAAAATTAGTTCAACCTTTAATCACTGCGTTCCAATATTACCTACTTAAGGTTAACCTACTTACTTTTTTCAATAAAAATATAAGTAGTTGATGACCCAAATAAAATAAACTTATTAACCAGCATGAAAGGTCGTTTTATTTATCTTAGGAAATAATCTGCCTGCGTGGTCTTAATTACTTGGCTTAAAAAGCCGTTGGTCTCTGGATTACATTCTGATCTCTGATCTCTCGCTGTATCAATTATGGCGTCTGTTTAGAGACATAATTATTTAACAATGGCTTTTCAATTTTGAGTTTTCATGCTGGCTGGTTATAATTTAGCTTTTGTCTAAGGAGGATTCATTATCATCTTGTGATTAAACGAGATGTGGGTACAGAAAGAAGTGAAATGTTTGGGTTGAAATTTTAATCATACTTCGTACTATGGATTGCAACAACCGATTTATCCGTTCATCAATTGACAGATAGTTTACTAAAAGCTGCCGGTAGTCCGTTCTGGTCGTTTTAGTTACGCATTATGTCGTTCACAACATATGTTAAGTACTTATGCAAAAAGGTAGGTCTATATTCAACAAGTTTTTTTTTGTTTACCCTAAAACTACCCATTAAGAAGAAAAGTACAAAGATTTACTACCTACCACAAAAAAGGTCGACCATCTGTCGTATTTTACATTCGTGCAAAGAAATAAAAATTCTTTCACAAAAGTGAAATGTAAGACATTCAACTTTGCAAGTTCAATGTAACGCAGTCATGACTCAAAATCACTAAGCAATTAATTGAAATTGGTAACATTCGTGCCGAGTTCCACCTGGTACTAAGGTAAACGCGGGTGAAGTCGTCATGCCCCAATAGTCGTCAATTAATCTAAAAACTTTTATTATTATTTTTTACTGAACTTAAAATGGGCCGGTTTATATGTCAACATATTGTTGATAATATATTGCACAATTGAAATGACAATACGGGGTTTTAACAGTCATGGCTTCTAAGATATGTTATTTGAAACGTGTGTGCTCTAACAAAATCGTTTTTTCGTGAAGTTCAGCTGTCAAAAGTGAAACTCAGCACGTGGTTTTGTGTTTTGATTTACATCACTTCAGTGGGGTCTGTGATATGTTTCTTTGTTTAATTAGATAGTTAAGTTTATTTGCTAACTATGTAATATGCAATTTGGAATACTTTTTACATAGAATATATATATTTTGAATGTGACATCTATTGGTACTTTAAAACTCCCATTTGACCCAAAACCCGTCAATTTTAGAATTATTATGACGACTACTGGGACATGCTCAAAAGTTGCACCTAAACTCATCATAATGAGGATATTTTGTGTTTTACAGTACATAATGCGAATAAATAGCTAACATCGGGACTTTTACATAATTGTTAACTCTCTAGAACAAACATATTTAAGGTTTAGACTACATTTGTTGATAGAACTGCGTTTCTTTTAAGCTTTTTCTTAGGGGTAAATTTTACTCTGCTGGTTCTAGATGCACGTACACAGTCATGTTATTCGATTCATTTCATATGTTTCTTAATGGTTAAATCCCCTGTTTTCTATAAGTATGCACTTTCTACGAGTGTTTTTTTAGGTATATATTGGCCGCTGTAGGCCATTCGATTAAGGACTCGCGATACATATCAACCGCTTTGGGTACAAGTAGGTCTAGCACTAGCCTTTTTTCTACTACGCTTGGATTACAATTTGTGGCAAGCAAAAATTGACTGTTCTTACACTATGCTTTTTGTTCGAAATAACTGCATGTCGTCACGCGTATTGTACCGCGTCTCCCTAACGTGCCTTATTAGCGCCTGTATAAAAATTATGTCATTCAACTAGTTTTGACGCAAAAAATATTAAAATCAGTTTTAAAACTAAGATGACATAGCGTCCATCCCTGTCACTTCTTTGCTTGTCGTATTCGATATTGATGGGTAAAGTTAATTAGTTAGTAAAAGTTAAATTAGGTATTTAAAATTGAATGTATTTAGTGATTGCATGATCGTAATTTTAATAGCAGACCATGACTGAAAGAAACTACAAACTTTAATGAAATGGTGACACAAAACCGACGATTATCCTTGTATATATATACTATAGAAATGATCCCCGGTTCTGTGCTAAACTATTGCTAACTATGGAGGAAAACTACTTGGGCTATTGCGTTGGGATGTTAGTGGATTAGGATATAGGAAACTAAAGGAACTATGGCACCAGGAAAAAAGTCGTGGTGGCCTGGTGGGCAAAGAATCAACCTCTCAAGTATGAGGGCGCGGGTTCGATTCCAGGTCAGGCAAGTATCAATGCAACTTTTCTAAGTTTGTATGTGCTTTCTAAGTATATCTTCAATGACACCAATGACTGTGTTTCGGATGTTTCGGCATGTGTGTTTCGGCACGTAAAACTGTAGGTCCCGGCTGTCATTGAACATCCTTGGCAGTCGTTACGGGTAGTCAGAAGCCAGGAAGTCTGACACCAGTCTAACCAAGGGGTATTGGGTTACCCGTGTAACTGGGTTGAGGAGGTCAGATAGGCAGTCGCTTCTTGTAAAGCACTGTTACTCAGCTGAATCCGGTTAGACTGGAAGCCGACCTCAACATAGTTGGAAAAAAAGGCTCGGAGGATGATGATGATGAGGAACTATGGCACCTGCCGATGACAATGTATAAAATACATGTTAAAATGGCAGGTGGGGCTCGCCAGCTTATTTACTGGGCCCCCGGGAATCAGTCACTGAATAGCAACAAGAGGGCAATAGGGACATGAGCGGCTGAAGGGTGAGGATACCTCGGCGGACTTTAAACGCAGATCACGCGCTCCCTGTGGGTCCAGCATCACCGGCCCAATCGTCACTTACCACGAGGCACCTACCCTCCGAGCCAGGCTACTAACCCTGCTCTAGCGACTCCACTCTGGACGGCCAATGAAGGCAAGCCAGAGGCGGGAGACCTATCCCCCGTCATGCTTCACTCCGGCCAGCCGGAGTACCTGTAGTACGGTACCTCAAGATCTACAAGTTTGTATTGAAGAGCAAGCTGCTGGTGGATGATTTTGGCCACTTGGTTATGCCTGTGCAAATATTCACCGTTAGCCAAACGAGAACAACCAGATATAACCAGATATAATATGCCTGATAGACTCACCCGGATGATGACATGTCCGACATATGTCAACCGTCCCGTCTTTCATAATATACCTCCGGTAGTTATTCGTCAGGATAACTTCGTCCATAATTGCACATACAAACCCTTCGGTTTTTCCAAATAGATCACCGAAGCGTAGCCAAGATACGGACGCATTGAAGTCTACAATTTTATTATTGAAGTTAATTATTAGATATTTTATATGTCTCTACCAGACCTCGGGACTATAGAGTCCCGGATTTTCGGGAGGTGAACGAGGGGCCGAAACCAACACGCTGAAGCCCTTTTGAGACAACTTTAATGAAATAGTGACACAAACCGACGATTATCCCTGTATACACTATAGAAATGTACCCAAGGACAGTCCCCGGTTCTGTGCTAAACTATTGCTAACTATGGATGAAAACTACTTGGGCTATTGTGATGGGATGCTAATGGACTAGGAATGGGGAAACTACGGGAACTATGGCACCTGCCGATGACAATGTATTAAATACATGTAAAAATGGCAGGTGGAGACTTACTGGGCTACCTCACTTACTGGGCCCCCGAGAATCTTTCGCTAAATCGCAACAAGAGGGCAACAGGTACATGAGCGGCTGAAGGGTGAGGATACCTTGGCGGACTTTAAAGGCAGATCACGCGCTCCCTGTGGGTCCAGCACCACCGGCCCACTCGCCACTTACCACGAGGCACCTACCGTTCGAGCAGGGCTGCTATCCCTGCTCCAGCGACTCCACTCTGATCGGCCAATGAAGGCAAGCCAAGAGGCGGGAAACCTATCCCCCGTCATGCTTCACTCCGGCAGGCCGGAGATGGGGGACAGTATACTCTCCCTGGAGCACTCGGATATATAGCCCCGCGGGGTCGCTACTCCCCGTCATCCGCCTCGGATGCCCTGTGGGGCTTATTAGATATTATTATTATTGGGTTTGAACGCTTAGTTGTACCTAATCATATTTTTTTTTATTGATACCTTTAAGACAGTTTGAACTGTCTATAGAGACTTTGGCTAATCGTACTAAGCAGTTCAGAAGTTTTGATGAATGACAACCTTACTTTCATATCTATGAATGTTAGTAATTATTTTACGGAAAGCTAAATGAATATGGCTTTTATGTTTTGTGAAAACTAATTATTTTATTTTACGATTTAAATATTTTAATAGTAATTATTTTACTCGTGCTACATATGCACATTACTGCATTGTTATTATGATTAAGAAATACAACATATATTTTATAGACTGATTTTGTGATTCCAATCGTTTGATAGATAGAGAGGAATATAAATTAAAATGCAACTATGTATCTGTTTTATTGAATACCTGCTCTTCTAACAGATTATGACCTATTATTCTCAATAGGGATTTGGTTTTTTATCTATCTACCCAATGTTTCAAAGGCACAAGTATGCTTAACAAATTCATGCACAAAAAAAATATACATAACTTGAACCTTATGTTCAAGAGCAGAGAGTTTATATTAGCATTAAAAGTTGACGAGTACTGGGAATATTTGACGAGTATCCGTACAAATCAGACGACTATTGGTACAAATGGTCCTTTTTTTACTTTTGCCTTAATAAGTATATAAACCCATCAAAATGATTAAAAAAACATTAGTTACTTAGAATAACGAATAAATACTCTATCACGTCATGCAAAAATTTTCATTTTCTATTGAATATTTAACACACAGTAGCGCTTCAAAGTCAGTGATTTCCGAAATCCGACGAGTATTGGTACGTTTACCTTATTACCTGCAGGTGTTCACACCCCTATACAACTTCACCAAGGTTGGAAAATTACTCATTACAACTGTATGCATCACTATTATTTATAAGCCTACAAATCAAGTTACGAATAAGCCGGTTATTCATACTTTTACTGAATTACGAAGGACCATTATGTATTTTACGTCGAAAATGGAAAGAGTGCGTAATTATTTCGTTGCGTAGTAAATATTTCGTTGAAGTATGCTTTTTAGTATCAAAAGCTTTTTAGTGACTCAGCAGTTTTTTTGGGAATACTATGTGTATTTCTCAGAATCTACGTTGTAAATATTTTTCTGGGTATGTTATAATCGTTGCTAGGCAACCGATAACTGTGTCAACACTTTGTGTCATCATATATTCCTTTGAACCTGCCAAATTGAATTTGTTATGACGCTTTTTAGAGTAAGTATGTAAAAAATACTTTAGTAATATTGTGCTGCAGAGGTGGTCACCCTTTTTAAGAAAACGAACGATGACAAACTTCGAATTCTAGATACAACCTGTTAACTTAGCACGTCTAGACATAGGAAGTGTTCACCTTCAATCGATCAATTAAATTGGTTAATCTGCATGTAAATAGTTGGGTCCTATAATATCTTACACCCTTAGTGTCTGAGGGCATAACTTATAAATATTTATACCTTTATTATGTCTCAGTCTGACTATGCTTTGTGTAATTGGGAACATAAATTACTAGCCATGGTCATCATCAAATCTAAACATCATTGTATATTTAAAAAAAAAAATTTTTGCTCCTATCTGAATTTATCATGAAATCTTAAATAGTAAAGAATTACGTGCGTGTGCAAACGATGAACTTACTTTCATAATTTTATGGATTAGTCCTTTTAGACTCCTGGCAATAATAGGTTTTGAAAATCGTGCAAAGTTAGCGGTTGTATATAATTGTAACTCAGACGGAGTTTGGAACAAAGGCGGCTTTTACTCACAGGCTAGGCTAAGTTTTAGGAGTCAATGTGTATAGAAAGACTGTTCAAACCTTTAAGCGCAATTATTCCTTAGACCTACTTCATTTAATTGTTCATTTTCTCACAGAATAATTGATTTTACTGTTCTTGATTAAGATATTGACATCCAATACGAAAATTAAACCTTTCTAAACTTAGAGCATAAGTTGTTCTATAGAAATTAATTATGAACAGGCTTTGTGATATTATGTTTTTAGTATGAAGAGCAAAGAAGATTTTTTTTGTGTAATATATGTGAAATTACTGGCCTGACTGACTTTCGCTTAACGAGAGAATAGAGAGATGCTGTAATGATAATTTCAGAAAAATAAACAACAGATTAGGGATCCACACACACGATCCACGAACACCACCGTGTGCAGACATTACTTCTAAAAGAAACACAGTCATTCTGCGTTAGACAGGTAATTGTTTTAGTCTAGTAAAAGCCTATTGACTCATGGGCACGGCTCAATTGCGAACTCACTAATAAGGGTACAGATAATTACGGGATCGCCGCCGGTTTCTTACATTTTCTCATTCATTTTCACTTCGTCGGCGTCGGAAAAGCTGAAAGGGATAATATAATCTACAGGAAAGTATATCTCTAATGTTGAATTGATTTAGAAGGCCTTTCAAGCACAATTATAGTATTATGTAGGGTTTATTACGTTTCGAGTTCTAAAAGGGACACGCTGCTTTATAAACAAATGCTTTACCGTCTAGAACTTTCCCAGATTAAATGTAGGTTTCTATGTCAGGAAAATTAATATTATAGTGATATGGAATGTTAATTTAGTCGACTTTCATAAGCAACTAGTTTATAACTGTCACTTTATTTATCTTATAATAGTCATATTATATCTAATAACGTACCTATTTATGGGTACTTTTAGCTGACTACTGTTCACAGTGGATCTCGATATATCTTTTCATCATCATTATTCTCCTACCCCAATTTTATTTTAGGCAACATATCTTACCTTGAAACCTATTTTGTTTGTTGATTCATGTATCTATAGATGCATTATTAAATAAAAGAGGTTTCTTAAAGTATAATTCACTATATAATGTTATAACAAGAGTCGAAAAACCGCAATATCTCCTTTAATGACAGTTACATCGTGATTACGATATAATCTTTGAAGACAACCTCTTTTAGGAAATTCATATGAGTTATAGTTCGGCCATTCAGAGAATGCGTTCCTGACACGTCGCGATTGAACTGACGACGTAACTTTGCAATGGCGTTGCAGTTACGATAAAAATATTTTTGCTGGTTGTTTACCGTTTTAACAATTGAGGAGCATTAAAACAACATTATTATATCAATAATCAATGAATGTTATTACGTCGTCAGTTCAATCGCGACGTGTCAGGAACGCATTCTCTGAATGGCCGAACTATAAGAGTTTTATCAATCTGCCAATGAGTTCCATCAATGGGCCATGTAACTGGTGAACGAAGGTTCGCCACTCAATACGAAGAAAAGCTTCGAGTCCCAAGGGTGACGAGAAAGGGTTTAAGTGGTAAAGAGGATTTGGAAAAATGGAACAATCATCAAGTGAATGAGATTGAATTTAGGAAATAATCGTGTCTTGTTTACATTATATTTTACGTACATGCTCTTTACGGGGTTAAAGAAACGATGGCCACAAAGTTAGAAAAAAGTGTCTTTTGAATTGAAAGTGTAGCACATTCTTGGCTAAACATTAGCGTCCTTGTTTTTATAAAAATAGACTAGGCGAAAGGCGTCTAAGAATAAAATATGTTCCTCCGTTTGTTTATTTATAACAAATAGCAATAAATCCTAATTCGTAAAGTCCTTGTCTATTGAAATACTGCGAATTTCTGCGCTGGATACGGGTCGGCTTTGACTGCCCACATTATTGAACCGTACTGTTGCTAAATTGAGCTCTATCGAAATTGAAATTCTTTATTCTAAACTACACTCAGCGGCACGGAATTTGGCCCAAACAAACAGAAGTAGATATCAGCCCAGATAGCTGTTGTAAATTCTAATTTCATATGACATTTTGTCTGTCCTTTCGTATTTGTTAATTAAAATACAGAAAAATGTGAGTCTGTTTAACTTTTATAACACTAGAAGCAGATTCCGTTGTTGGAACACAAATCAGAAAGTTAAGTTTAAATTCAGATAGAAATTGCCGAAGTACTAAGCACGTTCCAAAAAAAATTAATGATTATGATCGTTTTTTGTTTCTCTTTTCTCACAATTTGATCTGAAAATTACCCTTACTGCAGCTCAAGTTGCTCAAGTAGTGTTGCTAAGACGTCAAGGGCGTACGCAGTGGAAGATGGTTGAAACTTTAAGTGCACCGCGTATAAGTGAAAGATATGCATAGAAAATGCATGACCAGACTGGCCTTTACACAAGAAGACCAGAAAGTGAGGTGTAAGGTGTTCGTCGGCGCACGACGACCGATTTATCGTACGTGCAAAAATGAAAAATCGGTTACTCACTGCATTAGAGATACGCCAGCCTTTGCAAACAGCAAGAGAAGTCAACGTCCGTAAGTGCACAATAAGAAGAAGGATAGAGGAACGGGATGTGCGTGCTCAAAGACCAACTCGAGGCCCGGAACTCCTCCCGCACCATCGCGTAGCCAGACTTAGGTTTGCAAGAGAACATGAAAATTGGACGCATGACTATTGGAGTAAAATTTTATGGACCGATGAATGCAGAGTCGTCCTAAGAGCTCCAGACGGCCGTGAACGTGGATGGGGAAAGCGCGGACAATGGTTTCTTCGCACCACTACTAAGCAAACAGTCGGTTTTCATGGTGGGTCCATCTTGGTTTGTCGAGGCAGAAGTTCAGAAGCCCGTACTGAATTATTGGTTGTCGAAAGTCGTCTGACAACAGTGCGGTATATTGAAGAGATCCTTCTAAATCATGTTTTAACCTGTCAGGGATTCATAGGAAGTGAAGAATTTCGTATAATGCAAGACCATGCTCGACCTCACACAGCTCTTTGAATAACCGATTACTTGTTCGAGGTCGGTATTCAAAAATTGGACTGGCCTGCAAGAAACCCAGCCATGAATCCTGTAGAACATTTCTGGAACATGCTTAAAAGACAGGTCCAAGCAAGTCGTAACCCACCACGGACTTTCAGTGAACTGAAAACCGCGCTGGTAGCTGCCATGGAGGAGATATCCCAAGTGGAGATAAAAAACACGATCCAGAGGTTGCCAGATCGTATGCAAGCCTTCATCAGATCAAGAGGAAGAAACATCCATTATTAAAATTCGATAACTTTATTTTTTGTTAAAAATGTTGAATTTAAAAGTTTATGGTGATTATTGCGGTAAAGGACTCTGTTTTCTAACTCAATGAAACTTAATGTAAATCCTCATAATTCTGTTGTTTGTTAGTCATTTTCTATTGGAAAATGAGTAAATTAAACAATTTTAAAATATAAATTCTGATTTTTCATTTAAATAATGGTTATAAGGCCAAAATGTGCTTGGGCCAGATTCCGTGCCGCTGAGTGTAGTTTTGGGACTCTTTCATTATATGTAGGATAAAGCATAAAGTTTTTAGTATCTGTGGTCTAGACTCCTAGAGGAACTTATTTCTGTATCTCCGATTTTTTTTAATTTATTTCGTTTTTAGGAAAATATGAAATTACATTTTTGAATGTAGAATTTATTATGAATAAATTAAATAGGCCCGATAAATATAAAGTCAACGCAAAATACGTTGAAAATGAAGAGTATTTGTGAAGCCTGTGGGCCTGTGCTCACTAGAGCGATGAGTGAACTAACCGCTTTGAGTCTATGCAACGCCGACATTGGCTAACATATTCATTGTTTATTCGACTAGAAAATATTTTCTAATTCAAATGAAATTTGCGTTTTTGACAGGTGCATTTGCACAATAAACAGTTTAGTTTACTGATATTAATCTAATCTTATATAAAATATACCTTTTAGCTATTCACTTACTTAGCCCAAGTCCAGCATTTGCCTAAATATTTGGCACTGAAATACTTTTTACATAAACACATAGAAGCTACAATCCCAACTCAAATAACTAAAAAAACCTACTGATAGCCCTTCATAAATAAACCGATGTAAACAATTGACAACCAAAGAAATCTCTTGACACAATTTTGACGAACATATTAAACGAATAACGTTATACTCAGGTCTATAATATTTTCGACCGTCACCAAATAGATCGTTACTCCAGATAGCCCGAAGTCGACTTATTCAGTTCAAGCTAAAACCGATAAAAGCCTCAATGACTTATCGTTTACGGGCTCTTAAGTACAGCCCGATTCGTAGCGAACGGCTGCATTTATTGTGGCAGCTGAAAATGGTTTATTTCGCTCTGTCAACTCGCAGCGGGTATTAAAAATGGGACTTTTTCAGAATATAGTTCTAGACTAATCTGTAAAGGTTCTAGGAAAAGATGACGTTGTTTATTTAGGTATGCAAATGTGTTCGGATTTATGCGACTTATTGAGTCGCAAGGGAAATCGTACTTAGTTTTAATAATTTAATTCTAAGTTTAGATTCACTTGAGAGAAATGGGACTAGGTCAGGCTATGAATAGCATTTATTTATTTAGACTAGCTTTCCGCCCGCGGCTTCGCCCGCGTGGAATTCGGTTCACCCCTCCCGCTGTGGGTTAGCAGCGGTGAGGGAGTGTCAGACTCTTACTGACTAAAATCGTCGTGTTCCGTCCTAGGCCTTATATATACCAGGGCCGCGGTACCTCTTTCGAACAACCCGCAGCTGCGGCTGGCCCTGGCGCTACTGGGCCCCACTGATTTCAAAACAGACTAATTCGCGGCGAACCTTAACACCACGATACAGAAAAGCACAACGCCATCTATCGAGCTATCGGGAAGAGCGCGATTGAACAATGAGCTACAGGTTAAAGCGCGAGATATCATTGCACTTCTTACGTATCTTAAAAAAAACAACGTCACCACGTTTTAAAAAGCTATCATTCCACTTCTTATGTATTTTAAAAACACATCGTTACCACGTTTTAAAAACACCCAGCGCCATCTATCGCATACCTCAAGAACGAAATAACTTAACTAATACTTATACCAATTAGTAATTCGTTGAATTATAGTTAATTCAGGATAAGTAGATGTAAAAAAAACAGTTAAGACGATAAAACAAATCGTACGTCATCCCTCGGGAATTCCTCATTTTCGAGGATTCATTATCGTATCATTTAGCTTCTAAATTTATATGTTCATATTCGTTTGCAATATATAAGTAGATGTAAAAAAAAACAGTTTAGACGATTAAACAAATTGTACATCATCCCTCGGGAATTCCTCATTTTCGGGGATTCATTATCGTATCATTTAGCTTCTAAATTTACATGTTTATATTCGTTTGCAATATATTATCTTGTTTTAAACGACACACAGCGCCATCTACAATCCATCCATCAAGCAAACAATATTTTTGTTTTCCCTCGGGAATATCTATTTTTTTCGGGATAAAAAGTACCCTATTATTTAATCCGGACTTCTAACTTTACGTCTGCAAAATTTCAAAGCAATCGGTTCAGTAGTTACGGCGTGAAAGCGGAACAAACAAACAAACAAACAAACAAACTCACTTTCCGATTTATAATATTAGTAAGGATAGATAGATGACAGGGTTAATAAAAATATATTAGATTAAATGAGATATGATGAATGTTCCACTTTATTAATAATGAAAGGGACTTAAGTCGTAATAAAAGGTAGGATCAATTACAAAACGAAACTCGGCTCCAGTGACGACAACTGTACGCAAAAGTCTTTAAAGAGAAACTTCTTACTTTAATGCTCAATTCGCCGTGTGTGGTACAATGAGTTTTTGCTGAAATGCTCAGAACCATTAAATTACGTCTAGAATGGTTAAAGTTGAACTTTTGATTAATCATTGTGTGCTTACTGAGCTTAGCTCCGTTCGGAGTTATTTATTAAGTTACCAACTTATGTTAGACTGGGGGATTTGCATCGAGGGCATTGTTACTTAATCTGTACCTCAATTACGTGATCTTTCATGTATCTAATTTTCTTTGTCTTCGTAACTAGCTTAATGCTATTTCTTAACATAGTTGTTTTGGCTCCAGATACTTATGTAGTTTATAGATGCCAGAAACTTTTTACAATATTTTTTATTTAGCAGAATTTTACATCGTTTATTTTAACTAATTCATCAGTTTTTAAACGGTTTTTTATTATTTTAGTTTAATGTAGGTAAGGTACCTACAGTTGATTAGTATAAGAAACTTTCCGTATTAATATTTAAGGGCAAAGAGAGAGGGAGAGAGGGACGAAGAAGTTATGTTTATTTTATGAAACAATGGCTTTGATTTATAATAAACGCAGAAAGCAAACTCTCAAAAGCCTGACTTGTGGCTTCGAAAGCTTGATGTTTCACCGTTCGAGGTATTGTTACAAACCAACTTTCATTTACTTAGTTTAAACTTAGTTTGTCTTATTTCGAAACCACAATCAAATGTCACAGTAAAATATGACAAAATGTCTGTTAACACTGTTCCATAGTTACTCGTTTGAAAGACATAAAAACAGAGACACGATATTAAGTATTTTTTTGAAAATGATACAGAAAACCCTATGGGGACGAAAAACGACCTAAAACAAAGTGCTTAAGCGTGAAGATTATCTAGAAGTTTATATGTAATTATAACTGTAACTAATGACTCAATACTTTAATAAATGTAGAGCCTTTAAAATTTTAGTTCAGCATTTTAGTGGAAGCCCTGTAAACTACTGTTACTGATAGGTTGCTATATATCTCCGTTTCAATGTGCTGAGGCTTTAGGCATTTAGAACAAACACGTTACCGTAAGATCGTAATACTATGAAGATCCTCACGTTATTAAATATATTGGTGAACTGTAAGCAAAAGTAACATAATTATGTAGGCCATAAAAACTAAGCTCCTTGGTAAAAAAAACGTCTTTTTAATATCGCCAGAAAATAATTAATTCAAAAACGTTCCCACCCAAAAACAAACTTAGGTATAAATAAATAATCTCCATGAATTGTGTTTATCAAAATATTTAACGTCCACTACGCATTTCCAGTAAAGTAGGTCACAACTCACAAGTCACAAAAGCACGTTGGGTTAACATATTGTGATGGAAATTCCAGATTATACTAAAACGATTTCCGTTCAATCTACATGAGGATAGGTAGTGCTGGTGACGTCACAAATCACGTTCATCCTTTGCACATAGTCATCAATCATTCGCTTTTGATACGTATCTTGTTTATCAAGATGTCCTCATGAAGTGCGGGTACAATTTAGTCTATTTTTGTGTCCGTTGTTGCTTATTTTAGCATCGAGGAAGCTAATTGTGCTATATGTGATTTACCTTTTTCAAAATAAACTCTGTGAATTTGTTACATTGTTAGAGTTTTTTCTGTTTATTGTATGTGGTAGAACAATATTTTTTGTGAGCTTCCGCCTCATTTGCGTGTGGTTTGTTTGTTATCAAAGAATCAAGGTTTACCAAAATAAAATCATTTTTTGAGTTGGTTGCTTTTGCTGGGATTTGGAAAAAAATGAACCTTAGAAAATCTTTTTCACTTCTGTAAAATAAGTATAGTAACAAAATCTTGGTTTTATCACGCAGATTGAATAAAATAGATATAGGTGTGTAACATAAAGTAAATAAGATAGATATTTACGATATCGAAAAATAGTATCAGACTGAAATTCGCAGTTTTGAAGACTCATTCTATAAATCTATACTTTATATTCTATATCTCTAGAGAATAATCTTTTTAAGCTAAATTATAATTGAAGACTTCAGCTACGTTCAAATATGACAATTGCACACTTTAGGTTATTACTGCTGAAAGATGTGTCAAAAAATAAAAGCATTATTTAATTGATTGATGAATACTAAGATGATAAGTGAATTGTTATACAAAGATTAACTAAAATTAGGCGAGCAACATTGTTATTAGCCTTTTATTGTGAGTCTTATAATAAGTAGACAGACCATTATGAGATCGCACATTATTTTTACTACAGTAAATGGATTTTATTTTCAGAGAATAGTAATTCTATGTTTAACTGCTCTCAGTATTCAAATCCTCTTAAAATAGTTTAAAGATAGAATACGTCAGTTACGTGCGCAACAAATGTTAGGAATTCTTCTAAGCCTTGTTAACGTATTTTACGAATTAAATTAAGTAATTTTGATGGAATTCAGGCAAGTCGCGCAATCCTGCGTATTTAGCTCATTCCTTATAGAATTCCCAACTGTTATTATCATAATCTATTGAATCTGCTCAATGGATTTATTCCTTTTTTCTCTACAATGGATTTTGTAATCCTTCGAATTTCCTCATCCTTTTCATGAAAATTAAATCTGATTGAATTTTTCTTTTGTGTAATTTGGTCTTTTGTGCGGCAATTAACTTGGCTCGAAGCGGTGGGTTCCGAGCTTAACATTATACGATAATTTGAAATAAAATAAAAGGAAATTATACCTATATTCTTATTTTCAGAACTTTAAAACCAATGTCGTTCAGCTTTGTGTCTTTTTATATATTATAGCCCGGTCAAAATAGACATAAAAGTAGTGGTCAAATAACAAAAATTCCCACAGAGCTGATTTTTGGTGGAGAGCTAGATTTGATCATTATAAATAAAATACTAAAAGTCCCCATCGATCCCATGTGTGCGTCAAAAGTTATTCGAGGTCAAATGTCAAAATTTTTGGTTTTTTGTGTTTTTTTCGAAAACGGTAAGTTTTATCAAAAAAATACATCAGACTAAAATTGTAGATTATACAATTTTATACAAAAATGGCATTAGCAGTTTTCTCCTAAATGTTACCATTCCTGAGATATCGCGCTTCAAAGTATATTCCATACATGACATGCACACATTTCCACGCCACCTGTGAGGTAGTATACTCGGCGCGTTTTTTTTATCGTGGTTTCCCCTGTAGACCTACTCCACTAACTGTCATGACAATTTTAGGATAGTTTAAGGGAATAATTGCCGTCAAGTTCTAATATGATGTCATTATTGATATTAACTATTGGGTTAACTATTATTGTGATTGTTTTAGATTTATCAGATTCATACAAAAACTCGTGGTGGCCTAGTGGGTAAAGAACCAACCTCTCAAGTATGAGTGGGTTCGATTCCAGGTCAGACAAGTACCAATGAAACTTTTCTAAGTTTGTATGTACTTCCTAAGCATATCTTGGACACCAATGACTGTGTTTCTGATGGCACGTTAAACTGTAGGTTCTGGCTGTCATTGAACATTCTTGGCAGTCGTTATGGGTAGTCAGAAGCCAGTAAGTCTGACACCAGTCTAACCAAGGAGTATTGGGTTGCCCGGGTAACTGGGTTAAGGGGGTCAGATAGGGCAGTCGCTCCTTGTAAAGGACTACTTAGCTACATCCGGTTAAACTGGAAGCCGACCTCAAAATAGTTGGGAAAAGGGCTTGGAGGATGATTTGATACTACAATCATTTTTGCAATTGCAAAAAATAATGTCAGGAGTTTTTCTGGAGCAGGTGGGAGTAAAGTTTTAATAGGGTCCAGATATTATGTATCAATTTCCAACCCCAGTCTTCTGGATAAAAATGGAAATGTCGAAGGAAAATTAGCATGCGATAATTTTTTACACTTTAAAGCGGATTGTGCGCGACTTCAGCGGTTGAAAAAATTTTGTTCTGTGTTTAGTAATGCAGAACCATGCCTTAGGACTGCAGTACGCTGATATTTAGGATTTAAAAGTGGGCAATCTAGCCTTAGCGACAAGCCACGTGAAGGTAATTCAAAACCCCATATGACCCAAGATAATATCGAGGCTATGCGGCAGTTAATTGTCGCAGACCAACATGTAACATACCGTGACATGGATCCGTGGGCATTACGATTGTTTTACATTCCCCAAAATTAAGTAAAGTCTTCGTGGTAAACGTTTCAGCACACCTGAAAAAGCTGTTGACTCATACAAATCGGCCAATTTGACTACCCCCACTTCAGAATGGAATAAATATTTCAAGAACTGGGTTTAATGCATGCAAAAGTGCATTAAATATTGCGGAGAATTCTCTGAAAAACAATAAATGGTATTAACCTATTAGATTGTCTATACTTATTTCAAACGACAAAACTTAAAGGCAGCCGTCGTACATACGTGGCTTGTATGTGCATATCATGTGTAGTGTGACTTTTTGAATCGCGATATCTCAGGAATGGTAAGATTTATGAGAAAACTGTTAATGCCATTCTTGTAGAAAATTTAAAGATCTACAACTTTGGTCTGGTGTCTTTTTTTGATAAAACTTACCGTTTTCGAAAAAAACACAAAAAACCAAAAATTTTGACATTTGACCTCGAATAACTTTTGACGCACACATGGGATCGATGGGGACTTTTAGTATTTTATTTATAATGATCAAATCTAGCTCTCCACCAAAAACCAGCTTTGTGGGAATTTTTGTTATTTCAAATGTCTATTTTGACCGGGCTATAATATGCGAGCTCAAGTGATGCCAATTCAAAAATTCTATTATCTACTAGTCTCCCTTATATTACATGTAATAATTGCCCGAAATCCAATAGCCCACGTAATCAAATTATGGTTGCGAATTTGCTATTGGTTACAAGATCTCTAGGTCCCTTTAAACCAAGCACTGGAAAGTCTTACAAGTAATTATTCGGTATGATACCTCCTTGGCTGGAAAAGGTCGCACCGGCCGGAATCCTTTTAGGCAGCGTAACTCAATAGTGTTTAAAATCGACTTACCCGACATTATTCAATCAAGACCATTTGCGATAAGGCGTGTATGAGAAATGATATTGTTCGGAAAGCTAAGGCTTGTAGTAAATGTCGCGGCTCTTTGTCAGTTGGGCCATAGGATAATGTATGATATAGATCTAATGTCGTTTTGATATGAATAGTTTTATTAACTTTTTTCACAATATAAAGGGTAAAAAGGCTTTCCGATATCTCTGATGTTTGCGGAATTGTAAAAGCCTTTAGGATAGGCTTATATTCAGTAGTATATGATAACTATATACCTAAATAAGAATGATGTTCTTGTGTCTGAGTAACAGAAACTCACAGAATGATTTTATCATTTCGCCAAGTATAAAAAGAATTACCACATACCTACTACTTATTCGGAATAAATACTGTAATTTTTACGTGAAACTCTATTTAAATTATCATTGTGCACATCAGGGGGCGTAATGATGATGGCTATCTAATTAAATAAGTGAAATGTCAACGTTATTACTTTTGACCGAGCGGCCAAAATTAAATGTGCACATTCAATTATTGGTTCCAATAATACAAATATTGGTTACTATCTTCGACATCTGACGTTGCCCGCAAACATTTTGAAAATCTACTTTTAGTGACTTCATTTATAATATACTAGCTTCCGCCAGCGGCTTCGCCCGCGTGGTGTGTTGATAAAAAGTAGCCTATGTGTTAATCCAGGGTATCACCTATCTTCATGCCAAATTTCAATCAAATCGGTTCAACCGTTTTTGCGTGATTGAATAACAAACATACATCCATACATTCTCACAAACTTTCACATTTATAATATAAGTAGGATTGCAATGTCATGAATTCGAAAACGTAGTTTTTATGAGATCTGTAGGCTTATATTAATGGCAGTTTTAGCATTTGACAGAAAAACCAATAAAATGAACTACGTAGGTATATTATGGTTAAGCTGGCGTAGAATCAACATACCAATGAATTTCAGAATAAAACACATTTTATTTATCCTCGTGGTATCTTCAATGAACACAAACGCCATTCAACAGTTTCGGCATTCAGTAACATGATGAAACCACCCCTTAATTACAGAGAACAACGAAAGAACCACCCGTTTCGTATTACAAAACAAAATACAGGCCAAGGGGAATTTAAATTTAAAAATATCAGCGGTAAGTGACGTAGCAAAATATGAGCCTTTGCGATGAGAAATCTCATAAGAGCGGGAATAACGAAATAACACAATATATGCATTTTATTGAAAAAGGAAACAATATGAGTGGATTATTTTGAAGTGAAAATCAGTAAGATTGTTTTAGTCTCGGCACGGCAACTCCACTTTACGGAAGGGTTAGGCTGCGGGCCATTAACCCTCAATTGCGTTTCAGATGAGAGTAAACAGGTCATCGGCTATCCCTTTTTATATTCATCTCATGATTATTGTGATATATGTCTATATGTGTGTGTGTGTGTGTAGATATTGGATAATAAATTCAACTGTCTTGTTTCTGTTGACAAAGAAGTACATATATGCGCTCTTCTGTGAGCAAATACAAGGACTTTGACTCGTGCATTGACAGTAGTAGTGACATTTGCACTCGTGATCACCATTTTCGGTGGTAATAAATTGCACCTGTTACTGAAACAACCAAGTATCTTTACTGTCTAAATTAAGAGAAAAGCGATTATTCGCTGATCGCGTTATTCGCTGTGAATTAAAAACATAGCAGAAATAATATTTTTTCAAAACTTTAACTGTTTATAGAATCGAATATGCACGTAAAACTAAAATAAGAAATACTAGCTTAGTGAAAAAAAAACGGTTATTTCGGGGAAAAGAAATCACTTGCGTGTATGAGACAGCCAAAATAAGACCACAAATGAAACGAAACAAAGGGCATAAATAACAATTTCCGTCAGGGCGCTTCGAGTGTTAATTAGTGTAATTATTTATGTGCTAATCAAGTCATTAGTTACCGCGGCGGTAGATCCTCCCATCTATTAGGGCGGCTTTAGTCTGCATTGTGTGGACGACATGTGTTCACGACCTACTTCGCGTTGACTTGTCTATGATTAACGTCTTGAGTGAAGCGTTCTGTGACGTCACACCTGAGTGGGCTCTATGGCACAATATTGTGTAGTGACCACCCCGCCATTTTGTATGCAACCTACTTACTATAATGAGCTAGTTGAGCTACTATCAATCTGCAGTCTACGGAATATGCTAATGTAATGATGTATTTAAGTATTTAAGGAGAAAATCTATTGTTATCTGCACACTTTGAAAAGTTTGATATTGTACTTGCCAATTTTGGATATTAATTTGAAAGGGTACGCCCAAGTTATTTGAGTTATTTATTTATTTTGAATAATAAGTTATATTGAGATTTGTTTATTTTGTATTTATAACATTGAAATACTTTTGAAACTCTGACAACTAAAGGTTTGGAAATACGACTTTATTTTAAAATTATCTCAATATTTATCAGATAGATATTTCTTATTTTAAACAGACAGTAACATAACCTGTTTACAAAAGATTTATTTTCTGCAAGTCAACGAACCTTTTACTATTCCAGTTTCCAGTTGTATAAATTCTGTGATCCTAGCTTGACCGACCACAGATTATAAAGTAAGTACACACAAAGGAGTTACCACCTCATTTCAGTTTTAATCTGGTTCGAAGGTATAAGCTGTAGAGAGTCAACGTCTCTTGAAGAAAAATATAATTTAATATGGATTAAACTTTGCTATTACTCCAGTGTTTGGAGGGAATAATGTCATTTCTTCTCTGAGGTATATACCTACAGACCTACAGCACATTCACCTAGCTCGATCTGTCAAATAGATTTTCAGCCTTATCACAATAGTGGAAGGTTAGCAGTTCGATTGGTAAAATTTGACAGATTCGGATAGGTTGACCTGCTGGCGTTTAGGAGTTAAATGATGTCTTGGATTTGTCCATCGATAGCAGGCCATGTTTAGTCGTCCTTTTACTTATGGTCAATCGATTATAACGCCTGCCTAATTGGGGCTCATATAGAATTCCTCATATAAAACTAGCTTCCGCCCGCGGCTTCACCCGCGTAGAGTTCGGTAATATCGCGTTTCCAAGAGAATTCATCAAAAGTCCGGGATAAAAACTATCCTATTTTCTTTCTTAAGGTCAACTCTATCTCTGTACCAAATTTATTAAAACCAGTTCAGTGGTTTAAACGTGAAAGCGTAACAAACAGACTGAGTTACTTTCGAATTTATAATATTAGTAGGGATTTGAAATTGCAAGATTTTTTTTTCTTTTTTTGAGGTACATAGGTACATGTGTAGGTGTCTTATGAAAAGCTTTTCGTCTGTCATAAAATATTACATCAAAGTTACTGGCTATTAATTTCCTGCTTAGCATATTAAGTTGCAAGTTTATGTCTTAATCGTAAAAGTCGACGTAACAGTCATAAATTAAGTTTCTGAAACCTTCCGCAGTCGTTTCAGTGTTGTCTAAGGCCGTGGTCAGGTAATGTGATCGGAAAGGTGCACACATGTCGGTCTTATGTTGTTGAAAGTTTTTCGCCAGTACTGGCCTATACAAAATGAATACTTATTATATGTACCTAAATTGAAACATTCAAGGTGTTAAACTAGCTTTATAATTTCTGTTCTTAATTCGTCACCAATATTCAAAACGCTTAGATTTCCACAGACAAATAAATAGGTAAAGCTAAAGTCAATTCGTCGGTAAATTAAATCAACGACGCCATATTTTAGCAATGTTACTCCAGAAAGCAGATTGCGATGAGATTCAACACTGAATTTAATTTGTTTGTACTAAAGAGAGTACCTATCTGACTAATTTACAAACCTGTAAATTACATAAAATTATAAGTTTTAGGTACGTCCTGAAACTTGTGTAGGTACCTATTTTAGAAATTGATTCTAAAATGAAAATTGATTCTAAAATGGAAAGCGCTATGTATAGCCTTGTAAATAGCATGGTATAAAAATAAAGTATATTTCGTAATTATGCAAAGCAAATATGACTTTAGCCTTTAAGTCAACCACGATGGTTCATGGTGTTTTAGCGCGCCAACGACTGCTAATGTCTCCCCAGTATGCCTAAGCAAGACTTTATCTTCTAGGTACCAAAGACAATAATGGATTTTTACAAACAATTTTAATTATTTGATTATATTCCTAACAAAATATTGTTAATCTATGTTTTTCCTATTGTCTTTTCATGCTTTTGTGAGGGAAATTAATAATGAAAATATGTGGGAAGGTTTTGAATAATTAGTGTAATTTATGAAACAATGTAATGAAACCTGGTTTGACATTGATGTAGGCAAGCAAACAGCTGCCCCAAAAAGTAGACCGTTATAATAAGATATAAATAAATATATATAAAAATATAATGCTGTGATATTAACAAGATTAAAAGCTCAGGAAATTGAGGTTCTAGGTCTATAATTATTTGGTGTCCCTTGTTAAAATGTTATTTTTAAAATTGTGTTAAACTTTGTATGTGATAAGATATTGTATGTTATATTATCACGAATGTTTTCTTGAAGAGTGGTCTTAATAAGAAGAAAGTAACATTTAAACTAAGTATTTTGGGTCCTATGTGGTATTGGGAGGAATATATTATACATATATTCAAAGTAAGATTGTTATAAAGTCCACAAGAATAGAAGTTGTTTATCTGAAAAGGGTGGAATGGCTGTAAGTCTAGTTTAGTAAGCAGAACTGCGAGAGATGTACCTAGGTATGTTAATCTTATATATGAAACAGACATTATGTAAACAAAACAAGTTATTGAAATAACGGCAGGCGTTGTTAGTAACTTTACAAAATAAGAATTTGATGAACTTTCTTCGATCTTTTGCCCATTTTTTTTTTAAGTTTGTAGCATGAGGGTATTTCCATAGTATAGGGTATTTTGATAAGTTCATCACAGAGGTCAGACGGCATACGCTCATTGCAAAGATTTTATTTAGCCAAAAGGACACGGGACACGGGGTCTGAAACCCTTAACACAATTGTGGAGAAAGGTCAATATGATAATTCAGAAATTGAAGAGTAAAGATATACTTAAGGAGGTATCTAATATCTGTAGGCTTCTTTCATAATTTATTTTTGCTACCTTTATTCACAGGAAATACTTACTATTTATAAATATTATAAAATCATATCTACCATTCACGATGTCTTACACAAGTGATAAGATCGTCTTAGAAATACATGATGAAAATAGGCATCTACTTCGCTAACTACTACAGTTTCAAAAAATAGCAAACCTTGAATGCGTAGGACGGAAAATTTTATACAATAGGATAACTCTAAACTAGGATAAACTGGGAACATAAAATATTTACTTCTTCTTTTCAGACAACGTGTAAAAAAAATACAAATAAATCAATTTTTTATCTTAAACTCTTCTCAGCATTTCCCAAAACCAAATTTTAGTTGAAGAAATACAATACGTCTAGAAGAAAAACAAAAACTGAAGATTGGCATCTTACTAACTAGTTCATTCATGGGGAATGTAATGTCAAATCAATAAAACTCGGGCGCCGATGGACAGCGACGCGGCCAACTGTAAAAATTTAATGCCCTCGTACACTATTGATCGCTGTACGAGAATTTCACACTTGCTACATGCTACGCTAGTTAAGGCCCGTTTGCATCACACATTAGAGCGCACAGGGTCAGCAGCAACTAACTCAACGCGATTTAATTGCGCTACAAACCAGCTGGTGTTCGTATAAGAATTATCTGATTTTAACAAGATTAAAGGAATTTTATTTTAGATTGTATTTCAATTAGTTTTCGTTCAGCGTGGCTGCTGGTTAATATTTAGTTTAAGAAAAACACTAAAGTTGAGAAAAAAATAGTAATGAAAGAACGTCACGTTAAAACAATATTTGTTCAAATAATAGGTAAAACCTGAAATCCTTGAATAACTAAATAAACGAAATTGTTATTTCAGGTATCTAGCCTATTAGGAACCTTGAAAGAGCAACCAAAAAAGTTGTAGAACTCGTGTTAAAAAATTCGAAGTAACAGCTAAGTATTTAGTAATCTGTGGTAATAGATATCAAGAACCTAACAAATAGAGCCTCAAAATATATCTATAAAAGGCTTTGATTGGATATGTTACCTATCCATGGGGTATGATTGGATGACCGACAACTCGACAGGGCTCCATCCACAAACAATTTTACTGAAGCACTAACACAAACTGGAATATCGAAAATAGATTCTACACAAAATATTTAGGTAATGGAAATATCAGAACTGACGCTACTGATCGATTAATATGAACCGATAACAACAGTCGATTACATTTAATCGAAGTCATTACTAGTGCTCGTAATGTAAGTCGATGTCTTTACTAGCGAACGCTCATTGTAATGCTACTTTGTTGGCAAACAACTAAATCGAATATTTAGGGCAATCTTTTTCTACGGACTATTGTTTACAGGTCACGCAAGGAACTACACATACGTATACAATACATATTTCGTTTTTCTTATAGATTTAGACTGGGCTTAGAGGCGACGATTTACAGTAATTTTGAATCCAAAACGTGAACTCTCATATGTTTGGCGTTAATACTAATTAAACTCAATAAGACCAAAACAACGTCATACCTACTTATCCATCAAAATCTAAATCTTTTTATTTCACATAGGCCCTTCCAGGCACCTATGAAATGTCACACTAGTTGCACGTTCCAAAAAGTTGGTCTCATGGAGAAGAGCCGGCAAGAAACTCCATAGACACATTCGAAAGCCGATACTCCGAACAGCATAAAAAAATGTTGCCTAATCTATATAAATAAAAATGAATTGTTGTTCGTTAGTCTGATTAAAACTCGAGAACGGCTGGGCCGATTGAGCCAATTTTGGTTTTAAAATGTTTGTCGTAGTCCAGGGTAGGTCTAAACGGTGAGCAAATGAGGAAAAATTGCGAAAATAAAAAAAAGTATTGTGTTTGTGACTTACTAAATATGCCTCTAATAATTAGGCAGTACGAAGTTCGCCGGGTCAGCTAGTATAAAAATATAAATAGAGCTGCATCGGGCATGGCATCATCTCAACAAATGCAGTTAGGTGCAATCTTCCCGCTAATTCAGTCGCTGGCAAATCTCATCGCACAATCTAGCCTATTTGTAGGCCGAGCGCAGCAAGCTGACTTTTTAAAACAATATCTTGGCTTTGAAATATCTACAGCTCTCATCTCTATAAAGCCACTCTCAATGGAACGTTCGCCTTAGTGTTTCATTCTGTTCGATAGACCTATCGCAATTTTATTGGTAGATACTTACTTAGTTAAAATTTTATTTGGTTCATGCGATTGTTTTGTTTCTTCGTAGCCATTTGTAGAAGTTGCTTATTTACTCCTTGAAAGAAAAAAAGGTATTTGAAAGTCGATCGGTACATGTATAAGTTGGTTATGCGTCTTGTAATTTATCTTAAGTCAAATAGTATTCTCACTTTTCTCAAAAGTCTGTGTACATTTTTATGACAATGCAATAAGCAAGAATAATCATATTGTGGTGAAGTTCGATATTGCTGGCAAAAATACGATAAAACAATTTTATGTAGCACGTATTGCTAACTTTTAATATAACAATGTCAAGAGCATGCAGTTTTATTTTTTATTATTTGTGATATTTCGTATTTTCTTCGAAAAAATATTAAAACTGATGCAGTGGGCCGTACAACTGACGTTAAATAAGATTGAGAGCGCTTGTTTTAAAAAAATGTATGAGAATTCACCAACTCTCGAATTATTTCTTACATTTACTAAAAGCTTCACCGAAAAGCTTTTTTTTTGCTTTATATTGGTAGAAATATATTCCATTTTTCATTTGAAAGTTAATTTTACACTGACTAAGTAAAATTAGAACAGAACTTTATTTTTTAAAATAAAGTAAATACGTTAAAAAGTAATTATAGAAAAAAATATGGCAGCCGTCTGGTAGCGGCACGGCGGTAGCGTACACATCTTTATATGGATAATAAATATCTTGTATTATCTACGTTAATTGTCGCCACGTGGGTATATTTAACGTAAGAATACGCAATTGGTCTACCCTTAAGCATACACACTTATATACATATACTCCTTAAATTCCCGAAATATATCGTAGAAAGGACCATCCTATCTCATAGGCGTAAATATTTAATGAAATGCCATTCACCACACAAACGTTTGGCATGCCTACGTGGAACCATTCACTTATATCTAACACTTCAGGTAGTAAAGAAAAAGAGCCCAAGCACGCGGCCAACTTTTGGTCGGCCGGTAGTTTGGGTACATAATCAGTATGAAGACGAATGTGTGCGCATTACCTAGTGGGATTAGGTATCAGACCGACTTAAAGTCGCTGCATATGTGACGGGTTTTTACGGATGGGACGGGAATGTGGCACTCACGGGCAATCACGAAGGAAGCAGTCACGTCCCGGTCCCGTTCACGCCCCGTCTGTGGTGTTATCTCGTTACATATGCAGCGACCTTAAGTTTCATTGCATTTCATTGTCTAATGTTCGTCAAATATTTAGGAATACATAAGTATGTTTAAGACTAAACCTGAATGTTGCAACTCAGGTCCTCAAGTTACAGCCATACCCAAGTTTTAGGGTCACTGCCAAAACTGTACTTAGTGTAATTCTTTTTGGCGTTTTCTTTTAAAATTTACATTTGTCTTGGAAATGAATGGTCTACCATCACCAGTCAATGTCGGCCGACAGTTCAGTTTCCAGTGTGTGGGCTTAGTTTTAAGTAGGGAATCAGTAATTTATCGTCGACTTATCATTCCATCGTAAAGTGGCGACACGTAGTACGTGTTACTGTCTTCTACAGTTTTATAGCTTGTAAACCTTGCTGGTTTACTTCAAACGAAAGAAGGACGCGAACATGTGAGCTAATATTGTCGCTGGAAGATATAGATAGCTACAGGTATATATTGTATGGTGTAAGGATTATTTTGTAAGGTTAAGTAACAGTAAAATGTAGCTAATACTTACTGTATTTTTTTTTCATTATAAAGTACCTCTTTATCTTCAATATCCTCTATAAACTCTAATAACTCTTTATCCACAATATCGCTATGTTAAAGCCTTTTTTTGATTACCTACAGGTAAGGTAATTTTTTAAGATTTTTCAGATCAACATTTCAAAATCTAAAAGTTCAGCAATCGTTGTACTCCGATTTAAATATCTGAACATCAAACTAGCACTTTAGTTAAGGCGTCTAAAATTAATTCTGCAATAAAATTAATTAGCAATCAGTGCAATTAATTAAAAGCTTCAGATAAGAGTGGAATCAAAGAAGATAAGTCTTTCGTTCGAAAGTCTCGTACAGCCTGATTTCATTAGTCTTGCACAGACTTTATATAATAATTCGATTAATATTTTTTCTAAGTATTTCACAATTCTCAAGATCTAATTGTCTTAAGCACAGGTGTGGTTCAATTAAGCATTCAACTAACGTATTTTTGCTTCCAACAAAAGTTATTTCAGAGGCGAAGATATTTGCTTTTGAGTAGGTGGAATATGATTAAGATTGTTTATTAAAATACTAGAAACGCGGGTTCACAAATACCTACTTGGCCTATTTATACATTCTGGCTAACACTAAACAATAATTCTGTATAGTGACAATAATAATTAAAATACATAGTGAATTACCTACTCTTACTTTTACGATGTAGTCAGAATTTTTGTAATATTTGTAAATCAACATAGTATTTATTAAGCGTTGTCTTCGCAAAGATAAGAGTAAGTTAGTAGGCATTCATGACCGTAACGACAATATACGCTCTTAACAAAATAAGAGCGAAGAGCTTTGTTACCAGTCAAACAACAAATTAAACATCTTACTGTTTTTTACATTAAAATCCATGCGAATACGAAAGGGCGTTTAATAATTCATTAGTAAATGACATTCTATAAAGTACGTTATGAATCTCATCAAGAATTAAAAGAAAAATAGAATAAAAATCAAAGATAAACATAGATTGTATCAACCGCACGACTCGTCGTGGGAAAGACTTAGGTATTGTTCCTAGCAGACGGTTTTGTTCATGTTTCCTTCATAATCTTATTATTATTAATACATTATTGTAGACACTCTTTAGTGCTGGTTTTGCTGAGCAATATTTTATACTGTAATTAATTGCCCCGAACTTAATTGGACGGTCTCTGGAGGAATTGGGCCTAGTTGTTGATATTAAATTTCATGAAAAATCCGATTCGTTGAAATGTAAAAAGTTACAGCATAGTTCTTCAAAAATCAAAAGCTTTTTCGGCTTTCAGAACGTTGGCTTGTTTTTAGGTCATCGCATGTTCTTGCAGGAATTTTTGTCACCACTTTTAGTAACTCGCGCTGAGCTCACCTTGGTTGTAAGACATACCTACATACACTACTATGGCAAATGCATGTAACAAAAGAACATCATGTATGTAATGAGAATGCCTTCGTTTCCTTTTTTTAAGGGCTTGTGCCCTAACCATTAACACAAAATCATATTTTTCAAATTTGTTGTTTCCTTTCAAAATAGGTAATAGGTAGATATTTTTTTATTTACACAAACTTAAATACTTAATAACTCTATTTATAAGTGAAATACGCAACATTCAAAAGTCTGATAAATTCTCAAACTTTAGCTTCTCTTTGAACGGAGGTTAAGAGTCATTTCAGTTGGCAAATTTGGTTATACTTTAAAATGATCGAAAATAAACAAAATCCCAAAGTTGGACTGACGGAAGTCCAATTTCACAGAATTTTAGTTATTTCAGTCTGAGTAACTTCGGAATAATATCTTCGTGCAGTAATATTTATATTCAATTGATTTGTATTCTATTTTAAGGCACATGCTTTAGCAGCTGAAGAGAATTTGTAAGCACAAAAGGAACCTAATATTTCCATGCAAGAGCTACTTTCGTAACAGTTAGGAAGACAATGAAAGGATGGTTGAGAATTCAGCCAACGGACACCACATACGCCTTTTAAGGCCGAGGAATCAAACCTTCTTAATCTTGCACGAAAACAAACGTGAAGTTGGCAGCACAAATACATTAAAAAACATACTAAGTACTTTTAAAATTAACTTCTTAATGTCATCCAAGCGGTAGACTAGTGGGAGTTTTAATAATAATAAATTAAAGTCGTAAAGCACGTTATGACATGTACAGGTGGGTCAGACTTGAGCGTAATCTCCCGCCTGCCTGCGACTGGGACAAATGAATGCCGAATTAAGGTTCCCCGTAAATTGTGGGATGTCATGAAGTTGAGGCCGTTTGTACCATACTCTTTGGACGTCCTGCTGCGTAGTATATAGGTTCGTGTAAAGAATTTATTTGTCTATGACTCTTTGCTTTGCTCGGCTAACATATTAGGACTTACGTTTTTTTCTTCATCAAATCATATCAGTATGACCGCGCAAAGTAACGCACCTTGGGAGAGGCCTTTGACCAGCTGTGGAGGTCTTCCAGCAAAATGACGACGATGTCAGCCTATTCCTGTCCACTGTTGCTTTGATGAACAACAAACATTGTGGTATAACCTTTGCGAAGATTAAATACAAAGTAAGTACCTACGTACCTACGTGTTTTTTTTACGCTGTTGTAAAACAAGCATGGTGACTAGAAAATAGTGATCTATTCCATTTTCAGTAGCATAAGACTACAGATTGATGTTATTTACAACAAGAAAATGTAGGTTTACTAGGTATTCCAAGGTAACTTCTTCTGGGAATATTATGTAGACGTGATGTCGTTTGTTCAAGTAACTCTTTTATCTTGAAGTATGGATCGCGATGTACTGTTGATAGGCTTATCTTATAAATGACGATGTCTGGGATATGAATAGATCGATTCTTAGAACATTTTTCGAATAAGTAGGTAATACAGAAGGCCGTAGGAGGTAGCCTTGGAAGATACTAGGATTTACGCAGATAAAGGTGTAAAATTTTGGGAGTTGCTCCACTAGCTACATCGAAAACATGGAAAAATATATCTTCGGAAATTTGTACTTACTGTAGCTAATTTTAACTTCGTTTAACTTTATTATATAAACAAGATTTCGCCAGCATAAAGCCTTCCTCGATACCTGACAACTGAAAGTTTTTTCGGTCGTATCAGTACGATTTCTGATTAGCACGTTCAAGCGAACATACAAATTACTCTATCGGTATTTTTTTGGTAATAAAACAACACAAATATCTTTTAAAATTATGCACGTGTAAACATTTCACAAGTTTGCTACACAACGACGAAGCAGTTCCTACTTCTTTTCTCGAGAGCTTCACTTTTATGGGTTTCTTGTTCATTCGCGCACAAAGGGACGTTTAATGGCCAAAGAAATAACAATAAAAATTACTGAAATCATTTCTAACCCCCGCTCCGGACGTCGTTTTATAGAAAAGCGATATTTTTTATTATGACTTGTCGTCAAACAGCGGTCACAAATTATGATCAGTCGACCGGCGTAGGATTTCCGACCAAAAACATTTTAAACCTGTGGCACACGTTAGCTTATGTTTTATTGAGTAATAATTTTTGCGAAATCTGTTAGTGGATTACTAATAAGTAAGAAAGACGAAAGGGAGTTTGTTTGTTTGTGCTTTCAGGCTGAAACGGCTGGATCGTTGATGAAAGGCATGGAGATCCTGAGACTGAGTTACTCTGGACGTGGAGGAACTCACGGGCGAAATCAAATTAGCAATTAAACGACATTAATCAGAGAAATAGTCAACGACTAATCAGTTTTCTTTGCTAGAAAAGATGAAGGAGTAATAAGTCTTTGTCAAGAAATCAAAACTAATATTGCTTTTACATTTTAACTGAAAACAATCGCAGAATGACAAAGCGACACCACAACAATAGAAGAAAAATCGATACAATGGTTGCATGCAGCGTTAGTTTTAAACCAGTAGATATTAATCAATAATAACGCCGACATTTAGGTGCCCCTATAAGCAATAAGTATAAATAGATTGCTATAGTTGAAAAAAAGGCTATAGTTTCCTGACATTTCCGTTCTGAAATATCAAATGTGTCTTCACCGCAAATGATTGTTTTGCTGGCGTAACGCGTTGGCCTTTTGTATGTTAAGATTAATTAATTAACTAATTGGAATTTGTACATTCATATTAATTTTACTTCTTTTGAAACGTATATAACTTATATGGATTTTATGGGCAAATAGTTTTAAAGAAAACAGTCCTTCATTCGTTTCTTGTTCCTCTTTCAAACATGTTTAGAATCCTGACCTATAAATATGCCTTTTGTGCAAGTTAAGCGTAAACTAAAAGTAGGTACAATAAAGTCAAGTCTCAGATAAAGAACGTTGTATAGGATCTTGTTATGTTTTGTAAAAGTTGTAGTTAGATTTCGAATACTGCTTACATACAAGCAGTGCCTTGCACTTTTTCACGTTTTGGTTACACAAACTTTTAAAAATTACAAAGTATGGTTTTTTTAAGGCTAATAATAATTAAATAATTGGACTATAAAGTCTGAAATCACCAACCCGCATTGAGCAAGCGTGGTGATTAATGCTCAATCCTTCTCCATGTGAGAGGAGGCCTGTGCCCAGCAGTGGGACGATAAAAAGGCTGTAACAGTAATAATAATTAAAGGCTAAGTCTATACCCATATGATAAAGGTTCCGAAAGTACAGAACTTATTTGTAAAGTACTGTTTGGTGAGCCAAACTATCCCTGAGTAACATAGGCTATATTTTACCCCGCTATAGGCAGAAGTTCCCACGAGATGCGGGAAAAGCCGTGGGAAAAAGATAGTATTTAATAACAACACAAAGGACCACTACATTATATTGCAATGTTGCAGGCACAATACATTATATTGCCATCTTACCTTAGCTACAGCACTCTTTAGCCTCAATTGACATTTATGTAGCTTTTGCCAAGCTTATGAGTTTAATATAGCAATACTTAAGGTTTAAAATCTATCTCGATATTCCAATATTCTAATAATATATCAAAAGGTATGGGTAGGTATTTATTCCCCTCAAGATATAAAGTTAAATAGTCAAAGCTTCTGAATTAAACTGAAACCCAGTCCTTTTACAGGTAAAATCACAGTTAGGATAGTTTTCCTAGGAATTCTACAATCTAGTGAAATATGCACGCAATCCTAGGTGGCCCCTCCACGCGTCAAGCGTTGTTATTTTTTGCGAGGGATGGTATTTAATTAATTAAAGTGAAAATTCCTTACATGCCATAATGTTCTCCTGTATAATAAATTAATGTAAGTATTTGATGATGCTACGAATTACAAAATAAAACAATAAAACCTTCACACGTTTTTATCGCACACACTTGCGAAGAATATGAGCATCATTATGTTACAAAAAAAACTTGTAGGACTAAACATAAAAGCTTTGACTGATGTCAAGTTAATGGTTTCATAAAAATGGCGCAATTTGTCGGGATAAAAGCAAGTGTATATTGTCTTTTATGCCGACGACGCCCGAAGGGGTCGGCCTACTGGCGTCTTGCCGATTTTATGTGACGATTAAGAGCCTATTGCTATAATATTGGTGATAAAATATCTATGTATTCGATATATCAATCGTTTCCCTAGCAATTAATTTTCATAGCATATGAACTCAACTGTTATTGCTTATCTGGATTAAAATTAAGTACGGAGTTTTTATTGACGGAAAAGTTGCTAATTACTTCCGAATATTTACTCGAGACTTTTCATTTTTAGAGAAAAATAGATGTATTTATTTGATCCAAAGTAAAGTTTAAGGGAATAACGAGACACCTTTTATACAAGCTAATTAGTCACGTACATTATATGTCAAATCATATACCCAAAAGATATATTGATACTTCGAGCATATGCTAATTTGTTGTATCCGAAAGTCGTTCTATATTTAGCACTCTATTTTTAGAAGGAATTCGGAGAGTGACATGTGATGGGATAATTATTTCTGATCCCTTTGTATAATAAAGTAAAGGTACCTTAAAATATTTTAATTTATGTGTACGTAGGTAAATGTTACATGGCCAATATAGGATTGCATAAAAAAGTCTACAAGATCTTTTGATTAAATTAAAATTGCAGTAAAACGGACCTCGAGTGAGGCGGGAAGTTTTATAAAAGTTCAATTTATGAATAGTTTAAAAGTAATGAGAAAATTCTTTATAAGTAATAATTTAAATAAAATGTAATATTGTAGGAATTATGATTTCAGCGGATCTAAAGTTTTGAGAGAAACTCGCTACGCAGGTTATATTGTCGACCATTGTGGGAAGTTGTAAAGAAAAAAGAGTACTTCGGCCAGCCTGTGACAGTAATATTATTGTTTGGTCGGAGTTTGGAAAACTTTGCCTATATTCAGTTCCACAAAAATCTGGAGTTTATGATTCGTAAATCCATTTTTTCGGGACTTTGCTTCGGGCTATTTATTACACAAGAATTGGGTTAACTGGGGTTAACTTATAAAACACAAAAGGTTCCATGGAGTCAACTCAAAAATGGTAGTAATGCGATATTTAATTTATATACCCTACATTTATTAAAGAAAGTCGTATTAGTAACACTACTTATAACTCAAGAATGGCTTAACCGTTTAAGCTGAAAATTATAGGGAAGGTACCTAGCTTAGACGCGGGAGATGGATGTCGGATAATATTTTTGTTGCCATCCGGCTACAGGAAGCCGGATCTCGGTTGAAAAAAGGATATTTTGAAATTATTATATCATCTAAAATAAGTCATTGTATATTAGGTTATTGCGCTATTATATCCGACCAATAAGGACCACAGAACATTATCCAAGCAACTAGTATGATTTGCATCAAAAAAGCGTTCATGCAAACCAGCCTTAATAAACATCAATTTCTAAGAGCTAATGAATAAAAGTAGGATCAATTTGCACCAGTCATTACCATTCAGTCGTCACTAATTACTGGTCCAGGAATTTTCGGAGGATTCCTAGCGCCATCTCATTTACCGTTGATGGACGTCAGTGAGGCACTCGTTTGAAGCTTCATTTTACAGCTACAGGTAATTTCACGTTAAACGAAGTGTTATATAGCTACTTGGAATTATAACTCAAAGCATTACACCGGCACTCTATAAAAGCGGTGTAAATGGTGGAGTATTTTTAGGCTTAAAGTTCTTTCTTTTTTGGTTAAAATTCTATGTTTTTGTCATTGAGCCTTTAGTATTTAGCTTAATTAGAGGGTGTATTTATGCTTTTTGTTAAAATAAAGTGACATAATAATGTGAGTAAAAAACCGGACGCTTGCCTTCTCGAGAAATAAATATGTATAATATATTACAATACCTAATACCTCTTGCTATAAATGAGTCTCATCGTTTTCCGAGTAATACATAAATAAAACTAGACAACACCTAAACCGAGCCCATCCAGCCAATCCCAGCTAATTCAATTTCAAACTTGATTTTGCTTCAAATCGAACGTTAGATTCCCAATTTCGTTTTGACAAGCAAGTGCGGCATGTACCAACACTCGTATACTAGGGTTCGTAATGATGCTGCCAAAGTTTAAGAGCATATCGATTTAAATTGGAAAGATACGCCAATCAGACTCCTATATCGATTATTTTAGGTGGAAAAATCGAGTGTTTCAACCGAGTGCCGAGTGGTCGCCATCACTGACACGAAGTTTTATGGAAACACAGTGAGACATTCTGTAAGCGCGAATGGATTTATAGTGTTTTTTGTCCGTTTGTTATTTTTAATTGAAAAACTCCTGAATGAATATGGATTTCCACACAGATTACCTGCGAGTAAGATAGGATCTTCTATATTTACCGGGCACTTCAATGTCTACCTCTTTCGGATAAAATTAGTTAAAGATACCCAATACAGCTTTAATTAGATGTCGGCCAAGCCATGCATTATAATCTTTCATCGGTATTTCGGAAAGCTTTTAGGATAATTTAGGCTTGTTGTAAAGAGTGTTATACAATAAAATATAGATTTTATACTTCAGTCATAGAATATGTATTGCTGTCCAACGTGGCAATTGGCATCGCTAACAGCGAAATGGTTGAATTTTTTGATACTTCGGTGTAATTTTCCTTTGTTCATTTGTAAATAGCTGCAGATTGATTAAATATTAATGTAAATGCAACAATAAAAACCTATACAAATTACATTCTACAAGGTAGTTTTATAAACTAAATGCGATAAACGACGATGATCGATGACGGAATCCGTTATACACTTTGGGTAAGAAAAACTAATAAAAACGATATTTTCAGATCTGCACCCCGTAAGTAATGGAACTTATTTAATTCTAAGTTTCTGGGAATGTTCCTAAGTATAGATATTGAAAAAATAATTTCATTAGCTAATAGGTTAAATACATTCACAGTTATTTTTCTAATCCATAGTACTTAGTGGTTTGCCTTACGGTATCGACTGTCGTTAGTGAGATAACTTTATAGTTCAAGAATGATATGTATATGAGCGATGTCAAAGATCAATTAATTATTTAATTAACTTTAAATTTACACAAATTATTTTTTGCAATACTTGTTAAATACTTGTTATATTTTCTTACAGTAATTAAGTTCTTACTAGTTCCTCAAGTTATAACTTGTAATTTATCAATAAATGCGGCTAAAAAGTTATTTTACTTCCACATTACATATAAAATCACACCTATTTACTATATGAATTGTAGCAATATTAATCTTAGGCAGCAGTTTAACTCCAGCAAGATTTCAATAACCGATAAGTTCGCCATAGTTACCTACACCAGCGGTTCCCAAATGGGGTTCCGCGGAACCCTGCGGTTCCGTGACAGGCTCTCAGGTGTTCCGCGGAAAATTCAAGATTTCTATATGGTAAATCGTTTCACTGTTGACAATATTAAATTATTATTCATTTTCAATTAAATTGTTTTAAATATTGCATTCCAAAATTCCATTTAGGCACCATGTAGCCTGTAAGTGGGTACTGTACTCGGGAGTGTAACTCTCGTACTTTCGCGACAAGTGGCGGGGGAAGGCCACGGCAGCAGATAATTTAATTCCGTTTTTTACAAATTGTAGATTAACTTAATACCTCCAGATCTTCGGCAATCGGCAAAAGTAAGTAGCGAGTCGGCCAAAAATCTCCGCATTTTTTGGGCTTATTTCATCGCCAGGATTATACGTTTTCCTACATTTGACAGGACGTGAATTGACACGGCACACAGTATTGCCAGTGGCTATTTTTACCATGAATCAAAGTGTGACATTATTTCCAATTTTTGCACCTCCGCGAATCCGAAAATTTCGCGCTCGCTTCGCTCGCGACTCCATGTTGCGTGTGATGCTTTTATGTTCGTTTAATTGCTCAAGTATCCAACACCGAAAAAATTTCACGCTCTTCCGTCGAGGTTTCCTTTGATGTTTATTTTTTATTCCTCTGGTTCAGAAAAAGCAATAGCGCTTTCTACTCTAGCTGCTTCTTATTCATTTGCATAATTTGCTTTTTTGTGTGGATATTGTACTTTTTGAGACCTTATTAATTTACAGTGGTTTTGTTTATTTTGTATATGTAGGTACTTAAACTAAAAAAAAATCGCGCTCGCTTCGCTCGCGATACCGGCTACCACTGAATGTCTTTCAATGCTAGCGGGTCTCATCTAAGTATTTCTTTTTGCGTTTACTTTGTCAGTCTTCAAACTGAAAACTATTCACTTAATACACAAAGTCAAGGGCAGCTAAATTGTTTTCTGGCCCGTGTGGCAGATAGCCATGCTACGTCTGAGTATAATGAATATGTCTCAAACCATATAACCATTTGGTGCGCTACCACACGCCACGAGCCGTACCTAAGTGTATTTACGTCTTTAGTTTACTTCTTAATTAAGCTAAGGTTCCGCCGAAAAATGGTGAAACGAAAAGGGTTCCGAAGCCAAAAGAATTCGGGAACCGCTGACCTACACTATTTTCACCTAACCCTAAAATTTTGTGTAATAAAAGCGTTTTAATGATAAACATTATATTACGTAGGTACAAGATATTGCTTTTATGGTCGGTATATAATGCTTATTGTAGTATATCAAAAACAAAGTACAATAAATACGTAGTAAATTCATGCCGCAAACTTTTATTCGGCCGATAATTTGTTTGAGTTCATAAATCAGTATGGAGAAGGATTGTAGAACGCATATTAAAGTGGGCAGATATTTAGTCGGCATCAGATCAACTGAAAACTTTTATAAGTATTTTTTTTTTTATGTTTGCCAACTAGTGTGCGGGTACTCTAAAGATCTAAAGAGGTTTCTGTTTTATTTGATCTTAATCATGTGCTGTATCCCGTAGTAATTTTTAAATGCACTTTATTTTACCTGTTCAAAATGGCGATGAAAATCATGAAAGCTGTCAATATTATAGTATTCGCCTAAAGAGTTTTTACGTTTGTATTTTTAGCTGTAGCACATGTCGAGTGTATAAAAAAACAGAAGTACTTTCTATTCGAGTCGCTACTATTTGCAGATTAGTGATCAGATAAAACCCTGGGCCCTACCTCATTGCATCCACATAACTATTTTGTTGCTAATTTAACGATTGCTGACAGTGATGAATGTTCGGCCGAATGAAGAATGGCAACACGTTCGACTCAAACTAGAGCCTTATTTTTATAAAACTCTTCCTAATAGGAACAAAATGATTAATGAAGTGGCGAATGAAATATGATGGCAATAAACTGTTTATTATTGTGTAAACACAATTTTCGTAATATAAAATTCTCAAAATATTGCTTGAAGACAAGCAATATTCAGAATTGCAGAATTCTTTTATACGACTGCGCAATATTTTGGCGGGATGTAAGTCTGGGTAATTGTTTTCAAGTTGTTGTTTTATATTTGTTTTTAATTATTTTGTCAAACTTATAAGGCTAGCTTAGCACATAAAGGCGCAAGTTGGCTTCTACAGCAAAAATGTACGATCCGACGGAGGTTTCACTTGGACTATGAACTAACTTTTCAATTTATCAGTCAATATTATTGATTGTTGATTCAATTCGAATTTGTTTGGCAATGGTGGCGGCTCGAGTCTGACAAACGTACACACAATTGTATTAATTAATTACGGAGTTGTAATTTACTAACAAACATTATTAATACTGAACTTTGAGTTTCATATTGAGTAATAGAAGTGATATCACTCTTCACACTCACTTTTTAGAGTGTCTATTTATAGGGGGAAGTCCCCCAGTGACGGACACCTAAGGTTATTTATAAATAAAACAAAAAATAGTTAAAGAAATGTTTATTAAATTATGATTTATATAAGATAATAAAGTAAGAAATCAAATTAAATTAACAAAAATGCAACCCCTGCTAAAAACTAATTAATACTATCAATCAAACTTTGGTAACAAAAAATGTAATTTTGAAAAGTGGCACCTAGTGGCTAGTACCGGACGGCTATTTGTGCCATACCCCTATCACCGGAAATTTCAAATTAACCAGCATCGACCACATGTATAGCCATCTTCTCACTCTAGAATGTCTTCACATGCTTCATGTATCCACCTACGACAGGATGAGCACTGGATCAGGTCTTCTAAGCAAACTACGCAAATTGTCTCAGTTCTTTTGACATAAGCTTATCAATAGCAGCTTGTAAGCTCTGTGGCTCGCAGGATCCTTTCTTTTTCTTCTCTTCCATTTTAATTATATTATTTCTTCTATAATTTAAAACAAAATTAAGTAATTAGAATAAATGACGTAAATTCTCACAAAAAATATTCATGTGTTTACTGTCCGGCGCTAAGGGACGACTTAGTGTCCGGCGCTAAGGGACAGACATTTTCGTTCATTAGGTGGTACCCAGTAAAATTGATTAAAAGATCTAATAATATTCTACCATTTTACGGATAACAATCAAGTATTACTTTTATCTTTGAATACCACTCAAATGTAAATGCATCAATATACTAGAATTACTTACATTGATATTTAGCTGTCGCAGTGATTTCGCACCTAAACCAGCTAACGGTTGCTCCCACCGTGGTCGTGTGCATCACAGGTGAGGTGTGGCGCGTGATCCTGTACCTGTGTGCCCCCGCGCCCCTTTCACTTGTATTTTGAATCGAATAGATTTATACACGCTTAAATAATACGAGTGTCCGGCGCTATGTGCCGCCCGGCGTTACGGGACTTCCCCCCTAATAAGACACTATAAAAAGTTAAGGATTCTATACATAATTTTGTGTTTTTTTGCCACTTCACTGATATGATTTATTTAAACTCATAAGTCCGGAAAGCCATTTTTCTCTGTACGTAATAAATTTTCAGCAGTTGCGTATGTCGGGGCTGCCTGAACGTTACCATAAGCCTTGACACGATTTAATTCGAATGGATCTAATCCAAGGTTCTGATCATTCTGCGAAAGAGTTAGAACATTTATTATGCCTATTTATTACTGTTAATTAACCATAATTAACGTGATAGTTGATATAGTAGGAAATGAGGTAAAAGGTAGGGTTGTAGTGTTGTGTAGCGACGGAAAAGCACAAAAGAGAAAAATATACGTGATATTGAATTAAAAATATATTAAAATTGAAAGTTACGTAAACTAAAATGATTAGTAAACTTTTTGAAAGTAAAAATAATATTTTTGAATTTCTTTTCCCATAATAATTTATAAGTTTTCAGTGGCTGATCGTAAACCAGATTAGGATTACACAAAAATAGGGATTGGTTAGCTTAAAAGCTTAAAAGTCAGTGGATGAATTAATTAACGAAAATAATTAATTAAGTCTTAATTCTGAAAAACTATTTTAATGTTAACTGTGGCAGTTCGTCACAATTTCTAAGGAGGTGGAAATTGGTATTTTTTAAGAAATCGAAGAAATATAGTACTTTTAAAGTAATCCAAACTATTATGTAGGTACTAAGGTACTTCCTAATTGAGTTAAAATTAAATATTTCTCTAATCTGTCTATGTAGGTACATTAATTAGGTACTATGTGGGGTTGGTGTATTTTGTACTGACATTAAAGGTGACTGAAGAGTATATTGTATATTAGTTATTATTATTTTACATGTTAATTTAGTAAGCGATTATTGTAAAATAACTTTTTACAACTTTGACGTGAGTGTAAAATTCTTAAATAATAATTTTGATAACAAACAGTAAAAGTTAAGAAAACAAAAAGTCCTCTTTAATTTATTTTACAATTAATGAGACTTTATATACGCTTATGATATTTCAAAAACTTTTGTAACTGTAGTCAGAAACAAATCCAAGGGCCTTCGAATATGCAATACTAAGTTTAAAATCAAATTAACTTTAATTTAATAAAACAAACTTACCTTTATAGTAGACAATAAGCACAACAACAACTAGGTATATCGATATTTACTAACACGTAATAATACTGGTGTTTTTAAAAACTACTTTAAACTCTATTATAATGAGTAATAAGAGTGGTATTGCTTTGCAGCCTCACGATTAGAGAAGTTTGTTATCGTAAGTTGGACATTTTGTTGGGTCGCGTGGTCGGTTCACATGTTGCGAGCGCTGTGTGCCTCGGGCGGCGGTTCGCGTCTATCTGCCGCCCGCCCTAAGCCCGCCCAGCGAGAACTTCGAACAACTTCGCACGCACTTTCTACGTTTCGGTGAATAAGGGAACTATATTTGATGGCTTTTTGGAATTATTAAGTAACTAAAATGAGTCAGTAGTCAATAGGTTTGTTATCGGTTTTGTGAATGTTTACATTTCTCGAAATCGATCTAAAGAATTATTTGTGACTAATAATTTAACTTGCCCGCTTTGCATCATTATTATGATTCATTTTCGCAAAACAATTGCATTACTTTTACAGGTGTATAATAATTAATAATTCTTAACGAATATATTTGAAGCAGACTATTGGAATATGAAAGTTCTTTTTTCAGTAAGCAGAAACCGAAATGAATATACCAACGAATGTTCAGTTTCGCGGAACTCAGAGCTCGCTTCAGCGCACTAGGTTAACTGTTTGAGAATTTAATACACTGTTATAGAGATAAAAAATTGAAAGTTTCACATGTTAATTAAAAGTTATATTATTGAAATATGAAAGTTGTTGATTTTATTTTAAAGTAGAGTATTGCAAATCGGAGAATAATTGATTCAGTGTTTTACAGAATTATTGTGAAGCAGTAAAAAACTATTGATATGTTTTCAGAACAGTTTTATTTAAATACTTTGATGTAATTCCATGTTTGTAAATAATTTAGTTTTTAAATTTTATTAGGTATAAATTATTTAAAGATAAGAAATAAATGTAGCAAAAATATACGTTCTGTCGGTCGGTAGGTCACTTTTCAAGTGTAGGTTCTATTGAGATGAGTGATGTAGGTCGTTGATAAATCTGCAGCAACCAGACATCTTAAGGAAGTACACCGTACTTTGTATGGGAATAATAGTATGTACCTATATAATATACCTGTTATTTACACGCATTATATTACGTTCTATATTCCCGCAGTAGTTTATTTAGTGGCCCTACGCAAGCGTAAACATCCATTCATATGTTTGTATACTTATCTCACATTTCCCAAAAATATTATATTAGATAAGTACTCCACAAATCGCAGATTCTCCATCATAAATTATTCGTACATTAAGAGTAGGTATCGTACACTGGAGACTAAACAGTCGACCGACAGTTGACATGAGGATTGGCAAATATATGTTTTAACACGCTTATAATATATTAGTTTCACTTAAAACTATGTATGTAAGAAAATCTTGGAATTTGACTCACTTCCCAGTCTTCGATTAGGATGAAATTTTGCACACGCTCTGAGTTCTGATGACAATACATGAGCTAAGAAACGTCATTACAAATTCAATTATACCAAAAAAATTGTGCGTGCTAAAAGCGTGTATTTTAGTTTTTTTAAACTATATTTTTTTAAAAGAAAATCTTGATGCCAGTCAAAGTTTTCAGTCGGCCTGATAACGGCTGAAAGTCTGGTAATTGTTACATGCATACTACCATTCATTCTGATTTATGAGCCAGAACGAACCATCGGCCGACTAAAAGTTTGCGGTCTGCTGGGTACTCTTAGTATGCAGTAGCTATTTCTTCTGTACTACATATTTATATCAGAGTGTGTGAAGTTGCGGAATTGTGTAATGGTTACAGAACTTTGTCAGTTCTACTTAGTTTACTGAATATCGATAAAAGTAGTTTAAGAACGACTTTGCCTAAACGGTGGAACAAAGTAGGTAACTCTATTATAATTGTTGCTTTATTGTTATATGACTATGTTAAACTTTAGTCTACTATGATGAAGAAGATTTCTTATGTTTGTTTGTTTGTACTATCGATAGCGGCGAGACGATTGAACGATTTTGTAAAAACTGTTAGGAAACTAGACTATCCCCGAGTAACACTGCCTATATTATGTCCGGGTATGAGAAGAAGTTCTTCCGGGACTCGGTTGAAACCACGGGAAACGGTATTGAATATAGACAAGTATGATTAGATCAGTGTTCTTTACTTACCACTACCATATGCGCTTTTCCTTTACAATAATGCGAATAAAATTACCCTTTTCATTCATGTAAAATCCACCCACAAGTTCGTAAAACAAGACATAATTTTCCAGCGAAGTGATTCGATTACACACAGACGACATTCGGGATTGCTCAGATGCTCGGCCAATACATTGGAAACTGCTCGAGTGTGCTTGATACTGCTCAAAGGTGACATATAAGATGACGTCACATAGCTTCATCTTCTGTGGGTTGTTTATTCGACTTAAAAAAATGGAGGTTCTCAGTTTAATTGTATGTAAGTATGTGTGTTTGAACGAGATGTATTTCTAATATTAACAAAAAGTACTTTAATAAACTTTGTAATGCTCTGGAAATTTTTAAAATTAAGGTATTTTGGCAACAGCTTGCAAGGATTGAATTGCTCAGGTCGGAATGCTCTGCTTACAGTCTTTTTATAAGATCAGGTTCACCGTTTCAGATTTTTTACTGTTGGAAAATATAAATTATATTTTAGGCACGTAATTGAGTTTGTACATAAGCTACGACAATAGGTATGGGCCTCACACGTACAATTTCACATATAGCATAGTGCCCACAGGCACTCAGACACACACATTTATCAATTGTAATTAATTATCAAGTATGTCTCATTAAGCTGTGACATTGTTACAAGTTTCATTTCGGCAGGTGATATTGTTATTCTCATTAAAGAATTAACTTTGTAAATCAAAGTAAGTATCTGCATTTCTATTTTTGAAAAGCAAGTCAACAAGCACACACCTACAGTTGATGTTTATTTTTGTCTGCAAATACGCATAAAAGAGACCAAAGGGTACAAAGATACAGAGCTCAAAGTACGGCTAAAAATACAGTAACTAAATACTATTATCACACAGACAACCATAGAGAATTTCCTTTAAATCCATACGCCGAGGGAACGCGACGAGATAAGCCGTGATTTCCTTTCCCTCGCTGTGTTTATATTTTATTTGTACTAGATTTGCGTTTAAACTAACGCGCTTACTGCTGGCTGTAGTTCACAAAAAGCTCATCCACTGAGAAACGTCGCAGTGGGAAAGTGTGCGTAAACATTGGTTTGTTTACAAAAGAATTCTCTGCTTCGAGAATTTTGTATTAGGGAACTATGTTTATTCTTTGTTTACTTGGTTGCGACTTCGGTTGCTTTAGTAGCAATGAGCTTTGAGATGAATGTTGTATGCATTATTTATAATTTAAGCTCAAACTGCTTACTAAATTATAAATCTACATACAGGCGCTGAATCAAAATATTTTGGACAGGCAGTAAAGAAAAGCGTTAGAAACTCTATCGTTGTTTTCTTCTTCTCCAAATAAATTCATTGGTAGGTTCTAATTCTATCCAAAATTAATATTTTTTAGCTCTATGTGTATGTTCCTGTATGTGTAGTACTTAATAGAGAGTTTCTTTAAAAGTAAGTCTTAAGAAGATACGTGACAGTTCTAGAGTTTATTAGCAGCTGGCGATTTATAATTCCTTGCAATCAGAATAAAAGTAAATAAGATATGCTTATCCTTGTGAAGTCCTTCCACAAAAACATCTGACAAAGCTTACGTCTTCGAATTGTATAATTTCATTAAGTTGGTCCTGTTTACACATCGTTTGCCCGGTTCTTGGTTACTTGTTGGACTGTTATTCAGTTAAGTTACGTCAACCACGTACTTTTTTTTAAGTTACAAAAGTTAAATTACATAATTATATTCTTTACTTTTCTCCTGTTTTTACTTAATTATTTAACGAAAGTATTGGCCTGCTGAGGAAAGTATGTGATTTCAAATATGACGCATATTCGTAGATTGTCTTTAGGAAACTACTTCCCGCACATGGATATTTTATATGTTATTCTGATTTTTCTCTCAAGTTGTAGCAAATCCGCTCAGTAGTTAATCAAAATTGGGTAGTAGGTACAACTAGAATCAAACCTATTTATAAATGTTAACCTTCATAAGTGCTTGTAAAGGCCTAAATGAAATAAATAATTTGACTAAAGTACCTAAAACAAATCCGAAAGAATTAGAACTTTACTTTTACGATCAAAATTTTTAGCTATTGTGATTAAGTTATTTAGTAGGTAGAATTTTATGATTATTAGCCAACTGTCTAAAAATACGGAAAGTATATATATTATTACACTCTCTCTGCCACCGCGTCTGCTAAAATCATTTAAAACCGAGTATTTTGATAGAGATAACAATTTTCCAAGAGATTCGTCCCAAAATAAGCAATTTATTTTAAAGCTCTGTACACAGATGAAATAATTTTGTAAATATTTGTCTTATTAAATACCCTCCCGCGTTAAAAGGTTTGCTAGACACAAAATGAAAATGGAAGTATGTTGTCATGCGGTCTCATTTCTCTTTGATGGCCGACCTGCTTAGGTAAATAAATACCGGTACAAACAATTATTTTTTTGAGATTCATAACCTTTAAGGTTCGTAAAAGCTGGCTTTCCAACTAATTGCTTTACACAGCTAATGAATCGTAGAATTTCATTTTCAAGATTAAGGCTAATCTAGGTGGAATAAAAAGCAATTGAGTAAGCTTTTCTTTTAGTGTTCTAATCTCTCTGCTATGCAAAATAAATATAAATTACATGCGTTACATGCTTTCCGTAAGCATTTTATGCATATAATCTTTTTTCACGGTTTTTATTTAATGCAAAAAAATCGCACAATAATAAAATCAAAAGTACCTTTCGCGCGTATGAGAAGATTCACCTCCTGCGCCGCGACTTGCGTGACGTCATTGACGTGTCTTTTGTTTCCATTTAAACATTTGTTAACTCTTTCGTACAGTATCAGGCTATCCCTGTCATTTCGTGCATGACGTCATTGGCATGTCTTTTGTTTCAATTTGAACATTATGTTTACTCTTTCTTGCAGTATCAGTCTATCCCTTTTATTTCGTGCGTGACGTCATTGGCGTGTGTTTTGTTTTGATTTGAACATTGGTTTACTCTTTCTTACAGGATCAGTCTATCCCTTTCATTTCGTGCATGACGTCATTGACATGTCTTTTGTTTCAATTTAAACATTTGTTTACTCTTTCTTACAGTATCAGTCCATCCCTTTCATTTCGTGCGTGACGTCATTGGCGTGTGTTTTGTTTTGATTTGAACATTTGTTTGCTCTTTCTTCCAAGTCGATCCATCTCTTTCATATCGCACGTGAAGAAAGCAGCGCAAGTGATGTAAAAGGGAGTAATTTAAGCTACTTTTTTATCTTGGTGTGAAAAGTATTTCCCCTTAGACGCAGGTAAAACCACGGGGAACATCTAGTCTTCTTCTGATAAATAAAACTGAGGTATAATCCTTTCATTCGTCTCAGTTGGGAGTCTCATTCAAGAGGAATACTCGTACGGATAAAATAAAAGCTTTGAATCGGTGTCTTATTACTATCTTGGTAATATTGTACCTTTGTCACTATTCGCGTGGGTTGCATTTAATGAGTCACTTTCACCCTTTACATATTACGATAAAAAGGACCTAACACTGTGGAGATTAGATGAATTCCTCTTAGCGGCAATATTTTTTGTATTTGCTAACCGCAAAATGTTTTCATAATATTGTAAACAAAGTAAGGGGCGAAGTGGTCTTTGTGGGATCTCGGCCATGGCGAGAATTCCGAAGTTTTTGCGCACACGATCAACAAAGAAGGTCCTATTCGCACGTAGGCTTTCCTTTGTGTTTCTTAGTTATTGGGTATAGATGAGAGGTCACCTATTAATAAAAAGCTTTTAATATATTTGGATTTTGGATACGAGGGAGGAATATGTCGTAATTTGTTTCTTACGAGCTGATTAAGTTTGAGCGTATATTTTTTATGTACCGCAACTTTGTATTTTGAGTGTGTACTTTGTGTCATTTAACATACTTGGCAATCGTTACGGGTCATCAGAAGCCCTGTGGGTCTGACGCCAGTCTAACCAAGGGGTATCGGGTTGTCCGGGATACTGGGTTGAGAAGGTCAGATAGGCAGTCGCTCCTTGTAACGCGCTGGTACTCAGCTGAATGAATCCGGTTAGACTGGAAGCCGACCGCAACATAGTTGGGAAAGGCTAGACAGATGATGAACTTAATAGTAAGAATGAGAATTGAAATATGTTAGGTGGACAAAGTAATTTTTTTCACTCAGCCATGGCATCAGCATGGCATTTTTATTTTTAATATGTTCAGTTAGTTAAGGATCCCAAGAAATCTTGGAGCTGCAGAAACAAAAGTAAACGAATTTGTATCAATCTGAGATTGTTAAGGACGAAAATAGAAAAGACACTGTACATTTGTGAGTTTCTATTTATATTGTAACTTATTTCTAATGACCTTCTAACTTTTGTCACTTGAAATTTTGTTTGGCTACCGGTTCCGGAGCAGAAAAGTTTGACAGAACTTCTCGATAAACATTTAATAAGGAAGCCTGTTCTTTATGACTAAGAATTCTACTGTGATGCATTGATAAAGCATAACGATCTTCTGTTTTTGCGTGAAAGTTAGAAACGGACACAGCATTTACAGTGGAGTTACAGTCCCTCGCCGCTCGGTAAAAGTGAACCGGTGAATCTTGCGATATCGGAATCAAGGACTGATAACTGTAATATACATGTAATATAACTATATTATGTTGTACCTATCTTTAGTGACTTCCTACGTGCTTTTGAAAGTACGTTACCTCTCCTCACAAAACAATATCCGACTTAACTCTTCTAAGTGGCCACATGTGTCAAACAGAAAAAAACACCAAGTCAAAACTACCCAAAATTCGGTGCGTTCAAATTAAACTTTAAGTTCAAAAGGAACAAACGGTCGTGGAGGAATTAATTTGGACGTCAAGGAGCGGTCGTTTTGCCTTGAATTAGGACCGAAGTAATTTCCGACGAGACGTAAATAAGATGTAAGGGACATCGAGCGCACTTAACGAAGTGGGAACGAACTTTGTAGCCGCCTGACATTTTAAATGTCAAACATTTTTTTAATGTAATTGGGATGAGCTGTGTTACATCTGTCGAAGTAATTTAAGGTATGCTTGGCTAATTTTGGGATTGGTAAAGGATCTATGGGTGCTATAAGAGGCGAGATGTGACATGATTTCTGAGGGCCTACTGACACAAAACTGTAGCAGGCGCTAAGAGTTTTTTTAACATTAACCAGCATTAGGTAAGTTTAAGGGTACCAAATCTATTTAAAGGACAAGTCATACGTACTTGGAAGTGAGTTCAGTTCAAAGAGGGTAATCTTTAGTGATGATAATATAACAATCACATGATTGTCAAGATTTTAAATGAAATTACTGAATTTTAGTGAATATTTGGTTGGTAGGTGTACATACTGCTAGTTTCCCAAACTAAATGATTGTATAATCAGGGATAGCGATAGTGCGAGCTAGGCTTGCACTTAGTGGCTGTCAAATTAGCAGATGATTGAGCATTCCGTATTGCACATTGATGTCACATTGTAAGCATATCTATCTAATATTTACATTTACGGGAAAGCTTTATTTATACGGTGACCTAGGTACATAAATTGCTTTATCACTCGGTGGGTAAACTTATTAAATTAATAGGTATCTTACCCATTTATGAAGTCAAAAGCAGACTTCGAAGAACTAAATTCAGGCTGTAAATTAAAGCCAATTCAGATCTTGACGTTAAATTAATTATAATTACTTGTACTTAGTTTTACATTGTTTTAAAAACAACTGTAACTAAAACAAAAGAACTCTCAAAAAGGTACCTAATTTAGGTACAACACTGAGAGATACCTACCCATAATAAAAATATGTTAATACAGGATGAGTCTGTGCGAAGATAAAATATCTGCGATCCGTAGAACGCAATCTCTGAATAAAAGAGTAAATTCAATTAGATATGGGATTTGGGAGTCAATATTGACATTACATAACGTATAACGATGTTTGAAAGACGTGCGTCTGTGTATGATGTTTTTGATTATTGCCTAATTCAGAAGATACCCTGGTTCAAAGGTTGGGTTCACACGACGCGCACATTACGCGCGAAATTGCGACGCACCTACGAATTTCATTTTTAATTTAAGCGCCAGCTTCGTGAACGTCCTTTAGAAAGTACATTAGAATTATATTAAGGTATGTTTTCAGAAATACGACCTTTCAAGTGTAAATAAAATGCATTTAATCTTCATTAATTAGCTATCAAATTCTTAAAACTACTCAGTAACAAGTTGGATTACAGTGCAAGTACTCTTAACGACTAATTATTTAGATTAATATAATCGCACATTACAATTAAAGTTTCGAGACAAATGCTTATTTTCTCACAAATATGTATTATTTTAAACGACTAGTTATCAAATATAATATACGTTAAGTGCTTACGACGAGAATTTTCACTCGTAATATGTTTGAGGCGAATAAAACGCCTTCGAACGTAATAATATGATAGGTCTTTATTTGTAAACTAGAACTAAACATACAACCATATTATGCTTATTCGTAGGTCGTCATATGAATTAATATTATATCAGGCTGCCTAATCAAGTATTTATATCCATTCAAATTGTGTGTACACATTGTTGTCATTAAACATTAAAACATATTTAATTTATAATAGATAATATGGTTATGTCAAAGCTCATTTCGAGAATTTCAATTAATTAGAATTAGTACATAGTAATAATGTACTTATTGGATTTCTGAGACTTATTTTATGCTGCTCTTACAACTTAAGCTATGCGCGTCTAGCAAAATATACTACTTTACTTATTCAAATTAATCCGCAACTCCTCGAATTTCATGCATTGCGAAATACAGCATACCGCGTTACCGCAAAAAAATTGCATTTGGTAATTAAAATCACAATAAAATGCATTTCGATCGAACACAATATAGTAAGTCTCACCCATAACTAGGTATCTTAGGAAAATATTTACATCAAATGTTTACGAATATCATGTATCAAAAGATTCTTCATGTAGTTGTCGTCGTTCGCAAAACATTCGACGATGTCAAAGTGGTCCATGCCGTCTTTAATTTCTAAATACATGTTCTGCATCAAGCACGTGTTGTGTAGGAGCTCGTAGAACTCTCTGGACTGTTTCTTGAATGTGGGGCTGTCGTGCTGGCCCGCCAAAATGTATAACCGTATTCTCCTTCCTTGCAGGTGTGTGTAGTCATCAAATTGTGGCGACAGGGGTACTGCCCATTCATTTGGCAGCTGTACGGCGTCATTGACAGACGTGTGGACGAGTTCCCTCAAGTCGTACACTCCTGAGACGAGAAATGCTCCTTGAAGGCGGGAGGAGCCTGGGGTATTCTCGAAGAAGTCTGCACTGGACAGCAGTTTAGCCACAAGATGAGCGCCCGCTGAGTGACCCGCAAAGTACACTCCCCTGGAAATTACGAAAAATAATGAATATTAAAGAATATCCAGTAGGCTATTTATCATTGTGCTATCAACATGAAATAAATAGAAACTATGAATTATGGTCTCGATTTATAGATTCTATGTACAGAATAACTAAGAAAATTGTTACCGAAAAGAGGAATAAAAGAAATAAAATACTTCAGATCCAAGCTCAGGGAGTCCATCATACTTTATCTTCAATCAAGACACTGAATAAAACATTTTTACTATGTAATAATTTATTTGTTAAATGAACCGTTATTTGTGTCCGCGCTTATCTCCGTTTTCGGGTCATTAAATTACAATTATTTATCAAGGTGAAGGGTTATCTTACTTGGATCCCATTTTTTCGGCGTATTCGAATACGAATCTTGCTGCGCTTCTTATTTGGTTCACGATGTCTGCTAGTGTCGCGGATGGGCACAGGTCATAGCCCACAACAATGGTTTTCACCCGGGACTTGTGCAGAGGCGCCGCAGGGTACCTCGATATCTCCCGGGACAACTCCTGCCAGTATCCGCCGTGAATGTACACCAGGATAGGTGCATCTGTGGACCAAATAAACATGATTAATGGGTTTATATGTTAAACCGAAAACGAAGCTTTTTGGTGCGCCAAAACTGATTAGCATTCATCAATCTTCATCCCACTGCCCTTAAACCTATTTATTTAGGATCGGCGCAGTATGTATGACTTTTTCTGCTGTCAGAGGGTTGTAGAGTATTAATCTGACTAATACAAGTTAAGAAAAAAAAAATGTTCTGATTTAAAATGCACCTATGGGTACGGTCATTACTAATTTCAATGAAAGTTTAACCATAATTGATACTAGCAATTAGTCGCATAATTGCATATATTTGTAAATATTTGACCGCATTTCAGAGCCGTTAATAGGCTATTTGCCATAATGGGATTGTCGATGACATCACTTCAAATTCTAATTGCATTCCCAATCACACATCATTTCACTCATTCAAAATTAATTTGACTGTCAGCAAAAATCAAATATAACACGTTGAATAATTTATTACTATGAATTGTTGACGTCCAGGAAACAGATATAGGTAATACTATATTATCAATCTCTTAGTGAAATATTTATTTATTCTGGGTTTCTTCAACCTCTAGATGTCATCTTAACGGAACTAGGCATACCGTTTGGCAAAGTTCATCTGGACTAATAAAACCTGCAGAATGTCAAATGACAAGCTCAGAATATTATTATATTACACGATAAATGTAGAAGTCACATGATTGTTTTTTTAAATAAACAAGTAAACAAAACCGGTAAATAATTTGTTTGGGTGAATTAACGCACTATAAATACTTCTGCTATTTTACATAGATATGGAAACGCAATTCTGAGGATACCGCAGGCAAAGTCGTGGGCTGTAACGATATGAATAACAATAAAAAAGAAGGTTGTGAGTAAGGCAAGAAACGTCATAAAAACATACTTTTTCATCTTATTTACATCCACACGTAAGATATACGCGTTCTCTCAATTTATTTTGGATGAATAAGATACATCCGAAGTAATCCCAGTAGCGAGGCGACATACCGCTGACGTTCAGTTTTCTTATTGTTTATTTTTATGGTCTTGCTCGTAATTTGGACCTGCTCCATATGTTGCACCTATAGCGCGTTTTATAACGTGCCACAAACCCTCACTACTATAAACCTTACAAGGTAATGTGGACCACTAAATTGTGTGTATTTACGTTTTTGCTGGCACCGCTTATCTTGTTGTGCCGGAGCGATACGCGAGACAGACTCGATTTTCTAGTGTTTTATAATAAGCGACATACAAGCAGTACAAGGGTACAATTTATTGTACCTATCTTTAATATTTGAGAAAGGATCGAGCCTAAGAATTTCTTTTGTTTAAGATCCTTTTTTTTTTTACTTCCTTGTCAATGAAACTAACAGGCACACGATATTGACATTTTGTACACACTTTAAAAGCAATTGTAGATCTTAGTAAGCACTAAATGCTTAATTTGTTTTAGTTTTGGATGACACGAGCAAAAATCTGGCGATGTCGATATTGAATTTAAACAGTGTATGTTTATTGAAGTTAATAGGCCCACAAATGAACCGTGCACTTTATGTTACCAGTAGTTGGATGCGGTTAATTATGTCTGTTTCTAGTGTTAAAACGAGTTGATAAGGGAGTTCATAAGAGGAGTACATAAGAGGAGTATATAGGAGGAGTAAATAAGAGGAGTGCATAATAGAGTTCATAAGAGGAGTACATAAGAGATTTCATAAGAGGACTACATATCTAATGGAATACATAAGATTAGTACATAGGAGAGTACATAAGAGAGAACGTAAGTGGAGTACATGACAGAGTATATAAGAGGAGTTCATAAGAGAGCACATAAGAGAGTACATAAGAGGAGTATATGTGCATATAGTGCAACCACTATTGTAAAATATTTAATTAAATAATGATTACTTCAACTTGCTGTAGGTATTGATTACATAAGTATGGGAAAAACTCAGAATAATTTGAATTGAAGATGTAAATTCTTGGATACTTGTACAAAAACCAATGCTTGTATTATAACATCGGCATAATGCAAGGTTATTATTCAATATTAATTAGATTTGATCGTATCTTTTGATGAAGATATGAATAATTACTCACGAGGAATAAATTAAAGGTACAAAATTATCAGATTTCAAAGCTACGTGGATTAATCACTCTTACCGGCTGTCATAGAAAATCACTAACACTCTTAAAGGTACTGTAAATACACGTACGTCTATATTAATATAACAACGAGGAATCATTTTTTGTTTCTTTCTTTGTATCCTAAAGGCTCCGAAACTACTGAATTTGAAAAAATCGGGAAGCTGCATACACTATCCCCGAGTATAGTTATCGGTACGAATAATGAGCTCTCGGCGGAAGAGTGGGGATCGCTTTGCGCACTGTACACATAAGGCAATTAACCAATAAATCGCTTCTGCGCAGGTGAAGGTCAGGGCTCAATATCCTTGCCGTTGATTATAACGTATGTAAGATATATTTTATCCGGGTACGGGCAGAAAGTTGTTCTCACGAAAGGGTGTAACCATGGGAAAACGGCCACGAAATTGAAGAAAAGTGCGAAAGTACAAGTTTGTAAATCTTAGCGGAATTATTGAGAGCATTGTTAGATAGGACTTAAAAAAAGGACGGACATATCCACGTTATAATTTTGTATCCACCAGAACAACACCGAAAATATGACTTAAAAAAGTACGAATAATAATTTCGTAAGCACCATAACAATGCCTGGTGGTACTTACTTAATTAAAAGCCTTGTCAGTCCCCAAAATGATCTATAATGAAATCATCATAAGTGGACGATATAATTTGCACGTTAAACATTTAATGCCAATGAATGTTTATTGAGTTAATTAAAACAGTATTCGTACTGTAGGATATGGCTGCATATACTTACATACCTACTTCTTGTTTTATTGGATATTTACGGTGTGAGGTACAAGGGCGATTTACAAACATTCACTTTTTGTAGACTTGGAGTTGTTTACAGACAAGAAGTTATCGAATAACCTACCCAATAGGTATTAAATACTACAAGTGACTATCTTTCAGTATATACCGGTAATAGTTATAACTTAATCAAGTCGTAGACTACTTATACCTTTTTTTTCAACGACGTCAAAAATCATCAAATGACCCCTCTCGCTGTGGGTTAGCAGCGGTGAAGTAGTGTGATTCTTACTGACTAAAAACCGTCGTGTTCCGTCGTAGGCCTTTTATGTACCAGCGTACCTATTGATCATGTAGAATGAAATCCGAAGGCGAAAGATTCCTCTGCATTAACACGTACCTGTACCTGCCTTTCGTATAATCAGAGTGATTGTACATGGTAAGATAACTTAATTTACCTTTATTAATTCCTGTTTTTCTGCGATTTCTACTGTCCGTACCCGGATAAAAATTATAGCTTATGTTACTCGGGGATAGGGCTGCCATCTCGAATTTCGCCAAACCCGGGCATTGATTCAAAAAACCCGGACATTTGGCGTAAAACGCATTTTTTCCCCGGACGAGACCGAAAATAATATGTAAAAAAACAAGACCTCATTTTCATATTATTTTTTTAATTTCACGCAATGGTCCGGGTTTTCGCCGGACACTTCTTCAAAACCCCGGACGGGCTCCAAACGAGAACAAATCCGGGGAAACCCGGACGGATGGCAGCTCTACTCGGGGATAATGTAGCTTCCCAACAGTGAAAGTATTTTTCACTGTTGGGTTTAGTAGTTTCAAAGCCTTTTGGGTACTTACAAAAAAAAAAGAAAAAAATTCCTCTTTACTATATTAGTACCTATAGATAATTATACCTAGGTAGTTTATTAATTGCATTTTTTTGTGTTTGTATTTTGTTGCATCAAAAAACAGGAGCAACAGTTATGAATTCGCCACATTGATGTAAACACACCAACAGGTTTAAGAATAAACACGTCATACGAAAGGCAAGTGTGACCAAACTTGTTTGGTTATTTTTAATTTCGATACCAAATCGACTGAATTCGTTTAAATGTTAATCGCGGATTTGAATAACGTAATTTTTTACATTCTTTAATATTATTTATTTATTCATTCAATACTTATCAATAATTTAACTAGCGCAATGTTGGAGGATTAAGTAGGTATTATTTTATGTAAGAAAATAAACACTAAAGATTTCTTTCAATCTTAATTAGGAATGCAATCAATCGCATTATGGTTTGGAAAAGATTGATAGCAAAAATACGATTTAGATACCTACCTTAGAAACCTTATTTTTGTATAATAAAGCATTCCTTTTTCTAAATAAAATGTTATAAGGATAATGGACAGGTAGTTTTTAATCAAATTGGAATTTTCAAAAGTTACAAGTAGGTACACTCAAACGTATTAAGTGACCTTTTGGGTGCCTACTCATAAAAATATAGTTAGACCCTGACGCTACCTTGAGTCAACATTTATCAGTTTATTTATGTTTACGTAGGTACGTGGTTAATTAATTTTATTTTCCTTTATTATCGGAAAACATTTGTGTGAAAAATTACTGGCAGAAGTGTAAATGTACAAATGCCACCAATGACTGTGTTTCGGATGGCACGCTAAACTGTAGGTCCCGGCTGTCATTGAACATCCTTGCCAGTCGTCACGGGTAGTCAGAAGCCAGTAAGTCTGACACCAGTTTAACCAAGGGGTATTGGGTTGTCCGGGTAGCTGGGTTGAGGAGGTCAGATAGGCAGTCGCTTCTTGTAAAGCGCTGGTTCTCAGCTACATGCGGTTAGACTGGAAGCAGACCCCAACATAGTTGGAAAAAAGGCTCGGAGGATGGATGGCTCGTAAGCCAAATCATGTGCGAGTTATAAGCGAATACCAATCAACCTCGTTGAATTTGCATAAGGTTCTATTACAGTATTGAGTAAGAAAATCAAGTAAATACACAATACTCGCGTAATAATACTGTAATACACGCGCATGATTAGTTATAAGAATATTTGCTCTTTCAAAGTCACTGTTAATGATAAGTACCTGATAACGATAGGTATTACCGCAACATAGTAGAAAAAGGCTCGGGAGATGATGAACAATAGGTATTACAGGATTTATAACTTATTTATATTTACATATATCCTATTATTGCGTGGATTTTCTACTCCTCACGGCCTCTGACAGTGAATTGTAACGTCGTCTGCTAACGGTGAATATTGCATTGCATTGCTTACTAGAAATAGAAGGAAATTATTAGTTACTTGTACGGGGCTACTGTCGAAATTCTATCTTTAGAAAGGAAATCAAAAGATAGATAGAATATTGGGAACGTCAGTGGATTAACAGCTGGGGATAACCGTTTAGGATGCTGTCCCATACACGGGGTTAAACAATTCAGCCTTCTTAAAACCAGGTGGGTTACGAAAGCTTCTTGGAAATCTTATTATTTCTTTTCAAAGGGATAGTTAGGTACGTACCATCTGGTAAATCAGTTCCAAGTATGTCCAGTTTTTGTCCAGGCGTTGATCCATACTCGATCTCTAACTTGTGTGGAATGTTATTCGTCGCTTCGTCACTGGCTGGAAAAAGTAAAATGACGGGTTTCTATAATAGCTATACAGAAATTCGGGACTTATAATTATAGAATGCAGAATGACATTAACCTAAAGAAAATAAATAGATACTGTTGATTCATGAAGACTATTGTGAAAATATTCTAGAAATCGTAAAAATTATCTAAACCCCATTCGGGTGAAAGAAATGGCTCTATTTGAGCAGAAAACTCACAGCTAATAACTATAGGTAATACTTTCGCACAAAAAACGCATAGTCACTATTAAAAAGAGCTAATAGCTTACCAAAGCTTCGTGTAAATGATTTGAGCTTTATAGTAGAAGAAAAAAGAAAAAAAATGCACAAAGAAGACGGTTTTACCTTAATGTGTTGCTAACGATCTTTTTCCTTTCCTTTATCTTGGACAATTTCCAAACCAATTCTTGTAATTTCAGAGCAAAAATATCGAAGATCAGATAAACAGATTCTGGCGTCATAAGAACATTTGGACAATAGGAGGAACAGGGTACATTTGACAACAGACTAGAATTTATCAATCTCGAAAACAGTGGGAAAATGGACAGTGCAGTTTGGTAAATAATTTTGATTATTTGCCAAACAATATTTATTCCACTGAGATTTCGGATCGAATGAAATTGTGATAAGAAACAGGACTTTTTTCGACTACTCGATTCTTGTTGATACCTTAAAATGTTTTCAGCTCAATGATTCGCACTTCTATGCCACAAAAAGTTTGAAAATGCGTATACCTGTGGTGACACTCTTCACATGGTGCTGTAGTACTTCGAGGGCTGTGGGGAATCTTGGGGACCAGCGGCTCGGGGAGTACTCCCTCTCAAGGTCGATGGCATCCAGAATCACTGACATACTGCTTGGCCCTTCAACCTGAAAAGATATGATTATGGTTATTGAGTATATAGACTTCTATCATCTTCTCTATTTCTTCTCTTTTTAGGTTTTGCATGAGCCTTCATATTTTATAAAGAAGTGCGGAATTTATAAGTGTTACTTATTAATGAATATCCTCAGTTGTTATTTGAAACACTTTAGCTTCAATAAAAGGAAAATTGGAGCATTTATTTGCTGATTGATGACTTTATTTTTGACTCAGGTAATACTCGATTTCTGCAGTTGTCGGAGAAATGGCAAAAGTGGGCCACTATGTATTGATTTATTCATAAGAGTTGATTGTTCAGTATTAGGTTTTACGCATCAGCACATTCAAATTACTTCGAGGATCGCAACCATTGCTTATGCTGCAAAATTTTTCGCTAGACTGCCGCCAAAGGCCGTTGACCTCAGATATTTTTATATACTCCTAAGTAGTAATCAAATTCCTACTTCTGCCTTCGTAACTATAGAAATCCCTTACGTCTAATCCTACCTATACAATATTGCATTTTGTTGTTACCTAATCATGCCGAAACGCTGGGCCGTTTTACAGAGAAGATTGATTTAAGCCAACTATTTCATTACATTTCTAACATAAGTGTATGCTCTCTTCCAATTTTCTATGTTATTGGAACTTTACTGTGAGATAATAACAATAGGGTAATAAGTATGTTTCACGCCCCTCATGTCTACACACAGTTTTTGAATAAGTTCTTAGTTGATATTTAAATATTTACCAAAACCTGAACATAATTTACAAGCAGTCACTTGAAGCAAAGTAGTTAAACAATGCCTTCCGTACTGCGCTTATGGCCTACTACTACAATAAGTTGCAAAAAACTTAACTCGCCGCATAATTTTATCTCCGTGCAATATGAACATTAATAGCACCTGGCCAAACCAAAAAAAAACTGAAGTAAAAAACTTCTGTATTTTTAGCCTTAAGTATACAATTGAGATGCAAAACACAACGTACGAAAATGCTAAATATAGGCAGGCAGTGAACGGAAAATTTGATGATTGTCAAAAACACTGAAATACCTTTTTCTCCTCGTTGATTTTCGTTCTTGTCTTCCTCCGTAGTACTTTGAAAAGTTTTCTCATAAACCATTTTAGTCTTAAAGTGTAATATTTCATGATGGTAAGTAAGGATAGCTACACCCGCGGTGATCCTTATCGCGTCTATTTCAAGTAAATAGAGCGAGTTCACATCCAAAACATCAACAAAGTTGGCGATAATACTACAAACATAGTTTATCAAATAATTACATCACACCACAGATGTTTTATGTACACCTAGCTATCTTATCTTTGCGCTAAATACTGACAGTTAAAGATACAATAAACGCTTCGCAGATTTGAATTTTATGGAAATTCTATGCTACTTTCATATACCTATTACCTACACAGTTTTAGGCTACTGCATAGCCCAACTGCCCAAAGTGTAGGAAAAAGTATTAAACATTCATTATTTGGTACTTTTGTCGCCAATGCGTTAGCGTCATTTTCATGCGTTAGTCATTTGTCCTTGCATGAATTAGAATTCGTACAAGGTCATCAAGATTTTTTATATGTCCGAACATGACACAAAAGGCGCCAATTTGATAGGAATTCTTTATAAAAAGTAGATACATACGATAAAATTAGAATGTAAATAAACTCCTGCGCACTTGCGGTTTGATTTAATTTGGGACCTGACACAACGTGTTGATGTTAAGATACTATTTTATTTGATGCTAAAAGTGCAGTCATTCATAACTTATCAATCACGACTGTAGAATACACATAAGTAGTTGTATTAGGAAAATCACACTGAACTAATTCAATTTATAGAAAATAATAAATAGCACTCGACTACTAGGTAAACTCAACACTGTTACTGTAGGTACTGAAACCCAAACTACAGGTGATTAGTGGCACTGTTACAAGAAGTGGGTTCGTCTTGAAAGATATCAGCTTTTTCAATGCCAGTTTGCGTGATAGCATTCTCTTGCGTGATAAGAATAACCCAATTATATTTAATTCATATATTTTTAAGTAAACTAATTTCTTGACAATTGAAAGAAGTACAACTAAGAGTCAATTTCGATCTAATTCGTTTCTCACAACTGATTGAAAAAAAGGCAAAAAATTCCAGTTAAGAAACAGAAGAACAGTATTTAATTATGAATTCATTCAGCAGCTTGACATCTAAATTGCATCATTTTGTAGGCCGTGATCTATTTTTCAGTGGGATCACATTATCTTAGTATTTCTAATAGGTAAATATTTATATTTCAAAGAGTTTATTTAGTACTAAGAGCGATATTATTGTTGTAAATGTTGCTACAATTTACAACGTCTTTTCAACTAAGTAGGTATGTGTATTTAGTATCTACTGCTACTATTTTCGAAATATATCCTTTTATCATTTAGTTTTACAACTAGGTACTCGTATTAACCTACATTTGGCAAGTCTTCTTCACTTTTGTTTATAGATAAAGTTAAAAAGACGCCTGCACTAATACTTATTACTTTATCATGTAAAACTGCGATAAACCAAAAGTGTATTGAACTTGCACCCAACGGTGCATGGAAAAAGACAAAAAAAAAATTAAGTTTATGGGTATCCATATCCTGTTTATAATGAAGATTTAATATCTATACCTACTCTTATTCTCTACTGTGACTAGGAAAATCGATTTGAAAAAATCTAATTATTATTGCTGCATTAATTTGATGAATAATACCATAAGAATATTACGTATCGGCATTTGTTATGTAATTTTTTATACCTTTTGTGAATTTGTGAATTTACTTTATCTATATCATATGCTATCATAAAGAAGAATCATTTTCATGTACAATCATGTTTGATTGTATCCTAAAGGCAAGGCTCCGAAAGTATCTAAGGAACTGATTTAAAATTGTTTCACTTTTGAAAATCTAAACTCTTCCCGAGTAACATAGACTATTAATTCGATATTTTTTATGCCGGTTCTGAAAATTACTAGTTTGCAATAAGATGAACTTGGTAGCATATAGCGAGTAGTTTGGAGTTTCAGAAGTTAATACAAAAGATGGTCACTAAGAAAATGCACTAGATAAATGGAGGAAAAAAATACTTAATGTAATGAGCGTGGGAAAAGTGCAAAAATGACCTCTAGCCACTTATTGTTGAGGATCATTGTAGTCAATCAAATCACAGAAATTCTATCAAATAGGAAAATATAATAACTTAAAGGGCAAAATGTACCTAACACTGATGAGTTTGACTTGGGACTATAATAAGTTCCTTTGAAAGTGCTAATCTTAGCCGTTGTGGTGGTTTTAAAGGGTGAGAACCCTTATTCCAAGGAATAGGGTACCAACCCCACGATGATTTCTCTACAAATTGAAGATTTGAAATTATATTTCCATACATAATTACAACTAGTTACCTTAAAATGTGTTTATAATTGAATTCTATTATTAATGTACGTAATTAACTATTTCAGACCACTTCACATTACGTATGCATTTTAGATGTTGGTTAATTAGATGGCAAAACAAAATAAAGATTATTTATATCGATGACATACTTTCACTGTATAGTGTTTTGAATATACCTTGTTTATTTACATAGAAAGTAATCTAATGTCAATGATTAAATAATGTGCAGATTATTATTTAAAAAAATATGTAAATGCAGTATTTCAAAATAACAAATTGTTTGGAGCCTGAGAAAATGTATTCACATCATCCATCCTTGGAAAGAAAGTGTGGCAAAAAAATCTATTCTCATACTTAAAATATGCAGAGTTATCTACCCTTGCATATTAATTTAGAATTATGTAAATAGAATATAAATATTTATGTAAGATAATTAATTAGAATTCGCTTTTGTAATGAGAAATGTTTCAGTTGAGAACTTACTTTTATATCTAAAATAAGTTAAGAATGAACTAAACCATAGATTTTTATTTAGCTTAATAAAGTACCTACGTGAAAATAATATTTTTTTTAATGATTAGTCACCAACAGTTCTATATAGCAATACCTGCATTACTCGTGCGCAGATCGCATACAAAACTATTTTTGCTGTTTGTCTATACCATAAAAGAAAGTGTATTTAAAAACATACTGAATTTATTATATAGCAGGTGGCTTCTATATACCAGTTGAATGAACTTATTTACACGTGTCTCCGTCCGTTAGTCCGTACATTAAAAAAGTTGTACATACCTGCTTGGTGTATTTACAACTTTTAACTTTTTTGTTGTTTAAGTTATGTGTTTTTTTTTCTAGTTTCCCAAATACGGTTTTTGGAACGCTACTGTGAATTAACACCTGAGACGCTTGAATAATCCTTGAGAATTATTTAAATACGTTTTATTAGTGGAAAAAATTGAGACAATTAATTGTTCGAAAACTTAAATTTAAAAGTTATTTGCCTAAAGTTTAAGAAATCTGGTACCTAAATGAGTTTCCTTAAACTTTGAATGAGTAAAAATGCACTTCAACCATAATAAATAAAACTTAAAGAAACACTTCACAGTTGAAACAAAATTAAATAACTGCCGCAATAGTTAGCGTTGAAAACTACGAGTTTGGTTAACAAACTTGTTCCAAAACTCGTCCACTAACGACCGATGTCATTTACTACTCGGAGGTTAGGTACCTCCGAGTAGTAAATGACATCGGTTCGGAGTCGGAGTTTTGTAATATGTTCAAGGGATTCTTTTTTATATAGAATTTACAGTCAAATGTGGCAACATATTACGTTAAATGATAAATTAGAATTAAGAATTTCAGCAGTTCGTAGATATTTTTTATTTTATAGAAGTGATGTTGACAAAAAAAAATATGCTAATACTATACTTGTAATAGGTAGTTCATTTTTAGCAAAAAAATCTAACATACGCCCATATTTAGGTACATTAAGTTCATTTTTATTAAATTTATCGATTTTCTTTTTCCTTATTGTCTCTTTGAATTATTTAGAACCAATTTAGTAGCTATTTTCGTAAAAAGAGTTCCACTTTAAATAAATACTGTCAGCTTCATCCCAGGTTATGAGCTCTCAAAGATAACTCGTTCAAGGTGAGGTAACGTGTGATACGCGGTGCCAACATATTAACCTGATAAATGAATAATGACCCCTAGTTGCTTTGAGTCACTCACGCATCAGCGTGGGCGATGAATATTTTTAGATTTTAATGCACTGACCAGAACTTGGAACAAAGGCGGAGAAAAAGACCGGTAAACACAAATTACAACCATTTTTTGAATTTTCTTACCATTTTATTATATCTATCTCACTTTATTCTGTATTTTTACAAGGAATTTCGAAAAAAAAAACAGAAGACGGAACTAAATAATCAAGGACCACAAAACCGCATTCCGAATGCGACTGTACCTTAGTAGGTACGATCGACCACAGCAAAACAATTGATACCCAACGCGCGGTTATTTAGAAACGTATCGATAATACTAAGAGCCACTGCTCTTGTGTCGTATCGAGTAATATCCAGCTTGTGTTACTCGGCTACAAATCGTAATCGAATCCTGTTTATTAAGTTATGTTCCGAGATGTGTCGGAACCGAGTTAATTTAAATATCGAGAATACAAGTGCGCCAATCATAAATGTTTTCATATCTTCTTGCATGTCCTTTTATTCACGGTTTCCTCTACAAAAGGGTTTGGTCAATGAACTTATAATTTAGAGGTGGGTTTTAAAGCTTGTCTTTCCTGTACTAATCAGGTTTGGGAGGACGGGGTAGATCAACAAATGTTTATGTTCTTTTTATTTCCAAGTTACTTGACTGAGTAAAATGATTCGTTGGTGTATTCACAGTGGTATTGGTAAACCACAAAACAGTTGTTCTTCCTCCAAGCTGATCAAACAAATTAACCACAACAACCATCTCGCGATCCCCAGTAAGCCTTTAAAAAGCGTCGCAAGGAGTATCGGAAAAGGCTCGAAACTTAACAAAGTTGACGTTTTTAACGAGTATTTTAAACAATGATGGCCTCTTTTTATACTCGGCTAATATTGATTTTTATATCGTCACTTATTAAGGCCCAAGTTTAGCGACAACTGTTTTGAGTTCCAAAAATATTAAATATCTTTTAAAGTAAACGATTAATAAAACAGTTTAATTGATCATGAATGGTGTTAATTTCTGAGCTGATTGTATTATTATGTCGCGTCCTAGTTTATTTTCTAGCTACTTACACTGATTATTTTTGTCCTCGGTAAAATTTATGAAGGTGTCACTATTGTTATTATATTAACATAACGATTAGGTACAAAGATTTCTTAATGAAACCTACCTAGTATTAATAATAAGCCTGTAGGTATTTCTAGGCAAGGTTGCCCTTGATCCATTTTGATACCTACTAATGTTTTTGTGAATTATTTTGCCTCTTTTACTTTTTCTTCTTGCATTTTGCTTGCTTGCTTTGCAATTTCGATGACATTCCTTATGGAAATAGCTTGATTAATGACACATAGGTATCTTATTATCTCAAAATTCTAACGTGAATCCATGTACCTATCCCAAGTCAACGCGAACAAAGTCACGGGCGAAAATTAGTAACAAAATAATGCAGTCAAGAAATATATAGTTCGTCAGCCTAATTTAAACTTCGTAAGCCAAGGCTAAAAGATCGACGTACCTACTTATAGAACCAATTACTTTATTCTTCCGGTTTAATAATAATAATAACTCACAGTAGACTTTATGTCGCTTCCTTATGTATTTGTTTAGGTTTGTATTTTCTCGTGTACATATACATATATTTCACATGAAAACTAAATGGCTGTGTTTCGGATGGCACGTTAAACTGTAGGTCCCGGCTGTCATCGAACATCCTTGGCAGTCCTTACTGGTAGTCAGAAGCTAGTAAATCTGACACCAGTCTAACGCTCCTTGTAAAACACTGGTTCACAGCTACATCCGGTTAGACTGGAAGCCGACCCCAACATGGTTGGGAAAAGGCTCGGAAGATGATGATGACCTGTAGTTCCTGAGATAAGCGCGTTCAAGCAAACAAACTAACTCTTCAGCTTTATAATATTAGGATATATTAGTACAGATACCTACTGGTACCTACTGGTACCTACTATATACGATCGCGGTATGTGAGTGCATTTCATGCGTCGTTATTTGGATCTATTCTTGAAACTAGTTCAGCTCAACCACGAGACTGAACTAAATATAATTTTAAAGCTCTCGAAGTAACAACAGTTACAATCTGAACAAATAAAACTAGCATTCTAGAGACTAACACAAGAGTAATAAATATTTAGTACTAACTGTTCCCCGCAGATTCACCTACTTGTTGAGAAATCCACTTCTCGCAATCGAGTAAAAAGTAGCCTACGTTCTTACCGAGGCTTAAGATTCTGTATTCCCACCATTTCATTCAAATCGCTTCTATACTTTTGGTGTGAAAGTGGGAAAGGCCAAGGCAGACAGACAGAAGACAAGTAAACAGAATAACGTTAGGATTATTAAAGCAATAAAATATCAGCCACTGCAATGATTCCAATTAAAAGTGTATCTAATTATAGCAGGTACTTAAATGAAATAATTTACTGCGTATACTTGTTACTTTTATCATATACCTACGTATAACGTAAATACACAAAGCTTTCGTTTAATGTAATAAGCCTACATAAACGATAATGTTGTTTGCTTAACACTCAACACATAGGTACACCTACTGAATACCTATTATGATGAATTTCCTATTGACGAACAATGCGTAACCTATATTATTTATCAGTCGACAAAAGGAAATTGCATGAATGGTGATTTCTGTTCTCTTGTGCGAACAAAATATGCTTGTTCTCCGAATCATACCTAACTTGATAAGTAAGCTAAGTATTATTTATTCTTAATATGCAGAAGTGACAAATATTTGATAAAAACTAAGTATTTTAGGAGATCAATGTCAATTTTTTATACGGCGTGGATAACCCCAGTATACATGTAGGTATGTGTACCTATAATTGTATTTTGTAGTGCGAAAGTCGATCTCTCTATCTCTGTCGTAATCGCAGTTAATACTTAATTCTATACGGATTTACTCATAAAAGTTATTGAAGGAATTTTACAGGAAAGTGTGACTTGTTAACTGTTTTCCTGTTTATACATATACCTAAAGGCTGTAAACTATAAACTAATCAGAGTACAAGATGCTAACATTAAGGCTTATTTTCACTGACAACATAAACGTCTGATTTCTTAAACAAATGGTTACTATGAATCTTCACTTTAATTTTCAAAGAAAACTGTTGATTTGACCAAAAACGGACTTTAATGCCTGATGAGAATGAGCATAAACCTTGTTAGAAAGCTTTATTTGTCAATTAATATCCTATAACTGGTCTTACAGCAACACCGACTTCATAATATAGACACATAATCCTTGTTTCATAGATTTCTGTATCGACTATATGAAACTAAATAAGTTAGGGTAGTGTCAGGTCAAGTGTCCCCTTTGAACACGGGAATCCCTTTCATTTCAAGTCAGTGAACTGTTTGCACTTGTTTCCAATATGTCGTGGGCATTGACCGTACCAATGCCTACATTATAATTTGTAAGAAATTCATGAACAATCGTCATGTGTTTTTGAATAAAATAAGATTATTTCAAGTTTTGTGTTGGCCCAAGTTTTCCGACATCATAGACATAAGTTTTTTCTTAAAACAACTATGTCTAGATCACTTTTTTAAAGTGTCAATCAGTTGTTTAAAAAAAAATGGTCATTTATATCGCCAGTCGGCTGGACTTCTTGGACCTTAGAGGTTAACCTCAACAATAGATAGTGGACTGATGTATCAAAATGTCGGGAAGTTCCCCAGTGAGGTGTTTCCAGACGTCAATTCGAGAAGTTTAACTATGATGAGAATAGAAATTTCATCTATACCTAGGTACTAATAAATACTAGTAGTACTTGTAATAAAGCATAGTGTTGTTTGAACGCGCTAATCTCAGGAACTACTATTTCGATTCGAAAACATTTTTTTCCCAATAGAATTTGTTTAACTAACTACCTGTATCTATGTGGGAGATGCTAATCTCAGGAACTACTGTAGGTAATTACACACACAACACTGTAAATAATCATGTGGATACCTCCGAGGAAGGCTCCTTTTTATTTGCGTGTTTTCTTGAGGAAAAATTATTACACATAATACTTACTTATATTTTACTTTACGATTATTTATTTATTGTTATTACTGTGGTGTATAAATATTAAAATTAAAACAATTTTGCACAAAACACACAAGAGTTTATTGGATTTGTATAATGTTTATAAGTATTTAGACTTAGTTTCATTTCTTGTTCTGTGTAGTTGTTATCCACTAAACTGTATACAGTACAGGGTGATTTGTTTAGATACACCTAAATCTTGTCAGGGGTCTGTAGAGGTATTTTTTTGTACAATAAACAATACGAATTCTTAAATAACGAAAGAAAGAAGAATCAGATTTTGTTGCACTTATTTGATTTTATGTTATACGTAGGTAAAAGCCGCATGAATAAAATATTATCTGACACGAAATATACTTATAACAATCGTTAGGTACCTATACTTCGCATAGACTTCGTAAATTTTAGAGCGTACAATTGAAATATTTTAATTTTTGTGTGAAAATTTTGATGAACTAAAATCTGAGAATTATTAAAAGTCATAGAACAAAAGTTGTAGTTTATGATGTTATTAATACAGTCTTGCAAGGTTGTTAGTGTTTTACCAATAACCCTGTACTTATAATTAGCGCTATGAATGATTGGATAATGCTTAATGTCGATAGTTACCGTAACTATCAAGTAAACAATGTATTGTGATAATATCTATAGGTACTATAATATCATAATATATACGACCAGTCTGGCATTTGCATAAACCTGAGATTAAAAATCCCTAAGTTATAGGTAAGTACACACGAATACATTAACATAACATCTAGTTATAACAACGCACTTGAGTTTATGTGCACATCGTATAAAATCATTTAATACCGGCTTACTTTAAAATGTCCAAACAAGGTGAGCGTGACACCATACACTTAATCAGAACACATTAAACACAGACTTTTTTTTAATAAAACGCAGCATAAAAAAAAAAACAAAAAAGATAAACAACCTACCTTTTTAAAATGTCAAAAATCACGAGTTCTTCTTTTAAAAACTGACAATAACAAGCCAAGTTGTTTGTAAACAAAGACGGAACGCGCGCGCGCACCCGAGTTCGTATTTCGAAATGAATTGAGCGTAGATCACGCACCACGCCCGCGCAACGGTTCACGACTGGCAGCGACTACAAAAACCCGTCTAATTATAAATAAATCGAGTATAGCTTGCTCGTAAGTTTACCGATAACAATGTTATTGTCGCTTCGTTAGTGATGATGTGAAAATTTAAGTTTGTTTGTTTATATTATTATAGACAACGTTTTTACCAGCATAATTACTTACTAATGACTGTATAAGAACTAATAAACAATAGGAAATTAGTATCTTATCGGAATGTCCTGTCTATTCCGTAAACACGAACTCAAAAAAAATCGTTCAGATTAGTTTGTTAAATCACCAATTTTCGAACGTCAAAAACAAAAGACAGCCCACAAAATGCCCGGCTGCGGGATCGTTCGAAAGAGTTACAGGGGGTACGTAAACCGCCTACGACGGAACACGACGGTTTTTAGTCAGTAAGAGTCACACACTGACACTTCCTTGCCTAGGGAGGGCTGATTTGATGATTTTTGACGTCGTTAAAAAAAGCACACCCTATGTCTTTTTTGGGAATAAGAAGTGACGCAACAGACTCCCCAGCAACCGATATCTATCGATTAGGTTTGAAGAAAAATATTTATACAAAACAAATCCAATACATTTATACAAAACAAATATAGTAAATACTTATCACGTGATAAGCAAATGAGTTAAAAATTAAAATAACTACAAGTTGGCTATTACACCTATAGGTAAATTATACTAAATAAGTACTCAAGGGTTACTTCATAATTAGTAATGTACTAGCCATTTTCCCGCGCTTTCACCCGCGTCCCGTGAAAACTACTACTCTAACCGTCACTTGCACAAAGCTCTATTAAAGTTAAAGCTTCTTTAAATCTATTGCTGACTCTTTCTTTGTCAACAAGATAAAAAGTGTCAGCAATAGATTTAATGAAGCTTTAACTTTAATGGTCAGGGAGAAACACCCAATCCATATTTAAAAGATGTTTTGTTATTTTAATATGCGTCGTAAGCCAAGCACTAGTAAGTCCCATAGTACACTCAGGTAATCTTGTAAAGACTTGTGCTACGTGACTTCTCGCACGTTACCAAATAATCCAGCGATTGGGAATTTCTTCGGACTTTTATGTATCTACTAGCGACCCCCGCCCCGGCTTCGCAAGGCTGCAATGTTATTAAATTGACGTTTTTATACATATAAACCTGCCTCTTCAATCACTCTATTTATAAAAAAAAACCGCATATTTTTTTTTTTTTCCGACGTCAAATATCGTCAAATGACCCCTCCCGCTGTGGGTTAGCAGCGGTGAGGGAGTGTCAGACTCTTACTGACTAAAAACCGTCGTGTTCCGTCATAGGCCTTTTATGTACCAGGGCCGCGGTATCTCTTTCGAACAACCCGCAGCCCCGAACAACCCGCAGCCCAAATCCGTTGGTTAATTTTAAAGATTTAAGTGTACATAGGGATATAGGGACACAGGAAGCGACTTTGTTTTATAAGGCATGATGACAGTAATCAAAAATCATTAAAATAATATATTTATTAAATTAAACTTGAAGCTTGGAATATAAAACGCGCATTGTTTTCTTTATTAATAATGTGATTAATATGTATTTTTATAAAATAAAATTACGAAATAAGGCAATCCGCCATGATATCTTGAACACCAATCAGAGCTCGTGACGTCATCTCTGAAAACAACTCGCGCGAAAGCGCGCGAACTTCACATTTCGTTACTGTGAACTTCCACTGCGATCTTTGTTTTTAATTAATTAATTGTTTATAACACGAGTTATGGAGCCCGGATTTATCAAGGCAAACAGCGCTAATTTGCCTAGAATTGATATCATAATGCTGGGAAAGTTTTTGGCATCAAATAAAGATTTTTGTTCAGCTGAATTTAGAAATGTTAAAACTTCCATGTAAGTATACTAGTTTAATTAAAAAACAATGAGAGATGAAACCTAACCTCGAAATAGTTATTTACATTATAAACTATGCTAGAATCTAGAGAACTATGTAATAACTTACATCAAAGTGATCTTCACAAAAATAAAGTTGTACCCTGGGCAATATTGCTTTTGAATCTCGCTTTGCAAGTTTAAGCCACTTGTTTCGTATTTTTTTATTGTGAGGAACGTACACAAATAACTTATCAGGAGTTGTTTTGGATGTGTTCTTACACTGGGGGACCCCACAACACCTATGCCCTTTCGAATTCATATTTAATAACACAAAAAACTTAATTATTGCACGAGCGTTGTTCACTTGCGTCTTGTAATTTCAGTCGTGACGTCACAAGTGACGACATGACACTGACAAGCGTTTTCGCGCCGGATTCAAAGTGGACAGAGAAAAATGCAATTATTTGATAAAAAAACTTCGCATTTTCTTAAAATTAATAATTTTTCATACAAAATAGACGTATACCTACATCATACAAAGGAATTTAAAAATTTGTCATCATGCCTATTACTGTAGTACCTAATCGCACTAATATCACGCAAGGGAATGTTTGCGAGTGTGACTGTCGTCGTGTTGTCTTCGTTCAGGTTCAATTTTTTTTATGGATGTAGCAGAGAAGAAAGAAAATAGATATAGTTTAATAGAGTATGTTCAGTGAATAAACCGGAATAAACCGACAGGAAACGTAATTTTTATTCCTATAAAATACCACATATTCATGATAAAACTTCTTGAAAAGAGAAATATTTTTTATAATTCTGACAGTAATTGAAATGACTTCTGACAATGTCTAGTTTATACAATTTATTTCCACGAGCAGAGTACTTCACAAATATTTCTTATTTTATAATAAAGTAAAATTAAGTATAGATATAGGTACTATAATTTTTCTAGTAAGAAAATGCCACTAGCTATAAGTACAAGGTAAATATTTTACAAATTGCATTAATATGTGCTGTACCACTGTATTATAATGGCGTCCTAGCCGATTGTCAGCCCTCGTGTGATCTCATTTAAGGAGATCAGCCAGCTGCGCAGGACATATTGCAGGATTTGCAGGGCACAATCATTTGCACAGAGACAGGCGTCTCGCTATTCACTCACTCTTCTAGTCCGATGGTACGGCAATCCGACACGACCGGAGAAAGATCAGACGCAGGACCGACATTAGCGCGTTCTCTGATTACCTACTCTCAATTCAAAGAGGAAGGTGCCATGAACGAAAAGCTATCAGTCACAAAATATGTACCTAATGGATGTGTTACTTCTTCCAGCCACTCACAGTCGAGAGCGCGACTCACCGTACTAATGGCTCTGAATATAACGGGAGTCATAGTATGCATTTGCTTAGAGATCCTGTTGGTTCTAGTCGCTCTTGGTAAGTTTTACTAATATATGAAGGTACCTACAAACAATAGTCATAAGAGGTGAATGGTTCGTCTGTTACATATGTAATACATTTTTTAATTAGATTCCTAATTCTCTCTGTATTATTTCAGGAGTGATTTTTCGAGAGCCTGATGTTTCTCCAGTGATTGCTTATCATATTAAAACATTTTCTCATTCGGATTTTGACCAAAGCTTGCCTGCAATGGAGGATGGTAACCTATTCTACCTAAGTAATTTGGATGTATTCAGAACCGACAAACTGAATAAAAACTAATTTTGATCATTGGGATATTAAAGAGTCAGATGTGAAGCATCAAAAATGCACTGGTAGACACTTGAAAATATTAGCACATCACAGCCACAGACTAGTCCTTAGAAGGACACGTGCGACAAGGATGGCTTCATAAAGGTAGAAAGGAGAAAAAAGAGGCCAACTTGTAGGAATAAGTGCGGAACTGCACAAACTGGACCAAACATCCTGCTGCGTCCTGCAGTACCAACGACGCAGTTGTACGTGTCCCGTCTTCATCACACCACGACGGTGGAGCAGATCGTGGAGTATGTCCGATCCAAGACCAAATGGACCTTACTACCAGTAGTACCACGGGTAAATTTTTCTTCCCGTAGTACTACCAAGCGGTCTGGTAGTACCACGGGCAACAAACGGACACTTCGTGTGCATTAGTTTTTAAGTTGTCTATGTAACATATGTATTAGTTTATGATCTAATGTTATAATATATTTATGTAGTGTATTCTCTATAAAATAAATAAATAAATTAGACATGGGATGCTCTAGCTCTAGGGTCTTTCTCTATAATATACAGGATTACTTTTAATAAGTGCGCAATTAATTTCAATAATGCGATAGAAGACACATTTTTACAAAATTAAACATACAATTACAAAATGAATGTTTTTGTTGTTGGTTTTTTGACACCATATCGAGTTGAAATATTCGTACCAACCTACAATAAGTACGCCAGCGTCAGTGTGACCTAGCGCGAGTGGTTGCAAGTTGCGTTTTTTTCCATGATTGATAAAAAATATCCTGTATAATAAGTACCTATATAGAAGCTACCTGAGATGTCGAGTCTGAAGAACATTGTCTCGGACAATTTTGACATTTTCCATGATCCCTATAATAAATTTAAGCGCAATGTAAATGCCTCATATAAATTAAATTTTGCACAAAATTGACCAATTTGAATAGTACCTTGTCATTTGCGTCTATCGATTCTTCTTCTTTTTTTTTATTATTATTTTTGTTATGCATAGTTTGGTTTAGTTTAATTTAAGTTATTTTTAATTTGAACGTTGTGCGCACCTGTAATTAACATATTTACGCAGGACTTATTACAATTGTAAACTTATATATGTGAAAGTATTTGTAAATAAGTTGTTGGTGTGCCTAAATAAATAAATAAATAAATAAATAAATAAATTGTCTGGGTAACTGCACAACCAAAATCGGCAAATTACAGTCAAGTTATTTCGTAGGTAGGTACCTTATGTACCTAAGTACTTGAAGACCATGAAATGTTGTCAACGTCATTTTTTAATTTAAGATACATAGTTATTTTATAATTTGGTGGTTTCCTCGATGTAAGCGTTTCTTCAATACTGTCTTGTTATAAGTCACTGCGCGGTTGAAACCCAAGATCACCGACAATATACTTAGGTACCGTATATTTTTCAACATCTGTTTATTTTGTTTGAACGTAAACTACCGTATAGACCAAATGGCAGCCCAATGGCATACCAATGAAATGTCATTGTAATACGTTCGTTCTTAGGGCCAAAACACATAACGGCGCCCCTAGAATCGACAGTAGCGTCATTGCCGATTTAAACGGCGCGGCGCTCGTTCCAGCGTTATTTTTTGTCTCTATCTTTAATGCTTTGTGTTTTCGAGAAAAGAAACTCCCCGTGGGGATGCATAGCCTCAGTCAATGGATGTATCCAGTTTCTTCTTTGTCTATTTTTTATAGCAGAGTAATGTCTTCTTAATAACAAATCAGCAATAAATTTTTCACGATGGTCCATGGCAGAGACACGTCTATCCACAATAAAAAATCACGACGAACTGGTTACCCTACCGAACGACAATAAAACGCTCTTTTTCACGACGCCGCAACGCCGCAACGCAAACTGCCGATTTTAGCGTTGCGGCGACGCAACGCGGTTATGTGTTTCGGCCCTTATACCTATTAGTAGAAGAATTCCCGCTAAGGTTAAAACTGCTATTGTGTTTAATTGTCATCCAATCGCCCCACTATTACATGAGCAGAATTGAGTCCCTGTTTAAACAGCACTTGGTGATGTTTCAGTATTCAGTCATGATAGATAACCAGATGGATCAGGTCAACCGTGGAACCGGAATGCATTAGGATTGTTAAAAAAGTTTATTATAAAATTCAAGACTTCGTTGACGATAAAGATATATGAAGATAACTAATCTCTCCATTAATTAACTTTCGTAATTAAATTAAATGTATTACACAAGGGAATGTTTGCAAGTGTTACTGTCGTCGTGTTGTCGTCGTTACTCCTTCAGGTTCAATTTTTTTTTATGAATGTAGCAGATTGCTTGGAATGACAACTCTTTGTCAACAGGTGTGGACACCTTAGGTATATGCTGGCTCGCAGGTTTGCCAGATGTTCTAAAGCAGTCAAGGTAACATTGTTTAGGGCATTCTGCGAATTTTTTTATACTTGCAGCCTGTGGGCCAGCTACACGCAGAGGATCATCAGTGCCCTGAGAGTACAGTACAACAATGCCTTCAGGTTGTTGTTGGGCCTACCTCGATATTGTAGTGAGTCAGCGATGTTTGCAGAATCGCAAGTCGATGGTTACCACGCAATAATTAGGAAAAGAGCTGCATCGCTGATGAGGAGGGTAAGAGATAGTCCTAACAGCTACCTGAGGGTCATCGCTGAACACTGATAGTCCAATATGGAGGCATTGGACTCTTCTTCATAATAAAAGAAATTGATTGTTATAGTTATATCACTAACATAGTTCTTAAGTATATTTTTATTGTACTACTAAAATTCTATGGCGTCTATAGGTACTAGTAATAAATCTGTAGAGAGGTCAATTCTGTACATTGAATATATTTCCAAAATAACTATTAGGGGGTGATTAGTGATTGATACTGATGCCAAAAATGCAATCAGTAAAATGTTTTTCTGTCTGTCTGTCTGTATGTTCTTTATGGAAACAAAAACTACTTGATGGATTTCAACGAAACTTGGTACAATGATTCTTCATACTCCTAGGCAGGTTATATGATACTTTTCATCACGCTACGATCAATAGGAGCAGAGCAGTGAAGGTAAATGTTCGGAACACGGGAGAAGTTACTCCATTGTTTATGCTTCCGTCGCGTGTGCAGCCTTAATGGTTAAAGCTACACAGAAACAATGTATGACGTAAATGTTCTCCTTAAAATTATGTAAAAAATATACCATGACAGTTTACGTCTATCTTTTATGGTTGGCTCAGAATAACACGTTTAACTGTCGATAGCTTAGCAGTTCGCAGCTTTTTGATCATATTTATCTACTACTAGCTTTCGCCCGCGGTTTCACCCGCGTTCCGTAGCCGGATGGTGACAAAAACTATCCTAAAACCTCCCGGGTCTAAGTTACCTCCCCTCTAATTTTCAGCCAAATCGGTCAAGCCGTTTTCATGTTATGTCGTGACAACGGAAATCGGGTTTCATTTTTATATAATTATAAAGATTACGTTTATAATACTCTCACTCACGCGTATTTAAAAAAGTATTTTAAAAAGTTAACATTATTACGTATTCAATAAAAAAGAATAATATAAATCGGTAGTAGGTACGCATAGATTTAGATAATTGGATAGGCTGGTGTTTATTATTTCTTCCTCTCTTTCAAAGTCCGAATCTAAAGCGGACGAAGTCGCTGGCAGAAGCTAGTCTGAAATAAAATTATTATTATTATATGTAGATAGGTATCCATGTATCCATAGATACGAATAAGAGGGAAGGTGCAGAATATCATAACAACAGTAGCTATATCTTGTTTGTTTTTAAACAAAAATCGGATAAAAATAAATTGTTGCAGGTTCCACAGTTAGATACTGCGCCTACTTAAATATACATCGCTATAAAGCTAAGCGTCCACTTGTCGGTATCGTACGCAACGGACGTATCGCACGCAACGGATCGTAGTATTTTTATATAGAAACTCAAACAAGTGCGTCCACCTGTCCGCATCGTACGCATCGCACATCGACAATGCCGATACCTATGCTCCGAGAAGCAATTTTTGCGATGCCTGCCGATGACGTCATACTTAATGCCGATGCCGATCAGTGGACGCAGTCCGCGCGCTCGCTCTGCATGTTCCGATCTCTTCTTGAATATGTTGTGTACCCAGATACTATGTTTTCTTTTATTGGCTTTTTTTCCAAATGTTCCTCTTCTGCTAACAAACAAGCTACAACGACAAATTGTTCTTCATCGCTTTCCTCCATTCTCACAGGAGTCCACACGTGCGTTCACTATGAAAATCCGAATGGACTGGCATCGTCAATCCATATGCTGGTACTCACCCGAACGCTGCCGATACAGTGGACGCACTGCGAAATATTTATCCGTTTTGTACGATGCGTCCGTTGCGTACGATACCGACAAGTGGACGCTTAGCTTTAAGCTAAGCGTCCACTTGTCGGTGTCGTGTAAGTGGACGCTTAGTTAAATACCACATATTTATGATAAAACTTCTTGAAAAGAGAAATATTTTTTATAATTCTGACAGTAATTGAAATGACTTCTGTCAATGTCTAGTTTATACAATTTATTTCCACGAGCAGAGTACTTCACAAATATTCTCTTATTTTATAATAAAGTAAAATTAAGTATAGATATACTATAATTTTTCTAGTAAGAAAATGCCACTAGCTATAAGTACAAGGTAAATATTTTACAAATTGCATTAATATGTGCTGTACCACTGTATTATAATAGCGTCCTAGCCGATTGTCAGCCCTCGTGTGATCTCATTTAAGGAGATCAGCCAGCTGCGCAGGACATATTGCAGGATTTGCAGGGCACAATCATTTGCACAGAGACTGGCGTCTCGCTATTCCCCACTCTTCTAGTCCGATGGTAGGCACGGCAATCCGACACGATCGGAGAAAGATCAGGCGCAGGACCGACATTAGCGTGCTCTCTGATTACCTACTCTCAATTTAAAGAGGAACGTGCCATGAACAAAAAGCTATCAGTCACAAAATATTTAATGGTTGTGTTTGTTACTTCTTCCAGCCACTCACAGTCGAGAGCGAGACTCACCGTACTAATGGCTCTGAATATAACGGGAGCCATATTATGCATATGCTTAGAGATCCTGTTGGTTCTAGCCGCTCTTGGTAAGTTTTACTAATATATGTAGGTACCTACAATAGTCATGAAAGGTGAATGCTTCTGTTACAATATATACAGGGTGGCCCATCCATAGGCGTCCAAAAGAAAAATTTAGAAGCTCTATAGAAGGCTATGGGGTATCCGAATCACCCCATTTTTTTAATTAGATTCCTAATTCTCTCTGTATCATTTCAGGAGTGATTTTTCGAGAGCCTGATGTTTCTCCAGTGATTAATTATCATATTAAATCATTTTCTAATGCGGATTTTGACCAAAGCTTGCCTGCAATTGAGGATGGTAACCTATTCTACCTAAGTAATTTGGATGTATTCAAAACCGACAAACTGAATAAAAACTAATTTTGATAATTGGGATATTAAGTGCTTTGGTCATTATAAGGGATGCGATGTGAAGCATCAAAAATGCACTGGTAGACATATGAAAATCTTAGACACACTGACACGGGATGCTCTAGCTAGAGTCCTATAATATACAGGATTACTTTTAACAAGTGCGCAATTTATTTCAATAATGCGATAGAATACATAGGTATTTTTACAAAATTAATCATACAATTACAAAATGAATGTTTTTGTTGTTGGTTTTTGGCACCATATCTAGTTGAAATATTCGTACCAACCTACAATACCTAAGTTCGTGAGCGTGAGCGTGAGATATCGCGAATGGTTTAAATTTTTTATTTTCTTTTTTTCCATGATGGATAAAAATAATCCTGTGTAATAAGTACTTATAGAAGCTACCTAAGATGTTGACGAGTCTGAAGAACATTGTCTGGGTAACTGCGCAACCAAAATCGGCCAAATTCAGACAAGCTATTTCGTAGGTACCATAGTAAGGACTTGATAGAATGAAGTCCATGAAATGTTGTCAACGTTATTTTTTAATTTAAGATACATAGTTGATTTATAATTTGGTGGTTTCTTCGATGTAAGCGTTTCTTCAATATACTTTCTTGTGATAACTTGTTGGTCTTAATCTAATTGAAAGAGGGGAAGCAGAAGTTTATTAAAATTTGTTTTGGCCTTTTACGCGGTTGAAACCTAAAATCACCGACAATACCTATACTTATCGTATATTTTTCAACATTGGTTTAATTTGTTTGAACGCAAACTACCGTATAGACCAAATGGCACACCAATGGCATACCAATTAGGTTGCGGGATTCTTCGAAAGAGTTACCGCGGCCCTGGTACATAAAAGGCCTACGACGGAACACGACGGTTTTTAGTCTGTAAGAATCTGACACTCCCTCACCGCTGCTAACCCACAGCGGGAGGGGTCATTTGATGATTTTTGATGTCGTTAAAAAAAAGTGCGTAGCAGAATTCTCGCTAACATTAAAACTGCTATTGCGATTTAATTGTCATCCATTCGCCCCACTTGGTGATGTTTCAGTATTTAGTCATGATAGATAACCAGATGGATCAGGTCAGCCGCGAAACCGGAATGCAAGGATTGTCAAGAATATTTCGTGTTAAATAAAGTGATTTCCACATTTATATTGTATAATCGTCCAAAGGGTTAAAATCTTCGCTTCTCATATGGGTCTCATTAAACGCCATCTTGTAACCCCATTTCTTCATCGCCAATTTGCACACTTCCTGAAAAGTGGATAGATACTATACAGTTTCAGAGTACATCATAAACAGTAGCCAGTAGAAAATGAGTTCCAATGAATTGTGCGTTAGTCTATACTCAAATTACTTATAAAGGGGAAAAAATGAATTTTTGTTTGTTTGTAATGGATACACTGAATAATCACTGGAGCGATTTCGAAAATTCTTTCACTATTAGAAAGCTACTTTATCTGCGGCAGGAAAACGGCTATCTATTAAACCCGTTGTTAATTTATAAAAAAAAACTTTCGAACTAGACTGTCGAGAGAGGATACCAGAAAATAAAAAGGGAATACATATTTTGACCACCATAAAATGCTTTGATACCCTTAGTTTTGTAACCAAAAATATCTACTTAACACCAGAAAAATAAAGTCTAAAAATATAATAGTACCAGCTATTTTAGTCACGACTCCACTTTAATTTGTATTCGACCACCAAAGGACAATGGGCACTTTGTATGGGATTTGGTACCCGCTCCAACAGTAACGTATGATATATCATTAGAAAGGTATTTACGTGAACAATAATAAAAACTATGGGGCTTGCCTCAATTAGCTGTCCGATCCGAGTAACGATAAAAATTAAATCGACATAGAAACAAGTATGTCATCCAAATATGCAAATTCATTAAGAGGCATATGTCGTCAGTATAATAATTTTAAACTCAGTTAATAGACATCTTAAATTGTTTGAGATACACTCTATTATAATCTAAAGGTTGTAATAGTCTATGGAGTCATACTACGGAAACACAATCGTCATCTGATTTGACAAAAGTTCAAAACATTTCAGAAAACACAACTAATCATTTTAGTTACATACTATCTTTAAACATACTGGCTTCCATGTACCTACACATTATATGAAATAAAAAAAAACCTGTTATTAAAACACGATAATCATTAAACATTAATTGATTGTAAATACTGAAAGACTTTCATCAAATACATAAGCTATATTCTGCGTGAACTGCTAAGGTTTGCGCACAGACTTTTTTTAAAGCAGTGGGCAGGCAAACATTCTAAGAAGGCCAAATTCTTGTTTTTTTGTTACTTTACCAGTTTTTATTCAATACAGTTGGATTTAAGAACTACATCTACGTTGATGATTTATGAACATTATACATTCTATTAGTCGATGTCACGCGAAATGGACAAGGAATTGGGACTAGTCGTCATAGTAAACATTTTTTGGCTTGCCAAGACCTACGCAATGGTACTAGAATCAACACTGTTGGACAGGGTACCAAAACGCCCATCGTCCTTTAGTAAATGATCACCAAATCTGGACGACCAAAATAATGTATTATTTTTCCTAAATAAATCACTGTGATTGCCATAAAATGTAGGCTTATTATTGAATAAAGTATTATGATGCCATATTAAGTTATGTGTATACACCGTGACTTTTTAGTCGTCTTACAAAGGTGGTCCACTCAATCTATCCGATATAAAATACCACTAGACACGATTATTAATTTTATAGCCTTACTTAATTAAGATAATAGGTGCAAAGAAAAATAAAGAAAAAAAAAATGTTTACGTATCAAACGGTAGAAAGTAGGTACCTTCCCAACGCGCCGCGCTCCATTGATACAAGATTCGAGCAGCGCTCACAACAGAGTGTTCTTATAATCTACGTCATGCATCATAATAATGAATTAATTTTTATTTTTAAATTATTCAAATCTCATAAATATTTTTTTTTATATGAACGTTTACTAGTCATTGGATACATAAAGTAGGCTGCCGTTGTAAGACGACTAAAAAGTCACGGAGTATAGACTCCACGTAGGTAGTCTTGTTTGCCCTACCCCTAGAGTGCAATTCAAAACCGCGTAGGCGCGGAGGGGCAAGGCAGCCTGCGAGCTGAGGCGCAGGTAGTTTTAACGCTCGCCGCCGCGGCTGAGGCTGGCCGTGCCGGCCAGCAAGCCGAAGCTGCGGTGGTGAGCGTGAAAACCATTTGCGACGATAAGCTCGCATGGGACCGCCGGAGCCCCGCAGCGCCGGAGCCATGACAGAAGCCATGCTTGCTACATGTTTGCTTCCATGCTGCATGCCTGCTAACATATATGTATATCAAGTTTGGGATAAAAATGATTTATTTGGACTCATTTTGCTAAAATAGGATAGCAGAATTTAATTTTGGTGATCATTTACTATTTTTGGCATACTTATGATTTACTTGGAGTACTTTTACTTAAATAGGATAGCAAGCAAAGTGTTGAAACTTTGGTTATAATTTTACTTTCAAATGTTGGTTTAATTTTGGTGATCATTTACTATTTTTGGCTTACTTATGATTTACTTGGAGTAATTTTACTTAAATAGGATAGCAAAGTGTTAAAACTTTGGTTATAATTTTACATTAAAATGCGAGTTTCATTTTGGTGATCATTTACTATTTTTGTCCGCTATTTGTTACTATATCTGGTGGTCAGTTAAACATAAGCCAAATAAAAACAAGTTCGGCAGAATTCCTCATCACTCCTTACTTATCCAGCACTCATTACGATATACGTTTTTAAAATGATGTCGCCAGTTTACCTGTATTTCACTAACAGCTACAAAATCCATTCTATTTTTCCATTTAAAAGGCACTCGACTAGAAACTCTATAAGTGTTTGAAAATGGTTTAGTTGCGTTCGTGTGCTTATTCAGATACTCATAAACTGGTCCTGTTACAGAATGCCCCAGGAACTTTAAAATTCGCGCTGAAACATCATAAGGCTCCATTGCTAATTCTTCGAACCGTATAACCCTGTGATTTATAAAAGTGTTAATATACCTACCTAATTTTTTTCCCTCATCATTAGTCTATTATTGAAAGTGAATCAGTGACGAAGGTCATCATTAACCCTCTGCCCTTATCCCACTCATAATGGCACGCTGTTCTTTTCATCCATTCACACTTTTCTACCTCAACTCTCACATATCACACAGAATATGACATTCTTCGTCCACCGAACTCCCGCATTTTTTCTCCGTGTTAAAACCCACACATGCCAAAATTCTTTAATCATTTTTAAGGGTCTTATAATCACTTACATAAGTCTTCCAGGATATTTTTGAAGCAGATCTCTTGCTGCCACATAGTCGTTCAACATGTCTTGACAAGCGATTTTCGGATCTCCGCAGTCTATTGTATTAGGACAAAACTCAACATTACGTCTAGAGTGCATCATACCACGAGGGTCGCGAACCAAAAAAATCAGTTTTACATTTAACCTAAAAAACGGAGTGTTATAGCTACGGTTATATCTAAAGGGTAACTCATCTAAACCAAAACTGTTGAACAACGGCAACTTGGAGTTCAAAAGTAGCTGAACACTTAATTAGCAATAGTAGCTTAACAACAAAAATCCAAAAGTCACTGAGTATTAAATCCTGAAGTAGGTAACTGAACACCATTAAATTCAAATGTGTTCGTCGATTTTTACGGTTGATTCTGTACTAACAAGATCATGTGCCTATCCTTTCATACTATCCGTTATACAAGAAACAATGCGATGCGACTCACTCTTTATCATCCAATATTTTCGGAATCAGTTTTAATCTTAGCCGAACGAGCTTCATAACTTGGAAGGGGAACAGCATACATATCTGTGACATAAACTCAAAATCACAACATAGATGTTTCATAAATTTGCAATGATGCCATATTCTCGTATTGCGCCTTAACTGGTCCACGCGCTCTCTTGCAAACTCCAGGTATTTTTTTAATGTTTCATAATTACACTTTAACAAAGATGTTATTGTGTGCAAAGCTATATCAGCCTCTGGTTGCTCTCGTTCCCTTATTTGTTTAACCCCGTACATAAGTAGGGGTTCATAAAAATAGTATGATCCTGGAATTGCATTCAAAATCTCTCCTAGAAATGTGGTTCCTGACTTCCATGTTGATAAAATTAAACTACGTAGCGGCCGTCCCCCGGATTCCATAACCAAATTGTCCAAATTCAGTGAAAAATTATAGAAAGAAAGCTGATAATTCAATTTTGCTCGTGCAGTCGACACATGCTCTTTTATATAGTGTGATGGGACTTTGTACACGCACGATGGGACTTTATACACGGTTGTAAGCTTAGGTTTTGAGGATTTCTCTTTGATGTGCTCATTTAAGAACATTTTTTTATTGTAATTGGTAGCAATGATTATAAATACAATAACGCAGAAAAGCAAATAAATTCGCCGCCCAAGTCGAGCCAACCTTGCAATAAGTGTGCGGATATTTACCATAATTCATGGAACATCTGAAACGGTAAGAAGTCTATATGACTGGAAGACTGACGCATACCCTGGACGGATTGAAGCATGGTTTCCTACTGACACTATCTAACGTAGTGATTTATATGCTTCTGGGTAAAAACGATCTATCATACATAATATAATGAATCAAATATCTTAGCATTTCAATTGCCTATCCTAAAGACCATTTTTAAACTATTGTGACGCTCTGATTAATGAGAGGACAAACTTACCTAGGTAGCTCGGATGTTTCTAAGCCTTCAAAGATTATATATTAAATGAGTTAGGTAATAGTTGTTGGGGCACCTTTCAGGTAGGCACATAAAGCTGGGTACTCACTTAGCAGTGTTTTTTAAATGTTATTAATCATCATGACAGTAGCTAACACCTGAAAAAAGCAGTTTGGCTAAACATTCTAGAACTTACATAAAATTTTATCTAAAGTTCAAAATTACTGTTGGAGTTCAGTAGCCAAAAATAATGGGGAAGTATTACTAAAAATAATGGTAACACAATAAAATCCATAATTATTAAAAAATGCATTAATTGGCCTCAAGGCCAGTTTCAGGAAAAAAACCACTATTAAGGTCTGATTTTTATGAATGATATTTATTGTTACAGGTCCTTACCAGTTTTTAAAAATGATTAGAAACCTTTGGCACTCCTTATAATTTTTTTAAGCCCTTAACATTTAAAAAATTAAAAATAATTCTAGCTCCTAAAGTACAAAAAATCGCTGAACATACATGGGGGTGATTCGGATACCCCATAGCCTAGAGCTTCTAAATTTTTCTTTTAAACGCCTATGGATGGGCCACCCTGTATATTCTTAAAACTGCATTGTTTGTTAAAACTAACCAGCACTTATTCAGTAAACTGTCGGATGTTAGAAAAACTCCTATGCGAGCTAAATATATACATCAGCTGTGTCACACGAGGTGTAAAACATCTCTCATGCAGAAAAGTTTCTTTGGTGTCGCCCCGAGAATCTACAATAAAATTCCAGATGAGGTTAAAATACTACCTCTCCATAAATTTAAGAAAACATTGCAAAAAAATTCTAATTGAGAAATGTTTCTACACGGTCGATGAGTTCTTAAATGATTAATTTAGATATTTAATTCTAGATTTAATTGTAAAAAAAAAATCTTATTTTACGTAGTACGTAGTCCAAACTATATTTGTACGTCTCACCATAGCGCACTATTTTATTTAATTTTAAGATCTACATTTTATTTTTACCTATGTTTTACAAATAATAAATACTTTGACTTTGACTTTGTGGCTACGGCTCATCCACGGTCCTCACGAGCACACTGCGAGCCGCCTTTGTGTTCGCAGTGAAACCACCACTCGGCGGGTCACTGCGAGCGTCCAGCGCTCCACGCGCGAGCGGCTCGCAGCGGGCTCGTGCCTACGTACTCACTTGATACCGTATCTGATACGTTACGTGCTACACTGCTAAGTGAGTACCCAGCTATAGGTGTTAAATCCAGCTACACGGTTGCCAATAGATTCATTTGTGAACATAATTAAATTCATAGGCAGTTAGTAAGTGCGGCTATAAAAATAATTAAAATTTTATCCACAACAGTAAAGATTGCAAAATTGCATGTAAGTACCTATAAAAATTCCAGAGTGTTTTGTTTGTAACGATACTTCTAGTTAAAATAATAATAGGTAAATACTACAAAACAAGATCCCAATGATACGAGGCTGTCATAGATAGAAGGCTTTTCCATTCTTTTCGATTCGATTTCGACTGAATGCCTGGAAAGCGCGGGAAACCTGAACTTTGGCGGACATGTTTTCTTTTGCTCAAGTTGAAAATTAATTTTTATATTGGATTAAATTAAGTTTTTGTATATATTCTATCCTAATATTTTGTAGTTTAGTTATAGTGTTAGTGTTAATTCTATTTGGTAAGTTTTTTTATTTAGTTTTATTCTAACATGGAACCTCCGGATGATACCGGAGGAACATTGCCGCCCGAAGTTGGGCATTATGTAACAGTGTCGAATAACGACACCGGAGTAGACACTGATGGCTCCGCCGTCAGTACTACTAATACAAAGAGAAAAAGGGTTTCCACACGTAGCCTTTGCAAACAGTGTAATAAGAGAAGGCGCAAAAATGGCGCGAAAACTCAGTCGGACTGCAGTTGTGGCGTGGTGGACATGGAGACTGATAGTGCGTCTATTCTTATTGTTAGTTCGCATATTGATATCCCAAATGAATCTCCACAGAAACCGGTTTCGGTAGCCAGATTGGTATACAATTCTTCCGATGCGGCACCATTTCTTGTACATATACAGAGAGAGCAAACTGCTTCTAACGATAATACCTATTTAAACCCAATTTCATTTGGCAGGTTTTTAAGGAGGAATTCTTTTAAAAGGCATAGTTAACGGTAGTTTAAAAAAAATTGGTCGCAATCGTCTAGTTGTATCCTTTACTACATACCTAGACGCCAACTCTTTTATTACCAATAGCTTATTAGAAAAAGAACATTTCAAAGCTTTCATTCCAACTTTCTCGGTGACCCGCATGGCCGTCGTTAGAGGCGTTCCCATGGAGTGGTCTGATGATGATGTCCTCGAAAATATTTCAGTCCCAATTGGTTGTGGAAAGATTTTAAAATTGAGGAGGATTAAACGCAAGTCTGTTGTAGATGGCAAACCTGAGTTTAAAAATACTGAAACAGTAATATTAACTTTTGATGGTCAAGTTTTACCAAAGCGGGTGTATATGTGCTACACTTCATTAGCTGTCGATCTTTACATTTACCCTACAATCCAGCGCTATAATTGTTGTAGATATGGGCATCTTAAGAGTCAGTGTAGATCTACTCCTAGATGTTACAAATGTGGTCAAGGTCACTCTGGGGATGGGTGCAACATCTCTGAGGACAGTCTGCATTGTTGTCTCTGCAAAGGTTTCCATGAGGCCACTAGTAAGAAATGTTTAGAGTATGAGAGGCAGAAAAACATAAAGGAGTCTATGGCCAAATCCTGCATATCATATGCTGAAGCCTCAAACCTTCATCCTACAATTTCCAAAATGTCTTATGCTGATGCTTTGCTTTCTTCTCCCACAGTTTCAAGCAATATAAATGCTTCTGTTCCTCAGGATTATTCTCCGACAAAAAATTAAACATCTTATAAAAAAAACTGTATTTATTAAGCCACGTTCCCCCCCTCAGTTTTCAAAAGGTTATGATCAGCAATTCCATCAAGAACTCACTAGGGGTCTGCCTCAACCAATAGATGGTTGTGCTCTCATCCCCAGAGATGATCAGCTTCAGTAAATGAGTTAATCATAGCACTAATTAAATCTTTAACCCAGACTCAAGACCTCTCACCGACCATCGCTGCCACTGTAACTAATGCAGTTTCTGAAAAGAATATTCATAATGGAACACAAAGCCAAGGCAATACAATGGAATTGTCGAAGCGCAATTAATAAAAAATCTGATATAATACATCTTGTCAATAATTTAAAACCTATAGTTATTGCCCTACAAGAGACATGGCTTAAACCAGGGTCTTTGTTTAAGATCCCTGGGTACGCCTGTCTTAGGGAAGACCGTTCTGATGGGTATGGCGGTGTAGCCTTACTCATCAGGCATCATCATTCATTTTCACTTTTCTCACTCCCATCTCATAATAATTCATTCTCCATAATTGCAGCTGTTGTAGATAGTATGTTTTGTTTCTGTATATATTCCTCGTCCTTCTTCTTCAATCTTTAACGAACTTGTAAATATGTATGTTATCTCTTCTTCCCAAACCATTTATAGTTTTAGGGGATTTTAATTCTCAACATGAAGTATGGGGTAGTGCTACAACAAATAGTTATGGTAGTACTTCATTAGATATGTTAGATAATATTAATCTTTGTATTTTAAACACTGGGTCGCCTACTCGACGCAAGTCTCCAAATGAAGGTGCCAGTGCACCTGACCTGTCACTATGCACTAATAAACTAGCCTCGCATTTGAGTTGGGAAGTTATGCCTTCTACTTATGGTAGTGATCATTTTCCCATAGTTTTAAAATTTCCATCCAGCCAAATATCTTATTCCAGTCGCCCTCCACGGTTGAAGTATAAACTAACCGATATAAACTGGCATACGTATAGTTTATTGAAAATTCTACCGAAGAAAATTTTGACATTTTATGTGAAGTAATTTCAGACACCAAAAAGTTATTAAAAAAAAAGAAATTTGAGGGCTGGAGATCATTTTGTCTTTCCATATCACCAAATGTTAAGCCTTCTGTTGTTTGGCGCAACATAAGAAGATTCAGATCAGCTTTCTCTGAACCGGTTACTGCATGCCTTCCACCTCAATTAAGAAATAGTTTTTTAGATAAATTAGCTCCCCCATACGTCCCAGATAATATATCTGCGTATCATATGCCTTACACATTATCAGATCCTCCCTGCGTACTCGATAATCCATTTACTTTAGAAGAGCTAAAAGGTGTTTTGTACCAAATCAAAGACTCTGCACCGGGTGCAGATGGTATACCCTACTCTTTTCTGGCTAATATGAGTGATTTATCTCTTTTATATTACTTAAAATTAATTAATCAAATTGTGATTTCTGGTAAGGTTCCCATTTCTTGGAAATCGCAAGATATCCTTCCAATTTTGAAACCCAACAAAAGTCCTTCTGACTGCTCATCTTATCGACCAATAGCTTTGTCATCTGTAATTTACAAGGTCTCGGAACACTTAGCTAAAAATAGATTAGAATGGTTTATAGAAAGTAAGAAAATATTAAGCGAAAGTCAATTTAGTTTTAGACGTGGTAAAAGTACCCTAGATAGTCTAAGTATCTTTATCACTGACATTCGATTAGCATTTTCTTCCAATCACTCCATAGTTTCAGCTTTTCTGGATATCACTTCGGCTTACGATAACGTGGTAATTTCTATGTTAAAATATAAACTTCTGCAGTTAAATGTGCCTATAATGCTTTTTAAATTTCATTTTAAATATATTATCTGAAAGGTATATAAAACTTACTCACGAGGACTCTTGTGAATCTAGAGTCGTGTGGAGAGGTCTCCCTCAAGGTTCAGTTCTTAGTCCTCTACTTTATGACATTTATACTTACGATCTTGAATCTTCTCTAAATAATGAAGTGAAAGTACTCCAATATGCTGATGATCTTCTGTTGTATTGCCCAAATAACTCTGTCACAACGGCCTGTGATTCGTTGTCATCGGGTCTCACTCTTTTAAAGAAATGGATGGATAACAATGGTCTTGAGCTATCTACCGCAAAAAGTACTGTTGTACTTTTTTCTAGGATGCGTCTTCCTCCTCCTGTGTATGTATATTATGATAATGTTCCTATTCCTGTTAAATCATCAGTTAAGTTTTTAGTTCTGATATTAGATAGCAAACTTTCTGGACTTCCACACTGTGAATATAGCAGCGAGGTGTGAACAAAGAATAAATATATTAAGATGTTTGTCTGGAGTTTGGTGGGGGGCCCATCCATTCTCACTAAAATTAATTTATAATGCAATAGTTAGAAGTCTATTAGACTATGGTATATTCTTACTAGAACCTGGTAATTTAGCTGCTTTTAAAAGATTGGACGCTATTCAGTCAAAGGCTTTACGAATTGTAACCGGAGCTATGAAGTCAAGCCCAATTAATGCCTTACAGGTCGAAACGGTTGATCCTCCTCTATCCCTTCGACGCCAGTATCTTTCTGACAAGTTTTTGTTCCGTGCCTTACAATTTTCCAATCACCCTTTACGCGCAAAACTTGAGTCTCTTTTAGAGGAAACCAACTCTTCTCACTATTGGTCTCACAAATCACATCCCTGTCTTGTTGTTAGCTATAAAAAGTTCCTTGCTTTGCAAGCTCCAACTTATAAGTCAATAACATTTCCTCTTTTTTGCAATTCTTACGAATCATTAGTGTTTACTCCGGATGTTATTTTAAATTTAGGCATTAATAAAAATGATAATTTTATAAAAGATTTATTCAACTTTTCAAAGAGTATACACTGGGAGAATTGACATCATATTTATACGGACGCATCTAAACACTCTTTCTGGTAATGTCGGAGTTGGCGTTTTTCACTCCCAATATAATATAGTTCAAAAAGTTAAGCTTCCTCCTGAGTCTTCAGTGTTTACTGGAGAATGCTTTGGTCTCCTCAAGGCCTTAGAGTACATCCGCTAAATGAAATTGGGTAGGACAGTAATATTTACTGATGCATTAAGTGCATTGCAAGCAATTAAAAAATATCCTTTTAAATCTAAACCAGTATTTCCGATTATTTTAATCATTAGAAGCCTGTTATATCAATGTTTTAAATTGATAGGTTTTCAAGTTTCCTTCGTGTGGTTTCCGGGTCATTGCAACATCACAGGAAATGTGAAAGCTGATCATCTGGCTAGCGAAGCGGTAGAATGTGGTGATTTATTTCCATATATAAATTTTGCTCATGTCTTGGCTAGTCTACCAAAGAATTTTCTTTGGGATGACTGGAGTAAGTCATGGGCAAATAGCAGTATCAATAAAGGTAACTATTACCTACGCTCGTATCCAATCATGCATTCCAAAAAACCGTGGTTCACTAAATTAAATTTTAATAAAGCTGCTACCAGTTGCCTAATTCGTATGAGAATAGGTCATAATTGTTCCAAGCTTCACCTCGCCCGACTGCAGATCGTTGATAGTGCCCTTTGCGAATGTGGTGAGATTGGCGATTTAAACCACATGTTTTTTTCCTGTCCTCTTCTCGATCACGAACCTTTTATATCAAGTCTTTTATCCTATAAGATTCCTTTTCCTACCTCTATCCCTGTTTTGCTAGCAACTAATGATCCCAATATATATATGTATTTAGTAGCATTTATCTCTCTGAATAATATACGTATTTAATGTATTAAATATCCTAGTTTTCGTATAATCCTATCCAATACCTATCCAAATTCCGTTACCTAAATTTTATTTCATTCCTACCAAGTTTCCCCGTTTTTGTCGGTGGCAATGCGCATATAGCGACTAGCCAAGTTTAAAAAAAAAACTGAATGCCTCTAGGTGGTACGTACGAGGCGACCCGTCCAGTTAAGATTTTCACAAGAATTTACATGCAGTATAGTTACCTACCTACCTGAGCAAATATATCTGCCTCGTCTTTTCTCAACTTTGTTGGGGTCTGCTTACAGGCTAACCAGATGCAGTTGAGTAGTTACCATTATTTTTACATGGAGCGACTGCCAATCTGACCTCCTCAACAAGATACATATACTTAGCCTATGTTACTCGGGAATAGTGTTAGCTTCACAACAGTGAAGGTGAAAGATTTATTTAAATATGTGCAGTAGTTTATTATCCCACCCAAAACAAAAATGTGAAAGACTGCCAAGTTCGATAATATGGGAATGCTTCGCCTATAAAAGAAGTGAGATCTGAATAAGTACCAAGTTCCATACACATACCTCAGTTAAAAATAGTTACTTTTTAATGATGTTACTTGGCAAGTTTTCATACACCTTGTTATAAACCTACTAAACGCAATGAATCAAGTATTTAATTTTCTATTAAAACTTGCCAAGTAATCATCATTAAAAAGTAACTACTTATTTTTAACTGAGGTATGTGTATGGAACTTGGTACTTATTCAGATCTCACTTCTTTTATAGGCGAAGCATTCCCATATTATCGAACTTGGCAGTCTTTCACATTTTTGTTTTGGGTGGGATTTCATTTATTTTTGTAAGGTTGTTTATTTTATTTTTTTCTTATGATGAAGTTAGTTAAAGAAATGTCTCATTTATACTATTTTTTAGATTTTTTAATATGCACTATGTTTCTTACAAAGAAATGAACTACATTAACTAAATGGACTAGATTTACCAACTGACTGACATGACATGTTATCATATATTATGTTCGTGGACCAAAGTTACACATTCGTTATTTTCGAAAGTGATTCACACTTGGCCGTTTTCAGATTTTTACTTTACTTTGACTAAATACAAACCTTTGTACCATTCGAAGATATATTATATAAATATAGATAAATTTAGTTCGTTTTAGTTCCTTAGGGGTATAAATTTACACCGGGTATAAAACACCTTCATTATTTTGAAACCGACTCACACTTGGCCATTTTCAGATTTTTCCCTTTACCTTGACATAAAGACCTACCTCCATGCCAAATTTCAAGTCAATACGACCATTGGAAGTGGTCTAGGTTTTTAATGAGTGAGTCAGTGAATAAGTGAATCAGTCAGTGAGTGTATAGTAAAAATAGCGATTTTCTGACGTCAATATCTCAAGACCTACAATAGGTATATTAATGAAATTTTGTATTTTAGATAAGTGAGGGGGTCTCAACAGATACTAGAAATTTGATATGCGTAAATAAAATAGATTTTGAGTTACAGGGGGGTTGAATTTGGCCCGAAATGGTTCGTGTAATATAACCCACGGCCGGTGTGTCGCTTTTTTTGCTCGAACTTGGCGGACACACTGCCGTGTGTCTAGATATCATGTAATACAGAAGAAATGAAACTAAAATATTTGTTGTAACTTTATTAACTTCAAATAAAAAAGATAATACAATGTTTGCAATTATAACGCCGGCTGTGCTATTACAATCTATAGATTAAAACTTCAACATTCTTAGTCATTCAATCGTAACTCTTATTCTAATAAGGCTACCCTTAAAGTCTACACTTCCACTCTTAAGTAAGGGCCAATTAATGCAGTTTATTATTATTGCTTGCATAAAGTTGTATTGCACGATATAACTCAAAGTAGTTATACATATTTTGGAATTCTGAATACAAGTGGAATTCCGGATATAATGCACTGATATAAAATCGCTAGCATCCTTACAAAAAACAATTAATTGATTTATAATTCGACACCTAGTACCTACCCTATCAACGCACGCATCTAAACCTGGGCACTCGTACAAAATACATAACCTACACAAACGATTGATTTGACACCCAAACAAACTAAGTAGGTACAACCGAAATATCACACAGTTCAAGTAAAGAGAGCATTAACAATATCATGTTTGTAAGCAAACTTGTCATGAATAAACATTTTATAATAAGTGTATACCTTATGATATGCTAATGATATGATAAAAAATCTACACTGGGTCCAGCCAGCCACCAGAAGTTTTATTTTATAAACCATTATTATGTATAATATAACTAACATGCAATTCAATAATAAATCTTACCTATATCACTACCAGTATTTCGTTAAGGCATAACTGAATATTTTTATATTGTCCAATCTATCAGGAAGCATGTTATCTTATTTAGTAATTGATGGCATTTTATTGACATTAAGTATTTGTAAGCTTCATTCCTTAGAGCTGGCGTGCCAGAGTGTGACGCGTCGGCGTGTCTCACTCGGGCGCACCAGTCACAGTATACATAACTAACTATTTTAGAGAGACAAGATCAAAATTATATTAGGTACATAATGATGAAATTATGTATTAAATTACATAACTTCCAGTACTTAGTAGGCATGTAAAGTATTTTTTGGAAGCTTATAGCTTTGATGAGAATATAAAAGTAATGTTACATTAATTTAATGTAATATAGTTTTACGTAAAACTGCAAGTATAGATACAAGTAGTAATTATTTTAAAGTGACTAAAGTATTGATACGGGAAAAACTGATTACATTAAAACTTAAGTTGTTGATCTAATCAAATGTTTAATCCTAATTGTTACTACTTTATAATCAAGTGCACTTAATGACTTCTCACTACATTATTAGTTCCATTTGTTCGAGTTATAATTAGCGTACTTATACCTACAGAAATACTAGATGTCCCATGTAAGTGGTCCGCGGTAATAATGATTATTACTTGTACATAGTTTGTGCGTCGTCTATTTACTGTTTGCATACATAAACATTCTAGAAATATGTAGTATCTACGATACCTGGTACAATAAGTACCGCACAAAGTATACATTTACTCGTCTAGGATCCAACTACATGGGGCACAAGTAACGCTATGACGTATACGATTGTAGGCATCACATGTATGTCGATATGACAACTGAGCATAATATTTAATTTTGCATTCATGTACTTAGTTGTATGCAAGCATAAGTTAGTCCCCAATATGCTATCTAAAAGCAAATGACTAGACCTTAATGAATTCCGTTTCCATCATAAAATGACTCGTAATTTTGTTCAGAGATTCGGGTAAATAAATATCATTTTTCTTTCGTTATTGTCACCCTTAATTCTTCATGATATTTTAATCAGATGTATGTATGTGTATCATTAGATGCAGACAATTATTAAAATAAACACCTTTTAGATTCAGATGGGTAAAAAATTGTGTATAAGCAGTGACGTATCAAGGGCTGATTTAGATTTAAATAATATCTTTACCTGTAAAAAAGACTTGATTGATAGTCTGCCCTATTTTTTATCATCATTTTTAAAACTTTAATGTTTATCCTGCAAAATAAAGGTAATCAGATTTTAAAGAATCAGCCCTTAGTAAGTTAGTTATCCCGCCTGTTTTAAATATAAATATTTACGAATTAGAAAATCTCTGACTATCATAATATTATCCGCCATGCCTATTGGGTAAATATTTTGGACAGTAGACTATTTGTGCTAAATATATAAACGTGTATGAACATATCCGCACCTAATAATGTAAGTTTACGTTATTGTTTCAAGTTATTCATCGTTACGTATCGTTTGAGGAACTTGACGGCTTGCCGATATCGATAGTTTAGTTGGCCGTTACAAATCGTGGATCGTATTTTGTCTCTTGGACGGAGATTACATTCACTTATTGACTCCATATTGTTAACACAGGACATGTGAGTAAATAGAACTTCTATCTGGCGTTCACACGCGATATGCTTAATATTACTATGTACTTAAAAATTGGTGTTTGGGATGGTGTATTGAATAGAGCAGTCTAGCATCATTTTTTCTCATATTCGTATCACAACAGGCTTCAGCTTGACAGCCTCTGACTTGAGATCGTCTCACTAAATTATTTATTTATTTTTATTATTTAGTGTCTAATATATGAGAGCTAATCGACTTAATTCTAATTAATCAGCAGATTTTCAATAATTGCTCAAGATTGCTATTTAATTGATTACTTAACGAGGTCATGTCATGTCTTAGCGTGGTATTGGACGATACTACTTTCAATGTTATTTTCTATTCAGACTGATAAGCTTAAAACTTTGACAGATTATCGTATAAATATTGCTGAATTACCACAGTGTACATACTGCTTGGGGTCAGTTGCATCATCTTACAATTATTGCTCTTAGTACTTTAATTTAGACTTAGTATTATAATTTAGGTGATGCGACTGGTCCACAGTGATAAAAAACGTGTAGTTTCAATCACTCATTTTGATACAGGTAAAAATTACCTATTAGTTTTACGTGTCATTCTCTTCGTTCAATAACTTATCGTACGCAACAAATCCGTCTGCGTTATCTAAATATTATGCAGACTGTGGTAATATTGAACTGCTTCAGAGTAAGGCTAGATAGTATCGCATCGTATGACTCACACTTACGTTTAATTCCTAATCAAAATAACGCATCTCTAAACTATTCGTGTCTACAATGGAAGCATTAACAATCGGTCAATTCCGTGAGTGCGAAGTTGCCTAAGCTTAATAATTAAATGCAATAAATGAATGAGGAGTCAAATTGCTAGAACACTCGCCTGTCCATAAATAGGAGTGATAATGTTCGAACAATTTGTACGCCAACATCGTTATGGTCCATCTTTTACATTTTGATATAATGACATACCCGCAGTGCTATACACAACCAGAGTTCACTAATTATAACTACCAAGTACTATTCCCATTGGAATATAACGTACAAAAGCGCAAACTTTAGTCGTGTAAAATGTATGGAAGTATAGGAGCGATAGAAACATGATCAGTCTTAAATATAAATTAATAGTAAGAAAATCAACTAGCATGGGCCTAAATTAATGAATAACATGAGATTAATAATTCGATGTTGAATTTTGTATAATAATACTAAATACTAGGTGCCATTCACGATAATGTCAAATGATAGTGTTGTCTAATGTTCCAATGAGGCCTTGCTCTCAGAAAGCTTGGTTTTTTAAACTTCATTTGCAGTATAAGCAAGCTAGATATTTTTTAGCTTTATTACTTTACAGAAAGATTATTAACGTGTACGAACATTGAAAGTCGTCATATACACAACTTCCTGCTAAAGGAACTTTTGAAATGGTATAGAAAAACCTATCATTTGACAAGTTATCTTCGACACCATATTACATAAGACTAATACATAATATAACAATAACATAAAATGACGTATTCACAATGTAATTTAGCTACCACGATTATTTCCCCTTGACATTGTTCATAAATTATTTAAAACTATTAGTTACGTTGTCAATAATACAATTTGTTTACATTAAAACGATGAGAAAAGCCAATACTAGGCTCCAAATAAATACCTTAATTCTTGCAATAGCAACGCCACTCTAAATATTAAGAAACAGCCAACTCTTTTTTTATGGAGCAAAAGTTATGGAACATTTTCTGAAAAGAAAAAATACAGACATTTTAGTTTGACTATCAAATAATGGCGTCCACGGCCGACTTCGGCCACGGCGGCTGTTCTCATTTAAGGAGATCAGCCAGCTGCGCAGGACATATTATAGTGCACGAGCATTTGAACTTTGACTTTGACTATCAAATATATATAGTACTAGCCGTTTTCCTGCGGTTTCACCCGCGTCCCGTGGGAGCTACTGCCCGCACCGGGATAAAATATAGCCTATGTTACTCGCAGATAATATAGCTTTCTAACGGTGAAAGAATATTTAAAATCGGTCCAGTAGTTTTTGAGTTTATCCATTACAACCAAACAAACAAAGTTTTCCTCTTTATAATATTATTATCTTGTATGTCTTTACCCGACCACGGGACTACAGAGTCCCGGATTTTTGGAAGGCGAACTTGGGGCCGAAGCCAACACGCTGAAGCCCTTTTGAGACAACTTTAATGAAATGGCGACACAAAACCGACGATTACACGTATACACTATAGAAACGTACTCAAGGACAATCCCCGGTTCTGTGCTAAACTATTGCTAAATATGGAATAAAACTACTAGGGCTATTGGGATGGGATGCTAATGGACTGGGACTGGGATAACTATGGGAACTATGGCACCTGCCGATAACAATGGCAGGTGGAGACTCGCCAGCTCACTTACTGGGCCCCCGGGAATCAGTCACTGAATAGCATCAAGAGGGCAACAGGTACATGAGCGGCTGAAGGGTGAGGATACCTCGGCGGACTTTAAACGCAGATCACGCGCTCCCTGTGGGTCCAGCATCACCGGCCCACTCGCCACTTACCACGAGGCACCTACCCTCCGAGCGGGCTGCTAACCCTGCTCTAGCGACTCCACTCTGACCGGCCGATGAAGGCAAACCAAGAGGCGGGAGACCTATCCCCCGTCATGCTTCACTCCGGCAGGCCGGAGATGGGGGACAGTATACTCTCCCTGGAGCACTCGGATATATAGCCCCGCGGGGTCGCTACTCCCCGTCATCCGCCTCAGATGCCCTGCGGGGCATATTATTATTAGTATTATATATTTAAGAGGGGCATACTGGTTGTTTTCCCACAGTTTCACCCGTGTCCCCGGATTATTGGTTATCAGGCCAGGGTTCATACAAAATTGCCCATAATCCTTTATTTATATCCGTTAGGGGCCAACCAAAGGCAGCCACCCGAACGATGATTGCGGGATGGATTAAGACATTGTTAAAAGAGGCAGGAATAACTACAACCCCAGGAAGCTTCCGCTCGGCGGTAGCATCAAAATCTGGGTTGACAATCTACTTTTAGACGATATATTACCCAAGGGTAATTGGCGATCAGGCAATACATTTGCCCGTTTTTACAGAAGGGAAATGATACCCACTAATACAAGTAGCAATTTATCTCGATTATTTAATTAATCCAGCTGATTAATGTCTATATTTTTGTTACTATTGTTATTAAGAAGTATCGCAATGTTTTTGTTAATTAGGTACTATTAGAAAATGAAATCAATTTTGCTTTTGTTCTTGTATCTCTCTTTTAATTTTTATTACTCATCCTCCGAGCCCCTTTCCCAACTATGTTGGGGTCGACTTCCAGTCTAACAGGATGTAGCTGAGTACCAGTACCAGTTTACTTTTATTACTAATATACCTATATTCCAGGACGCAATACACATACTTATATGTGATTACTCGTGTATCTAAGTACCTATCTACATACACAATTTTATTGTGCTTTTGCTCACATTGGCGTCCACTTCCACCAGGCGATAACAAACACGTCTCAAACTAGTAAGCTTCAAATAACGGTCAAGAATTTAATAGCAGCGTTTTACCTGAAATAAAACGCTTATTAAATACTTACCTTATTTGAAGCTTACATTTTAATTTCTGCCTAGTGTTTTCGACTCAATGACGAACTGTGGCCGCCGAGAACACTCGTCGCCTCCTGCCTGGTGGGGAGTGGAACTGGTCGGTGTGCGAGAGAGATGCAAGATATGGGGTAGAAAAGGACGGAGATAAAAGCGGAAAACACGTAGGTGCCTATCTCAAACCAGTAAGCTTCAAATAAGGTAAGTATTTAATAAGCGTTTTATTTCGGGTAAAACGCTGCTAATAAGGTGGCCAGGGTACAAACAACCAAAAAAACCCTTTTTAGTATAACAATATAGATTATGAGTTAATGTTATATATATAATACTTACAAAATATGAATATATTTACTCCTCACGTGTATATTATGTAAAAAGTCGATGTGAAATGTTCCGATTTTTATAGTGGATATAGTATTATGTTCACTGTGAGATTGTATAATCGTCCAAGGGGTTAAAATCTTTGCTTTTCATATGGGTCTCGTTGTTCGCCAACTTGTAACCCCACAACAGCATAGCTTCTTTGCACGCCATCTGTAATATTTAACAATATAATACGAATAAATTAATGTTACTTTATAATAATATGCTGTTGTCGTGTAACCGTCGTTGTACGCTGCCAGTGCGTGTACTAGAATATTAAACACGTTTACGTTTCTAAACACACAACATGCACGAATATTAAAGAATCTGAGTACGAAAACTAAGCGCTCATTCATTTGAACTTGAACTTTTAGGTCTTTTTCCTAACAATATCGTCAAAAATTCCTTTATACGTTTTATATGAAACCGCCTCGGCCCGGCATATCACGAGTAGTATTCATTTGCAGTTGAAAATCGAATGAAACTCAAGTTGAGAGACTTTTTGAGTATAGGGATAGTGTAGGACGTTATATGAATTAGAAGTCTAGTAATATTGGGCTTAAAATAAATCTATCCAAACTATTGTAAAAAAATACAATGATAATTTTCCAGAATATAATACGCAACTACTGGCTGAAAATAACTTAATCATACATAGAATCATAAACAAAGACACGACCTGCGCACAAGGTTTAGAAGAAGAAAAAAAATCATGGTCATCAGCCTGATTGTCGATGATTATGTAGAAGGCCTATCATTCGTGCAGCAAAAAGTTGTAATGTGTATATTTGACCTTTTCAAAAACGAAACCTACTTGGTAGTGACCTGAGCGGTTTCAAACTTGTAATAAGCTTATAGGACGAAGCACCAGCTTGATATCGCCCTTATTTAAATTACACATTGACCCATTACTGCTCAAAATTATTATAATTTTTTACAATATTATGCAAAAAAGCATTGTTATTATATAGGTGACACATAACTAAATACTAATTACGCATTTCTATATAAAAACCCCGATAGGATCATATTAAATATAAGATCGCATTTAGTATACAAATAAGGATCATTTACATAAACGTTGTTTGTTTTTCTAATTCCCTTTTCTATCATTTAATGTTAGACCGTAAATTACTATTTTAAATTATCTTTAAAGAAAAAAGTAATAAGTATAAGCACTGCAAGATATGATTTCCAATGATCCTTATTATTAACAACATATATAATTAGGAGTAAACATAGAACTAACTTTCGTTCCAAAGAAGTTGAAGAATTAAGTTTTCGAAGGCCTTAAAATCAATTAAAAACTTACTAAAATATCTACATTTATACCCACAATGAAATACATTGACAGATTTTAGACATTACGAGTACGAAGATCTACTTATCTACATTCAGAACTACTTACTTTCTGAAATATTAGGAGTGTTAAAAGAAATTTAGTTAAAAGAAGATACCTGAAGTTTATTCATACTAATGTAAAGGCAATGAGTAAGTTTTTAACATTTAAAAGTTGAATTTTGGACTAGCTAATATTTTCCAGCAATAGACGTCCCTGGCTTCATGAACTTGCTTAACGTTAACATTTTCACGGGGAGACATTATTTTGCTGTAAAAAGTAATTTATATTTAACATTTTTTTTTAGTTTCTGTTTTTCGACATTGCTATTTAATAACTAAGGGTACACATGTAATGAGTGGACGACACGACTGTAATCATAGGTAATGAACTTGTCAAGGCCCATTTAAATATGTTGACATACAACTTCTAGTAAAAGGATACAGTAATGAGTCTTAAATAGGTATAATTTTTGTCTATTGAGTGTCAATGGTACTGCAATTTTTGCGTCAATGTACATTCGTGGTTATTTATTATTCTTCAAGTTACACAGCTTTCAAAGCCAACTACTATTTAATAGTGAATTTCAATGCCAGAAACAATAATATGGAGGCAAATCAGCAGAATTTGAGCTGAAATGAGAGTCAGCTAAGGTATGCTCATTTAGATATTTATGGTCTCATCAACAACAATTTTTCCTGTAGGTAGTATTGTAATATTATAATATTTATTCGGTCTTAAAGCTAAGGGCTTAAGTAAGGTAAAATGATGTGGTTGACAAACCTGTATCTCATCCACATAAGTGAAGTCCAGTGCATTCTTCCACCTGAAAGGCACATCTCGGGACACTCGGAAGGTGGAACTAACGCCGGCCACCTCCACATTGGTATGCGACTGAAGGAACTCGTCGATCGATTGCGTGGCACTAAGCCGTAGGAACTTTAAAATTCGATGAGTAGTAATATTAGGCTTCAGTGCTAGTTCTTCGTAACGCAGAACCCTGAAATCGAAACATAAATAATATAGTGAAAACTCTTCTGTCAATTCCGTCCAAGGTTCCTACTATTGGGTTTCGTAATATTTTTGCTTATCATAATAACAATGGTATCCGATTTCATGCATCAAAATTATTAAATAACCTTAAAGAGTTTTGATAAGATGTCATAGCGTATTTGTATATTTATTTATCGATAGAACTGTAAGTTGACAAAATACATAAGGATTTTTTAAAATTTGATTGTACATTAAAGGTTAGACCGAAACTACAGAACCTACCTATTTGAAATATTCTTGCACTGTTGTTATCCCAAACTTAATTTACATGTTTTTAATCTCGGAAGTGAATAACTGTTCTATATTCTTTTGGAGTGAAATAAAATTTCTTAAAGCGTATAAGTTAGTTCGACGGTAACCAACTCTGAATTTTCAAGATAAATCTACTGTTTTGCCTTTAATACATATACCTAATTACATCTTGGTCATTGGCATTCATTATGAAACCGATACTCTTAAATTAATGCTAAAGTTTATTTCTTATTTTATCATTGTCGTAAATTCGCAATAAACAACGCGGATATCAAATCTAATGTTACATCACATTGTAAAAGTTCGTCAGGAGTCGATTGGCCGTACCCTGATTTAAATAAAGCAAACTTTTATTTTCTAGCTGAAGTTATGCAATATAATGCAACAGTCTCAAATAAAGATTGCATGTCAAAGCGTTCTAAGTACATGCGTCGGATATTCTTTATACCCAGTGTTGCTGAGCCAACATAAGCAGGGTTATAAAAACTGTATAGTATCTAGTGGTAGGTAGTATGTACCTCTTGAGGCCCTCTGTGGTCCCAAGCCCTTGGCATTTTGCCAAACGCCACCCTGTTTTTAACCGACTTCAAAAAAGGAGGTTCTCAATTCGACCGTATTTTTTTTTTTTTTTTTTTTTTTTTTGTATGTTTGTTACGCGATTACTCCGCCAGTTATTAATCGATTTTGATGATTCTTTTTTTGTTTGATAGGATATACTCCCGAGGTGGTCCCATAGTCATCAGGTCAGGATCTGATGATGGAAACCCTGAGAAATCGAGGGCAACCTTCGAAAGTTGTAGGCATACATAGGGTAAAAACTTGACACTCAGGTGTACGCCTAAAAGCACTATTCAACTGTGAAGATTTGGAGCTGACCTGATGATGGAGACCAGAGAGGGTCGAGGGAACTCGACAACTGAATATGTAAACTACCTCGTGTTTGGGCTTAAATTATTTGTATTGACAAGACCTTTGCAACAGTGAAGGTTTGGAGCTGACCTGATGATGGAGACCAGAGAAAGTAAGTCGAGGGAACTCGACAACTGAATATGTAAAATACCTCGTATTTGGACTTATATTCTTTGTATTGATGAGAACTTCTCACTTGTATGGATAGTGACAACTATTCGTATCACTGAAAAGCTTTAAATAAAAAACTTTTTTACGTCATTGTGTTCAAACCAAACCGGATTTCGCCAGTGTTTTTGTTATTGTAACATTGTTTAATTTAGAATACCTAACCATGCGAAAACATATCTTCAAGCCAGTCGGTTTCTGGAATTACTAAATATAGAAATGATTGGAATTTGTGTTCAGGATAATTTATTTGCTCCACACTTTAACGGCAGGGTTAAAATGTTCTTTTTTTTAATGATATGAGTTTAAGTTGCACAAAAACAAATAACAGGCATAAAAAATAGCTTTTTAGGAATATCTTACTTAACTTCTTGTCTAAGAAAATTATTACCAATCCAAAGAAATTCAAAATTAAATACCTAAAAATTTAATTGCTGTTGTAGGTACAAATTACATAGTACTAAATTACATTTTTCAATAAAGATATTGTTAAACTCATCTGGAAAACACACTTTAATTTCACAATATAAAATTTATTGTACAATATTATTGTACAAACTTGTGAAAATTACCAGAAATAATGATTTGAATATCACCTAAAATAAATAGTTGTGTCTCAAGCTGAAAATCCTACTAACACTGACTATTTAAAAGACGAATTTGCTTAATATTTTTTATTAAAAAATTATAGTTTGGGTGTTACTGTTACAGCCATTTTATCGTCTCACTGCTGGGCGCAGGCCTCCTCTCAAGGAGAAGGATTGGGCATTAATCACCACGCTTGCTCAATGCGGGTTTGTGATTTCAGACTTAATAGTCCAGGTTTCCTCAAGATGTTTTTCTTCACCTTTTTATCAGCCATTGGTGTAAGATATACTTAGAAAGTACATCCAAACTTAGAAAAGTTGCACTCGAGAGGTTGGTTCTTTACCCACTAGGCCACCAGGACTTTTTTTGGTATGGATATCAAGACTTCAACTATTCAGAAAATAATCATGCAATTTGTTACTAATACATTTAAATAAACCAAAGTACTGATTTTCTGCCTGTTTTTATTATAATAAATTGAATGACTTACAGAAGGCTGTCAGGATACTGCTGCTGTATTCGTCCTGCAGCCACATAGTCGCTGATCATATCAGCACAGACTAGTGACGGCTCCCAGCAGTCCGGAGCTGGCTGACAGAAGTTACGGTGCTGCCTGGACTGCATCACACCGCGAGGATCACGGATTAACAGTATAACTTTCACGTTAAGCCTAAAATGTATACAAATCACTTAAAAACTTTATTCATATTAATTTTTGATTAATCAACATTATCTGTCAGAATTTTATTTTATTGTAAAGAACATTTTAAAAATAAATATGAATAGAATTTTTACAACCATTGCCAGATAAAGGACTCCTGCAAGCCATACTCACAGCGCTGGGAATGCATGTTGGTGGGAACAGTGTGGAATATTTTCATATTCCGAGATGCTCTTATTTAGAATTCATTATTAGTACTGTTCAGCTAATGGTGTGAGGGTAAAAATAAAAAATAAACTTACTCTTTGTCATCCAGAATTTCCTGTATAAGCCGCAATCTTAATCTTACAACCTTCATGGTATGGAAAGGAAACAGCTTACATAACCGCGATGTAAATTCAGCATCATAACACAATTCTTTCTTATATTTACAATGGTCCCATAGTCTGGTGTTATGGCTAAACTGATTCGAGTGCCTGCTACCATACTTAAAGTAATCCTCTAAGCCATCATAATTACATTTCAGCATTGCTCTTATTGTACTCAAAGCTTGCTCAGACTCTGGTGGCCCCCTTATTTGTATAATTCCATACTTAAGTAATGGTTCATAATGGTAATATGTACCTGGAATCGCATTTAAAATCTCTCCAAGAAATGTAGTTCCTGATCTCCATGTTGATATAATTAAACTTTGCAGTGGCCGTCCCCCAGATTCTATCACTAAATCTTCTAAAGTATGAACACCAGATTCAGTAAAGTTATACTTAGAGAGCTGATATTTGATTTTTGATCGTGTTTTCTCCAGCAGCTTCTTGATGTCCGGGGAGCCATCGTACTGCATTGTGGGTATATGCTGCGTATAGGGTTCTTCTCCATCTTCAACTTTTAAAAAATTCCTAATATTTCTCCGGCTTTCGATGGACGGACGATAATATGTGTTATCTGCATATCGACTTCCAGCAAGAATAAGAAGAACACTGAGACCGAATGCGAAACATATTGAGTAAAAGTTTACTCGCCGCAACATCACGTTATGAACACGAACAAAACAACTTCGGACAATTTATAAGGATGAAGACAATTTATTATACAAGTAGAGTACTACCAAACCACACTCACTATCATTTTTTATTGAATTTGCTTGTGTTTAAATTATAATTCCATATTTTTCGTTTCCGCGGAAACACCGCATTGCACCTCCACCGCCATTTTGAACGAATGACGTACGATTTGTCAAAATAACTTTTTAATTTTCTTCCACTATGACAAAGGACTTGTTACATCACTCTGCGACAGCTTGTTCGAAGCTAAGCTCACTTCCGCAAAATATAGTTTGAAAAGATTTCTTCTCAATAAATTTTAAAAAATAAATTAAGACCTCAAGATTATTTACGTTACTAAAAATATCACCGACATACAGCCACGTGCGGCCACTGTTATGCCAGATATAGCAGTGAACGTACGAGGTAACTTGTTTAGGAATTTAATTTTTCTGATTAGCTATGCAGTACACACTTTATAGACAATTAACACCTATATACAGGGTTACTTGTAAGTAGACCGCATCCTTTCATGAGGTGATAGTATAGGTCAATACGGACAAATTTGACCATGGCATGCACTGGGCAAAAGTTAACCCGTTTCAAGATAATCGAATTTCAAGATCAGTCGTCTAGGTACACGTATAATTTTTTATTATTAGTCAAAAGTCTCGTTTTTGTAAACACTTCATAATAACAACCCATAAAACTGTACAAATCACAGAGGAAATTATAGCGAACAGCAATTACTTTTTTAGTAGCTATTTTCTCAAAAATATTAAAAAACATCTACATTTATCTAGCTATTCAAAAGGCACAAAACACACACAAATCCGCAAAAACGAGACTTTTAACTAGTAATAAAAATGTATACGTGTACCTAGACAACTTGTTAAGAAAAGATCTTGAAATTCGATTATCTTGAAACGGGTTAACTTTTGTCCAGTGTATCCCATGGTGAAATTTGTCCGTATTGACCTATACTATATACCTATCACCTCATAAAAGGATGCGGTCTACTTACCAGTAACCCTGTAAGTATAATTAAATCTTGCTGGATACATTAATCCTGTAAAATTGATGGAGGTTTTTGAATGTTTTAATGCATGTAGTAAATATTTTATGTTTTTTCATGTTTTGACAAGGTCATTCTGCAAAAAGAGTCACGCTAATAATGGGTTAATAAGCTATCAATAAATAATAATAGGCGGAATTTCACCGACAACAAATTTAATTCAACTGTTTACGAATCTTCACGTTCATTTTAAAGTCAACAGTTGTTTTATGTTGTTGATGAAAATGAGCCTTAATACTTAATCGTGGATTAAAGTTACACCAAGGTAAGTTTAAGAAACGAATAAATAACCATACAATTTCATGGAATTAAACTTCGATTCGCTTAGAGTAATCGGCTTCTGCGTAGGTAAGGGCTACATTGACTACAATAAATCAGACCAACTTAGATAGGTACACTCATAGTTTTTATTATTAAACAATAAAAAAATCAATGTTAAAGCAAAAACAGATTCAAAGTCAGTGCCTACCAAACCGTGACTGTAACTAAAATAGCAATGATGGTCAATAGGTATTTATATTTTGTTAATAATAATGTATAGTTCACTACCTATCCTAGGCATAAACATCAAGGTGGGTATAATATAATAGGTATTAAAAAAGATCATTACTACACCAAGTATCCGACTATGTGGAACTTCCCAATAGTTTCTCCCAGGAAGAACCACAAGAATACCTCGGTACAGACCAGGAATAGCAACCACGCCTGCCTTACGGTAATGTAGTAATAGCACTTGTTTTTGAAGAATTCCTTTGCTAAGGCTATGTCTGCTTGCAGTTTCTGTAAACAAAAGATTTATGGAATGTAGCAAGTAGCTGAAAGACCATATACCTACATTTTTTTTTTTAACCTAAGCACAGGGTTGAAAATTCTGCTTGTGCCTTTGGTCCAAAAAATCCGCAAAAACCACTGCACTAGGATCAACTCTTTGTAACGTCGCCATTGGCAGACACGACGTGACCTTTCTACTTTGGCCACGACTCTTGCACTCCAGTTTGGAAGATGGGAGTGTCACTAGCGAATTTTCCAAGCTATAGTTTCCGATCCCTATTAATTGTACATGGTGTTTGACACATACATGGAGACATTTATCTATGTAAAAGTTTTGAGTTACACAAACGTTGTTAGATGTTTTAGGTATCTCAAGGAAGCGGGTAAAGTATATTTATTTGTGTTTGTAAATGCACATACACAATGTCTATCTTTGAACACTTGGTGAAATCATTCATCTAGGTATACTTAGGTACCTCTAAGTACCTACTACTAAAACAATTCTGTTATATTCGGATGGGACGAAGTGCCAGAAGTGCGCTAAAAATTCATTAATTAACTACTTAGTAGAATTATAATTAGGTAAATGTGATGTTTTGTCCCAAATAGTGTTTTATCTATTTTAATGTTTGTGTAGGTAGAGAAAACGAAGATACGTTTCATTCCTTCCTGGGCGTTAGGTATGGAGCAGTTTCATATCAGACTAGACCATATCCATGGTGCAGTCGACGTTCTGAATTCCGTATTGTTGGCTATTCACAAGAGCGATTTAGATAGTAAGATTATTTTGCTCTGGCATACCATACCTTGCAATATTGTTTCTAACCCATCCATGCTTTTGTGTGTAGATAGTCTGAGGAGTTTGTGCTAAGTATGTGGTACAGTTAAAAACTATCAGACAGAATCGGCAGCTGCTTGAAGCAGATTTTTAAAATTGTCACATTTAACTCTTTTACATAAATTCTTAAATGCTTACATCCATTTCAGCCATGCGGGGTGGAGCCATCTCCAAAGTATAAAATCCTTTCAAGGGCCGCAGTTTCTTTGCAAGTTCAGATTTGGTTGCTGCTTCGGCTTTTTCTAAAATGGTAAATTCCTGTTTGCATGAACGAAGTTGGAGACCAAGCAAAGAATTACTTCTTGTCTTGTTAGCGTTGAAAGGAGGAAATTACCGAGGCTTAGTACTTACCTACAAATTAATCACCTAAGCACTGGAAAAGTTTTGGGAACGAGATAACACTCGGTAAGCCTATTTTAAATAGAGGTCTTACCTAAGACAGATCGAATGATAGAACAAAGGAAGCATGATACAAAAGCTTTCATATAAATGCTACTTTATTTTTACTTCGATATTATTTTTTGGTTTGGAGACATAAAATACCAAGACGCGGCCTTCTATTTAACTGATATCTATAATAATATAGGTCATGGGTTACAATGAATGAATCCAACCTTTAATCAACTCCATAAGTCTCTCCTTTTGGACGCTGGCAGCCGGTCTGTATGTTTCAGTCAGTTCATGCATCAGTGTCATAGTTCTGCCGCCTGGGACAGGTTGCTAGCGGTTAATATTTTATTACATCGTTAAACTAATATTTACAGCCAGTGTGCGGTACTATGAAAACGAATCTAACGTTACGTGTTTTGCTATCATTGTTTGGTCAGGACAACTGCTATGTAGGTACCTAAGTATAAGTATGGCTACAGAATATATACTATGGTTGTGGCTGGTGATAGCTTTGATATGCCATTGGCCTAGCAGCTAGGGGACCCATGTCCTCGAGTCATCGAGAATGTGCTCACATATTTTCTACAGCTTATAACCTACTGGCCAAAAATGAAGGTTTCTATAATAGTCAATGTAATGTAATAAAACTAATTTTACTCTCTAACTAAAGGTTTAAATTATTAGGAGAGATTTTTACTCACGCACAATCTTCGCTAATTTAGCGATACTCAAACTCGTACTCATTTTAATTTATTTTTCCTACTATTCACAATGATTATGTTTTATTCGCTATAAGATTTTTTTCTAGTCAACAATGTCAGTTTGGGTCAAATGTTTTTTTTATTATAGTTCGGCCATTCAGAGAATGCGTTCCTGACACGTCGCGATTGAACTGACGACGTAACTTTGCAATGGCGTTGCAGTTACGATAAAAATATTTTTGCTGGTTGTTTACCGTTTTAACAATTGAGGAGCATTAAAACAACATTATTATATCAATAATCAATGAATGTAGTTACGTCGTCAGTTCAATCGCGACGTGTCAGGAACGCATTCTCTGAATGGCCGAACAGTGAAGTTTTAAAATTGGTTTCAATTTGTCTATTTTTCGGATCAATCTAATGCATCGAGCTTAGAATTATAAGGAGACGCCGTTTTGATATTGACGTATCTATAGTTATATAAATATGAAACAAACTATGCAACATAGTTCTGTCTCACTCTTTCTAAGCAGATAAGTGTATTTGAAAACAGGGACAACAATATTTTTGTGATTGCGTAAAATGGTGACATTTACTTTTGAAATCCTTCTGCGTGCCATATCTGGCCATATATGTCATGGTAGTTGTGCTGTCAAATAGGTGCTCTTCGTGACTTATTTTTGCTATTTTATAGAATATCACTCGTGTTTACTTTTAAGACTTTACTATTTCAATAGTGAAATAATCAACGAATATGCCTATGTGTTGTATTGTGAAGTGTGGTGCTAGGAAGCACCAAAATCAAGCTGGATTGTCTTTACACAGGTTAGGAACCTATTTTTGCTAGAAACTACATAAAATAATTCACATTTTATAAAAAATATGTTACGGGAACATGAATTGATGGTGAAAGTACTTATATTTTGGTTTATTTCTGTATAAAAACCTATATTTAGAAATAAATGTTGTTTACAATAACATGTTATATTGGCATAGTGCTGTGCAGTTGTCATAATAGTATCGATATAATATCCACTTAATAAGTCTGCTTTTACAAATTTTAACATCAGAACTTACTGTCCCTAAGACACTGAGCCCTCAGAGTTGTGTATTATTTTCAACAAAACATCAGTTAAAAACATTTTGATTAAAAAGGCGTATTATAAAATTCAGGATTTTAAAGACATATTTTATTGAAAATAATATGTTTTGCCTTTTTATTTTCACATGATGCTTCTACGGCGACCACGGGCACGGCAGTGCTTCCGCACAGACGAGCAAATCGGAATGCAAGTTGCAATGTTTGCTTGAGAACTTAGTTACCGAGTATAGATTTCGAATTGTATAAATATTTTTTTCTTAGCACTAAAATTGTTTTGTACAATCGATTAATACATAATTAGCTCCATTTGCATTATATAACTTTCTTATGAATAGCTTGAAAACGATTTTAAATTATTGTTTTTTTTTTAAGAGAGTATCCTTATGGCGTTTCTTGCGGATTCTTCTTCATAGGACCGAATCTTTGGCACCCTGCAACTAGTCTGACGTGAAAGAACTTTCATAGGGCTATTTGAAATAATAAATAATTACTTTGCCTGTTTATTTTTTTTTTTCAAAGGTATCACCCTACTGAAATGACTCCTCCCATTTGGTTGATGTTGTTGAGGTTATTAGTATCAGTGAAGTTAATGTGATAGTTAGTTCTATGACGAAGAGATTATTTACACTCGGTTATTTTTATGCACCCAGTAAGACTCGTACATACTTCTAACTAGAATACAATATCGATATTTGTTGAATCCGGTAGCGGTACAACCCTAGTAATGGCAGCCATTTTAGTTACGACTGCAGACTGACAGTAGGTGTGCACGTTTTTTTCGTGACATTTCCTGTCCCTTTATTTATATGTCAATGATCTAATGGGATCAATGGGCATCACAATCTTTTTAGTACCTACAACATGTTTTTTTTTAATCTATAATTTAAGCATCGGAGCCATCTTAGTGCACTTCCACACAAACGAATTTTGTCGCGCGTATAAAGGTAGGTATACGTTTCGGTATTGCACCACACATCGCTAGCCACTAGAAATTTTCCATTGTAAATATCTTGATTCCAAGAATTTTGGAGAGGTGGCTGTGGTTCCTACCTTGAAGGTATCTGTATTTTAAGTTAATTTTTATTAAATACATACCATTGACCCGACACAAGTTCACGAACAACTTCAATGCCAGTTTTTCTTAAAACAACGGTTTTATGAATTTTCTGTCAAGTTGTTTTAAGAAAAACGGACGTTAATGCTGTCGGTGTAATTGCCCCTTAGTAAAATCTTTGTATTTAATTACCCATAAGTAATTAAAGAAATATTCATTTTAAAAACAATTTAATTACACAGTACGAAACAATTTAGATTGCTAAAAATTACATATTTAGCGTGCCATAATTATTTAAAAATATAATTTATATTTGATGCAAATAAAATATATTTCATCACTATTTCTCAATGGATAAATTTTATTACGCACTAGATTCATTTCTTTTTCCTTGGCCGCCTCTTCCTAGGTTTGGCTTTTGATTTCCCTTTTCCTTTCCCTTTAGGTTTTCGTTTGGATTTTGCTTTAGCTTTAGCTTTAGGCTTTTTAGTCTTGGTTTGTTTTTCTTCTTTTGCTTTAGTAGCTTCCATTTCAGCTTTCTGCTTTGCAGCCAATGCCGCGGCTTTTTTGACGGCTTCAGCAGCTTTCCTTGCTATAGCTTTGAGCCTTTCGGCTTCTTTCTTTTTCGCTTCAGCTATTAATCTTGCCTCTCGTGCTTTCATAGCGGCAGCTAGTTCACGCCTGTTTCTTTCCTCCTCTTGGTCAATTTCTTTAATCCTAGTTTGTATAGCACCTATGAAACCATTTGTCAACTTTCCAACGAAGGCTTCCATTTTGCGACCAGTTGGTCCGTTGAAGAAATTTACCGTCATGGGCGGCACCGCTTCAATTTTTAAATATTTCCACGAAGTGACCCCAAAACTTTTTAGAGTTTTCGAAGCAACTGGAAATTAAGGGCTTATTTAAGAATCATAATGAATATATGGCTAAAATGTAACTCGTGATTCTACTCTTATTACCTGTAGAAACATTTCCAAAAAAAGCTTACTGGGTGACCATTGGCTCCTACCTTTTCACAATAGTTTACATGTTATAATAAATTAGAACTCTATGATTATCAGACAAACGCTTAGCACTGTATATTGTCACATTTGTCCTTTTTTACTGAGTGTCTCTGATTTTACCAAGTCTCTTTTTAGCTTCATATAACTCTCTTTCAAGATACTCGACTTCAGCAAGTATCTGTCGTTCACGGATTGATATTAATTTTGAACTTAACAAACGTTCTGCTTTTGCTACAGCCGTTTCTACTTTCTCTACAACTGGATTGAATACGAGTGCTCTCGCACGAGTATCTTTAATATAACTCTTAGTTGAATCCCATTTATTTGAAACTGCAGGTCGAATTGTATCCAGAGAAACTGCGAACAAAACAAATGCGGACGTGCATTAAAAGGACATGAAGCCAACTGACCATATAATTATTATTGTCGCTACTAAATATCATGACCTGCTAGAACCCACTTTTGTTTTGCAACAGTTTCATTTCAAACTACTGGAGAAAAAGTTTTTTATTTCATACCTAGTGCCATTTCTAGGATCTTCCTGGTTGTCCGCGCCATTTTCAAAAAGGTTTTCGATAATTTAATAAAAAATAGTTACGATAATTTTGGTGCATTTATGAAAACCATTGTCAGTCTTGTTATTGGTTGACACACTCTTATTTTTTCCCTCAAAATATACTTTTTATTCCAGCCAGGCCAGGGGTACGTGCCTATGAAGTATTTCTAGCTCATAGTTTTTTTTACTCTATGGAAAAAATAATAAAACTACTATTCCTTGGTGGGTTTTATGCATAGGGTTTATTATATTACTTATACTTATACCTATAACCACCTTGACTCTTTCAGAACACGATTTTTTTAAAGCCATCATACTGTTGGGTGAATTTCCCGGGACCAAAAATTGCGTGGCATCGATGAAATCGGTACTAGAAATCATTGTTATAATATTCATATATTTTTTTCTAAGAAGGTGAAATAGTAATCTATGTGTAGCACTAAATATTTTGTTAATAGGATTAATTGGTTCTCCAAAAAAAAAAATTAAACCTCAAAATCTTTCATTGCCGTGTTTGTCCACAAGTCACCTTGATGTGTACTAGACCTTATTGATGAAAATGTATTAGTTATTTATATTAAAACCTACTTTTATTTGATTCGTGAATAGTTAAAGTATTGTTACGGAATACATTTATTAAAATATTTAAACAATACAACAAATGGTAAATAAAAAATAGTTTGTCTCAGAACTATCATTCATCGCCATGTCCTAAACATATTTGAGAATATTGCTTTTCCTAAGGGTTTGCGTCCCTCCCGCTATGCGCTAAATGTTGCATATTAGTGGACGTCAAGTGTTCGACGTGGAATGACGTGTGCACGTGCCTGCGTTTTTGCGCCATAAATGAAAGTATTCAATTTTTTTTATACTGGACATTTTTTCTCTCATCGCCGTGGATAGGTCTAACTTCTGTTTGAATAAGTTTGTCCTCTTAATTGATCATTCGGTACAATGCCATTTATCTTATGTTTATTTGTGATGTGTTAATTACTGTGAATTATTAACAGATTTTTGGTTTTTTGATGTTTTAGCCTTGATATTCATCGCCGCGCTCTCATTTCCGTGGTTTCCGTGGTCAAAATTTGCTATGGCAATGAAAAAAAATACACGGCAATGAAGAAATTTTCATCGCCATGCCTTGTAAAACAATTTCGTTTCATTGCCGTGGCCACATGTTTCATTACCGTGACTTATGTTTTCATCGCCACGGCATGATTAGGATAAAAAAACAATTTGTACTATATACAGTCAACTACAAAAAGATACTACAGTCAAATTATAAACATAATAATGGATTGATTCTTTCTAGAAAGCCAAGATGCCTAAACCGAAACTATCGGAAGAGGAGAGAAAGGAAAGAAAAAATTGTATGAAAAAAAACGACGTGAAAAGTTCTTTCATTGCCATGGACGCACGTTTAATTGCCGTGTATGCATGTTTCATTGCTGTGGCATGAAAATTTTAATCTTGTGTATCTCGTTAGATTTTTAAGCTATCTACTAGATATTAAGTAAGAATACATATCTTATCTAAAACTTAAATAAACACTACTTTTTCTTGTTCTAAAGTTGAAGAATAAAAAATCCACGGAAATGAAAATTTTATTGGACCTGTTGAAATTCACCCTGTTACCAAAAGTGCAAACTCAGAAGCTCGTTGCAAAATTACGCTGACCCTATAATTAGTCGAACAGTTTTGAAGCTAATGGTAGTTTTTATGCTCGGCACTCATCCTCTTCGTTTTGCCCAAAGATTGGGGTTTTCGACCTCAAGATTTGGAAATTCCCCGAGCTTGAGACCATAAGCATCATCGCTTATGTAGTGACTCGAAACAAAGTTTTCCTCTCCTTCTGTGGCTCTAGAAAATAGGAACATTATAATGTGTTAACCTATATTTTATTTATCTTTGAAGTTGGCACCTTTTCATCGCCTCTAGATCTTATCATAGGAGGACAGATGCACCTCCTTACAGTTTGCAGTTCGAATTTAATATCTACATATAAGCGCGCAAACGACAACGACCCTGCAAGAAACGACCTCACAGAATGAAGTAGGTACTGAGTATTGCTGACATGGCTGAACTCATTGCAACTGAGTAAACCATCCCACAGAGATATAATGTTACAAGGTTTGGGCGGATTATAATGAACCTCTCTTAACAATAAAATATTTTTTATTAATACTTTTTTTTGGATTTATCACCATCACTTTCGACAGATCTTTTAATGTGTTATGTATGCGACAGCAGGTACAGTTTTTTCAGGCGTCTGACTCGCTAAAACCACTGCACACAACTCTACGAGTCTAATTGTTTATCGATATAGAATTCTAGACGTGCATGTGTATTTATTCACAAATTCAAAATACATATGTAAAAGCAAAAAGGGATTAGGTACTGCACTGTCTTTTTACTGCATTGCGTATAATCTATGTCTACCTGCTTTTGAAGTGCCTTTTCAATTTTTCTTTGCCAACTTTTCCCATTACCAGTAATTGCTCTAAAAATATTTTCCGAAACTGTAACGTCAGCGTCACTTTGAAGATTCGGTCTCTGTAGGTAGACAATCTGCTCAATCGTTCATATGTCATTGTCCACACATAAATAACTGAACATAAAGTTATTGAGCAATCACAATTTGCAAACACGATGTTAGAATCGTTGACCCAGATCAATTGTCTTACATGCATAATCGTAGTGAATTATTACAGTATGAATAAGTAGAGTTAAAGAATCTATTACGATTGTAGATCATAAACTTGTTGAGCTAATGTCCTATTGTTCAGGAAAGTCAATGACTTCGTTGAGGTGGCAGGATTTAAGGAATCTTGTATGAATTATCCAGTAACCTCATTAAAAAGCAGTGTAAGCATCCAGTAAAGCAGAATTTCCAGTTTTTCAGCTGTGATAATTACCTCTTTTTCCCCTTAAACCATAACATTACTTCTCCTTCAGGTAGTATTTAAAGGCCTTCGACTAAAACAATATTGCAGAAACGTCGTTGAAATCTCATTATTTCGCCATCCAAACAAATTAGAATTCCAAATATTTGACTTGATTTATTTATGTTTGCATGCACTTAATTAATTACTTTTCCGCTTTGTGAAATAAGATTTCCTTGAGATACCTATTGTGCGTTATGTAGGTAAGTCAAATATTTGAGAACCGTAAGCTAATTAACCTATTTAAAAATTGAGTGCTAAAATAGTGTGTATTTACCAATGGTATTTACAGAAAAATTGCCAATGGTAGGTATAATGAACCAGACCCCGACAAAGGTTTCCTGATCAAGTATTTTAGCTACTTAACTGTATCTATTTACAAAAAGATCACTGCTCTCGACAGCTATTTCAAAAGCCAGTAAATACCTGGAATATTAATTCTCCAGTTGAGCAGTGGGTAATTAGAGGTTCCCAAACCATCCTATACTTTTTATGTAACATGAAGATTATCTACAACTATTCACATACCTTCTACTCAGCATTGCTTGATTCTTAAGAAAAGCGTTCCAGGCGTACGCATAGTCATGATGCCTTGTGCACATTTTAGAATTCGCAACTTTACACAGCCATCTGAACACAGCCTTAGAGATTTACAAATCAGACCAGTTGAAACTGGCCAGCAGAACTGCGTGAGATAATTTGAGATGTAATTAATTCCTGTATATAAATTAATGTGGGTCGCAGCTAAACTGTAAACAGGAATAAACTGGCCATAACCGGCTTTATGCCTGTTTGACACGAAACGTTTCAGATGGACATCGGCGACGAAGCTGACACGTTTTAAGTTCAATGCATCGTAAGCCGCGCGATTTACTGATCGTGAATCTATCGTGTTTTTTTTCTACAAAATACGGAAGTGCGTAACCACAGATTACCTAACGTTAACAGTTACTTAATATTACTAAAATAGGTAGGTAATTGTGGCAGCAAATATTATCATGTTGCAAGAATCGAAAAACAAATACCTATCTGATTCCTCTCTTAACTGTCATCAAGGTTGCTAACAAACAATTACTGTCAATCTACACTCATCACATCGAAAGACGAGAGGAAATTACAATAAGTATCTACCTAAGAAGGTACCTACACGTCTGCTGCAACCATCTGCGTAATTGTCCCCTCATAACTTTATAGTTTATAGTACCCAAATGACTATGATGCCGTCCGTTGAGTGAATAAATCACGCAATTTATTATCATAAACGGGGACAAGGATGCCCTTATTTGTAAAATTAAAATAAATATACCTATTTACGTGTAAGTAGGCTACTTATTCGTCGTTTGTTGATGTCAATGCCGTTGCTTAATGAAAGATATCATCTCCTGGGACTGGGCAAAAATAGCATGCACATCACTAAATGATTAAAGAACACTAGTTTCACATTACACGTCTGAAAAACTTGGAATAGAGAACATGGAAAAATTAATTAATCGTGTAGGTAGGTAATCTTATGTATTGTAGCGTTGGGCTTTCTGGCTAGAACAACTTTCAGATTATCAAAACCTAACTAAACCTAAAATAACTATCCATGAAACTAACCATGAAAAAGCGTGGTTTCATCGATACCTTATATTCGTAGTCAAAGCATAATCGGGAAAATGCAGAGCTTCTGTCGAACGTGAACTCAGTGCTCTTCGAGATAATAAATGCAAAGTAAACCTCGTTGTTCAGCGCCTTTGTGCAAGATTATTGTATCAGTATAGTTAAGTTCACAAAGCGATCATCTCTTACTTATTCTCCTCCAACCCTTTTCCCAACTATGTTGAAGTCGGCTTTCAGTCTAACCGGATGTAGCTGAGTACCAGTGCTTTACAAGGAACGGCTGCTCTATCTAACCTCCCCAACCCAGTTACCAGTACCCGGGCAACCCAATATCCTTTGGTTAGACTGGCGTCAGACTTACCGGCTTCTGACTACCCGTAACGTCTACCAAGGATCATCCCTTACTAAACTATAATTAAGCCTTCGTTTTAAGTCTTTATTTATCTATAACTACAAGTAGTAAGTAACTATTAATTAATCTGTGCTAGGGGAGATGTTCCCAAAACGGGTAAGCTAACGAAAAATGTTAAATAAAATAACCAAGAACATTACATGCGACTTGTATTTGTACTCATAAGGTTGTTTATATAATAAACTTTGGAAAACATAAGACAGTCTTAGTAATCTTCTTCAATATTCTGAAAAAAATCAAAAAAACTAAACCCCTTCGAAATACCCGCTTTGCCCTAGTGGGGGTCCTAAAACGGGTAACGCCTTTGGGCAAAGCAGGTAATGAATGAATATATGTGATAAATGAATTTAAATCATTTAAAAAAATATCTTAGCCTCCTATTATCCAGGAAATCTTTATTGTTAATTAGTCTCCTTAAATATGTTAAACAGTTGTCTTATTTTGATCAGTCTAGATTACTCTTTTACGTCATTAAATGTTACATTTGAAATTATAATGCTACCAACAGATAATTTTGTTAAAAATCAAAATCATAAAAAATATTTCAATTTCTTTTTCACGCTGTTCCTGTTCTTCTTCAGCTCTCTGTGGCTTTCTTTGTCTTCGATTAGCTTTCAGTGGGATCAATTGAGGAAGTGCCCCTTATTTTATTGGTGTTACATGATGATCCTCAGGTTGAAGAAGGATTGTAGTTTGTGATGGAGTCTTGCATGGTGTTATAAAATCCTTAAGAATTTGTGTTTCTGCCGTTATAGTCTTGCATGGTGTTGAAAGTTCTTCAATATACTGGCTTACTGGTATTGGAGTATGAGGTGGACTTATAGCTTCGTCAAGAGGTTGCGATCCAGTTTCATAACTTCCACATCCCACGAAGCATTTAAAGTTTTTCTTTTATATTTATTCACCCAATAAAAAAAAACAAAAAAAAAAACAAATTAGGTATTTTTTACATTTGAGTCAGATAAATAATGGCACTGGTCAGCTTAATACATATCATAAATTATTCCAGGGCAAATCGGATAGTCACCCGTTATGCCCCTACCCGTTTTGCCCAAAAGCACGTTTTAAATTTCAACTACCTTAACCATAAAATAGTAAACAAGGAGACCACTAATTATTCACAATTAATAAGCATATAACATGCAAAATGATAATACAAAACTACGAAAACCATATCTTACACCATATTTGAGTAGTTAGCACTAGCATAATTCGATTTTTTTTAATAAGTTCAGCATAAAACTTTTTTTATGTCTTACCTCGAACACGCTCGCTCCAGGTGCGCGAGCCGACTGACCGTGATCGGCAGGGGGGTAGTGTGCCACTCTACACTCACAGGTTCACACTAAGATCTATAATATTCGTATGGCAAGGCCTACCCGTTTTAGGAGGGGTACCCGTTTTAGGAACATCTCCCTAGTTGCTATCTTTTATAAAGTGGCAAATTTTTGTGAGTTTCTTTGTAGGGCACCGAAAATACTAAATCGATGTGACATAACCGGGTATAGGAAGTAGTTCCCTCGGGATGATTAAAGACTCAACACTCAATTCTTGATTAGCATTCCATATGTTACAGGTGGTACATGTTATGTAGTCTAGAAACAATATGACTAGGACCCTATGGGGCACAGCTTAAAGAAGTTGGAGAGTTTAACAGTAGCTTGTTACTAAATTATAATCATACTCAACAACATATTATGATCAAGTATGAGGGCGCGGGTTTGATCCCAGGTCAGGCAAGTACCAATGCAACTTTTCTAAGTCTGTATGTACTTTCTAAGTATATCTTAGACACCATTGGCTGTGTTTCGGATGGCACGTTGAACTGTAGGTCCCGGCTGTCATTGAACATCCTTGGCAGTCGTTACGGGTAGTCAGAAGCCAGTAAGTCTGACACCAGTCTAACCAAGGGGTATCGGGTTGCCCGGGTAACTGGGTTGAGGAGGTCAGATAGGCAGTCGCTTCTTGTAAAGCACTGGTACTCAGCTGAATCCGGTTAGACTGGAAGCTGACCCCAACATGATTGGGAAAAAGGCTCGGAGGATGACTCAACAACATATTATATGTTAGTGTCGGTGTGAGTGCGTGTGTGAGTTTGTGTGACTAACAGTAGGTATGTACCTACTTTCCTCAGGCCAGCTTCGTGTTCAGTGTAATCCCGCAAAATATTGCCAGGTTACATAAATGGAGAAGACAGAGTCATGACGGGTCAATAAAAAATCATGTAGGCACAATATTTTGTTCGAGACTGCACCGTGCACTGTACAATGTGTGAATGAATCGTCATGTAAACAATAGACATAGCATTGTAACCGAAGGTGAGTTCAACCGACTCAGAGATTTGAGGTTAATCAGTTATGTAACGCAACCTCAAAGTTATCAAATACTTGCTAATGTTAACTTGTTAAGTGTGTTACGGAGGTTCACATCATTGTGAAGGTAAAGTTCTATGATTTTGACATTGAACAAAGTTGCAATACTTGTTTGAAGAAATACAAGTTTTACGTAGATGTTCTAAATAGATTGACGAAATCAGACAATCTTTTGTATAAACTTGCTTCAAATCATGCAACAAAAATAATCTACCGATATTATTTTTTTCATAGAGGTGCAAACCCTTACTAAGTAAAATCTTAGAAAAGGTTGCTGCGTCTACACAAAACATATCAACTGCCTATTGGTACATAACGGTATTGACAGCAACAAACTAAATATACTCGTACATATAAAATGCATAGGGTAAAAACACTTAAGTAATTAAAAAATATTGACTTAACGTATGCAATGAAAAGCATGGCTGATAAATAAATATTAAGTGCGTTACAGAACAGTAAATAAAATTACACAATGAAATGAGTATGGAATACAAATTGCTGTTACAATTAATGTCAGCATGTTAATTGTATGTATTCTACATTTCGCTAGTTAATGTCGGATTATAATCCGTACATTATAATGTACGGTCATGCTTGGAAACGCATACTTCCGATTACGGCATGCATTACACAATGGAATATGAGACCTGTCTAATAGAACACTGTCATAAGGACTTGAACGTGAATCAAGTTTGTAAAACAGGCCATTTTGGATAATAGGTACTGTAAACTCAATTGCCAAGAGTTTAGCACCGATAGAAGTTGTAGATACTCGTTCTTTAAAAAATTGGACTTTACTTTAGTTATACTATGTTCCAGTCGCATACAGAAAGATAAGAATATAATATAATACATAATTTTAATAAATATAATTTAGGTACGTACTGACATACTTCCAGAGAACCTCCATCCACATTTAAATATCTTCAACAAATTCAGAAGACAATGGGTAATGCTTCTCCCATAGATTTATACAAACAACCCATAAATCTCATTCATTCAATTACGTTTGACATCTAACTACGTGGTCGGGTTCCGTAGCTCCAATTTTGTTTGATGTTGTACTACAAATTGCTTTTAACAAGCGATGTCTGTTCACTGTCACAAAGTTTGTAGTAAACGGAATCTAAACTAGAAATATTTTGCAAAGGGTAGGAAGTATTGATCAAATGTTCTCAAACATAAACACCATTTTGATACACACAATGATATCTGGTATAGAAGTACTTATATCATAGGCATGATGACAGTAATCAAAAATCATTAAAATAATATATTTATTAAATTAAACTTGAAGCTTGGAATATAAAACGCGCATTGTTTTCTTTATTAATAACGTGATTAATATGTATTTTTATAAAATAAAATTACGAAATAAGGCAATCCGCCATGATATCTTGAACACCAATCAGAGCTCGTGACGTCATCTCTCAAAACAACTCGCGCGAAAGTCACATTTCGTTATTGTGAACTTCCACTGCGATCTTTGTTTTTAATTAATTAATTGTTTATAACACGAGTTATGGAGCCCGGATTTATCAAGGCAAACAGCGCTAATTTGCCTAGAATTGATATCATAATGCTGGGAAAGTTTTTGGCATCAAATAAAGATTTTTGTTCAGCTGAATTTAGAAATGTTAAAACTTCCATGTAAGTATACTAGTTTAATTAAAAAACAATGAGAGATGAAACCTAACCTCGAAATAGTTATTTACATTATAAACTATGCTAGAATCTAGAGAACTATGTAATAACTTACATCAAAGTGATCTTCACAAAAATAAAGTTGTACCCTGGGCAATATTGCTTTTGAATCTCGCCTTGCAAGTTTAAGCCACTTGTTTCGTATTTTTTTATTGTGAGGAACGTACACAAATAACTTATCAGGAGTTGTTTTGGATGTGTTCTTACACTGGGGGACCCCACAACACCTACCTATGCACTTTCGAATTCATATTTAATAACACAAAAAACTTAATTATTGCACGAGCGTTGTTTACTTGCGTCTTGTAATTTCAGTCGTGACGTCACAAGTGACGATATGACACTGACAAGCGTTTTCGCGCCGGATTCAAAGTGGACAGAGAAAAATGCAATTATTTGATAAAAAAACTTCGCATTTTCTTAAAATTAATAATTTTTCATATAAAGTAGACGTATACCTACATCATACAAAGGAATTTAAAAATTTGTCATCATGCCTATTGCAGAACGATAAGTAGCCCTTGTAACTTCAGTGTTATTTTTAACTGAAGATTATTCTCGAGCACTTACAAAAGCGAGCACTTACTAGACAAAGAAATACTTAAATTTAACGTATGTGACGTACTTTTCTTTGTACCGATGTCCTCCAGCTGTTCAATACTCCGTGGTCCCAGGCTGCAGATGATCGTAGCGATTACTATCAAAATATGAAAGAAGCGGTGCATTGTCGAGCTCGCCGCTCACTATTACAAAACATTCAGGCGCGTTCTTTTCTTCGGCTGGTCTTGCGAAGCCTGTTGTAACGCATCTTGTGTTGTCATCCACATTTGAGACTTAGTTTAAGAGATGTGTTAATGTGATGTAATTGGTCTCGTAAGAACTTTACTATAGAGTAGGTATAGGTACTTAGATAGATTCTGAGCTGAGTAACTATGCAAAAAAATTTGGAGCAAAAAGTAACACTAAAATTAAGAACTTAAAGAAATCCGTTTGTTTTTTGCCTTCATATGTGTTTCATACAATATGCTTGCTATCGCAACATTGTGAAATGGAATTCATCTAAAAATATTTATGATTAATGTGAGACGAAGCTCTAGTAATCACGAGTGGAAATCGCCCGAGCCTAAATCCCACGTAAAAAAACTTCTTCCGATAAATTAGATGTAAGAAAAATACCGTACCGTGACATGTGATAAATAACCGCATCGTTTTGGCAGTAACCTCGATGTGTAATACTTTTACCTGGCTCCAGAATGTTTTTGTGCTTATTTCACAGGTTCGTTGCCTTCGGCGTCTAACTGAACAGTTTTTTGCTCACGAGACGAACTCAATTGCGTGTCCATCTAAAAAGGTGCGGCGCCATAATTTTAGAGTTCACTAAGTACTCAAATTAATGATCTCACTTGAAGCGAACAATTATACCTACCTACGATTTGTTACTGTAGCTTAATGTAGGTATATTTAAAGATGTAACGAGTGCATGATGCAATTCGAGCAGGCAAGTACATACTGTGTTTTTGGGTTACGTAAAGTGCATTCACTTCAGCGTAATCTTAGAAATGGATCTCCAATGTTGAAGATGCAGTTGCATCAAATTGTACTTTTATTTCGTAATCGTAATAGTAGAGGTGGATTCGTGACTGTAGTGTCTTCATATTCATTTCAAGAAAATATAAATATAATAACTAGTGGTAGCATGATTCAACTTTTATGCACTGAAATAATTATAGCATCGTATTTCACGTATACTATAGGAAGGTATTAAAGCTGGTCATTTCACTCTAGTTTAAGTATTATTATATTAACTCCGATTCAACTACATATTGAAATTATTATATTTTTATTAAATAAATAATTTCCACGTACGGAACCACGTATCGCATGTTTTGAAGCATTTTACTGTATACTCAATTTGAGCCGACACACCCACAGCAGTACTACTAACGACATTTTTTGGGCATAGCTTACGGCACAAACCTAATGAATCCGCATTAGATAAACACTGATTGACCATGTGATAAACAAATAGTTAAAACGCCTAGGTAAAGTATAAAATTGCATTTACATACGTACAAATCCCATCTCCATTTAGACGAGTGTACCTGAAAAAGATCTGAAAAATAATTACTTAAAGAAAAATGTTAATAAAGAGAGAAATTTCTTTCACACCGATGGTCATCTCACCTGGTACTTATTTTCCATACTAACTCGTAATTAAATCATGCAAAGATATTGCTTATACACGGAGCAAATCTCGTACTTCCACAGACGTCGCTTCCCACGGGAAATCAGCATTTCCTCTTATTACAAGAATACTGTCATTAAAACGACAGTAATCGGCAACGATCTATTAAAGAAAAATATACTACACCCATAATAATTTTCGTAATCTAAGCTATAATTACGTAACACACATAAAAATAATGGGCTCTGCTTGCAGAGTGAAGTAAAGTTGTGGGCATTGAGAATTTGCCTTTTCTATAAAAATGTTTTTGTTATATTTTATACTTAAGTATCTGTTTGTTTTAACTTTTCAGTCCTACGATAAATAGCCTAAACTTACATAGTGGAAATACCATAGAAAAGCTAAGTATGGTAGGATGCCTAACTGGCTTTCCTAGATCCAATAAGTTCAGCTGCGAGCTGAAATTAAAAGTATAGATTTTTAGAGAGAAAAATACCCTAAAACTATAGTGGTTCAAATAACGCATTATATTACTACATATATTTATATTAATAAATACACGGTTATTAGAACTGCGTATGACCGTTAATCGTGCATGACGCAATTTTTAATCGTGACGGATGGGCCTCACGCATTCGTAACATAGTCACGGTATTTTATGTAGAAGTATAAATATTTTTATTGATCATCCACTATCATTCTTTTCCTAAATTAAGGAAGCGTTTATGAATCAGGAAGTCTGAGTTAAACAAATATTTTTAATCAATGGTAGGTAATTAAATTAACCAGGTGAAGTTGCTATTTAATTATAATTTAATGGGTTTGTTATATTGCTTCTCATCTTCGTTTACTCTCTTCCGGGGATAATTAAAACCGCTAGGGCTTACCTATAATCATTTGCACTGCACTGTGCGAAACTTATTAATTTTCTCGGCATTTGATTTCACATAAAAAAGTGAAAAAGTGGTTTTGTGGTAAACCATACCTAACTGATGTTTCACACATGTAAAATCCCTGACTACTAAGAAACTATTCTTACTCTAGCAGATATAAAATCCGCGAGGCTTCGAAAGCCCGTTAAAACTCTCGTCATTCTGCGCATTAGAAAACCAATAAACTATTTTAAAAACAATAAATTTTTGATCACTATCGGTAATTTTATGATCACTTTAAGCTTAATTAAAGTCATCAAAACCCGTAGGTAACATTATTTAATAGGATAATAATCTCGCCTCTATGTCCTGCTAAAGTAACAGTGTTTCATGATCGTTAAATCTTGCTGATTTTAACTGCCAATTAGACAAAACAAATTATCATTAAAGCACATATAATCACTTCTAAAATCTATCTTTCGAAGCCTATAAGAAGTCTATATCAAAAGACAAATTGTATTATATATGTCACCGTAAGATTACAAACATCGTTAGATTACAATCTATCTCGAGAGATTGTAAACTGTCGAATTATTGTAAACCGTAACACCTGATTGCAATTTAACGCATTATTTTTCGCTATATTATAATCTATCGATGAGAAATTGTCAAATTGTCAACAGTCCGAAAGCTCTCCCTGATTGGTCAGTCTTTTTGTAAGATCGAGAGCGATGTAGAGCGGTCAAATTGTCAACTGGCGTAGAACAGAATGCATCTTGCGCGCTGATTGGTAGAACGTCAAAAAAGACAATGTTCTTTGCAACTCCCGGTGTCACAGCTCTTTGACGTGCAAAAATAAGTGACGGTTTAATTTTTTATAAAATCAAAAATTGTACTTAATTTTTAAGACTCAAATTACACACAATTAAAAATTGTATTAAAAATTGAAGTTAGTGACGAAAACGAATCGCTGCAAAACCGACTCCACGTAGTCTTGTCTGCCCTACCCCTAGAGTGCAATTCAAAACCGCGTAGGCGCGGAGGGGCGAGGCGGCCTGCGAGCTGAGGCGCAGGTAGTTTCAGCGCTCGCCACCGCGGCTGAGGCTGGCCGGCTCTGCCGGCCAGCAAGCCGAAGCTGCGGTGGTGAGCGTGAAAACCATCTGCGACGATAAGCTCGCATGGGACCGCCGGAGCCCCGCAGCGCCGGAGCCGTGACAGAAGTTATTCTTGCTGCATGTTGCATGCTTACTTCCATGCTGGGTCAATTAATATGGGATGTGTTACATTTTAAACAAAAAACTCAGTAGGTACGAGTTAAAAAATTAGAAGGTAAATAAATATTTTTATGATGTCATTTAATAGTATTTAAGAAGTTTACTGTTAGAATGCATGCTACAAATTTAGATGCAAAAAAATAACCATCATGCTGAGTTGTATTTAGAGTGGAAGATAACTCGTGGCTAAGATAGTATTATTTAGATGCTCGACGCTTTATTAATTGTGGCTGACTTAGTAATTTAGAAGGCAACATACATTTTTGGGGGCGAATAATGATATTAAAAAGAAGCCTGTTTAATTAGCACCCCTTTTATTTTATTTTTAAATATTAGTTTGTATTTGAAGACAAAATACCTAACTGTATTTTTATAAGAGTTATTTTTATATAAATTTAATACTTGAAGAATTTTTGAAGAGCATTTATTTTATTTAACTGACACCTCTATTTCATTCCTAACTCTACGGGAACTCCATGGGAACAGAACGGCTGGTCGTGATTGGTCGATCTTACAAAAAGACTGACCAATCAGAGAGAGCTTTCGGACAGTTGACAATTTGACAATTTCTCATCGATAGATTATAATATAGCGAAAAATAATGCGTTAAATTGCAATCAGATGTTACGGTTCACAATAATTCGACAGTTTACAATCTCTCGAGATAGATTGTAATCTAACGATGTTTGTAATCTTACGGTAACATATACATACAACACTTCATTTGTTGTTTGAAAAGACTACATAGGTGCTTATGTCTATACATAAAAATATTTTTCTTCGAAATAATTTAATCTGAACATAATCAGTTAGTACTTAGCTCAAAATTGTTGCAAGAAATGCGATCCCAGTTTAGACCCACTACCTCAGGTATTTTACACCTAAAACTAACTGGTTACAAGAAACACTGTATTTACAATCTAAAATATCGGTGGCTTGGGCCTAAGTGCAGTTACTGTAAAAACAGCAAGACATTGTAAACTTAGAAGCCATTTACTTAAATAAACATAAGTCTCATATTACACTGTAGGTTTGCATTGCGTGCAAGGATGGTCTATGTTACATCGAGTGCGCGTGAGCAAGCTTCAAGGAGCGAAGGTAGTAACAATGTTGCTAAATTATCCTGGTTTATAACAATCTTGTTAAAACATCTGAGTCATGAATAAAGTTTATTATCACACATGGTTGCGTCATCGGATGATACAAGCGCAGTTTTTTTTTGTTCTTGGCGGAACTGGCACACGATGCTTTTTTGTTTTGATATACACATTGGTGCTCATACATATATGGGGAATAGACAGATGACTATACAGGACTACAACTACCTATAAAACTAGGTAAATAGTTCTACTCATTGGACTAATAAAATGCTTGCAAATCTTTTTTAACCATGAAGCTTTCAGAACTATACCTACGTGTATTGGATTGTCTCTACGAAATCTTGCTTAAGGAGGATTATACATCGCATTTGTGGAAAGTAGGTACTAGGTCGTCGACTGCTTCTTAAGACGGAGCTAAAACTTACTGTAGGCCACTGACAAATATGAAAACTGACAAAACTATTCAAAAACACGGTAGGTACCTACTCATGTCCAATAGCACACACTTCGTGTTATGAGTAGCAACATATTCCTATGAAATCATTACTGACTGTAAATAATACCTGTCCTTTAGTCATTCGTGTAGCTTGAATAAATAAAGGAAGTAGAAAAAACGATAATTACAAAAACGTATACAAATTGACTGCCATTCAAGACTTGGTGGGAATCTTTGAAATATGCAGAAGTCGTGACGACAAAGATTTAAAAGCCTGTATGCCGTCAGTAGGTCGTGTGTTATCATGAAGCATCCTTGATGCCACCATGATGATGTCAGACGCATCAGGGCTGGAGCTTCGGGTAACATCGGAACCAATCGTGTAATTCCGTTGCTGAATAATAGGGTATGTTAATCATGTACACATGGGCTACGGTGATTGGTTACGCCGTAATTTTTCTATTAAAATGCGTATAAGTATGAACATAAGCACGGCTATTAATTGATTTCGGTATCGTTGATTAAGTACCCTAAGATTTTTATCATTATACGCATAGGTACTTTTATAACCTGTGTGTAAAGCAATAAACATTTTTTTTTGAAATAGTACATTCCTAGTAATTCAAAATTTTATGTTATATCGTAGTAAGTACCCAGAAGGTTGTTTTTTTTGTAACAGTACCTACAAAGGCACAAACTAAAATACGAGCATAAAAATAAAAAACCGGCCAAGTGCGAGTCGGAATCGCGGAACCCTTTTCCGTACCATTATTTAGAAAATGAGCAAAAAAATTACGTTTTTTGTATGGGAGCTCCCCAAAATATTTATTGTATTCTAGTTTTCAGTATTTGTTGTTATAGCGGCAACAGAAATACATCATCTGTGAAAATGTCAACTCTCTAACTATCACGGTTCATGAGATACAGCCTGGTGACAGACGGACGAACGGGCGGACGGACGGACGGACAGAGGAGCGAAAACAATAGGGTCCCGTTTTACATTTGGGTACGGAACCCTAAAAAGGAACCAATCGACAAGTGGTTATACTTTTTTTGTAACCCATTCAAGTGTTTATGATAAGTGAACTGAATACAATGGACAACTCGTTTAATATCAGATGGCATGCATCTGTGAACATTATAATGCTTACTTACTGGTTACTCACAAATACACGTTTTTTATTATACAAAAACTGGCAAGGATTTGTTTCTACTTTCAGCGATTCCGAGTCTGTCCCGAAGGAGCAACTAACTCTAAATATCTAACTCTGAAATATTTTTTCAGAAAGTACCAATGTGCCAACAATGTAACTCTTCAGCTTCACTCGTATACTTACGTATAATTTCTTTATCAAAACCGAAAGTAGCTTAGAAAACAACACTAACTAAAGAAAGTGGTATGCAATCGATACCTACCTACCAAATCTGCAGTCACATTTCTCAGAAGTAAAACTGAAATCATCATCATCATCTGCCTTCCTCTTTCCTAAATATGTTGGGGTCGTCTTCCTGTCTAAGCAAGGCAATTGGCGCAGCTGAGTACCGCTGTTTTACAAGGAGCTACTGCCGATCTGACTTCCTCAACCCAGTTACCCGAGCAGACTTACTGGCTTAGAAGTAAAACGAAAATGTATTAATATTTTCGGATGGCAACACAGACCTAAAAATAACCCTTTACTGCTAACGCATGTGAGTGTGATAGTCTGTTTGGGATTATTTGGGCCTCTGCAGTTTAGAAAGACAAAATATTTAACTAACGCTGCCTCGTCGGTTTAAATAACAGTTATGATTATACCGGAGATAAAAGACGACACCACTGACACTAGTTCAAACAAACGCATTTACTTCTTAACAGACTTGAAAATGAACGTTCAGGTGCATCGAATATTATGAATGTCGGCATCCAGCCGCAAGGGAAAGCCGTAAATAATATTGGAAAAAAAGAATAAAAAAACATATTCACACAATGCGGAAGAGTTCATGGCTAAGTCAAAGCTGCTTGAATAGTTGAATCAGAAGGTTAAGCAACGCTTGGCTTGGTCAGTTCCTAGATGAGTGACCATCTTGTCGTGACGAGTTCTTACGTATTTCGGGAGGTACGATAAACTGATAGATCTTTGGCAATCGTAGTCAGAAGCCAGAAAGACTGACAAACAGTCTTCCATAGTAACTGGGTGGACGAGGTCAAATAGGTAATCGCTCAATGTAAAACACTGGTACACATAGTTGGGAAAAGACTAGGGAGATGACATACACTGAAAAAAAAACAACATAATTTAAACGAATGTTTATATTTAAGAAGTCCTTCTAAACCCCTCCTATCATAATGTAAACCGTGCCAAATGTGCAAGACCTCGTCACGGCGTTTACTTAATTCATCAATGATCTTCCTTGTATTTATTCATTCGTGACCTCTCAATTATTTCAATAGAGCTTCATACAAATAAATTGTACGCAACTGCCTGGCAATACAAAGCTATTATTTTTTGTTATCTAACGCGTAATCTGTAGGTGTACCACATACTAGTGCTGTAAAAAACTTGTTAGATAACATATACATTATTTTACCATTAAATAAACGGCTACATCTGGCATTTCACTGGCATTCTAACTTCTAAATGCTGTGAGCATCGTACTCCCAACTATGTATACTTAGTTATCACACGGTCTAGCTAAAGGACCTATGTGCTAAATACTAAGAAAAAATGTGTAAGTACGTAAATTATTGCGAATCCCATGCGTTTATCAGATTTTGTCTAACTGATTAAAAACTTAGATTAATAAAATTAATATAAATAAAAATTTCTGCAGAATTTTCAATGGTCTTACATAAAATACCATTCTCATTTAGGTAATATAAAATAAAAACTATGTAACTAAAATTAGCGTTAATAGCCCTGAAACAGGTTACTAAACGCACGCTCAAGTAACATAATCCTCTTTTAAAGCTGTAAAGGTGCTTACAGACGAGCGACGTATTTTCAATGCACCTTAGTAAGTTATCAATAGTGTCCAATGACATCGTAAACCATTATATCATATAATCATACATTCACAGTGTGTCATTAATTTGCATTAGGTAAGTACCTAAATACAAAACTTAAAACAAAATTATATAATTCGTGACTTATCTCTACACAAGAATGTCCAAAAAAAAATATTTTGAAGAAATTAGACATAATTTATTTTACACTGTAGGTAACCCTAAATCCTCTAAACTTGTACCTACTTAGGGAAGGTAAGGCAATCATGGATCACCAACACGGTAAAAAGGCACGAAGCCTGGGCCTGCCGGACCCTGGGCGTCAATGGGCGTTTGACCAGGATTCCATAATTAGGTACGATCTTTCGATCTTTGTCTGATCCAAGGGGTTTCAATCGATGGTATGTGTTGGTTCATCTGAGTTGAAGTAAAGCCCCCTGTCGCATTTTTGGCTCTAGATTTTAATTGTGTCCTGTCATCTCCGTCACTTCTAGCCCCTAAATTATCATTTATATTTCACTACAAGTTTCCTCAAACAAAACACAAAAAAATCACACAATAATCATGATTTATATCGTGTAAGAAGTTCATTCACCGACGATATAAATCAACAATATAAGTCATAAATTCTAAAATGACATCAAGTAATCATACCCATAGGTACATGAATATTTATTGCGTGTTCGATTTTAAATTTAACTTGTTGCGTTTTGCCTTATACTAAGTTGCACGATAATAGTATTCTTTTTGTATTATTTATTGAAGGCTATAATAGTCGCAAGTGTCGGCCTAGGCGCCTCTTGACAGAATTACGCGTAATAATATTGCTAACAAGTAGCCTTAGGGAAGAAATATAATGGTGTTTCACCACGTGGGCAGTCGGGCGACAAATGCAACTAATAGAAGACGCCACCATTACTCAGTACCATGGAAATTATATTCCTTGTAGGTCCACGAACAATAACATAAATTGTTGATTCCTACGAGTAGTTTTGTTAGCTGATTGAGCTTCTTCGTTTGCCAATGTTTTTATGTCATGAATATATTACCTATTGCACGCTGTGCGAACACTGAAAATGATGTGTAATGCTGCAGATGTAAACAATAGAGGAGATACGGTACTTTCTTGTATCGCGTAATCGTAACTGGTCTAACAACGTACGTTAATGCACTCTGACTGCTCTATATAACCTACTTAATCAATCTGCCAGATTGAATCTGTAACGATCTTGTTTATTTAACCTCGAGACAAATGACGCTCACAATTTACGAACAAAAAATCTGTGACTTTTGCAAGTACGAGGATATTTTATGTAGTCCGAGCTGAATGTCAACACATTAACGTAATAAAATTATATTTATAAACCTAGCCTTTATATAACTTGTATTCCATTCTCTTGTCCAATTTCACTTAACTGTAATACAATGCAGTATAATTGATTACAGTAACAGTACTATTGATTAATTACTAGGTAATACACTAAGAACAAACACGCACTATACAATCTTAAATTGAAAAATGTTAACTTTGACAACAAAATATAGTTGATACTTATTATATTGACACGTTAAAATTTTCTTCTCAGTTTTGCACAACTTACCAATGTATACTACGCAGGTAACTTTATTATAATAGTCTACCGGCCTCGTCTAGTGGTTAGGACCCTACGAACATTGTGACACAAACTAATACTACACAGTTACACGTCTGTCTGTTTGCTTGTCAACGTTTGTTGATATGAACTGAGTTCTTAAGACTTTAGACTAAACAAACAAAATCAGAGACGCATCAAACGCGACGGGTAGCACAAACGCGAAATACAAGTTCATTCATAAAACTTCTCCGTCCCTCGACACATAAACTTATTTTACATAGTGAGAAGATTTGAAACTGAATAATCAATTAAATGGAATTAGGTTAAATTATTATTAGGTTACGGCTCGAAAGGGGGCTGCGAGGCTGCCGTACACGTCCTGTCGACCTATCTAAATCATGGGAAAGGAGATGTCATCCTGAAGGTTGACATCAAGAACGCCTTCAACTCGGTGAATAGGGACACCTTGCTGGCAGAAGCCAAAAAAGAAATACCCAAAATTTACAGTTTTCTTTGGCAATGCTATAGATACCCAACAAAATTATTATATCGGAACAACCTATTAGAATCCGCTGTTGGCTGTCAACAAGGTGATCCACTCGGGCCTGTGATTTTTAGTTTGGCGATTAACCCAATTATTCGGCAGCTAAATTCTGAATTTAACGTGTGGTATTATCGACGACGGGACCCTGGAAGACAACAGAGATACTGTTCTTAATGACTTAGTTTTCCTAAAAGATAAATTCCACGACATTGGCCTCGACCTCAACCTTTCTAAATGTGAACTTTTTATACCCGACTCGACTGACAGACAGACTATTCTTCAAAATTTCCTCTCAATAGCTCCTGAAATTAAACCGATAGACCAAAGTTCTCTTTGCCTCCTTGGATCGCCTATACTGGAAGATTCATTTTCGGATTTTATTGAGAAGAAAATTCAAAATTTTAATAATGATCCGGAAAGGCTACTCAAAATTAATAAGCATGCAGCAATCACCATCATACGGTACTGCTGTTTTGGACCAAAATTTACGTATAACTTGCGTGCTTCCCATTTATGGAAGCACACCAGCCTTTTGGACAAAATCGACGAAATTATACGACATACACTATCATCCATTTTAAATGTGGCCTTGGACGACAGAGCTTGGTCTCAAGCGACTCTTCCCATCCGTATGGGAGGACTTGGCGTCCGTAAAATTTCCAGTGTAAGTTTACCAGCCTTTATTTCCTCGGTCCATGGCACTGAGAAATTGATCAGGAAAATATTACCCACCACACTGGTCAATTTTGAGGTGCCAAGCCTGACTGAGGCTTTAAATGCTTGGAAAGTCGCATGCCCGAACACCGACTTACCCGCCAACCTGTCCTCCCAGAGACAGTGGGATGAGCCGCTCTGCAGAGTAATACGGAAAAGTTTAATCGATACGTCAATTACTTCTGCAGAGCGAGCGCGCCTACTGGCTGTGGGTGAATGGGAGTCGGGTCTATGGCTTCTTACACTTCCGTCCTCAAACACAGGCACCATGTTTGATGACACCACCTTCAGACTCGTCGTTTGCCTCCGACTAGGTGCTCCATGCTGCTCTCCTCATCGCTGCCATTGCGGGGAAGCTGTCAACAGCCTCGGTCACCACGGCCTGTCGTGCAGCCGGAGTGCCGGCCGCATACCACGACATGCCAACATAAACGACGTGATCCGTCGCGCTCTTGTTGCCGTCGGCGTGCCAGCCGTACTCGAACCAAATGGCTTGGCACGCGACGATGGCAAGAGACCAGACGGCATGTCGCTATTTCCGTGGAAGGTGGGTAGGACTTTAGTGTGGGATGCGACATGCGTCGACACTCTTGCGCCATCTCACCTTCCCGGAACTGCATGTTGTGCTGGCTCCGCCGCTGCACAAGCAGAGAACCTCAAGCGGCGCAAATATAGTAACCTTATAGGCAATTACATGTTTGAGCCGTTTGGGGTTGAAACTCTAGGGCCGTGGGGTCCGAGGGCGCACCTTCTTGCCAGGGATATTTCCCAGCGCCTGGTTGACACTTCCCGGGACCCAAAGGCTGGCTTTTATTTCGCACAGAGGTTGAGCATTGCCATCCAACGTGGCAATGCTGCCAGTCTTTTGGGTACATTACCCAGTGACAGCGATGAGGAGCAATTTTTTGATGCACTGTATTAGTTTTAAGTTGTATATATATATATAAGTTAAAAAAAAAAGAAAAATTTAAATGGAATTAAATCGATATGAAGTTCTGATAAATTGGAATTGATTTCAATAACGTTATTTCAGTTCCTCTTTTCGTAATTGTGTTTGTCCATCCCATCGTCATTACGATTTATGATAACCACATCCTTGTTCTAGCTAGACAGTAACAAATGAAGACAGTAACAATAGACAGTGAGGTTTAAGTTCCTAATAAATAGATCCCAAAATCAAGAACACTTAACACTGGCCAGCGGATATTTTTTAAACTAATAATAGCTCACGGAATGCAATAGATGCTTTTAATGGATGGGTGGAGTATGTCGAAAATAATTGAAGAGTTCCGCATTCTATTGACCTTGTACTCTGTACTCTGTACTTACATAATTGAGATGAAAAGCAGGCCTGCAGGCGAGATGCCATTACTGACATACTTACAGAATGACTTTGTATTAATGGCTGTAATTGGGACATGAGTAAAAACAATTTTCATGGCTAAAGTGGTGTATTTTTGTATATTGATAATACTCCGTATGCATCTGCATCTGAATTCGTCTTTCTACATTGACATTAAAAAATCCTTTGGGTAGACCCAAACGTTACTTAATACGATATTTTACGTTACTTGGGCTTAATCCCATAGCAAAGATTAAACATAGTACAAATAACTATTAATAGAAATTAATACCAACCAATTTATTTAAACGATATTTTAAACTACGATTATTTAATTTTAATACATCTGCTTGTGTGTAATGTTTTGTTGACATACCTTCCCATAACTGCTCTCATCTTCTTCTTGTTGAAAAATATTGTTGCTTCATTACAATAATAATTATACTTTTATTTCCATGTTTATTATTGATTGCTGACCTTTGATCATGTCACTCCAATTTACCGTGGAATACTTGGGAGCTTCAAAGTCGTGGTGGCCTAGTGGGTAAAGAACCAACCTCTCGAGTACGAGGGCGCGGGTTCGATTCCAGGTCAGGCAAGTACCAATGCAACTTTTCTAAGTTTGTATGTACTTTCTAAGTTTATCTTAGACACCAAACCACCTTTAGTTGGGAGAAGTCTCGGAGGATGGACTTGGGAGCTTCAAACAATCCTGACCTTTTAAGAAGATTTTTTTGCGGTTGTGCTTTGGCTATGATCTTCAAATTATCCTGATCGGACTTGTCTCCTTCATCTTAGATACTTTTCTGTAAGTCAACTAAAAATCTATACTAATATTATAAAGAGACAACAAAGAAACTTTATTTGTTTGGTTGTAATGGATAAACTCAAAAACTACTGGACCGATTTTAAATATTCTTTCACCATTAGAAAACTATATTATCTGCGAGTAACATAGGCTATATTTTATCCCGGTGCGGGCAGTAGCTCCCACGGGACGCGGGTGAAACCGCGGGAAAACGGCTAGTAATTTATAGAAAGGAAAAAACCTTGAGGCTGACAAAATGCTAGCTGCTATCACAAATTACATAAAACTACTAGACTGCTATTTAATTACCTAGCAAATATACCTACTAATAATGCTTAGTGATAAAAATGGTAAAATAATTTAATGCATATTACTTCAGGCACATTATGAATATGTAGGTACCTAATATTATTTACTGTGGGTGGAAACACCACTAACCCAATAAAATTCTTTAGATAGGTACTTACATAAATATGGATTTGTTTCAAACATTGTCAACTTTTTTCATGTAATTGAGAGACAGATTTATTGTCAAACAGACTTTTCTATTTATTTAATTAGGTACATAGATATTTACAACACAAAAAAAAATTATCTTAGTAAAACAATTAAAAAATAGACTGAATTTACCAAAAATATATCCATTAATTATTGTAACAATTTGAAGCAGGACTTGATTATTATCGGGTTGCGAACAATACCATGTGGTTATATTGGTGCGCTCGCGCATGGGTTCAGCAGGAAGCGCGAGTCAGTTGCGGTCACAGCATATCTAATACCAAATAGGTACGTAACTGGTTGGTATCTATTCTCGCGGTACATTGCGAGCGATACAGTAGATACCTACTTTTGTGATGCATTTAGGATACTTATTTTTTGTTTACTTACAGCCAGTTTCTTCATCAAAGGTTAAAGCCAAAGTAAAAGTAACGGTCAAATTCAATTTTTCTATTAGTTTTGCTGTCACTTTAGCCTTGAAAAAACGAATTTGACCGTTACTTTTACTTTAGACATTACTTTAACTTTAACTTTTGATGAAGAAACCGGCCGTTAGAAAATTATAGTAAAATAGTCTAAAATTACATTAAATAGGGTACTTATAATTATAAGGTGTCTTAATCTTAATAAGAGCACTTTGCAAGATGCACTTTTTAATTTTGAAATAAAACCAAGTATTTTGTGATAGAGTTGTGATATTTTTATTGTATTGTAAAGAAGACAGGTTCCGATTAAATATGGAATAAAATATCCGTCAAATGACCCCCACTTACACACACCCCTTAAAAAGTGCACTCTTATTGAGACACCCTAATAAAGAGGAATTTTTTGTTTGTTAGTTTGTTTGTACCCTGAAGGCTCCGAAACTACTGGACCGATTTGGAAAATTCCTGCACTGTTAGGATTATTCCCGAGTCCCGAGTAATATGGGCTCCAGGTACGAGCAAAAGTTGCCAGGGAATGTGGTAAGAAAAACAGTTAGCATAATTACCTATATACATTTTACTTTTAGTAAAGTTTTACTTTTAGTTAAAGGGTGGGGATATACAGGTGTCCTAAAATTCGGGCTTAGAGCGTAGTTTAGGCACTAAGTATTTAGTCTCTTATGATTTGACTCTGATAACATGTAGGTATCTAATTACTTATGTATACTGTGTTTCTCATACATAAATCAAATTGTACATAAGTGATACTTATTAGGAAGACCGCTCAGCTAACATCAGCCCTGTTTATACATATAGTGAAATGAGTTATTCTCTCTTAATTAAATGACGTCAAGGTTATTTATTATTTATTTATTAGTCGTTCCATATTAACCAGTACCAACCTACTAACTTTAGAATTCTTCAACTTGATTAAACACATTAATCGACAATGTTGATTTTAAAGGACTGTGTAAATAAGGTGAAAAATACCTTCATGCTTATTATATCTTCTACGTAAATAGGTAAGTACTTCTTATAGGTAAGTCAGTAAACCTTATAACAATACAACCAGTTACGTAGGACTATTAACAAATATCAATGACAAATTATGGCCATCAAACAACGTTGAAATAAGGGGAACAGTGCGTAATAAGTACCCAATTAAAATGAAAATAATTTATAGCAATATTGCAACGTTCGACTCAATAGCGCTACATTTGCCCATAAGTTAAACAAAAATGTCGATACCATAATTTAAATATTTCATAGGATAGACGGCAGATGAATGACATGAGGTCATAGGTACAGCAAAACTATCCTTTATAATAATAAATTTGACTTTCCACAATTACCTTCGCGGATAAATTCAATTCCACTTCGGCTTCGGCTTCCACTTCGGTTTCCACTAACTAGGTAGGTATATGAAGAAGTCCACATTTCTGCGCCTTCCCGCTTTATACAACGAAAAGTTTTCAACACTTGACCCCTTTTTAAACAGACGAAAGCGTTTAGAAAAAAAGTTGCAATCCCGAATCAATCACACAATTAGAATGAAAACACCATGAACTGAACACGAAATTACACACTTCACAACACCTACACCATGCAGACCCTACACACACACACACTCACACAAATACACACAAAAACTATAATGCTTACCTGCTAATTTATGTCACTATCGGCTAATTGTAATAATACTTTTCTGTGTACTTCATAATTGGCGTAATGTACTATTAATTATTTTATATATATGTATTTTCAACTGTTTGTTTAGTTACGTCGCATAAAATAAATAAAATGACAACGGGGAGTAGGCAAACCCTTAAAACCAAAAAAAAATTGTTTAAATCGGCTGGTAATCGACGGAGATAAATATGCGAAAACAAACATAAAAAATACAAACATCCTTCTTTTTGGGAAGTTGTTTAAAAAAAGTTGAGCATGGAAAAAAAATAATTTAAAAATAAACCTCATTCATTAGTCAGGTAAGGTGCCTATAATGATACTTTTTATTCAAATAATCATGTTTGTAAGTGGCTGGCAAATCACCAAATGCAGAAAACATACGATTCAGTCCAGTACCCTGCCCAGTAGGTAATCCAACAGAACAGGAAATTGTGCAATACGTTTTCTATTACATTACGTCGTGGCTTCCATGCCGGCAATCCCGGAAGTCTGACACACTCGGCCTCTCGACTAGAATGGCACATTTGTATCCTAACATTACATCCCAGCTGACCCCACCAGCATATAAAAACAAAAAAAAATCCAACCCAGACAGCAGTTTGCCGATATTATTACCAAGCTAAGCAACTCTGGATAACATCTCTCAGTTTAAACAAGAATGTTATTTATGTACAGCAAAATTAGAATTACGGAATAATCTAATCCAAAACCCAGTTACCAAGTCTACATTTCAACACTGCAAGCGTGAGCTATCGGTTCTAAAGTGCTAAAACTGCGTTAAAAGCGGGTGCCCAATCCGAACCCCTTTGAATGGCCCAGCCAGACGTTGTTGTTGCTAATCTTAGATGGGACAAAAAACGCAGTCGGGTTGTGGCCCTTCTTTCACGGTCCCTCGTCCCAGGCGCGTCGGCCGCTTCCGAGCCGCACCGCGTGCCCAAACGAGTATAGCCGGCCAGCCAGCAGTACGCCGCGCGCCGCCACCCGGGTCGCCTGTGTCGCTTCGGTACATGTGTATTACAAAAACTTGCTTTATCGCAAGTTAAAACATACAAGTGCATAAAACTCATCAATATCCCATGTTTTTATGGACAATGGTGAATCAAGCCGTATAACGGGACGATTGCGTGCACCCTGGCCACGCAAATGCGGTTTTTGTATATTAGTGGGTGGAAAAATAAACATAACACTCCGGTAAGTTTATTAACGTTTTAAATGGTCCTTTATCTTTACTTTCTATCTCGTGAGAGGGATAACAGGTCCTTGGTGTCCGAGATCCTTATATTTGCGTGGGGACTTGCCCAGACTCCCGGCGAGAGTTAGTTACGTTAAAGTTCGAATGTGTCGTCAAGGTGCTCCGTGACATTTTAAAACCTCGGCGACTGTTTAATTAAGATCTCAGCGAAAGTGAAAACGTTGTTTTTTATCAATCGCACACAGTTCTCGTCAGATACTGTTCATTAAAACGGTAATGATGTATACACATGCGGCTTGCAGTCTGCAGCTTATCGTCATAACATCATTCACACTTCCTCGCAACACTGCTTTATACCATTACTAACTACAAGTATTGCTTTCTGTACTGCCAAATCAAATGATCAAATACATAAACGGAACCAACATGGATGTGGATACTAAAAATATATATTTATATACCCATTTGAACTTTACGTTTTGTAAGCCACTGCCTTCGAGAAGGTCACGAAGATATCTTGAACAAGGAAGATCCATAAATTCAGTTAACATTCTAATAAGATTACACAACGATATCTTTGGCGCATCTAAGACATTTATAATGATGCTACAAAGTTGCTCCACTGATCTTGCGAAAGGCGATAGAAGTGTATATAATTAGGCAAACGAAACACATTCATTTGTGGTTTTGTTCGCTTACTAAATCAAACTAATCACAAAAAAACAGAATGCAAAAGAACATGAGAATTTAACCGCATAGGATTTGAAGTGTGCCCAAAATAGGAACAGCGTGGTTCAATGACAATGCTTACCAGATGACGAAGGCAAAAGCTTACCTTTGAGTCATGGCAAGTGTCAACCTGCCAGTTCGCAAATATTATAAAGGTACAAAAGAATGGAATATTCCCGCAGAAAATTTAGTAAGTGGAATTGAGGATTGTACAGGGGAAGAACTGGACGAATCTGATAACAAAAGGATGATTGATGATTTTGTAGAGAATCGTAGAATGCACACTTAACAACACACTTGACTTGCTGCAGTAACGCAATATGAGCTTGAGGTGGCGGTCAGGCTTTTACATATGCCCTTTTATTATAAAATGAAAGCTCCTGGGTATTTGAGAAATATCCTGAGCTTCGAATGCCATTTAAGGCAAAGTATTTGCGGAATCTAAAGGCGGGGAGTGTGGAGTTGAAAGCACAAATCCGCTTACGATGCTTTTATAAATGTATTTTGAAGCATCCACATAAATCAAGTTATAAGTGAAAGCTAAGACCTCTTCATCCCAGGCTTTGTCAACCGCAAAAGTACCAGTTTTTTGCTACATGACTAGCCAGTTGTATGAATTGCTGCGTCCTTAGCAAAGATTACAATAACTGAACCGTCATGTGAGGTACCTAGTTATTGTTTCCTCTAGTAACTATTGACTATTTTTTGTATAATTGCAATGTTAGGTCACCTTTAGGGTCAAAAGGGAGAAAGCAGAATGTAAACAGTATGGCACAAGCATTTTCTATTCGTCTTACCAACAACTTTTTGCAGTTCTACATCGGTGAACAAATATTTGCCATGAACGTAATTGTCATAAAGTACACCAACGCAGTATGCGAAACAGCGCGCATATATTTATACATAATTACAGGAGCCGTAACGTAATTCATCAATATTAACAAGTGGGGAGTACGTGACTGCACTTTTTGCTAGAAGCATGACTAACAAGCCACCCCTGGAACTAAAATCTATACATAAAACATGCCCTTGAATTGCAGTATTCCCTAATGAATACGCGGGCATACCTCGCGTCACGCTTGAATCACGCCCCTCCGACGTTGGACTAAATCAATAGACCGGCACATATGTACGGCGACAGCATATACGGCACGCAGGACACAATGGACCAGACAGACTAAATTGATGAAAGGTGAATAGCTACAAGTCAAACAGATTCATCCAATGAAATCTTCCCGTACAAACTAATGATTCACATTGTACTCTTAACACAAAAGGTTTTAGGACAATACACAATGATTAGTGACTTTGGTTGATTTGAACCTACCTGCAGCGTACGATTTAATCTCAATTCAAAATGGTTTCTAAAGAAATTAAGCTAACATTTCATTAGAGAAGTTCTGACGCTGATTATAACACATGACACTTGAAACAACTAAATTAAATATTTGTCAACATCAACAAAAATGCCACTACCCACTAGCTTCTCACTCAATGATATTATGACACACGTGTAGAAGAAATTACATTTTCTGCGATAAATCAATTTCACACAGATATCCAAAAGGTAATCAGTTTTTAACCGCTTGTCATTTATGCACGCCCATCTAAGCGTAACAATTCGCACAATTCTCTGTTGGCAGTATTCTTATTAGTCTGGCTTGGACAAAGAAGCGAGTCTATTCATCAGCCCATCCAACTGACACAACCAGGTAAATGTGACCGTTCAAAATACAGAGAGCCCGAACGCTTCTCGGGGCTTATAATTGGTTTAAGAGGTCATGTTACGCTGGTAACAAAGCTTCCAAAGAAATGCACCCCTTTCAAAGAGAACCTGGTATGTTTACTGCTGGGGTATCAACTTGATGAATTAATAGCCTGACTTATGTGAATGGACAGCGATATTTTATCGTGTTGAATTGCTTTCCTTTTTAAAAGAAGATTACTTCTAATAATAACTTTTCACATAGGTAAGTACATATTTGTGGCTGGTCCTTTGAACTTTTATAATACGAAATGGAATTACTTATTTATAAACATTAAATATTTGTATAATATTGACCATGACTTCAATCGCTGAACCTGAACATCCAATTGCGTCAAAGGTGTACTGAAAATGACATTGAGAAAGTACGTCGACTTTCTGAATGTCATTTGTATTTAGTTCATTGTTGATGCACCTGTCACCTGTCTATATAATAGATACAATATTAAATAGGTGCGTCCAAACGTCATATTCTATGGGGTATTCTCTTCAATGAAAGTGTTATTATTTTAATATAGACTTTGTTATATCTTCAATAGCTGCAAGCGTTAAATTCTGAACTGTTCACCAGCTATTCTTATTGAAAAGGTGTTTATATTGAGCAACAGACTGAAAATGCAAAAGTCAAATGATAACGATTGTTCAAGGCACAGGCGTGTAGCCAATAGTGGCGCAGCATTTAGTGGCCGGCCAGGTCCGAGTGTTTAGATAAGTGAGTACAATGCGCCGTACTGCATTCCACGCCACCGACTGAAGCCGGGAATTAGCCATAACTTATTTTAGAGCCTTTCGCACCGTCAGCTCGACAACAAGCTTCGTTTCACACACGCTCACTCGCGTTCGGACGTTAATGGTATGTGCAGTATTGTTTTTACCCACGACGAAGTTTTATGATTTTGCCCTGGTAGACATTTTAGAGAGTCTTTAAAAATCTGCATTTGTTTCATGATGGTTTATCAAAAGACCAGTGGTATTTACTTAATGTTAACTTATTATTAAAATCATCATTTATCAATATAAAAGAGAGAGAAGAGAAAAATTTCTTTATCCATGAAATATCAGAACATGTTAATTTATGGCAGCCAGAGCCATTATTTTTTGAGATTCATCATATTGCAGGAAAAATCGTTTAGTTCTCATGCATGCATTCTGCAGGTCCAAGTGCAATGGTGGGGACGTTAATCAGAATCTATCAGCAGTACTGTTACATTACATTTGTATAACAAAAGCTCGCTTACGACGTTGTAAATAAATTCCTGGTTGGCAATAAAAGTTGTGGTATGCAACATTCACACGCCGACTATAATTACAGTAATTAATAATCTTGACTCTTGAGAATTCTGATTTAGCGTGTACTTATAGTTTAGGTACTAAAATTTTCTATGCTTTTTTTCAATCAAATTAGTGTTTAGAAAGCAATTGAACCTGCAAGTGCTGATATCCAAAAAAAATGCAGCTACTTTCATTTTGAATTGAATAAAAAACACATTAGTATCTATTTAAAAGTAATTTGGAAGTGTGCCAAAGATGTAAAAAACCTTAGGCAATGCGAATCTTGACCTACGCCTAGGAATGTGCCGTTGTAGTGAAACGGGCCATCTCAGTTGCAATATTGGTTACTTTAATTGACTTCAAATACGGAAGTTGGTTTCAAATGTAGTTTTTGTATCGAATTTCATCAAACATAAGCGGCTCGGCCAAGTTCTACTAAACTCACTAGACTGAATTCTATAATAGGTATACTATCAAGGAATGATAGAGAGGAAACCATAAGAGCTTCTCTAAATATGACGCCAGTCACTAGCACATTAAATCCACGTGCCAGTGTTGATACAGAAACCTGACTCTCATTAGTTATACGAACATACATACCTACGAGCACTAAGTAAGTGCCCAGTCTCCACTTACTTGCTGACGTAAGCAACCGCTCCTACTAATCACCTTCTGTCTTTGGCGGTGTCCGTTCAATAAACAAACATTCAATGCACTTAGTATCAACTGTAATTAGATAGCTATGTTTACTTTTTTACTTGGCATTGGTAGCTTTTTATATGAGCTTGCAACGGTTTAGTAGTTCAGTCTACTTATTAATTAAATAAAGGTCAATGGATTGGTTACCTTGCGAGCATGACTTTCGACTGAATTGGCTTTACTTCGCTGTTTTATCACATGATATAAGTACTTGAGAACCTTTTGCTCAATATTTCAGCAACGAAGACTTACGTGACGGGAGAATCGGTTTAGCGGCCAATTTTCTTGCCCATTGACTTTGCTATGGTATGAACTATTCTTGACATGATACAAGGAAAGAAGTCGCTATTTTTGGACTCGCAGAAACCGACTTGGACTAGACGATGTAAAGATCAAAGACACACTAGGGCTATTTACGGAGCATGTTAACATGGGAAGCATGATAAATAATCATTTATTGTAATGTTCTGAACTGTAGGTGTAGCCAACGGGACCGAGGGCGGCTAGGCTAGTGGCATTCCTATGGACACGGTGCGTGCGTGCATGGCGCCATGTCACCGTGATCGACTTACAGATTCGCTCGCTGCACCGCTGCACGATCAACACGCAATTTAAAAAGTCGTCCTTGAGGTTGTTCTTTATTTAAATGCCTATTTTTAAATACAAAATTGTAAGATTCGGGAATTGATATTGATCTTGTACGTATCCAAAAGTGTCCTTAAATAAAACCTGCAGTTTTCTTCTCTTATAAGCTTCATTTTTGTTTCAAACAAGTTTTTCTAATAATAGAATGAGCTCGCATGTGTCACTAAAATCAAACGCATTCATTGGAATGTTGATATTAAGGAATCATGGCTCAGAAATTAATTCTGAGTAAATTGTTAGTATTTTGAATTGCATTCCATTCTCTCAGCTTCTTCAAATAGTGAGTAATGTCTAACTATTTAAATATGCATCACACCTCTTTTATCTTAGCATGTTAATATGATTGGAGTTAGTTCTATAATATTTTTTATGTTTTACTACAGCAAAATAATAGTTTCGTTTGTAAATAAATAATAAGAAGTAATTGATAACAACTTCTTTAATTAGATAGCTAAGAGGAAACAATTGCATATGACAAGAAGGTATCCTCAATATTTACCGTTCTAATGCTTTTCGAACATTTAGTGACATCGGTCTGATGCAACGTCTGGCGTTGTGCCAGAACATCTCACATTTTACTGCAAAACCGTTTTCCTTGTACGATCAACTTCACTGGCCACCCAGCATGATTTAATGAAAGCCTTTTTACGACTCGCCAATGTCCCGCACAAAGTAACAAAAGACAATCTTAAGGCATCAATACGATGACTGTTAGCCAAGACTTACCTTCAAATAAAACTTGAAACGATGCAGATTGTAGCCGCAATTCTCAAAACTGCGAATGTTCAAAATAACATGAAAAAATTCTATTCCAGCAATCTAAATAAAAACAAACTGTTGCGGTCATTAAATAAGCTATACTACGAACTTGAAATCGAAGCCTGAAGCTATAAACTCGTGGGAATTCCCAGCTCGGGTTTAAAGGAATAAAAAGGGGTTATGATTCATACATACCTTTACGCGCAGTTTGCCTACGTCATTGATCAGAAGTTTAATACGAAATAATGTACAAGCATATGAAAGATTAATGGCCTACGTAGATTATACTGGAACAAAAACTAAATGGGAGTGTAGAAAAACCTGACTATGTTCTACAGTGATATTTCGAAGAGTTGATTCAGTACCTATTCATTCAAGTCAGAATGAACGGAAGGAATGAATTACTTATGGTGTTACAAGGTGAGGGGCCGTGCCAAGTTGGTACTTGCATGCCAATACCTTAGCTTGCTAAGGTATTGAATTGAATGCAACTTGTCATATCGATAAACGCTTCCCAAAACTTGGTTACAAAGAAGAAAAAGTTTGCAGACTGAAAGCAAGCAACCATAAGGAAGTCGTTAAGTGCAATTGAATAGCCCGAAATTGTCTTACAGTAAACGAAAACCGATTAATTGAGCAACAAGACAGGTTTACACAACGCAAGCAACTGTAAGCACCAGGAAGCCCTAGAACGGATACCCGATATCCTTGAGTAATGATTGAACTGTGTTTAAAACAAGCTGCTTGAATAAATATGAAGAAAGACTATTTACATACAAATATGATATTTCTGAATTGGTGAGGTGATTTTGTGAATGTCTCTGGTAATTACGCACCACAGGCCTATTTCGATGATGATAATTGAGTATAAAATCCATTGAAACGTTTGATTAAAAAATAAGATTAACATAAAATGAACCTTGTTTCGTTTCCACTTAATTTCTGTTATCTTTATCGGTGTTTAAATAATACTTAAGAGAAGAACGTGACTTGGCAGAAGAAATAAAGGAAGCTGTTACCGTCAAGCTCTGGTAGTATGTTACCACTAAAGTAGCGTTAAAACGGGTGCCTTGACCTGACAATGACTGGCCTTATTGTGACAATCGAACACTTTGGTACTCGTGCCAACAAATTCAGGTAAAAAAACAAATTCACAAAATAAGATTACCTGCTAGATAATCTGAGTAACGAAGTTGCAGATTGAAACACAATAGATACAATTGAATAGACAATGACATTCAATACGGAGAGTGGACCGATAGGCAAGGGCGACGAGACGTTGAGACCCACTTAGCCATACCTCAATGAATAACGACAGTACTAGTTGCCTGTCATGTTTCCAACCTGTTATTATGATCAGATATATGAATACTGGATATTATGAAATGCACATAACTTTTACACTTTTTAAATATAATGCCATAAAAGTTTACACACATGGATAAGTTACGATGATTTTTGAAGATGGAATTTATTGAGGGGCTGCATAATGTTAGGTTCGCTAACCGCAGAACTTGAGTGGAGAGGCCAGGTAGATTGGAAATCGTTTTATTTGAAACACAAAACTGATAAAAAAAGATCCCAGTTCGATGAATCATGAATCAACAATAGTTTATATTCATGATGATCATCAACGATCGTAGTTCATGATTGGACTACAAATTGTTGTGGATGCTTCAATATTATCATTTACGAGTATAATACTCTACGCCATTTTGTTGCCTTTAATCGATATAATATTATCCTTATTTTAAATTCCTTGACATGGAATTCAGAAATAATATAGGTATAGCGCGGCTTAATGTGAGCTACGTCTACATTCTATCGGATTCCAGAGAGCGCAATAGGTCAAATTGTAGATATTACTCAAAACATCGCTTTGGATCCATTCGTGCATTTGCCTCTGACATTTGTCAGAGTGAACCATAGCGAACAAGTAACAGTCTTGGAAATGTCTCAAATTTAGTGTCTATGAAATACTGCAGTGGAACAAATGTTTGTACCCACTTTCGGAGCGTAAGCACCTGATGGACTATTAAGATTTATGGGCCGAAGCTAAGTCGCCGTTGCCGCGTCGTCGTCAGCTCTACTGGTAATTCCTAATTTCTAACGTAAAGTATTTCTATCTTTTATCAGTCAAACTGTTCTAGTTCATCGACTTCAAAACTATTTTAATCGCTTTTCGAGCAGTTAATGCAGTAACCACATTTTACCTTTCTAAAAGGGTACTTAAGAAAACGAATTCTCCTTTGTAACGTAAACGGGTTGATTAGGGAGGAATGTTTAGGAACTGAGTCACTATTTTGCTCGTAACCACAAAATGTATCGAACAGAATCGCCTTGACCCGTGCAATTACGTCGTGTGACCAATCTGTTTTATAGACAGTCTATCTGGGCTCGTTGAATAGCCAATAAGTTTGACCGTGTAGGCAGGCACAATTGTTGCGCACTGCGCTTTCGTATAACCGCCGTCCTTGAATGCGTTTGTGTTGAATTTAATCGTGCTGCATTTCAATTGTGGTAATTGCCGTTGTAATTATGCCATATTGATCTTTGTCTACATTTTATTCATATTACACACATATAACGAGATTCTACGGTCTTTATTTATTGCACATTGCTGTCAACTTTTCCACGACGACGGTTGCGGAAAAGTAACAATCAAATGTAGACCGAAAACATCGAGCGTATTATACGCATATTTTTTAAACTTATGTACTTGTCCGCATTTTGCAAGAAACTCTATTACACACAAATGAACCATAAAATTGTGTCTATAGTCTATAGGCAAGAAAATATGTTTTAATCTTTAAAATTGCTAAAAAAAACGTAACCAGACCACCTTCTATACAGTTTCGGCAGCAGATTCAATAAATTATCAAAATGATTGATCGTTTTAGCTATGCCGTAAACGTTTACACGGATAATTTATGAAATAGCTTCGTTATTTATTTGGCGCTGCATGCCGTTACTCGTAGTTTGTAAACAGTTTAAAATCAGGTTTCATTACAATAAATAAACAACCGTATCTTATATAAAATGCCTTGTTAATAACAATTCCTATAAAAAATGCCTTGCAAAAAATACAACCACGGATCCTAAACTTTGAATTTCAAATTGCCCATCATTTTATGATGAAAATGCAAAAGAGTAAGCAGGCATTCCATTACACTTTAGCGCGATTAAAATCGTGATTCTGGCAGTGGTTGGGAGGGAAGGCCTTTTTTGTAAGTTGTTGTGGTTCTCGGAACTTCCTTAAAGAAGCATCAATTTGCCGCGGCTCCGCTTCAACATCGGGCCGACGACCTTCGCCATAGTGAGTCATTTATAGTGATTAAGTTAAGGAAACGAGATTGTTGGACAACGGCCACATGGAGGGAATTACGTGAATTAATTCCTTTTACTGCATCTTTACTGCCGACGGGTCTAACACCTAGACCCTGTAGGTACAGTAAAGCTTGGAATTGCAAAGTCTTTAAGTTCGAATTAACTTTTTATAAAACCTTTTTTGTTGTATTATTACTTGTATAATTGCGGCGGCCTTCATTGATACATTAATTTTGACAGTGTTATGTCACTATCACGTCATATTTACAATCCTAGGCCTACATCGTCACGGAAGAATTAAATTGAACAATAAAATACATAAACAAAGGCTCATAAAAGACTGGACAGTACAATTATCTAACATCATTTTGGACGCAAATAGCAAACGTTAGGCTAAAGTGGCTCATAAAGACCAGAATACTTGAACTATTTCTTGGAACTTCAGCTAATAAACGTACTTATAGCTACTCTGTCGCAACACTGCTTGGATAAAGCACGGTGCTAAAACAGGTTTAATTTGTATGATGTTAATTATATTATCATATTTGCTTTTGGTATAGAAGGTTAACAATGCTTTTTGAAGCATGAATATAATCAGTGTCAATCTTAATTTACGGAACATGTTGAACTTTTTTATATAAAAGCTTGATGAGGAAACAGGATTCAACCTTTTATATTTATGGCGTCTTAACCTGTCTGCCAGGCATAAAGATCAAAGCTCCCTCTCTAGAGGATAACTTTTCCCAGAAAGATCATAAAACTGAACGATGATGAGTGTGGGTGACCCCAGGGTAATTTGAACAATTTATTCATTAATTTCACATTTGCTTTCCCATACCAAAAGAGGAAGTTCGGTGCTTGCACCAGTACAATCAAAGGGGAATGTCAACCAAAATTTGCTCAATGCAAAAACATTTGGAGTGCACAGCAAACCGGAATGATTCATGAATATCGGTACGAGTACAGTTTTTGGCGTTCTTTTGCATAACGGGTTCCAAATAACACGTACTTTTCTTTAACCGATTCTGTTCCTGAATTTTTAATTCGTCAGTCGGTATTTCAATATGGATATAAACTTGGAAAAATACGGTCTGCGCTTTGGGATTTCCGTAAAATATAATTTGCAATTCATTGAATTGATGACTAAGATTGTAGGTAATGATGGCATAATTAATCATTTATAGTCGAGTAATAGTAGTGATTTTACTAATAGAGCTTTTTTTAGTAATTTTCTTATATAATTGAAAGTAATTAACGTCATTCAAGTTGCCCGCTATTTACAGAATTGATGAGGAAGAAATTCCTCGATGGTTATTCCGAGTTTTTATACTAATATAAAAGGAATAGATCATTAAAAGCTGGTCAAAACATGCCGTGTCGGTATATTAACTAAAAAAAGGTTTACACACAACATTTGATTTAAAATCTCAGGCACGAAAACCACTACAAACCTCGGGTCCCTTCATAATTAAAATGTTTATTTAACTGAGATAAACACATTACGAGCATAATAAAACCGCCCGCTGGATAAGCGGCAATTGGGTGCGCGTGCGCAAATTACAACTTGCGACCTTTCTGACGCGTGCGCCGTTATGGCTGTATTGTCGTGTAAACGTATTAAATTATGCAGACACCAGACACCTAGTTACCAAGTCGCACTTGGTTATTAGCTGCAGACTAATTTGCTTCGTTAGGAATACCAGGATATGAAATTGAAGGGTAATTTATGTACCTAGTGGTTAAATTTGTGTACGTAGCGTTGGCGTAGCTTAATGAGCAAAATTATACTGAAGTTTTGTGTTGGGCGCCAATCGGACCTCTGCAACTATGTTGGGGTCGGCTTCCAGTCTAACTGGATTCAGCTGAGTACCAGTGCTTTACAAGAAGCGACAGCCTATCTGACCTCCTCAACCCAGTTACCTACCCGGGCAACCCAATACCTTTTGGATAGACTGGTGTCAGACTTATCGGACCTCTTGCCTATTGCCAAATTAGAGTCTTTAGAATTTTTAAGTTGAAGTTGGTTTTGTTATAAACGAAAAAATATACACTCTTTTCAGCTACAAGGCAAAACTTTTATGACCCAGTTGTCATTGGCCTATTCTTTAAGTAGGTAGGACTAACCCAGAGTTTTTTGTTTTCCTCAATAAAAAATTGCCGACGTGATCTGGGTGTTAAACTGTTTGGGCACTTCCTTGATATTCTTAATATGTTTGAACCATTTATCAGACAGGTTACATATGTGTACAACGTTCAATATGATGTTAGAGGTTATTCTGAATCCCTTGACGTCATAATTTAATGAACGACAGCATAGTTTTTATTAGAAGAATTTTATAATGGCATTGATAGAGCTTATGTAGTTATTTTCAAGTAGGTACGAACTTAAACCCTTATAAAAACTATATTCATATTAATACTCGGGTCCGCTTCAAATTCAAATCCATTATTTCAAACCAGTCACAACAACACAACTATTTCAAAGCTAAAACAAAACATGAAGGGAAAACATTCGTTATTTTTTAATGTAGATCGTAATCTTGACTACATTATAATTCCACTTATAATAACGGACCTATGCAAAACAAATCCTTGAGCTAGTTTCGGATACTTTTATATCCAGCATAAAACGTAATTTAAGTTGGCAAGAAGGATTGGAAGTAAGCTGTAACCTACAAGCCTGGCTTCGAACAAAGGGTACCCGAGACATAAGTATCTTAGTATCTTTTATGCAGCGCGCATAGGGTTGACAGATGTCCCAGACATATCAAACGGTTTGCCGTTGCACGCAGTTATGTCGTATGTTTTGTCTGCCAAGATTCTGTTAAGATGTAAGTACCTTTACGTTTGTAGGAATGGTTGAGTAATCCTTCCGGTACGTTTAAACTATAAAGGGAGAGTCAGATTTTGTATTTTTTTAATAGAAGTTTTCGGCTCCAATCGGCATTTGTTAGTTTTCTTCTACAGTGTTCTGTTTTCTCAGATTTTTGTGACTCGTTATTTTTTAAAAGGAACATTATAAGTAATATGACAACCCTGTGGACTACTGATGTACCTTCTAAGCTACGAGTTGCCGCGGTTGCGGTGAAAGACAACAATTTGTTTCGAATTAGTTTTATAAATTGTGTGTTTCGCAAATTAAATGACAAGGCTGGTTCACGATGCTCGCGGTTAGAACCTTGGCTTCTGGTGAGACGTACCGTAGCTGATAGCTTTGTTTATGAACTCTCACTTCACACCCGCACAAAGACCCATTGAGGTTTCGTACTTACCACTTGATCTTGACGCGAATGTATGACTCTATTTAATGTTTGAGTATTATGTTTTCAACACGAGTATCTGCTGGTTCAAATTCTTTAGTATTCTTTTGGTTTTTATATCAGGAAATTGGCACCGGTACTAGTTAAAACCGTTAAGTGTCTAAAAGTTCCACCACAAAAAACAGCAACGTAATAAGGAAAACACGAATTTCCAAATCGAAACGAAATTACATTTGGAATAGCACATTACGGTAGACTACCGCCAGTAGCCTAATGGAGCAGCCAGGGAGACTAGCTGATGGAGTGTTTCCTTACATCTGACCGCGCAAATACGTGATCGAGTGCACCATTCGATTCACAAGATTAACCGTTTGTCTCACAAAATGACAGTTCTAGGTCTTTGAACTTTGCCATCTGACGTGATCTATGCATCTGTAGGATCAACATACATAAAACCAGTATTGTCGGTACAGTTACTAGGCTTCGTTTGTCTACTGTCTTTGACCAAATTGTTTTTAAACATAAGCTTTGACTTCGGAAATAATGATATTGCTTTTTATGAAATTAGATTTTTTGGTTCGATAACACTTTTCATAAATTTTGTAATAAATCGTTATGGGTCATAACAGAGACCAATACAATCAACAAACACGCCTGAGACCAAGAAGTTTGATGAGATGTCGGAACATAAATAAAATATTGTACTTTCTTAATAAGCGAAATTCACAGCACTTTAATGATTTCAAAATACATCTTAAATATTGACACAAACGAATTTTAAGTTATGAGAAATTTTTGTTTAATTGAAACAACATCATGAAGAATCGATTTCGGGGAGGGTACATGCAGACTACGGGTTCGTCAGAAAAGTGATTTTAATTTAAAAATAGTTACTTAAAAGCCAATAGCTTCTCTCAACATATTTACATCAAAAGTAGCGCATTACCTCAACTGAACACATCCTACTCACAATAAAATTGTCCTCAAGTTTTAGATTCCACAATATGATTCAACATGGCCGTTCAATTATTAATTTGTATCTTTATTTATCTGTCATCACCTTTTTACTACCTAACTACTAATAACTCAAAGTTCGAATTCCCATTCAACCGATTAAAATGTTGACTTTATACCTAACGGTTAACTTTGAAACAAAGGCCTTCAATTTGCAATTTCAGCGTGTATAGAAGCAGTGCCATTAAATGCAAATGTACCTAAGTTTTTTTTTGTTTTAAGTTCATGGAACCGCATCAGAGGTTGAAAGGTTAATTATTGTAATAGCGAAAAAAACGAAACAGAAAAACTTCCTATTATGCTTCCGCTATCTTAGAACTGGAGTTTAAGTGCCTCAAATTCGACTGAACAATGATGAAAGAAAAAACACCTATTAGATAGCAATTTGTAACTAATATGTGAGTGTGCACAACCCACTACAATCTGAAAGATCAAGTCAATTTTATTCTGCAATTGGTGCGCAAAAACAAAATCTATTTATAATAATTTTCGTCTGTTGTTCTTCATTTGTTTCAATACATTCTACTCTTCTCGGTTTCCAAGATACCTGTAATTTCCTTGAACCCATTTCATTAGCCTAGTAGACTATTAATGACATTCGTCTGTGTTTCACACAGCGTATGAAATCTAGCAATATTATTTGCATATCGTGACTGGTCGCTTCCAGTTCAGCGTAAAAGCTATTGCGTATGCGCACCATGGCCGCGGCTTCCTGTTAATGAAGCGCTAGAGTCGATGTGCCGAGAACTATAAGCATCGCTGCTGCTGCCAGTCATTGATGTTAAGTGGCCGGATAAGGTGCCATTACAGGTGACGTCCTATATCAAAATTATTAAGGCTATGATCTTGATCAATGATAGCGGAACGACCAACTAGGAAATCTGACATTGAGACAAATGAAAGGCGAAAATAGAACTTTACATATCATACGAATACAAGAAAATAGATCATATTGAACAATTAATAGGTATGATTTATTTGTCATATGATCTGGTAATAAATCGTGATGCGTTGAGAGCCGATAACTACTTACTTACGAAAATTTATTTGATCATCAACCACGGCTGTTTTATAAGTGTAAACCTATCAGCAAATGAACAAGACGTATTTACATGCATGGATGCTCAATTAATACTGTCATCCACCCATAAATTAATTGAAAAAAGTGCAGATGATAACTCATTCGATATTGATGTAGGTACGTAGCTCTTCGAACCGGTCGCCATTACTATTTTACCATCATCGGAGATGTTCATATACAGGTTTGTTTTATAAATGACAATCGATTTCTATGAGCCAGTCCCAGTATATGTAGTGTCACTTGTGTTATTTTTAGACACCAAAAGTTATAAATACGTCCGTCAACTGAACTCACAGCCACGCCTGTTGTTGACGATTTATAAGCAAATAGTAAAAACATTACGGAATTAAAAAACATTAGTATAAAATTAATTAAATTACCTACTTGCATATACCGTAATTGGATTTAAGAAACGAACTAAATTACTCTCATCCTTGATCTATTTCCCTGAAAACGAGTTAAAAGAAAGTGAATGGAAAAGAACGGAAGAGATGTGAAATTATGATCATTAGCACGATTTTCTTTTCTTTCTTTCTTACTACACTGAATGTTGACATGTTCATATATCTTGTGAAAATTAACACTTTCACACGAAAACGTTGTATTACGTGGACGAAATAAATTGAGTAAATTGCTTTACCAAACATACCTACATTCAATAAATGCTTTTGGTTACATAAGTTACATAACAAGACATCATTGAATATTTTTAAAGTGCTACATGCTCGGTAGTTTTCAGACGTTTCTTTGAGAAGATAAATAAGTACTTAGGCAAGATTTCTTTTTGCTTTACTTAGGCTAACGACATCGGCTTGAGGCTTAACTCAAATTTATTAAAGATACGAGTACAAACAGAGTGTTAAGTAGAAATCAACGTGTGCATACATTAACCACGACGATGATACTAAGCGATTCGCAAAAGGAAAATTATAATCAACACTAGTGCAGGAAAAACTATCATCTACATTTTCTTTGCTAATATTATAAAGAGGTTTTGTTTACTTTGTTTGTTAGTAATGGATAATCTCAAAAAATACTGCACTGATTTTAAAAATTCTTCACTTTTGGAAAGCTGCGTACTCTTCCCAAATAACATAGCTATATTTAATCCCAGTACGGGCAGTAGTTTTAACGGGACGCGTTTGAAACCGCGGGAAAACGGCTAGTTTTATACAAATGCTTATGAAAGACAGAAAATATTCATCGAATTCTAGCAGGACAACTAGAAAATGTTAGACGTGCTTGGAATCACACGCAAAAAGACTTCCACTATTACAAAAGGGGTAATAAACTCTAATTAACATTTTACAACGCATATCCCTGTAATAAACTTTGCAGAGGATGTGGTTTATATTTATTGGCCGCAATAAGCTCCTGCATGCTTTATCGGACCATTTAAATAATTATTTACTTAACTAAATTCATTAATTAAGGCCTGAAGTTTTAATACTAATATATATCTTACAAGATTATATTAGAAGGCATTATTACGAGGGAAAACGAGCGTAAAGTCGTATTTTATTGCAGCGACAGGATGGTTAATTAAAAAATACAGACAAACTGGGTATCCTGTAATTCAACTTAATTGATTTTCCTTTTTAGAATGAAGTTATTATGTTCTATTTAAAAACGAAAAACTATTTATCAACCAGGCTTAGTTTTTGTTTCAATTATTTTCAATATGTAAAACAATAATTAACTTATCATTTATATATCAGGTGTAATTTAAGGTATTTATTATTAAAAGTAAGTACTTACCTCTAAATACTTCCAACAGAAGGTTCGTTTAATGACGTAACCGAAACACATTTCACTAATGATATTATCAAACATTAATACACAATTAACAACTAACCAATTAGCAAATTCATATCAAGCGACCATGAACATTATTCACGATCCATATGAAAATTGTTTTTAAAGTAAAAGTTTTGGCAATCAGCCTGCGCGCACATTGCATAGGTACTATTTAGTCGGGTCCTTGATAGGTTTTTTTTTTAATCGTGTATTCAATCAGTTTTTAGTCGGTCTGATACCGAACAAATACCTAATCGTTGTTACGTGTGTTCTTCCATTCATCTTTATACTGATTTATGAGCAAAAAAACCGGCCAAATGCGAGTCGGACTCGCGCACGAAAGGTTCCGTACCATTCTTTATAAAACGGACAAAAAAATCACGTTTGTTGTATGGGAGCCCCCCAAAATATTTATTTAATTCTAGTTATCAGTATTTGTTGTTAAGTATAGCGGCAACAAAAATACATCATCTGTGAAAATTTCAGCTCTCTAACTATCACGGTTCGTGAGATAGGTACAGCCTGGTGACAGACGGACGGACGGACGGACGAACGGACGGATTGACGGACAGAGGAGCGAAAACAATAGGGTCCCGTTTTACACTTTGGGTATGGAACCCAAAAAATTTGCAATCGGCCGACTTAATCCTTGAATCCTTGTAGAGTGCGAGCGCTCTTAGAGGCATTGCGTGCTAACAAACTTCAAGAATACTCGTCATTTGAGAGCGCAAACCCTACAAATAACTCCGGATTATTTTAGAACAGCTACCAAATTATTGTGATGTAAGCCTTTGTAAATATAACTTAAAATAATTTAAGTGTTCCTGTAAATTGTCACTCACATTGATTAACGATTACTTTTAGTTTTGGACAAGTAATTAAACACGAAACATTTATTAAGAAAAAAGCTGTTAATTTTTATAGCTCGTAGTTCGAGGTCTCACAACTTAACACCGCCTAAGGCCTAGGCTAGGCAATGCATGATTACAAACTTCCGTCGAATAACATGCCTTTTGAACATTTCTATTCGCTTTTAAAATTCAGAACTGGACACTCAGACATGCTTATAAATGCCATGCATTTTCAAAAATCACGTAGAAAAATTGAGATAATTCAACTAAGTGTGCGTCACACGCTTACCGTTTTTCTTCTGCGCTAAATTTAGCAAGTTTCATTTGAGATATTAATGCTCTTTCTCTCAAATATTTACTGACAAGCTTTCACAAAAAAAAATTGTATCATAAAAAATACAATTGAACCTCCTACAAACACACATTTTGTCCGTTTTGTGACATACTGTAACATAATCTTGGACCGAAGCCGCGTCCACGTATTTCTGTTTAAACTACATTTGTCATGCTTTCCACGTATAGTAGCTTTAAGTAGGCATTATAATCCGTTTAAGTAAAACACTTTCCCCTGTGAAGGTCGCTCTGTGCTTTGTATGATACGCCCTGCGCCCGCACAACTGTCCGCTATGAATAAACTATTGCTTACGTTATACATAATGAGATGAGCATATATTACTCTATGTTCGGATGGCTTATGCGTTTCTGACCTTAAAAGAAGCTTCCATTTTGTGACATCCTGTGACGTTTTTTTTTATTTTAATGATATTGTTCAATTGTTGCATATTTATTTTATTTTACATCTGCTCAAAGAAGTTACCACGGGACATGGATGTAACAGTGAGGAACAGCTAACACTTCATACAAACAAGTTAAACTATGCCGTTATTATACTTAGTAATCTTATGATTATACAAGAATGCAAGCACAGCCGATGGCTGTTTGCTTGTAACTAATAGGTAAAGATCTTAGAGCTTTAAGTTATTCTCAATTGCCTTTCCGGCGTAATCTAAACGTCTTCATAATTGTATGAAGTATCTCCTTGATAAACTGGAAATTACCACCACTTTTGATATTAAAACTGCAATGACTAGTTTATCAGCCATAGATATAGTGTCAATGTCGATGCTTTACCGTTAATACATGTAAGAACTACATCAGTGTTATTTTCTTCAGTTTATCGCACAGCGGGACTGTTTAATTAAGATATGATTTGAATGCTGGGCGACAACTTTCGTGGATACAAAAAACTTGTCTTGTTTTCGAAGTTAACCATACATTCAGTTGTTTACCCACAGCTTCAAATTCTCTTCTATGATTTACCACGTACAACAATAAATATTTTCCGGTATATTTGAACTACATTGTAACAACTGACACACGCAAGTTTCAAACGTGATGGATGGCTTCACGTGAAACCGCAAAAGCTTACATATTTGCATAGTTGAGGGAAAACTGAATAGTTAAAATCACTGTGGGCACATTCCTTGTAGGCACAACAACTTACGATCTATTGTGCTGACCGCTGTGACAAAGTAACAAAATGGAGTGGACACGGAATTCAAGCGTTCATGCTGTTAGGACTATTATACATTTGCAAAATAGTACAATTTTAGATACAATACTAGCTGTGAATTTAATTGATTTAAATAAGGAAATGATAAACTGCTTATTTATTTTAATATTTGAAACAAGTTAGTATCGCAAAGCATTTTCTCTGGCTGTTGCTTATTTAACAAATCCCACCGATTTGTTAAACTTATAATTTGCTACTAAAAATCTCTTTTTAAATCAATACTAAGTTTTATGTTCACAATATCAATAAAGACGGACCCTTCGGAAATGGCTAGAAATGTAATGGCTACTTTAACAATCACAAACCAACGAAGAGCAAATAACATTTTCTCTGAAATAGCATAGGTATCTACTAATTAAATTGTGTTTTTCCCACAAACGGACGGAATAAAGTGTGTTATTACGGGCATAAGAAATAAAACCACAATGAGAGCCTTTCGAAGAGTAATAGCGACTAAAGTGGACTGGTCATCTAATAACTATTACATCGTTCTCGGTAGTTTTACGGTCGAATGCCATTACGTCTGTAGTCAAGGTCGAATTCTGGTTAACCATCAAAATAATTGATTCAATTTGGGAGCACAACTATCAAGCTTCGCTTAAAAAATATCTAAGAAACAATACCTGTGGACTGTTGATAACATAGGTACTTATGTATTTATTCCTAAAATGCATACTGAGTAATTTGTTTTATTTAAAAGGTTTTATTTAATAAGTTTTAACACAGTGAAAAAAGCACGGCGACATAATCGCTTGTAAACTATTGAGAACACATTTTAGTTAACTCCAAAAATAGTGTCAAAAGCTTCACAGCTTTATTATAATCACGTCAAATCTGACAGCTTAGGTGACAATTTATTTTCTTGCTACGTGTCTAACAGTTAATGATGTCTCCCCATTTCCCCCTTACAATTTTTGTCAAGGGGACTTAACAAGTTATTGGAGGACTTTTTCCAAATATTTCCTAATGATGTCAGGGAATTCTATTTAAAAAAAAGTACGAAGATCTCATTAGTCTCTTGAGTGCTATAAATTCTATCCTACTTTTATCCTACTTGTATTATAAACTTATAAATGTGAAAGTTTGTGAGAATGTATGGATGTATGTTTGCTATTCAATCACGCAAAAACGGCTGGACCGTTTTGTTGGAATTTGGTATGTAGATAGGTGATACCCTGGATTAACACATAGGCTACTTTTTATCAACACACCACGCGGGCGAAGCCGCTGGCGGAAGCTAGTAAGTTATAAAATAACCAAACATCCTCAGCCTACTTGACAATGTTGCACTGCCTTACCAATTAGATACAACGAAGTATCAGAAAGTTAAAGAAGCTCGTTCATTTGTTCAATACATACTCATACATTACAATAAAACGTCCTTATCACACATTTCTATTATTCATAGACGGTCGCGTGCCTGAAAGTCGATAAAAAGCACCAAATTAATAAAACAGGCCATTTACCTACCTGCGTATTCAGACCACTCCTCATTGAGGCTAGCTTCTATAATTCAGAGAACAATCAAGGCCAGACTACATAGACAGAGCGATTCTTTATTCGTGTCAACGTCATTGCTCGATTCAAGCATCGATTGTTTCAGCAAAAAATACCGTAATCGAGTAATTTTACTCCGGACAATTTCAAGGAAATAAAACCATTTAACAATGACATTATTACAGACTAGCTTCTGCCCGCGACTTCGTACGCGGATCCTGTCCCTTATGCCAGCGACTACGGGGTCAGCAAAATCAAAGATCTGAATCGTCTGATATTGAATTTTAAGGGCCCGTTGACTTGAAAACAACCCATGACCGACGTGACCATAGGGATAAAAGTAGTGATTCTTATTAGTCCGCATTTAACTTGTGTGTGGCAAAAATATTACACGTATTATTACGTAAAAAAACATTAAATATTACTGAGATGACAAAGTCGTGATGACTTAGTGGAAATCGTGGTGGTTTAGTGGGTAGAGAACCAATCTCTCAAGTATGAGCGTGCGTCTTTGATTCCAGGTCTGGCAAGTACCTGCCAATGCAACTTTTCTAAGTTCGTATGTACTTTTTACGTATATTTTGGATACCAATGACCGTTATTTGGAGGGGATGTTAAACTGTAGGTTCCGGCTGTCATTAAACATTGTTGGCAGTCGTTATGGGTAGTCAGAAGCCAGTAACTCTGACCAGTTTTACTGAGGGGTGTTGGGTTGAGCGGTTAACCGGGTTGTAGAGGTCAAATAGGCAGTCGCTCCTTTTAAAACACTGGTACTCAGTTGCATCGTGACTGGAAGTCGACCCTAACATAATTGGGACAAAGGCTCTTGAGATAATAACGACAATAATAATGAGATATAAGCATCGCAGGACATCTGAGGCTGATGACGGGGAGTAGCGACCCCGCGGGGCATATATACTGAGTTCTCCAGGGAGAGTATACTGTCCCCCATCTCCGGCCGGTCGGAGTGAACCATGACGGGGGTAGGTCTCACGCCTCTGGCTTGGCTTGACCATCCAGAGTGGAGTCGCTTGAGCAGGGTTAGTAGCCCTGCTCGGAGGATAGGTGCCTCGTGGTAAGTGACCCACAGGGAGCGCGTAATCTGCGTTTAAAATCCGCCGAGGTATCCTCACACTTCAGCCGCTCATTCCCTGTTGCCCTTTTGTTGCTATTCAGTTACAGATTCCCGGGGGCCCAGTAAGTGAGCTGGCGAGTCTCCACCTGCCATTTTTACATGTATCTAATACATTGTCATCGGCAGGTGCCGTAGTTCCCGTAGTTTCCCCATTCCTAGTCCATTAGCATCCCATCACAATAGCCCAGGTAGTATTCATCCACAGTTAGCAATGGTACAGCACAGATTATCTTTTTTTTAACGACGTTCACCGGGGATTGTCCTTGGGTTCATTTCTATAGTGTATAAAGGGATAATTGTCGGTTTTGTGTCACCATTTCATTAAAGTTGTCTCAAAAGGGCTTCAGCGTGTTGGCTTTGGCCTCACGTTTGCCTCCCAAAAATTCGGAAATCTGTAGTCCCGAGGTCTGGAAGAGACATACAAAATAATAATGAGATATATATAACGCAAAAAATTCGGAGAGTGGGGGCTCGTGACGCCACGTCTAGGTATGTAAAATTTGTACTAAGCAGTGACTTAACACAAAATTCGAGCGTGTTATATCTTCGTTATTATTTGTTTGTGAGAAGGAGAAAAGAAAAAATACGTGTCCATTATTTTAGGGTTATCTAAAAGACGGACTAATTACTTTTTTTGATTCACCATACCTATTTCATAACATTCATTTCTATACATTTCAAGTGTAGTATTGCTCTTGAAGTTCCACATAGGTGTTCCAGATCTTCGATGTTTATACATCAAAAATAGAGAGTGCTTATCAGATTGAACCGCTTTTGCTAAAACGTCATATCTTTATAAGCTATAGTCTAGCTGGGCTCCTGGGTTTCCACATCAGGTGTTTTACATCTTCAATTTTTATAAGTCAACAGAGAGTGCTTATCAGATTGAACAACTTTTGCTAAAACGTCATACCTCTATATGCTATAGTCTAGCTGGGGCCCTGGAGTTCCACATCAGGTGTTTTAGATCTTCAATTTGTATAAGTCCATAGAAAGTGCTTATCAAATTGAACAACTTTTGCTAAAACGGCATACCTGTATATGGTACAGAGAAGCTGGGCTCTTGGGGTTCCACATCAGGTGTTCCAGATCTTCAAATTTATTATCTCAGCTGAAAATGCTCATCACATGAAACAATTTTTGCCATGGCACCATTTTTGTATCTCTTATAGTTTTGTTGGTCTGTTGGTGTTCTGCATCAGGTCTTCAAGTTTCGAAGATAAATTATAGCCTATATGTTGACCAGGCTTAATACTGACACAACAAAGAAAAAATCATTGAAATCCGTTCAGTAGTTCGGAAGATTAGCGTGTACAAACAAACAGACATACAGACATACAGACAGAATTTTTTTTTTGGATTTGTGCTCCATTACTGTTTCTAAACCCCACCCAATTATTATTTATTTAATATATTCAATGTACAGACACAGTTTTTTTACAGATTTATTATATGTATAGATGATAATTGTGATCATGAGACGATTCGAAATGTACCTATGTGAGCGAATGTTTTTAATGAACGTGGGAAAGGCTAACTGAACGACTGAAACTTATTGTTTTACTAATAATATATAATGTATTTTAATAACAGCGGTGATGGAGGTTATTCTAGAACATTTTATTTTAAGAGTTGCTCTCTAGTACCTTCTTTTTAACTTTATTATTATCATTATTTTTTCGTTCTATCTTTACTTGTAGCCTAATCCATTTCTTTCAACTAACCAATCTTATGACCATAATATGCTGCTACGGAACCCATATTTTGCAAGCAATTAAGAAATCACAAATTAGAATTTAATCTCGTCAAATGTCACGAACGTTAAAGATTAAATCTTTTTCTACTACAAAATACTAATTAGTCTGGGCTAATAAGGAGCTCAAAAGACGGCTAACATCTTAAGGCCGTCTCGAAGGCGCCTCATAACTAAACTGGATACGTATTTTAGATAAATCTTCTTTACTACATAGCTCCGTCTGGTTACTAGGCTCGCATGTCTATCGGGAACATAGATAAAATGCACGGATTAATCTACCTCAAGCCTTTCGATAAAGATCTGAATAACGAGGATCGTGAGCAGATAAAGACTAATCAGACCTCAGCTTGCTAATTAAAGATTAAAATGGTCGTAAGGCGCCATTGACGTCGCTCAATTACTAAAGATTAAACGCTTGGAGAAAAGTTCTTGCCAAGTATTATGCAAAAATAAACTGCAGGTCTTATTTTGAACATTTAATGCATTGCTTTTTAAACATGCCAAGATAAAACAAATTCTGTCATGTGATAAAAGAAAATAAACGATAAAAGAAAAAGATAAAAGAAAAGAAAATAATGCTTTTATTTAAAAAAGTAATTAAGGCGTGCTCGTTAGTATTCAGCTTTGAAATGAAACTGAGGAACCATAAAATACGCCCAGAATGTTGTTTAAAAAACATTAGGTACAAGTAACTTTTAATTGCGAGTGTTGTTGTGTTTACCATAAGATGTTACAGAAACATAGCTACTGAATTTAAAGGTGCAGCGATAGGTTATTGCAAAATATAAATATTACCTAGACAGACACCGAGAAATTATGTTGAAAGAAGACTGTATGATTGGGTTCTGTTTCCACAGAATGCAGTAGAGAAGTAATGAATAACTAGACTATAATAAAAGCATAAGGATAATAGAATATGACGACTTAGATTTGACGACTGTTTTATGAAAGAAAATTATAAGGTATTGCGGCGGGTGCAATCTGTCTCGTTCATTTCCTGCACCGGTCTTCCTTAAACGAAGATGTATGATTATAAATAAAATATAAAATTGTAATTTTGATTTGTTACAGGGGCAGAGGCGGCGCCAGCGCGGCGCCCGGCTCCACTCGCGTGCTGATGACACAATAAATTGTGATGCTGACACGAACAGAAGCTTATAGGAACCTACGTCCTAGAGGACGACGAAGGACGTTCTAGTTTAAATCTTTTAGTTTACAATAATTATAAAAATGCAAGTGCCTAATTTTTTAATCATGTTGGGTAACCGCCGTAACTTAATATTTAGAGTGAGCATTGTGTTTAACATCGCCGTATTGTTGTACGCGGCGATGCATTACTCCGGCAACAGCGCCCCGGGGGTCGACTGGGTGCCGATCACCAGTGAAGGTTTGGAAAGGACTGCCGAGCTTAGGTATCTCAAAGAAGATGTGCGAAATGAAACCATGGTAAGGTTTGCGGAATTCGGTCCGCGAGTTGCGGAATCCACGTCCCAGAAGGTAGTGCCCTCAACAATGTCCACAGTTAAGAAGACTGTCTCGAGCACTGCGTCAGACGTAGATAAGAAAATCAGTGCTGCACCATCTGAAGTGAACATAGTCAATGAAACTCTTGACGTCTACGACGAGAGTGTGCTGTCTGAACCAACCCTGACGTTACTCCGACAACTGCTCGGGTGCAACGACAAAGACTTTCTTCCTGAGACCCTGCAACGCGGAGAATTCTGGGTGCTGAAAAATTACGTACGCGCTAACCACGGTGCGATAGCGTGCCACGAGAGCATCACCTACACTACGCACGGTGGTTTCGAGTTCCTCGACAACCTGCTTCCTCTGGTAGAACGGTGAGTTTTAATTCACTTCATCTTAATTATTAGATTGTGTTACGATTCAGTGGGGAATGTAGCGCGTCTGTGTCCCCACAATTAGGCGTTTCGTCACAGTGTTGACACTTACTCACGATTTCTTGGGCAACGCGCGAGCCGTGTTGTGTGGTGCCATAACAGCATAAACAATACCCGAATTAAAGAGAACTCACTACAATAAGCGCTCCATTAGATATCATTGCACCTTTTGTTTTCCGGAGCATTGACCAGTCCGGTATTAAGACGTAAAATGATTGATGTGCGTTAAGAACTTTAATAATAATCGTGTACTTGCTGAACGTTGTAACTCATATCGAATGATTTGTTCAAGGCAACTGCTTTGCGGTTATATCCTTAATCATTTTATGCAGTCCATAATGTTTTGCACTAGATTTCGAAATAGTTACTGTTGCACTAAAATCCGTAGTCATAATACGTTCTTCTTTTATAGGCAGAGTGAAATTTAAATTAAACAAATCAATAGTTTATTACAGTTGCGCCAAAACTGTCAGTTAGTCCGTCAGACAGGCGAAGCAATTCAAGCTACAAATTAAAATAACAGTATTTAATTGGTGTGCATTAAACTCTTCAGTGAACCATTTATTTACCGGAGTCACTCAACCGCTTTTATGAAATGATACCTGCCTTTTGTGTATCTTTTTTATCTAAAAGGTTGTTAGATCAATTATGCAGCATTGCAGAGCAGGTTTTTATCACTTCACGTTGTATTGAGTCATGAGAGCAGTGAACTGGTTAATAGTATTCAGTAGCTTATAATGAGTAGACAGGTACAAATGCAATTATGATACTATAATTATTGTACCATTAATAGTCTAAGGCTTCTTATACAGAGAAGGCATTAGATCTACCTACAAGAGTTTTGCCACTTTTAAATACTACCTAGGTCAACTCTTTTATTTTCTTAGTATTTGGCTTGGGTACACATAGACTTTATAGTTTTTACTTTTAAGTCATAAACAGCTACATATTTAAGCGGTTTCATTGTTCTCAAAAAAGTCTAAAAACTCGATAGTGTAAGTTACGGTCTTTCTCACGGTTTTAATAGAGAAGACATTTTTATCGTCAGTCATGTGCATGGCTCATAGATGCTGTACTGCTTTACTTCTTAGACTTACACACAATAGGCATCACGCCAATTTGACTTCTAAGAGCGTTATAATAGCGTTACAAATGGCATGTAGCTACGATGGCAGATATTGCTAAGCGTGTCGCCTGAAGAAAATAAAAAGTTTTTATGCTTATTATGCAGATTACTAGGTTTTTATGTCTTGCCAGTTCGCTGTACAGTATTATTTTCTTCATAACTATGGTTAATACGAATGATTAGTGAAATTATGACCAGCAAGAATACTCAGAAAATCTAAATTGAGTAATATGTAGAGAATGGAAACCAACCTAATCATTACTGTTACTGTTACAGCCTTTTTATCGTCCCACTGCTGGGCACAGGCCTCCTCTCACATGGAGAAGGATTGAGCATTAATCACCACGCTTGCTCAATGCGGGTTGGTGATTTCAGACTATAGTCCAGGTTTCCTCAAGATGTTTTCCTTCACCTTTTTATCAGCCATTGGTGTCCAAGATATACTTAGAAAGTACATACAAACTTAGAAAAGTTGCATTGGTACTTGCCTGACCTGGAATCGAACCCACATACTCGAGAGGTTGATTCTTTTAACCACTAGGCCACCACGAACTTTAAATACTAAAATCTAATCATTAAAGTCACTTATTCACCTTGAAACTTTGGAAGATATTCTTAAGATCACATTCATAAATAAGCAACACAAAAAAGTATTCATGCTTCAATTTTAACTCTTGCAACACATATCCAACTTGACATATACGTTGGACTTTGACGTTGATTTGAAAATGGAATAACAAAATGGGTTCTACAGAAATCACGATAATCACGCGAAATAATTTTAAAGGTAACGTTGATAGTAGTACATTTTTGATCATTATTAGTTATTTGATTCTCATTGACTAAGTATTTCGCCATATGAACTACACAATGAAATAAGCCAGTCAAGAGCATGAATACGTTACACTTCACAATTAACTAGTACTGATGCAATGATTTGAATGAATGCTTTATGCCGATCAATACCTTTATTTAATACATTATTGAGTAAGTAGGTATATATATTTTAGCCAAAAGTGAAAGTTCAATAGGTATCTAGCGGCCTATTTCTGAGAGCAATCAGACAAAGGGAACATGCTTTTTGTATATATTTCTATTGCTAGAGAAGACTATAGATATCTGTTATAGTCTGTTTCATAAAAACAAAGAACCTATCATTATGATTATGGCGTGTTTAAAACAAATTATCATTGGTGCTGATATGCACACAATAAAGTCTGTATTACGTCATTAATATTTTTCTGACAGCCCTGTGCTTATTGTATGTTTAGTGATATCGCGTGAGGCATGCGCGGGCGCTGCTTAGGGTTGCTATTAAATATCCTGATACATAATTACCTATAGATAATTTTATAAATATTAAAAACTTAATAACTACTTAACTAAGATGCTCTTATTGCGATTAAAAATTTCATCATCAAACCTAAACCTGTTTTTCTTTATTTGTGGTCTGGCAACCCTACCGGGTATCGCCACCTCACACGAAGTCGTCTGTCCGACACAATGGGTCCATGGCGCGCCATATTCCGGCGCTGAACTATTCCTAGAATTTTAATATGCTGATTCTTTCAATATTTTAATGTGTTTTTTTATTTTGATTGAGGTAAAAGCAATAAAAATATATAAATATTGTATATATAAATTCATAAACTATGGGAACTCATAGGTGTACGCGTATGCTACCTTTTTCTTTACCCGACGACACGTTTCGGCCGAATTGCACCGATTTTTATATGTATTCAAAGAAACATCACAATATTAGGTATAGTTAGTCAAGTTTTATCTCTACTTATTCACTGAAACAAATATAAAACTTTTGAATAAGTAAGAAGATTCAAATCCGAAGCAAAGCTTTTGAATATGCTCGTATTTAAATAAGCATTGGAAACTGCATATTATTTGAGTACTTAAGTTAATATTTCACAAGTACCTACCGTAAAACCCTCAGACGGCAGTAGATTAATGTTTTTTATAACCCTTAGTTAAGTTTTGCTGTTGGAAAATACCACCTTTTTTCTGAACTTTTGTTACTTGCACTTCTGAACATGTTCTACTTAAAAATATTTTCCTATATCACTTGATTTTCTTTTTACGTTTATTCAACAGTTATTATTCACGGAAATTTCAAATTCAAGTCAGCAATAAAACTTATGCAAAAATAAATAGGTAGGTACCTAATAGGCACTGATTTGGAAATTAGTTCTACCTACTAAATACTATTAACTTCTAAGATAAGTAAATACGTAAAAAGTGATAACGTGAAGTGAAATTTAAGTATCGATACTAAAATCTCCCATGAAAATCCGATTACGTTTCAATCGATATCGAGTTCATATAAAAAGTGAGGATTAAAATTGACACACTTTTAAGATATTAGAATATCTTTGGGTGCTAAGAAACTTCTCATAAGTATTCGACGTGGAGCGAAACTAACCGAATATAACATCTGTGACTGGAGTCCAAAACTAAATGAGTTTAGTGAATGGACCTTGAAGCGTGGAAAACTGATTGGAAGATGAACCGAACTTGTGTTAGTAATTGCTTTTTTGAGTCATCATCAATCAATCAATTCGTTGACGAGTCATTTAGAGCGGACTACGGTTTATTTTGAACTACAATTTGATGTAATTTTTTTAGTGGACTCCGTGCAATTGGGTTGTTTTTATTGTACATTATCTAAATACTAGCTTCTGCCAGCGGTTTCACCCGCATCCCGTGGGAACTACTTCCCGTACCGGGATAAAAAGTAGCCTATAGCCTTCCTCGATAAATGGGCTATCTAACACTTAAAGAAATTTTCAAATCGGACCAGTAGTTCCTGAGATTAGCGCGTTCAAACAAACAAACTCTTCAGCTTTATAATATTAGTATAGATTAAATAACTTGAGGTATATGCTACATGAGCACTACAATAAATTCATTCGATAATTATTTTCATTGCTACTTCTACTTACTGAGATTAGCGCGTCCAAACAAACAAAAAAAGCTCTTCAGCTATAATTTATAAACTATCTCATTTTTTAATTAATGAACAATTGTTTTTAGGTCATGATTTACGTGATTTCAAATTAGTTTTTAGTTACATTAAATGACATTTTGAACAAATTGTTGAGTATAGTAACGCAGAAGCATAAGTTACGAAATTAACATATCTAATTGTCCGTTGCTTAAGAGATCTGTCCATTCTACCTTTGTTTTGCAGTTATTGCAAAACTGATCACAATAGCACGCTTAACCTAATTAATACTCGAAGTACTGTATGGTGATTCAATAACTGCTTTCAAATATTATGAAACGGACACTGTAAACGGTAAAGAGTAAATGATAAATAATATTATTATTAATTTCTGCCATGTGTCAAACAATACAGGTCGCACTTTATTTTTCACCGACTTTTCACATCAATTGTTCAATTTCGTCGTATATTTACTTTTATATGAAGTTTTCACACCACCGGGCTTTCGCTCACTTTTTCTGGGAATCTGTCTGTCGGTGCAGGCGGTGACAATTGACAGCTAATTAACTACCGGTATGAAAGTTTACAAAAAACATCAGCTTGTATTTTGTTTGTGACGTAATCTTCAACGAAAGATCATATTCAAATTTACCAACAAGAGTACTTGATAATTCTACACTTCGAAAATTCGCTGATCTTAAACTCACACTTAAACTCTTTAATCGCAATCCAAAGCAGGTATAATAATTAAAACAACTCATAAGTACTCGTTTTTGGCAGATAAAATGTTAATATGAAGCCTTGAGCAATGTTAATGAGTGAATCTGAGCTCAACGATCACCCATTGTGTCAAGATTACACTTAGCAGTATACATCAAACCAACTCAAACTAAAATACGTATATGTATTCATAGAAGGACAGCGAGCTCAAACACGCGTCAACCGTAAAAGTGCGTAAGATCACGTTTACAATCAATCAGAACGTAATAAATAACGTCTTATTTTCAATAACAGGTATTGACGACGTGCTCAGGCCTTAACTGGCGCTGTCCTCAAGTGAGGACGAACTCTCATTACCACCGCGCAGGCATGTCATTGCCACGAGGGTCATATTCCTGACCTACGTAGCCACTTAAGCCGCTAATTACTCCATGTAATCACATGTACGAAGTCGTATGCCCGTTTTGATTGCCCCGCTAACCAATTTCACTTCCAGTCATTTTAATTCCACTGTAATAATAAAGTTACTTGAAACGTTAAACGTTATATGGTCGTTCATTAATTTACTGCAATACTGTTGCTAGGCGAAGTTTAAAGGTTATTAAACATGCAACTCGGTAACTTTAAAGAAAAATGAGAAAAACTTTCTTGTTTTCCCTTGTTGACTACACAGTCTAGTAAATTCTGTTCGCCTCGTTCATAATTTATGAGCTTTAAAACTTTTTTATGAACTTCATCACCAGTTATATTACTTTATAGATATCTACATAAGAAGCTCCGTATGTTTATACATCGTCAAAATAAAATCTCACCCGGAATATTCACATGTAAAGGTGTTAATTATGACATTTATAGTATTGGATGAGACTGCGCAACGACCTTTAAAAACGCGATATCAAGGTTGTGGCTAGTGAATTGTTCACACATGTAGCTCTGGATTCAACAATTGCACAAGAGATAAGTGGTACAATTTGCGAACACGTCGCGTATCGGCGGATACGGGCAGCGCGCGATACCACGCCGCGCCGCCTCCGTGCTCGCTCCAGCTGGCCACTTCCACACAGAGCGCACACTGGCCCCGATTCGGTGCTCAATGCGCGCAAACCACCGGATTTACGGATGACTACACGGGAATATGCACTTTCATATCTCTAAATGAATACTAATTTAATTAATGCGTTTGGTTACCGAACTTACACGCTTTTACCAATGCCATTCAAAATTTAATAGATTATGAAAGACGCGCCTATTTTAATCATTTTGCAATATATCACGTCAACAGAGTTAATGAGGTTATTTGCGAAAGCTCTCACTAATTAATTAACGAAGTCAATATGGTAATATGATGGTCGAATGACGTCAAGAACTTGCTCTATTTTTTTTATGAAACTTTGACTAATTGATAAGAGTGACTTCATCCTTCTAAATATTTTCATAGCGTCTACGACTGACCCCAAAAGAATTAATAAAAAGTACGTTAGCCGAATGTTCTTGATCAACTAATAGAGCTAATTGGTAGATGAGGACAGTGAAATGTAACGCAGAAATTCGAATAGTTATCAAATAACTATGCTAATATAATACGGAACCGGTTCGCGAACATCTCCAGTTTCCACGACGAAAAGTGAAAATGCGCGCATCCAAGTGTGTTGACACTGATTGAGTAAAGTAAACATACAATATGTCTGTCAACACTAGTATATATAACTATCTTGTGTAAAACACTTCTTTGATTCCACCTTTAACATATTTTCAACACTGACTAGTGTTTCATAAGTTTTTATTCAAGCCTGATCATTAAATGGTGTGTGGACTAATAAGCCAAAACTGTGGAGGCACCTATAAAAGAAGGTATAATTTCAATCATGATCACTAGACCCGTTTGTCTACAATAAGGACAACAAATAGAAGTAGAGGTCAGTCAACTTCCTCCTATTGAAACAATTCATTATCTAAAACAGCATCAGCACTAATCTGCTAGACGGTCTTAATGCCTTCCTGGGAGGCAACCAGGTCAAGGCATTTTGTTCTACAACCTACTCATGACATGACTAAACTAAATTATCTAAAATCTGAAACTAAAGCAGATCTAACAGTATTTGAAACACATGGTTAGTATAAAGATGTAGATTTGTGGAACTCGACCACACAGTAACAAGTTTTGGTCGCTTGATTTGATGATGATTATGACAGACTGGCACGCATGTTCTTCGTTAGGCCCCGTTTTATATCTATAGTAATATAATATAGTGTTTTTGTTTGTTTGTTTGTTTGTTAAAACATACCTACCTAGTTGGAAAGCTACACTCTTCGCGAGTAACATAGGCTATATTTTATCCCGGTACGGGCAGTTGTTACCATGGGACGCGGGTGAAACCGCGGGAAAACGGCTACTTATTTATTTCAAGAAACTATTATGTGACCATATAAGGCATTTCCTTCAATCTATACATATAATAAATCTGTAGAAAAGTAATTTTTGTGCATTGAAGAAATTGACAAAAAAATAGGTACATAAAACTGTTAGAGTGTGTCAATGGTGTGAAGTTGAAAGACTGATTTAAAAAAGTCTTAAAAATTGAGAAGCAATCGTATTACCTGTGGTATTACGGGCAAAAGTTCAAGCCAGCCTTATAATCTATGCTGCGGGTTGTTCGAAAGAGATACCGCGGCCCTGGTACATAAAAGGCCTATGACGGAACACGACGGTTTTTAGTCAGTAAGAGTCTGACACTCCCTCACCGCTGCTAACCCACAGCGGGAGGGGTCATTTGATGATTTTTGACGTCGAAAAAAAAAAAAGGCTTATAACCTATATAAGCAATGTTGGCACATATTTTACACTAGAGCACACAATGCATTTTTTAAAATAGAGTAAATGTTTTTCAGTGCATTTTTCTTGTATATGTGCCAAGATTATTGGAGATACGTTTGTTTACACGTTTAGAAAAACGTAAGCAGGTCTGTATCGTTCATTCAATTTTATCATTACTGTGTAGGCAGGCTGATGATTCATTTAGATGTAGGAACGCTATTATTTTTATATGATGAATGACAGTGTTGTACTAGTTACATTTGTTATCACTATCAACGTTATTCCATTTGCAGGCCGGTTCCTAGTTATTCCCGGCTGTTTTATATATTTATAGTATTTTATGAATACCATTTGTGTTTCAACTACAGATAATAAGACTAACTACATATAGGCTAGGAAGATAAAAACTACATAAAACACTAAAAAAATCATACGATTTTCGAAAAGCGGTTGACATTACTTTCTTAAGATTACAACACAACCGGTTCGTTTGGAAGAAAATGAAAAGAATTGCGTAAGCGCAAGCCCATCACTTTTACCCAATACTTGTTTTTTCTTTGCTTAACTAATAGTAGTGAAATATTTATATTTTGTGTGTTAATGGTGTCTTAAACCAACATTCAGCTTCTACTGGTCACTCATTTTCGAAAACTATAGAGTACTTGAACGCATAGATTTCAATCATGAAAATTACAGAAAACCTTAAAAAAGCTTTTTGTGAATTAAAACGGCGTACAGTTTACAGCATCGTAAACGTCTCGATCGCTAACATTTTTCAATCATAATAAAACAACTGTTTATTCATTCGTATGTACCAAACTACTAATTAAATCTAGTTTTAAATAGGTTTTTAAAGTATGGATTATGGAACTAAAACAGCTCTCAATAGTTCTATACCTACTTCAGTTAGTTAAAGTTTTGCTACCTACCTCATCATTTAAAAAACCGACTTCTAAGATTAAAAAAAAAAGATTCCGACGAATTGAGAACCTTATTGGGAAGTCGGGTTTATTTCATAAATCAACTCCAAAAGCTTACAATCAGAAGCTCAGTTTGCTATCTCTTGTCTATTTGCCAAATTTTCACCACCGCTCCTGTCCCATATGAAACAAACAAATATTTACAGACATAAAAGATAATAAAACATTCAAACGATCATAAACAATAGATTTATCTATCTCCAAATAGTAGTTTGTCACACTGAAGGTCGTTCTGTATTTGTATAAACAGGTAGATAAATGCTACATTCTGTTTATTCAGGAACATTGAGAAAGCAAACATTTTTAATGTTTACAGACGTACTTGTGCGCACAATATACCTGGAGTCAACATTAAAGTCACCATGGACACTATGGTTAACTTCATCCTGATAAGGATTATACATGGATTATGTAGAACTTTAGCCATGTTAATGAGATCATGCTAGTTCATTATGACGAAATCTATAGGTAGAAAAAAACAAACTTACTCTAAAGTTGAAAAACAAGGTATTATTCACTTTACTTCAAAAGGAATGTTTGTGTGTACCTATGTATATCCGAGCCCACAGTTTCCAACCGACCTCCTAAAAATTTCATTTCTAAATACCTTCACAGTCTACCCTTGCAATAACAAACGCAGACCCCTCGGTTTCGCCCTAAAAGTAATTTAGGCAGACGTTACACAAACCGTCACTTTTGCAAAGTTGTGTGGCGCAGTCTTTACATTTCTCGCTGCAGTAGACAAATAAAGTTGTTCATGAAACGCACAATAAAAACGTCTCGTCGCATAGTACAGTAATAACAGTCTGACGAGATAATCGGCTTTTTACGTTGAATCTAATCGGCGATTAAGTAATTCTTCGGAATCCGCGCGTTAACAAGTCTTGTAGCGTAATACGTGCTAATGCCTATACGGACTCCGCCTTGACACCTTCATTGTGTTTTTAGGTCAATAAATACTTTTCTAAGCTTACTACTTACTTGGTAATATGGAAATCACATTATTTCATGGATATGCATTCTATTCTCGTAACATGTTGCATATTATATTACAAAATAATTAATGTTTTCATTAACCTTAGAATTTATATGAGGTATAGCCTGCTGATTATTCATAAGTTCTACAACCTACATATATGACGTGAATCACACACTGAATACTGCATATCGCAGCTAGCAGCTAAGTACCTCTGCCTATTCAGAATGCGGTATAATCCTACATTTCTATGAGGTTAAGGGCTGCCTTCACAGTTAGGCTCTTGAGCACCGTAAAAGTTAACGGAGGAAAAGTCTCCTCACATGAACACGTATGTTTCTTTTTCACTATTCAATGTTACTCGTAGGGTTGTCGATCCTTTGAAACTTCGTTATCAGAAGTCACATGTTGAACATGAACTTTCATTTATATCTCTATATTTCGGAATTTTGTATTCAAACTATGTAGAGGTATATCTTCCTTCTTTTACGATGATGTCTTTAATCCCAATCTTTTATTTTTTACGATCCTATGACAACCTTAGTAACAGTTATACATTAAGTATCAATACACTTCGTGTTTTGCTCCAAGTTCGACTTACCTTGTAAGGGAGGAAAGCGGGATTTATGTACGTCTATACATGCATTCGTAATAATGTATGAACAACAGCATATTTTATCTTTTATGGAGGTCAATGCGCATTGCAAAAACTCGCGAGAGCTTCTGCCGTCGATGTCATTATCATCATCCATCCATCTACCCATTGCTAGACGTTTTGTAGGCCGATTGTAAGTGGAAATATCTCTTAGGCTTTTGTAGCATTTGTGACAAAATGGATTGAATTCATGAAGTATTATACGGAGCTGGTTACATGCGCGCTCAAAATGTTTTATAATTAACAAGTTTTATCGGAGGAATAGCTTATCAAAACCGCTATTATGATAGCCATGAACATGGAAAAAGATTTATCGTTTCAAACCATTATTATTTTATGTTAGACATGGTTGTGGACATGGCACATGGACATTTTTGCATGGTTTTTAATCGTGCATCGATTCATAATGAAAGTAAAACCATCGAGCATCAAATCTTTGAACTAGGAACTTGGCATGATTTTACTTTTATATTTCCAATGCGGAAATAACTTGCATGTCCAATCAATTTTCAGGGCCAAATTATTTATCAGGTAGTTGTAATTTGGGAAAGCCCATACCTTCTACTACAATAACGATATACATACTTAGAAAAATAGGAAGTATGCTTGCAGAATCTAGAGCTTTGTACGCATTAAAACGCAAAGTATTTTATCGAGCATCACACAACCATTCGCAGCGATTATACAAACATGCGTCGCCGTAATGTAACTACATAATGCAATGTAATAAGGGGAAATGTACCATAAAATGTTAGTTTTGTTACAATAGTTACTACAAATACATATAATTATAACGATATTAGCTCTTCATGTATTTATATGACATACTTTGAACTGACTACGCCATTGACCTCGCTTTGGCGTTGATAGTGTTCCCCGCATAGAGAACAAATGACTTGCGGAGATGTCATAACGCAAAATCTCCTTAGTAACGCGCCAAAATGCGGGTGTTCGAGGGGCGAGGAACGTAAAACCAGCTCCCCCCTTAAACACCTTCTACAGAACCCGCCCATTGTTTCCAAAATAAAATCACCAATAAATTAAAATCAATCCCAACAAGAACGGTGCGTTAGTTCTGACCACGCCTACCGTACGTTGCCGTGACCTACAAGAAGGCGCCTGACCTACCTTCCTCATAGCATCTCCGCTATATTTCCTTTCTCCGTGGTTAGCTGGCTTTGTCTGCCTTATTTAGCCAGCCCTAAGTTCCTGGGCCATGAGGTACAGAATCAGACGTAAATCGACTTGTTCCAGTTAGCCGTTCTATTTCGTGTAAAATAGTGTGTTGTGGTAAATTATGACGAGTAATTTTTGCCTTCATGTTTTATAGCAGTTGATTATAAGTCGAAGGACGTTAAATGTTGTCGTGGTCGTAATTCAGTCATTCAACATCTCAATTACAGCGGTGCATTTTCTCCAGGTGTGTTTGATGCAAAAATAGTAAAGATACAAGCCTTTTTGCTTATCTTTCATGCTCATGTCCTCTTTGGTGAGACGTCATCAGATGACCCCTCCCGCTGTGGGTGCAGCGTGAGGGAGTGTCAGACTCTTACAGACTAAAGCCCACCATGTTCCTTCTTGAACCCTTTACGTAACAGGGCCGCGGTAACTCCTTCGAACAAACAACCTTAATAAAATGATATAACTTCTCATAGAACAATCAACTTTGCTACACCAAATAAGGTAACAACCAACAACAAATACAGAAGCGAAAATGACTTTTCTTGGGAACAACATTAATCACATAACCATACATACATTAACGGTATTCGTTTTTTAAAGCGAAACTGTATCAACAATAAATTGGATTCACACCTATCGATCATACGATGCGCCAGCGCACATCGCTCGTTAATGTTATAGCTTTGCTGTTGACTCACAATTTGCGTGGGAAGACCACGTTGTATTGTTTTGTTTCACAATCAGATCAACCCCACCCCGTTAGAAAAGTCTTATCGTTCATCTCTTCGGATAAAAAAAATATTTTATTCCCCATTTGGCCATGTAACAATTACTCTTTGTCAGTAATCATGGTGTAGGTAATAAATTTGTGTTTTTGAAAATATCAAATATGTTCCACTAGAAAGTTATAATCGTAACTTAATGTGTATGCACTCTACTAATAATAACGATAAATATATACACTCGAGAGTAACGCTATTTTCAGCGATATTGAAATATTTGTAGTCCATAAATAAAACTACCCTTTAATTAAAGTTGAAATATAGGTACTCCCTTAAAAGTTTGAGCATGATATGCTTACGTTGTTAACGTTCACTGCTCTTCTCCCAGACAGAGTAGTTAAATTTAGGAATCATAATAATATCTTAGAGGAATTTTATTTTAGGGAACTCTTTTCTCACTTGTCTGTAAGTATATCTTGTCAGTCTATTAATATCGTTGACTTTTTATGTCGCACATTGTACCTAACATGACATAGTCATTTCACTTTTGCAGTCAGTGGCTGAACACAATGGGGTGTCGTGATCGATAGTCAAAAACGGATTATGAATGATGGATGGGGCTAGCCCCTTTCCGGGAGCTGCACCGCTTTTTCAAGTTGATGACGTAACAAAATTGTCCGGAGTTTTCCCTGTTCCCTGTATATCGTTAACGACTATTGTAATATTTGCAACATTAAGTAAATAAACTTATCCATGTATGTAAGTTGCAAGCGCTGAAATGTAAATCGACCTTTTACGCTATTTAGCAACTTTTGTTATCTAACAGTCAAGTCATTGTATCACCCCGCCTACTTTACTCGTCGAAGCGCAATAGTAAAAGCACAATGAGCGTCGTGCAGCAATGCCTCTATGGGCGGATCACCAAAGAAAATATCAGCTATAAATTAAGATAATATACTCGCATACAGCTAAAATATCACGAAACCGCTGATGATCAAACGGTTATATGGAATAGAGAATTTCAAAGTATCTTTTAAACCTTACATGGATATCTTTTAACTTATAAGTATCGATATAAAATACCGTCGATCCATCATCGCTAACTTGGCACGTACTCACACCGTTGCAATTAACGTTGGAATTCTTACAAACCATAAATTTAATTTAATGTTCAAGTGTTCGACCTACATGTGTGACCGCAGTCGCTATGCGGATAACAGTACAGAGATGGTGATGCCGTAATGGGAGACGGTGCACTTGCCTCATCTGGGCTGACCGCAAGCGTCACGCGAGCGCCGCGCTGCGCCCGCGCCCGCCGTGCACCTGTTTGTTCATGTATGCACGCCGCGCCGCCCCACTTGCACACCAACTTTAATAGCTATGCTCCAATATTCGATAAAAGTGATCCACATTTTTGAAACGTTACATTGATTAGAGGTGCCTACGCACTCATTCGCTGTACTCGACCAGAGATAAATTTACGGCTACGGCTGCGACTAGCACTATAAATCGCATTCGTCTGCACTCTGCAATGAAACAGCTTAATGGTTGGCTTTATGACGCATGCGCTCGACGGTAATCTAAATTACAGTTACCGGTCATTTTCTAGAAACGATGTACGTTCGTGCATAAATTCAAGCGTAGGTACTAATAGGATTCGATAAGACACTGGGCATAAACATCTCATCCTACTAATGGCTTCCTACATTCTAAAATCAATCAAGAATGCTTCGAGGTAAGTTGCATCATTAGTAAATCAGTAGTTATGTTGAACGGTTGACCCACATCGGCTTCATTAAAATAAAACATACTTCAATTCCGTGCCATCTCACGGCTTCTCATTATTCAATGTCGGTGCTCACGCGAACTGCACCTTAGCTTTCCGTTGTTTGCGGTTACCATTAGAGTCCTGTTTGTGCAACTCACAAACAACAAGTTCATTATTACGATGCAAGCGGTAACTAAGCCATGGAAAGTATTTATGTACCTTTCTCCTTGGAGCTAATGGCTCTTACAATGTTTTTGCAACTACTACTGTGCTGGACAGTTGGCTTGAAATAATAACGACATGGGTTTCAATAACATTGTTAACTAAACTTCTGTCTAATTGTTGCCAATCAAAACAAATTTACAATTCAAACTTGTTATGTTGTGCTTTGTTCTTAGACTTGATAATAATATTTGAGCAAACACGTGCTTTGTACGACTAACTGGTTTGGCTCTGTGGTCGACACCTGCGTGCGACAGCCACCTACATCATTCAAACACTATTGAAATAACAATCCTGTTCCCTTGTAATACAATCTGTATTACTTGTGTGTGCCAACAACTGTCTTTAAGAAAATTATCGATTGTGCCAATGTGAAAATTGTAGGCAGTTCATAATGAGGGAGGCAAGGAAAGTGCAGGGAAAGTGCTCGCTCCAACAATTGCACTGAACTACTGACATAGAGCTTTTGGCGATTGCCACGCTACTTAGATTTGCTATTTTTATAAAACCAAACAAAAAGAAATGGGAACATATTGTGACTGAAGAATATACTTAAAGGTCTTAAAGTTCCGTTTTATCTTTTTTCTTACTTGATTGAAAGTTCCGAATGTTAGGCGTTATAATTAAAAAATACTCTCTTGCTACGAGTGGTGACTTATTGATCTTATGATTAAAATTGATCCACAAATACTTTTGCGTCCCAGGATTGCGGTAACTCTCTTAAAAAACTACCAAGCTTGGAAGGAACTGCCCGCGTGTATTCCGTCACTATTGGAATTCTTGAAGGCAGTGCATACAACGCGCTTTGATCCCCGACTTTATCGGCTTTACTGAATGTATTTCCCTTATTCAATCTAGCTGCCTAACATATTTACTATAAGTATATTTAAAGTGACATAACACATTATATAATGTATGCTATGTGACTGCAAAATGCCCTGAAAAGGTTGTAAGAAATGACGTGTAGACAGCCTTCAAAGAGTCTTTCAGGACATCAATATTCGTTAACAAGAAAAACCATTTTCTGTCTTGTTCGTCACACATTAACTTAATGGGTATGCTTTGTATCTTGTTAATGTACAGAACTATACCTACCATATATATCTTACTTAAGTATGTACTTACTCGAAGAAATAGATGCTGAAACATTATTATTGTCTAGTCTGAAAATATTTGTACAAATTAAACTAGAAGTTGTTGCTCAATATGCCAAGAATGGATCAATTAAATTACAAAAAGTGATATTAGTAAGCTGTTTACGCGAAATATAAGCATTTCAATAAGTATTTATAACATAATAAGTATTGTATTAATTATAAATAGATTCTTACGTATGTTTATCTAGATCTGTTTCTATTACAATGATTGACACAAGTGATTTCTGTGCAAACACCTGGTATCACGTTATTGTGGTATCAAAAATATTTGCCTTTTTAATCACACAGTTGTCAAGGCTCTAAAGGTACCTACGACAAAGATATTTGCATAAATTATACTCATGAACAACATAATTTAGCAGGTAACGTCCGCCGACCTTGCGAAAGGTAAATAGCTAAATAAATGCCTAAATACATACACAGTTATTAACGCTGTCATCATGTTATCATGATGTGCAAGTAACCAACCGACAAACTATATTACTCTTATGTAATGGTAATAAATGTCAGGGTTGTTAAAAATATATCTACATAATGTCATGCCTTCTACTTAATCTCAACGGGTTAGGTTCAAGTTTCTTCATGTTTATAGCTATCACTCCCACGTTCTGCCATTTTTCTTTCAAGTTCCATACATAATCCCTCGAGTCAACACGGTAAAAATCTTTAGTTGAACTTATTGATTGAATATTGTAAAAGAAGTTCTTCAAATTCACGTTCAGCATTTGTATAGTGGTAAGAAAATGTTGACGTGAGAAAGATGTCGTAATCTTTACCGAGATTTTTACTGTCCCATAAGTTCAACCTAATGAGACAGAAGGCAGCATCTACAATTTATAAATTCTAAGATAAGTTCTTGCTATCTACAGTGCTATTCATCCTCCGAGCCTTTTCCCAATCATGTTGGGGTCGGCTTCCAGTCTAACCGGATTCAGCTGAGTACCAGTGCTTTACAAGAAGCGACTGCCTATCTGACCTCCTCAACCCAGTTACCCGGGCAACCCGATACCCCTTGGTTAGAATGGTGTCAGACTTACTGGCTTCTGACTACCCGTAACGACTGCCAAAGATGTTCAATGACAGCCGGGACCTACAGTTTAACGTGACATCCGAAACACAACCAATGGTGTCTAAGATATACTTAGAAAGTACATACAAACTTAGAAAAGTTGCATTGGTACTTGCCTGACCTGGGATCGAACCCGCGCCCTCGTACTCGAGACTCGGGTTGGTCCTTTACCCACTAGGCCACCACGAATTGCTATCTACAGCGCTATTACTTACTGCTAATCTGAGTGAAAGATTTTGCGAAATCGATATCACTCGAGAGCAGTAAACAACAACAGACGGGTCTAGCCTCCCGTATTACGACCGTCTAGACTTGTAAAGGATTACATTATCGCGTTCCTTTCGTACGTGAGAGATCCGTCAATGTACTTATAGTGAACTGCTGGTCGGAAATCACTTAGCAATTCGTACGCAAAACAAGACGCCCTTTAAGGCGCAGACTACTACCGTGTTTTAAATCGATCTCACGTTCGTCATCACGCGATGGTATCGTCGCGCACACTTCGTGTGAACTTGATTCTATTTCCCTTTTCTTACACATTATCTGCGCTTGATTGTACTGCATTAAACCTATTACATTTTATTTCACTTTTATTGCATGCTGGTAATGAAAATAGCGTGTACGAACATTGAGCAATGTACCGTGGTTCTATAATCTGTATTGAGTTTCCCGTGAGAGATTTCAAATATTTTTAATTGGAGGACTATGATAAACTCGTGTTATAGCTGTATTTTAATTAAGTTCAGTAAATTTTGCCACCCTACGCAAAATGAAAATGATTCCATTAGTGATTTAGGCCAGTAAAATGGAAATAGTATTAGTCAATTAGGCTAATGAGCTTAGAAATCCCACACGTTAGTATCTATTGAAAAAACGCAAAGGACAAATTCTTTGCTTATTGCTGAACTAAAACCGGGTTTGTTTTTAATCACTCTCATCCTGTACTAAAAATGTTCTCATCGGGAGGTGAAAATTACGAATGCAATTATTGATTTAACAGCTGCGTGCGGCGGTATAGCGCTCCCCGGCGCCGGAACACCAAACACACTTAGTACCTGCCAGCCTTGTTTACACTGAGCCAGTGAAAACAGACTCGACGTCGGGCGAGTTGCTGAACACCCATTCATTCTAAACTTCACTAAAGATTTTATACAAATAATGTTCACCAAACATTTCATACAAAAAACTAACACACACAGTTTGCTTATTTTTCTAACTTTTTGTGTTTTAGAAGCTTATGTTTATTAAGTCTAGACTGTTCGAAAATATGTTGATAGGGTTATTAAAGTAAATAATGACACTTTGTACAGAGCTGTACATGCAGCTTTGGCAGTAAAATCTACATAAAACTTCCTTTTAGAAATTACTAGAAGTGAAAATAATTTAATGAAAAATGATCACGCTAGTGCTGCGCTAGCTGGTGTAAACAGGGCATAGACGTGAGGTTACCAGACTGTCACACCCTCCCGATAAAACGCCCCGTTTCGATTCGAATGTTCCACAAAATGAGACTAACCTATTTTACTACATAACTAAAATATATAATTTTGGTCAACCCCTTTTGAATAAATAAACGAAATTCACAAGAGTATCGAATATAGAACAAATGTTATTTTCGTGATTAAACGCCGTATTAAATTAATTAGTTATGCAAGTCGGTTGATTTACAAGAGAATGTGCTTGCATGCTTGCTTGTATTGAGAAATTCGCGAGAAATGAAATTCGATATCAGGCACACACTTAAAATCGATATGTTTAGTGAGCTGCAGTATTTTAGTTGCATTTAGTGAGTCAGCAGTTGATTGTCCGATATCACTTGAGACAACTGCACGATCATTTGCATACGAGTGAACCAGACTATTTATTTTGTAGCGAGTACTGTAGAACAACATTTTCACTGACTTATACATTAAACCATTGTGCCACCAAGCAAGAGGCCCGGAGTGTATTCTCAGTTATTCAGGTCGCGGAACCAACTTATCATTTCATCTAGGATTTCTTCAGACGCGACAGTCCCACTGACATTTAAGAACTTATTGTGTAAATCACCGTTCCGTTACATCACGGTTCTGTTCAATTACATAAACAATGCGTTTTTCAATATGAAGTTAGAAGGTAAAAAGTCGCGCGTGACTATTCCCCTTAACTGCTATGTCACGTGGTAACATCATGACCTAAAAAGGTGGTGGCAGGCACCTTAGTCTCTTTTTGTAGCAGGTATCCCATTAATAATGCCTTTTGTTGGCTGTAGCAAACGTTTTTCATTAACAACAAGTAATCGATTTTATTGTGTCTACGTTTTTGATTTTCGCGCGCATGTCTGCAAACGTTGGAGTGTATGAACTCATTATTTTGCGAACGTCGTGACTTCTAGCAATTACTGCTACCGAACTAAAAATGTTGTTTTCATTATCAGTCCAATCAATTAATTACTTTAAAGATGTTGATGTAACTTTTGAGCAAGCTCTACTTGAACTTTAGCGATGTACCTACCTATTCGAAAAAGAAAATGCTTAACCTGGAAATGCATGCACAAGAAAAGTAAGCAAGTAAGGTCCAGCAAAAGAGACATTAGCGACTTCGAAAATTCTCGCTCAATCTATAGGCCACATCTTTAGCAATCACGATAACCCGAAAAGACAAAAAAAAATAAGGGATGACATTCTTGATTCTTCCACTAAATTATCAATTCTAAAGTTATTAGAAAGTTATTAACCAACATTGTTTGCATCCTCATACATATAGAAATGTTAATAAAGACCCCCGTGGTAAATAAACACAAAATCCACGGCTTCCCTCGTGAACACAAACAGCGCAACATTTTAACTGGAAGTGGCGGTTTGTGAGCTACCTGTGGCGGGGGCGAAAATGTCACCAGTCACGCGATCCGAGCGCGAACACCTTATTGATTAAATATAATTACTAAGCGAACGTTCGTCTCTTCACTTCAGTAATTTTCTATATCCGTGGTATTAAACAGCTTAATGAAAATGGAGCATCCTTAATCGAGGGTTAAGAACTAGAGTAGCGTAAGGCCAAAATGACAACTTCTCAGGAGAGCCCGAAAACAACTCAAATTTACCTACTGTTATCTTATAGCCCTTTTTGTGGGGTAAATCTATAGTAGTTAGATATCTGATTTTTACTAATAATAAAACTTTATTTATCGGCTACAGAATAATGTAACTTTTTGGTCAATCAAAATACGGTTTCATTTTAATAAAATTTATTTTTCAAAAACTGGTTGACATACGTCATTTTAGCTGTTCCATAAATTAGTGCCATAGTAGCGTATCCCACCCTTACGTTTTTTTGGCAGGAAGAAAAATTACGGAAGCTTACGAAACAAGGACAGTAACGGTACTTTACGTTTATTTGGCACGAAACAAACTAAGCCTACATAATCAAACTTTCTGCGCTATTAACGTATGGCAAGATACGTTATTTAAGCGATTACATTGAAGGCATATTTTGGTGTCTTATTCGCTCTGTAAATCGAGTTACGATCGTTGTGCTCGTAATTTTTTTGAGAAAATAATGTCAAGATTGTTGTAAGCAGAAACACTTCATTTTGGCAATAAACAAATATCTTTTTTTATATACGTTATTGTTGTATTAAGCAATCAACACACTACATCGATCCAGTTTTTTGGCACATAAAAATATGGGGATTAAATAAACGAATGGTGAAAAAATTTTTTTTTTGTATTTTTGCCCTTACGCTACTCTAGTTCTTAACCCACGAATTAGTGTTTGAGTTAAACAGAGAAATAACGTTTGAGCAATCTTTTATGAAATTATGTTTTGTCGACCATATAAATCAAACTATAGCGTATAAGTACTCCTAGTTAATCTTAGGCACATAAGGTGAAGTTTATATAATCAGTTAGTCGTTCAATAAACGTCAAACCAAGAACACACATATCATTTTGCCGCTCCATCTGTCGACCACACACCCACATACACCCTTATCGTCTTAGCAAAAAACCTATGGTCCTTTGGTCTATCTATATATCTATATTCATTTAAAAGAAATAAAATTATGTCAATTACCTTTTTTTTTTTTTTGTTGTCGCTGGGCTAAAAATGCTATTACGCATCCCCTTCCCGTCGGGGGACGGGAGAGGGGTATGTGGGACTCCCCGGTAAAGACGTTCCCGGTATACCCACTAAAAAGGCCCAGCGGCACTCCGACCTCGCCTGAGTGGAGGGGGTCTGGGAATCTATGGCGTCCAGTCCCCCACCGGCGATTGCCCGCCTCACGGCAGGCCCCTCATTCGTCCCCCCAGTGGGGAGGGGTCCTTATACCGGCCGGAGCACAGGGGGTGATCCTTGTGATGCAGGCGGTGGCGCCCCCGCGCCTGTCGCCCGCTGATCACCCCCCAGGGCGGATGGGGACCTACAATTATCTGCTTCTGTGTTCAAAGGTCATGTATTTAAATAAGTTCTTTCTTTACCCACAGATGGATGGCACCAGTGAGCTTGGCGATCCACGCGCCCGGCTCCGACATGATGCCCACCGTGAACAGCATCAGGTACCTGCGCGACTGTGTGGGCAATGACCTGATCCTGCAATACGTCACCTTTCATATCTTCTTCTCTAACAAGCACATACCATCCACCGTAAGTATGACTCAGAAGAGTTAAGAAATCTCTATTCAGGGACTCGATTCTGCTAAGTTTAATGTGACAATTGGATGACAATTGAATCTCAATAGCAGTTTTAACCTAAGCGAGCTTTCTGCTACTAATATAAGATCAATCGTAATCCAATGACATTTCATTAGTTTGCCATTTGGTTTATAGGGTAGTCTGCCCTACAATCATATTGCAATACAATGATTCATAATTGAATCACAGAAAAGGGTAAACACGTTTATATAAAAGAAAAAAAAAGCGGAATGCCACATACGCTTCAATCGTAATTGAGTCGTGATTGAATCTTAGTTGGATATCAACCGTATGTTGCTTGCAGTACAGTGTGGTCCAACGCTATCGCAACGGAAGTATGTAATAAGTACAAATTATTGTTGGCCTATCAGTAACTAATTTGTATTATCAATTCGGGATATCCCTTTATTTAACAATGGAATATGACGTCACAGTCATTCATAGTCAACTCGCAAATCGATGGAGTCGCGATTCTGTTATAAAGCTATCAAAACTTCTCGTCGCCCCACGTTAGCTATACGTACATAGATAGATAGGTATTATTTACATGTATGTAGTCAGTTAAGGTCATCGACCGCTCCTGGCACAATTCCGGAACATAACAATACCACTGTCTGGCAGTAAGCCAGGTAGGGATATTTGATTCAGTTCCTCTTTTGACCACTTTTAGCCAAAGATATACCCACTGAAAATAATAAAAATTTTTTTTAGATCAGAAAGTAATGTGTATTCTATTTTTCCAGATCCCAGTTCCAGAAGATTTTTTGAAGACATCTTACAACTGCAGTGAGCCACCACCGTACGTCGTCAACTCTTCTTCAACTTACAAACAACAGAAGAATCTTCTGTACCCAATAAACGTGGGCAGAAACATTGCCAGAGGTTCTGCACTCACACACTTCGTACTGCCATCAGACATAGAACTATATCCAAGTCCAGATTTGGTACCAAAGTTCCTGAACATGATCGCAAGAAACGAGGCACCACTGAGCACTTCCAGTAAACCTAGAGTCTTCCCAATAAGCATCTTTGAAATTGCTAAGAACCAAAATGTAAGTATCAATGTCCTAGCTTACTCGTTCCCAATCTTGTAAGCATTTCTCCATGAATCAGAATCAACTATGTTTTGTGTTGATTAAAAGAGTAGTAAGCAATCGTTTTTTGTTATTTGTTTTCCATTTATCAAGTGTTGTAGTGTCTGCGTCTGCGAAAATAACGTTTTGGAGGACATGAATGATTATATCGGTTCCTAGAACCAGCATTTACATTATAATATTTGGAGTAAATGGAATGCAAGCCACAGGCCACTTCTCATACTTGACAAACTCCTTATCTTTACTACAGACGTACATGAAGCAAAATGCTAATCTCGGACACTTCAGCGTTTTTAAAGCAATTTAGTCTTGCCATTGCCTTACCGTAGTAAGTTTAACGGTTTGTTAATTTGACAAAAACATGCATTGAAATGTAAATCTTGTCTTTTATCTTAAGTACTCATCTCTAAAACCAATAAGACTTATTTAAATTCAGAGCGTTTTGCCGTTTACATACAATTACGGTTTGCAAAATAATTATGAGAACCTATGCCTGTTTGAGGCCTACGTATTTTTATTTTAAACATATTGACAGAGATAAGGATTATATTTAAACTTTATGCAGGTGCTATATTTTTATTCTTACATTTTACAGGCACCAACGACCAAGTCGGAACTACAAGTAATGTTGCGTAACAAGACTGCAATCCCCTTCCACAAATACGTGTGTCCCACGTGCCACAACATTCCGCACGGCAAGGAGTGGATGACGACTCTGGAAGGCAACCGTAAGTATCTCTAAATATAACTCATAACTCAAAGCAATCCTAGTTACGGTATTTATATAATTTGCATTGTACTCTTACACTTGACTTTTTATTGGCAAAAGTTCGCGAGACGAACTGTGATGCAGCGGCAATTAATCTAAGTGCTGTTACTGTCGTGACCTATTTATGCCGTCTGTAGCATGGCGTGGCCGTCGTATGGGGCATTCTAATTGCGTATTATGGTTCAACGACCGCGCCTTACCCGCCGTTCCCAGACGACCGGCTTCAACTTCTTACGCCAATTTGCAAAATCGCAAACTTTCCGATTCAGGAATGCGTCAATGGCAAATTACGTAACTTATATTAACCTTATTGCAATTTCACCTGAACTCATTACTGACTGGATATCAATTTCCTATTTTGCATCAATATGCAGCAATCGTGTTTGATGTTGCAGAGATGGAAGTGTTCCACGTTGGCAAGAGGCAGGGAAAGTTCGTGCACTGGGAGCCAATTTTCATCGGAACCAATCAAGATCCGTTTTATGATGAGAGGTTGAGTTGGGAAGGAAAGCAAGATAAGATGACACAGGTAATAAACAATTTCCTTTAAAACCAACTGCAAACGAACCCAAAAATCAAGTTGTTAATGATAAATATTGTATTCCAGGGCTACGTCCTCTGTGTCAAAGACTACGAGTTTATGATCCTCAACAACGCTTTCTTGGTCCACAAGCCAGGCATCAAATATTACACGAAAAACGTCAAGAGGGACAAGATCGGTTCACGACAATCTGCCTACGTTAGAAATGTCATCCATCCTGAACTAAAGAAACTGTACGGAGTAAAATCAGGTTGCGTGCTGTGACACCAATCACGAATCAAGATATTGAAAGTGATCAATCGTAGTACACCTTAGAGGTACAAAATAGATTCCAAGGCTATTCCAAACGCTAGGCAAACTAATAGAAGCTTACAGGGTTCAATTTTCCGCCTGATTTTGGAAAATGTTTAAATGGAATTGTCTCCTAATGAAACATATCAATACGAACAAAAATATAAATGCAAAGTAACTTTGGTTAAGATTTATACGCACACTTATTTATAAATAATGTGAATATGTATAACGAAGCTAGAAACGTACTGACTACTGTCCCAGGCGTCCTGATTTACAATGCATAGGATGCATTTAAAAAGTCACGCTTCGAGGCCTTAATCGTTTAACATTAGGAACTGATGTTCTTATGTTAGAAACATTATACACGTCCGTTATGTCTAAGTCAATGTATGGTGTATATTTAAAATTTCTTAAATTTTCTGTGTGGATATTATGTCACTATTATTTGAAATACCAAATAGGTAAGATAAAGTTGTGAGTAACATCGAAAAAGGATCTACCTACAGATACGTGCAAAAATATGGATACCTGAAGCTTTTTAATTAAAATTTAGCATGTAAAATGCAAGTTACACCAGTAGCTTTGCATAGAGGTGTAACAGGCCCTAAGTAAATTAAGTTAGTAACCGACCCATCAATCACTTTAGGTGACATATTTTTGCACGTAAATATTTTAAACAAATGCAACCCGGTCTTAGAGTTCGCTACAGACAAAGCTAAAAATAGTTATAAAGAACATGTTTCGGTTTATGTAAATATTTTGCTTATGAGTTAACATTTGGTGCGTTAGCTCTAATTTTTAAGTTGTTAGCACACTGTGGTGTTAGACGATATTCTTACTACGTTTTGTTTGTCTTCTGCTTATATTTGTAGCTTCGTCAATGGTGTGCTGCATGCCTTAATATGTATGTAACAGAGTACTTGACTCGTGATATTTAAGTGCTTTTTTACAGGCAGTCGCTATCGGATCTAAATGATCGTAACAGATTAGTCAATCCCGAATTTTCCTGGTACCTATCCAATAAACGAAAACAAACGAATATGATAGCGTTATTAAAAAGAAAGAGCTTCAAATGTGTGATTCCAATTTTAACACTATGTCTTAATGACTTAAGTTTGAATTTGTATATAAACTGTATCTCATTATACATACTCGTATATTGTAATGCACGTGTACGTCTTGTAATGTTTGTATTTATTTCTACTCATTCTGAAATGCATTTTTAGTCTGTACTTGAGTAGGTGTATTCGCTAGCGGTAAAGTATTTGTAGAATTTTATGATAATTATATTATCGTCTATGTACATAATCGGTTAAGTTATATAGTTAGAGTTTCTTTGGTTAAATTTATTTGTGATTTTATTTTTAGTTAATCATAAAATCACAAACAAATTGGCACGGAACTTAAGTTGCACTATTCTCGCTAGTAAAATCATTTGATTGCGCTTTCACACAGCGGATTTTTCATACGGAAAAACGTTGTTAGGCGTAATAAGTAGATATAAAAACATAATTTTATTTTTATAAGCAATTTATTTTACAACATAAACTCAGACATCGCAAAAAGCAACAGTGCATTGTTTAAAATAAACTTTTCAAAAAAGTAAAGAAAGCTAAATTGGCCCGTGGGTACACATTTAAGACGCGTTTATAACATGAAATTACCTACTTTAGCGGTTCCTATATTTATTGACTAATATTACCAGTTTGGACCCAGAAGAACACCATTTTTTTTATTCCTGCGTGCATCTATGGTGTAGTTTTTTTTATTGTCTTGATAATATGCCCATTTTTTTGCATCATTGGAACCAGTTCGATTTCACCCATTGTATTTAAAACCCATACTTTTAACTTTAGGGGTTAAACCAATGTCTTGGTAGAATTTTTGTTTAAAACTAGGCACGGCTGCTTTTTAGAACTTCCTTATTAAACAAACCAGTAACTCGAAAACGGACCAAAAATCACGACCCATTCGATTACTGAATCAACCAGGCATTATGTATATTATGAAATGAATTTAAAAAAAGTCAATTTAAATACAGCCTGCTTAGTATATAATATGCCTAAAGCTGGGTACTCACTTAGCAGTGTAGCACGTAACGTATCAGATACGGTATCAAGTGAGTACGTAGGCACGAGCCCGCTGCGAGCCGCTCGCGCGTGGAGTGACCTGTAAGCTCGCAGTGACCCGCCGAGTGGCGGTTTCACTGCGAACACAAAGGCGACTCGCTGTGTGCTCGTGAGGACTGTGGACGAGCCGTACCCACTTGCAGGTTGATACCGTATCTGATACGTTACGTGCTACACTTCTAAGTGAGTACCCAGCTCAATATTACATGAAACTCCGATGAGTATCGGCCTTATTATGGTAACTTTAGTATTTAGTAACTATTGTAATTTAAAAAATATATAAAAGTCCTAAGCTCACCACGTTCGATATTTATTTTTAGGATTATTAATAAGTTTAATTGTTACTTAGAATTCCTTAGTTTTATTATGGAAAGAATTTTCGCTTCAAGCTATTATTCCAAGGTATTAGCAAAGTTGGTTACGTTTGTCCATATGTAAACTGGTTGAAATGGATACCTATTTTTTTGTTACAACCAGTTTCCATACTTCTATTAAAATCTAGTATTAAGACTGGAAAAAGTGGAACAAGAAAACTATATATAGAGAGAGTAGGATAAGTCCATAGAAGTAAAGAAACGAATTGATATCCTCTCCATGCCTGCCGGATGATATTTTCCTAAACAGCTGGACTAGATGTGGCAATACAGCCTTTAAGTGTGTCCTTTAAAAGATAAAGTATTTTATTATAGTATTAATTTATTTCTGAACATCGCAAAGTTTATTTTTATACAGCTGCTAGATTTTATTAGTTTTAAATTTATCTTTTAGATTGTAATGGGTCCCGGTTATGGTAAACGCATGTGGTGAGCTTTCGATAAGGCTAAGTGCCTCTAGTTTGTAAGCCCAACATATAGTCTTTTAAATGTGATCATTTATAAAATATTTATCAATGTATAATCTAAATACTACGTTTTGTAATGTTTTCGTAAGAATCTACATTAATGTAATCGGCCCGAAAATCGATGTAATACAATAAAAATTCTTACATTTCAGTTTTAAATCTTTTATTTGTTATAACCAAAAATGCTTCTTAATCATAGTCACTTATTCACAAGCTAATGACGTCGTAACGTCCTCGGATACCAGTGGATAATAGACATATCAATAATCTATCTAATGACTGAATCTGAAAAGTAAGACCTACCAAAGTGCATTCTTACATACAACATAAAACTAATAAAACAAAAGGAAGAGAAGTAGATAAACTTAAATCACAGCATTATCTTTTAGAATTCTATAACAACCGTCCTTAAAAACGGTTGAATTTCCAAAATTCATAATCGTCTGTAATATTTGATCTTTTCTGAGCAAAATTTGAAAAGGCATCAATGCTCAAATTCATCTTCTATCATCAACACGGCATAATATCTTGAAAGGGAAACATTACCAGTCAAGAAAAGAAATAAAACTTTGGACGGACATGTAAGTTGAACTTCACTAAGACTTCAGATTTCTCAAGTTTTATTAAAGAACGAACACCAAAACTAAACTCCATACCATGAGTAAATAACTCAAGTCAGAAGTCCCACAGCACGAACGCTTACGTCCATAGAAAGGCCCCGGACCAGCGGGGTAGTGGCTATCGGGAGGTCTACTCGAGTCTCTGAACCTGTCATACTCATCAAACGTGGGTATGCGACTCTGCGGGGTCTCCTCAACTGGTGGAGGCTCTGGCTGCTGTTGCTGTACTGGTTCTTCAGGAGTCGGTTGCTCGGGCTCTGGTGCCTGTTCTACAGGCTTACTTTCCTCAGCCGCTTGATCTCCTCCTCCTCTCTCGTCTGTAGTTGTATACCACATCGAATAACGAATATCTGCGTCTTGTATCATTTGAATACCAGATGACATTATCCAGTCAGGGTCAATAGAAGAACTTGTGGGAAAAGCAGTCAACCATGGCATGTGTCTTCTGTCGATATTAGTACAGAGCCTAAGCCAATGAAACGAGTTGCGGTACAAAATAATTATAATAACTGCAAGGGATATCTGCAGCGTACGCTGTCCTGGTGACATTTTGATGTCTTTTTTTTAATGTCAAAATCGTATCAAAAAGTTTTGAATACTTTTTACTTAGTCACTCTTTTTTCTTCCTTCGTCTTAATTCATTGCCCTCTTTTTTAGGATCACCAATTTCTTTAAGTAACTTCTATCACATTACCATTTATAAGTTTTCATAAACCAGCACAAACGAGCAACACACAACGCAAAACCATCCTGAACTGATATTTCTACTACACGATTTCAACATTTCTCTCCAACTACGACCAGGAAAGAAATTATGATGTGGCTGAGTATCCTCAGACGAGTCGTCGTCTTGATTGGAGTCCGAACTGTCGTCCGAGCCTCCTGAATCTCCACCGCCGTTACCATTCTCACTTAAACACACTGGATAGTGCATGCTAGTATCTTCTAAGATCTGCGCCTGAACAAGAGGAGGTGTGATAGCATCAGGATTGAAAGTCGAGCTAGCTGGGTAATCCAACACACACGGCAGATGCACAGTACTGTTGACGTTTCTTCGGAGTCGCATGTTGAACAAATGGTAGGAATTCCGGTAAAATATTATTATGATTATCGCGAGGGAAATCTGAATTGTTTGTTGAGCTGTCATTTTGATGACATTATGTTTCTTTTAGTCATAGCAGCTCCTTTCAGTAGTCTCAAAGTATCAACAAGAAGTTTAGGATAGAAGTCACTATACCCATTATATACTTACCGGTGATCATCGTAGTTAAAGCCACTTCTAACTATACGTTTTCAAACTCAGTTTTACCGTACGGACACGTTACCCACCGGTGAAGGTTGGTACATCTGAATGACCGTCAAATTAGACCAGGTTGACGAATCCTGGCTTACCTCGAGGCGACTATAAATTAATGCTAATTGTCCTTTCATAGAAATTGTGTAAATCCTTATATTATTTTGTGGTTTTGAAAGGCAAATTATTTCATTATATTTATATTATTTCAAAACTTAACCATTTTCATTGTGATTGTTTGGGAAATCAGGTTATATTTGCTCATACAAGTTTTAAGTCCAAAAATAAACATTTTTGAATATATCAACAACGGTGAAATCCCAAATTACGCTAACATTCCAGACGTGTGTCGCGGTGAATACAAATGGGGTAGCGGACAGAAGTGTGGTGACCACAAGGACATAGTAGCACAGGACAGACTAATTACTCATTCAACATAGGTAATAGCCTGAAATAAATGTCGATTCAAGTTTTTATTATTTCTTATAGTATATTGGAAAACTGTATCTGATGAGTTAGTCTGGCTTTTCTAATATATCGAACTACTCTCGAAGATCACAAACTCATTTCATATTTTAAATCTACTCACAATGTTTGGCTTACCGTGCTCCCTGACTCTATATAACCTAAAAATAAAACGATATTACCTAAAAAATAAAGGGTCTGATGATGAACCTTTCATTTGGTCACCCTACCAGACACGAGTCAGATAAGGAAGTTGATCCAGGTAAAAGGCACGTGAGGAGAATTGCGAACTCACTGCCACGGTTTTCCCGTATTTGGCGTAAAATTTATATATCCTTCAAGGCGAAGGAGTTCAGGCAAAAACGAACATTATAAGGGAAAACTTGACAGCACATCATGCGGCCTGAAAGATGATGAATGTGGAGTGTGGAGGAATGTGGACTGTCAAGCTATAAAACTATACATATTTGTAGTTATGTACTCACCTCTGCATTATCAATAAATGGATGCTCTCTTCTCAAACACGAAAGTATGACATCATAATGACCACACTAGGTATGTTTGAATTAGTTTAATGTTTGTAAAAAAACTTTTTAAATACAGAAATATTTATGTTACCTCCTACGCTAAATCTAAGTGTCAAAGGTGAACAATGCAATTTCGCTTTTATTTTATTTGGCTTTCCGAATTATAAAAGTGTATCCATGTAAACCTGATTTCTATAAGCACGTTTATTGACACCTGCTAATTTTCAAATTGTATTCACTATCACTATTTCAATAACGCCAGAATATCCTATTGGACACAATAATAATTTATAGCTATGTGGGCCAATATGACCTTGACATTAAAAAAAAAGAATATATTTCACTCGAGATCAAAAGGTTATCGAGTAATGACATTATAATATGGTGTTATAATTGCCTCTTAGAATAGAATGCGTGCGATTAAGCCTAAGATTTAATATTTTAATGCCTCCTTGACTTAATATTTATTCGTTCTAATACCAGATTAGCTTCCACTTCGCAGTCCAGTCAGATATTTAGTAATATTCATCTTCTTGATACAACTAGTGGACATTCTTTGGGCTTTGGATTGCATAGATATAAATCGCATAATTATTGGTAAGGCAAGAACTGTGTACAATTCATACCTGAAAACCCAAACTAGAGGTGACGAAATTGACTCCCTATTTCTCAAGAAAATTCAACCAACCAAATAATCAAGGTACTTACCTAGTTGGGAAGAACAAGGAAGATTATAATGAAAAAACAAAGTTCAGGTATTCTATTTAAAGCACGGTTTAAAACATCGCAGGGAGATCTTAGCAAGATCAAGCTATTCTTCAATTCCTAGACTTAAACATGTACAGAGGACTAACCGGTTCATAAAATAGAATCAACTTTGTTGTTGTCGCATCATGAGTGTAGAAAAATAACAGGGTTTATTAACATAATTATGAATCTAAATGAAGACACATCATCTAAAAACGTGTTGCGTACTGATGATTCCATTTATTGTTACTTACTTACAAAAGCTGCGCACATAAGGTACGTTTTCAAAGCGAATGTAATTTTTATGCTCTCCAAACCATTCTTTTTGAATTGATTTCTTCATGAAGTTGGCGACCTCTGAAAATGTCCGTAGAGACTAGATACTCTCAACAGGTCATGGTTCACTTTGAGGTCCAGACACTATAATTCCAAGTTTAAGTACCTATAGTTTTAGGCACATACTTAATTGAAGGTTTATTACCACTAGAAACATATAAATAGTACGTATGTACGTTTAAAAAATATTGATGTATTTATAAGTACCTGTGTTTGATCGACATTTTGCGGTTCCAGATGTTTTCCTTATGGTTATAGAAGGGTCTTAAGTATTGCAATCGATATGTATCAATTAACAAACGCGGAAGAAGCCTTGTTATACATTAATTATATATAAAAGATTGCATCCCTTTCTAAAACGGTATGTCGGTCTGTCTAACAAATGTTAAAGTTCAAACACATAATCTTGTAACAGACATGATTATAGAACATGAGCTATGAATCAATTGTACATGTTATTATACATTTGTAAATATTCATATACAAGTTAATACTTACCACCAGCATTCTCACAGTATCTGAAAGTTTCAGAGATCAATATTTGATCGTATCTAATACTATCTCTTACAGTTGCTTTATTAGCTAGAAAAAGAAATTGGTGATTAAAAAGTTCAGTGTTTTTAAAAACCCCTAAGTTTGCAACAGTTTACTTTATAAGCTTCCACTTTTTTTTCGGGAGGGGGAAATCCTCATGGACTTCCTCCGCCTGGGGAGAGGCGGAGGGGTGTGCCGGACTACTACCGGCTAAAACCCCCCTGTGTCCTCCTTGCACGTGGGCGCGGGGCCGCGGGAATCGAAATTCTTCCGCAGCCCCACACTGGTGCTGGCCCAAGCTTCCACTTGACTCCAAGTTAGCATCCTTAGGCAACCAGTCTCTAGCTCTCTAGCTAGTATATTTTAATTTAAATAAATAAGATCGTTAACGAGCCTGCGATAACTCTGCCTATTTTTATTGCGATATTTATGCTGTAACATAATTGAAATTTATGATAGCAGTAATACTAACAAGTTATTTATTACTACGTATAATTGCTGCCATCAAGACCGCATTTGCCTAGCTTTAAGTATTCCATTTTACATACTATTCAGAACTTTAGACTCTTAAGAAATCATTCCTTGTCAGGCCTTATTATAGTTCGGCCATTCAGAGAATGCGTTCCTGACACGTCGCGATTGAACTGACGACGTAACTTTGCAATGGCGTTGCAGTTACGATAAAAATATTTTTGCTGGTTTTTTACCGTTTTAACAATTGAGGAGCATTAAAACAACATTATTATATCAATAATCAATGAATGTTATAATTTTGTGCCAAACTGAGTGTCAAATAACTTGGTAAACAATATTTTTCTAAATCTATACTGCGCTATTACAAGGTTATGTCAGCGGTTTATATTTTGTAGTGCTGTGCTAAAAATAACAGGCAAGTATCGTAATCTGTTCTTATACAGTTATAATATAAAATAATACGTTTTGATTTTCTTTTTAAGAATTGGAAAATAATGGACTATAAGACTTAATTATAACTTTTATGAAATATAAAAATAAAACTATGACCAAACCGCATTTTTATACTTAGATTAAAAATGGTAACCCCAAATGGCGTTATGGGCCGCCATTTTGTGACGCTAAAACAGTCGTCCGTTGTCGTTTCGTGCGCATAGACCACGTTTTTCAAGTGTTTTCGATCTGTTTTTATTTGATTACCCGGCTTTTGTTAGACCGAGATATCAGGATTGATTCTGTTATTGATAATAATATAATTATACATGTAGGCGAAGATGATGATGAAGACACCACCTCCTCAAGCAAATCGGAGTCTGATTAATATTCTGTTCGCACATTCAATTCAATGTACTTGTAACAAAGAATAAATAAAACAATTTTATTATATGAATATTACCTTTTTTTGGTTTCCACTTAAATAACTAAAATATAAAACAAATGATTCCGCCAATTTAAAACGAAAATAATCTTAAAATAATGCGGCGGTTCATTTTGAAGGAACGGTAACGAACTCAGTGTTATGTTGTGCCCATCACTAGTCGTGACTAACTGATAGGTGTCAGGAACGCATTCTCTGAACGGCCGAAGTATAAGAAGTCGCATAAAAAGTGACGGACACATCGGGAGTAGATATGCATTTTGAAATCGTAAAACATATATTTTTAGAACACGCACGATTTCCTTTATTTTTATCTTTTCTGACATATCAGGCCTCAACAGCTCTTTGTTTTTGACTTTGATCAGGAGCCATCCTATACGGATGAAAACTCCGTAACATGTTTTTCGGGCTAACAATCGATATTTTACATAATACGTAATATAAGGTAGTACGAAAGCAAGAGTATAGGGGGAATACCAAGGGAGTTCATAGAAATAATACATACGGAAAAACATAATGGGAATACATGAGGGAGACGCAAGAGCGAGCGCATCAGCACGACAAAAAATCCGCTATTATGAAAGCGACGCAAGCTTAACATTTACCTAAACAGATTATTTACTCGGACGTTATATGGTTTAAATGGCAATGCTCCATACTTCATATCAAATCAGAATATAAATTCGTAATTTATAATTCCGCAGTTCCCAGGACCTTCACTGAATGCGACTCATCTATGGCCTTTGGTTAGTGACGTAACACATTTTTTTAATAACGTGTTTAACATTTCAATGTATAGAATGACCATATTCTTGTAGAATGGCATCTGATGCGAGCTCTATATCTTTGTCACGCGAAGTTCCGTTTCTACACATAAATGGGTATACTTCTGCAATGCTGGTTGAAGAATCACACATTTTGCATCCTAGTGACAATTTTTTTTTTTTCGAAAACGATTTTATTTGATTGTTTTTCTTCTAGATAATAAAGTACTTCTTAAGACAGTGCCCCCAACTGCGATTGTTTAACTTGTTTCTTTAATTTCAGATCGCTTATTGAGATGTTGTTTTTTCAAATTCTACCATTTTTTTAATTTACGTGACGGACGTGAATACATAACGTTTTTGGATCCCAAATAAAATTGTTGAATCAAGTAATTACGTAAATATCCAATGCAATACTCAGCACTACTACGCCTCTACTAACAATAAAATATCTACAAGAGTAGGACACACAGGATAATCCTAAAATACCTCTTCAGAAAACAAATGAATTGACTTTCTAACTGCATGTGGTAATTGTACCTAGGTCAAATTAAGCTCCGCATTTAAAAATACCTACAACTGCAATTTACGATGCGTCTATAAATAGATAAATTGCGGAAGATAATATATGGATAAAGTATTTGTATGAAATTCGGTCGTTTATATAACAGTTGATAAAAGGGCAACACACAGTGAAAGGTTAGCCTAACATTATGTAAAGTGAGTAATGTATTTCGTCAATCATCAATATACTAACGAGATGCGTAAGTCTGCAAAATATTTCTGGTAGATGACCTTCGAAAAAAAAAAAAATATCATGGAGTCAGTCTTTATAGAGAAAGAAAAACATTAAAATACATTATTAATATACAGAAGCACTAATTCAATCTAATAAAATTGCTGAACCAATTTGAAAACTTTCCCTGTTGGGAAGGCTTATCCTGAGTAACATAGGTTCTACTTTATCCGGGTACGGGAAGAAATTCTTCCGGGACGGGATGAATCCGCTGGGAAACGACTAGTCTTTTCCTAAAATGAGAACATTATTACCTGTATTCTCATCAATCCTATTAAATACGAACCCCCTTCATATCTTCTTCACTTCATCTGTTTATTTAAATATTTTCACACCTGCAATTTTTCTTCCAAGTCATTTTTCCTAAAATCAGATTCAGAAGTTATTTAACTAATTGAATAATTCGCTAACATCTAATAGGATGATGACTGATCCATAAAGTATGGTCACAGGTGGAAACCTGTCTGACTTCTAGCAATTGTACCATCGTCTGATCTGATGTAATGCGAAGATGAGACCGGGTTTCAACAGCGGCCGGTGTGTCCCCAAGGTCGACCGTTGTCCATTCAATACCTGTGGTCGACGCGTGCGCACCGCAGTACGGGGTAGCATACAGCATGGATAAGACTTTGATAGTGTTGGCGTGCCTTTTCGGCTTCGGTAAGTACTTACTAAATTTTTTTTAATTTAACGTCATTTTCATTTTATGGCGACAGAAAAAAAATCCTCACGTAGTCATATACCTATATAAAGATAAATTTAAATTGCAATTAATTCTGTAAAATATCCACCTAATTAATGTATAATTTTAATACAAACGCACGTTTTAGTGCAAGGTCCAAGTATAAACTCCCAATCACAAAGTCAAATGAGCTCGTTTTCAAATAAAATTAATTATTTAATTAAGCACATCGTACGAAACACGTGTCCCATTAAAACACCATAGGATTAGCCACATTACTAAGGTTCTAAACGGGTTTTAAATTAATTAACGTAATTATTTCACCGGCTAATTATGTGCCGGCTTAACAATGGCTGAGATTAAAATGTAAACAATTGTTTCATGCTCTTAACTACTTAAGTAATTGATCAATTAAAAAAACGGTTTGTATTGTAGAATACACAATAGTACTATGTGAGGAAGACTTTTCAAATTATTCGTACCTAATATACAGTAGGTACCTGACCATTTTTTTGGCAATTAAATTGATCAGGTAGGTAACCTGTTTTTATTTAGCGTCTACTATTTTTATTATTCTAGGCTTATTTACATATAAGTAGAAATATCTTGAATCTTATTTTAGCTTTGTGATACGTTACACACTCCGGTCATACTTCGGTCACCTTTGCGTAGTTGAATTATTTTCTTTTATTATTTGGTTATTGTATTTTTCCATTAAACATGTTCAATAATAGAATGATAAACTAAACGCTATTTGGTATTGGTACAACTGGTTTGCCAGATTAAGCACATTAATCTGCAAGCAGCTTACTTTCGAATGGAGCTTTTCCACAAGAGAAATAATAAAAAAGCTTAAATTATTTTTATTTAATTCATAAGGCTAATTTTATTTTAGAAATGAAACAAATGAATATTATTTCAATACTTACTTTAAATAATATACATACATTCAACTTTTCTAAAATATTCTCCATGTGTCAATAGTTCACCCGGTCAAGCGTTACCTAATTCAGTGGCTCTTAGCACAGAACCTTAGACATGTTATTCGTAAAACTAACAGCTTGTTATGCAGTCTGCAGTATTTCGACATTTTTCGCATAAACATTTCCATGGAAAATTGTCTATTTCATCACAATGGCACGTATGTTGTAAACTGGCTAATTTTTATATCATCTTCGTAAACTTGAATCAGTACCTGATCATTAAAGATTTTAAAATAGAATGCACCTGTGGCTTTTGAATATATTATGTCTGAAGGTTAGAAGATCTCCTTAATAAACCTTAAATAATAATTTCGTAACTTGTGTTTATCTGATCCCCAAAATTGGTATTGAAAAAATATTATTCAAAAATAGCTACCTACTGCCTAATAATTTATAGCTTTATGGATATATCATTCATCAACTTCAAAGTTAACTACCTGGTCGCAACTTCTATAAACTATAATATCCTATTCAAGAGAATTTACGCCTTTTATTTTGTAATCTTTGCAGTTATGCTCATGAAATCATCAAAACACCAAATATTGCAGAAGTTTAAATATGTATTTTGCAATGTGTAGGCTCCGGCGTGTGACACACACGAAAACCTTAAAGCGAATAAGCTGTGATAAAGAACTCTCACGAAAACGAATAAATCAATAACATGAGAAGTTCTGAGAAACTCTAAGTATGGTGGAGCCAAAAGTAATCGTAAAAGACGAGGAAAACCAACTTCTAAAGTGGTGTATTGGTTCACAAGTGTTCCAGCATTGAGCAAAATAAAAAAGTCCTAGGTACCTATGTTTAGTGTTTTTACAGTTGATTGCATTTTTAGGGAAATTCTCATTCCATGAATGACTAATAAACATAGGTAAAACGTAAGTCTTGAAATTTTTGGATATGATTTGGTGAATAACCATATGATGTAAGGCTTGACATACATGAAACGATGTGTCAGCCTTGTTGCTTTCACACAATTTTACTATCTCCGGATTCAATATGGGCGTTGGTCTTCCGAATTCTTCTGAAAATTATTTTGTTAACAATGCCCCTGTTTTGCGTATCTATTAGTTTTTTGACCTGTTGAAAATACTTACAAATTCAATTTTTGTAAACTGACTTCTTTTCTAGAAATTGAAACTCATTTGAAGATTCTTATTATATTTTAAAATCAAGACATTCCTCTTCAATGTGTCTCATACAAGCTAACATTTCGGTAAATGCTACAGTTATTATCCAAATTACCATAAATAACGCGACACTCCCGATGAGTTCATTTTCATAATAATCATTCATATAAGCCTTTGACTCGCCCAGTTTCTTAGCTTGGGTTTTTCCTTGCCATACAATATCAAACAAAAAGGTTTCTATACCACAATACACTTACTGACTAATCTTCTTTTTTCATTGACCAAAATATCTTTTTCTATTTCCATCAGCCGTGGCTCAGTTCGGAAGCTTCGGAGCCAACGTTGGTGCTTACAACAGAAACCAGAACCAACAAGTTCAGCAGAACAGGCAGTTCCAGGAGGCCCCCAGGGTAGCTTCACCTGGAGCCTGCAGGGAACTGAACGAGAGATACCCCGTGCCCGGCAGCTGCGATAAATATGTTGAATGCATTGTAAGTAACCTCACTCTAAAACCCCTTACAATCGAAACATATACCTTTCTAAGTATATCTTGGACATCAATGGCTGATCAAAGGCAAAGGAAAACATCTTTTGGGAAAACTCTTATATAAAGTCTGAAATAACCAACCCGCATTGACCAATCCGCATTGACCAAGCGTGATGACTAACGAGGCCTATGCCCAACAGTGGGACGATAAAACGGCTGATTATAATGCGTTCCTAGCAAGGCTCGCTTATCAATCCAAGTCACACCAATTTCCGTTAACACAAAACATCTCCGCTAAAATTATTCACCCACGGTCGCGTATGTGGGAAAGTGTTGACACAGACTGGGATCTTACTTTTAAAATAGGTCGTGACTACATTAAAGTCTGCGAATACTACAAAGGCACTGACATAAGCTCCATTCTTTTGTGTGTAATCATGCGTCTCCGCTCATGAATAATTCGCTTAATAATCACAGATTCTGGTAATAAAGTTCGCGTTATTTGCTAAACGTGATGTGAATGTGAGATTAGTAGTGGGATATCTCAGCGATTATTATTGTTACTACACGGATATTGTAATTAAATTATCAAAAGATTATTCTTAAAAACGTGTTAGTCATAACTCAAAAATTCTCTAAGTTATACGAATTCACAAAAAACAAAAATGTTTTTATAACGTAATCCACACCTTCTAGTAGGTACAAAATGATTAAGATAAATAGGTGTATAAAGATTGAACGATCCCTCTCGATTGACGATACCTCTTTATGCATCAGAAGTTTAAAAATAAAGAAGCGACTCCATAAACTCGAAAATGTTTTAGATACCTTGACTTTTCTGGACTAGATTTCGAAGCTAATGTGATGAGACCTTAAAATAATGTACAGAATTTAAATAATCACATCACATATTAATATAAATCAAGTTTACGGAAATTGTGACATCGTTTGGAACACCTTTATGGCCATAGACTGCGCATCTGACCCATGACATTACACTTCTAGGCGGATGACTTCGTAGTTAGTACAAATATTATGTCCACTAGGTCAAGTAAATGCTTCGGTACATCAACATCCTCTTGCGCTGTAATTGTGACCGCATTATTACCTAGTTACTTATTGTAAAGCTTAGTTATTATTATTTACAAAAAACCTTATTCAAGACCTGCTATAATTATGCAGGGATCAATTGGTCTAAGTTCACGTTCCTACCCTTGATGTGATCTTCGATAAATGTTCAGGTATCTGTTTATTGTGTATAGGTATTCATCTGTTAAAGCTTTGGTCTCGGCGTTTATTAATAGATCTTTAAATCAAATATGATATTAACTATTTAGTAATCTGTGATATTGTTGCACATGTGCAGAAGTGTTTTGTTCATAACTTTATAACTGTTGTAAAGTCAACTTCGGACAATCAATGCATTCTCTACAATATCTCAATAGATACTTGACACCTTTGCTTATTCTGTGATGTAACATGAACTACTATTATTATAATGTATATCATGTTGCCTTTTTTGTTCATAGAACGGAACAGCGGAGGAAAAGTTGTGCCCCGATGGACTTCGTTTCAACCCCAACGTGAACTTCAACGGGTACCCTTGCCAGTACCCCAATGAAGTGGCCTGTCTCGAACGATCTGCTTTGCGTGAGTAGCATTCTTAAACATATTTTGTATTCGCCAGTCACTGGTACTCAAACTGAAGCAGGTTTCTGAGGAGTGGTTGTGTATTCAATTGAAATATCTTAATAAATAGTAGGTAGAGAAAAAATATAATGATCAGAATTCGTAAGAATATCTAATCGAACAAAATGCATCCCAAGTATGATTTTGCCTTCATCCTGGCATAAAGGAAGATCGTGCAAACTTAGGGTTTAATGTGCTATTGACGTATATGTATACGTCTGAAATGACTTAGCGAAAGAAAGCGTTCGATTTATTACTCTGTGAAGGAAAATCTTCAGTCGACTGTGCAACCGAATAAGCACACTCGTCAACTTTGCCAGAATTTTACCTATATTGTGTATAGTTTGAGCATCGCAGTTCACTTTATCCAAAAACCGATCTTATTCGTCTTGCCGCTTTGCAGATTTAAGATTAAATACAGAAATATTTTAAATTCTATTTCTGATACTTGGAACGCAGATGGAATATAAAATAATGAGTAATACTAAGGCTTAATAAAACATGTCTGGAATAAGACCAAGTCGAAATGTTGATCTGTTTTGACTCTATAAGCTACTTAATTATTTATAAAAATAATAATTAGTAGCTTATAGATTTAGCTCATAGAAGTAGCTCATTAATAATAGTGATATATATAAGTAATAAAATAATCTTTTACTTATTTTAGTAGGTCTACTCAGACTCGGGTTGTCCTTTTGACATTTGCAAGTAATAAAATCAAACCTGTAATCAAATAAATTATGGCCAAAAACTAATAAAATTTAGGTCATCTTCACGTTTTCGGCATCTTGGTTAACCGGTTGCCAATAAAAAATCCTAAGAACAGCTCATCGCGAGTGGTTTTTGACACAAAACAAAAGAAGAAACTTAAATTTTCGTTCATAGTTTTATATTAGGTACTACAATATTTTAGGTATTCGTAGAAGCATCGTAAATATTAATAAAAATCAAACTATAAACAAAAATAAACAAAGAATACACGACTGGTCATCATCACACAGGACATTCCCATGGTGACATTGACATACCGATAATGTGCACATATGAAAATCACCTTTTCCCAACTACGTTGGAAAATTGTCATGTGACAATCATTACTATTTAATTGCAGAGCCTGCCCAACCAACTGAGCAGTGCGAACACCAGTTCGGTTACTACAAGCTCGGAGACTCTCGCAACTGTAGCTACTTCAGGAACTGTGTCAATGGAGTCGGCTACGATCTGAAGTGCCCCGAGGGTCTGGCCTGGAGCTCAGCTTCTTACCGCTGCGAGTGGCCTGATGAGGTCGAAGACTGTGACGCTGAAGGTACAATTCTCCTTTGCAATCTCTGAACGATTTCTGCAGTTCACTACATTGATTTTATATGTTCCTTTTAAAATATGATTCATCATCCCAAAAAAATTGTAGGTGTATCAAATTCTTGCTCCTAATTTATAATATATTACACCTTATTGGCACATACTGTATCCACGCAAGTTAACATGTGATGAGCAAATGCCCTATTGTGCAAGAATTTAACGACTACATGAAAGTTGTGTCGTAAAGTTACTACCAAAGAGATAAACACTACTAACGATCATAAATGTGACGTCTTGACAATCGCCTCTTATTTCCAACGCAGACTTCTAAATGTTAATATGTAATGTATTTCGATATTTTCAGCTTTCCTTGGCTTCCGCTGCCCAGCCGTCCCAGAATCAAAGGAACTCGGCCCTCCGGCTGGCTTCAGATTCTACAGGTATTACAAAACACGTGCAATACTTCATTAATGTACTTACGATTATTATTAAAGTGATAGATATCGAAATACCGAGAACTGGTTAGTTAATAGGCGACCGGTCAGTCGGTGTCAGCGCGTACCTAAATGTCAGCAGATGAGCGGTGACCTTGCTTACATAACCTCGTCATTAGAAATACCAGCGGTTTGCCAACGTCCTTCCAAGATGTATGATAATATGGTACATCACACATTCTTGTCGTGCCACTTTTAACAAGTCTACACAAACCTCTTATTTTATTTCTGCTTATTGGGACATGGAGATTTTTCTGACAATGTGACCTCGACGACGGAGTGTCAAAAATTGAATGACAAAAATAGATTTTGGTGATGCATCGTCATAGCGTAAAAATATGTTGGTCGTAAACATGATTAACATTCGAATGCATCTTCCGTGAAACGAATCGAAGTGCAAGGTTATTTAAATTTGTTTAGAATTCAGATACTATAATATCTGCATCAAATCGTAATTAAAAATGGTCCTTATGCTTCTAAATTTTGATTGAACCACTTTGCATAAATATTAACAAACCAGTTTAATAATCTTTTTATGTCTTTTGTCTTTTGTCATTTTAATTGCGTATCTGATGCAAGGTTTTTTTATCAAAACGATCATTCATTCATCATTCTGGGTAATGTTTTCCTTAAAAAGACCATCTTCAGCTTCTGTTTAATTTGAGGGAAGTCTTTATATAGAGATTTATACAATTAAGTTATTTTGAGATTACGGAAACTTTGCAAGAAAGTGATTCCGAAGTGAGGATGGCGTCAGGCTGGTCGTAAAACTTTACCAGACGGCAGAACCTTTGCAACATGAGTCATAAAAGCGGTCACCCTAAAATGTATCTAGCGGATACAGGATACGACGAGAGATCACTTAAAATGTGCTGACCAGAGACACATCTATCGAGTTTAGGCGACTTCTATATTATCGTGGCTTTTTTGTACTTTGTTAGGAGTTTGAAATATCGCAACCAGATATAACACAAATGACAATGAATGCCACGTCATATAAAAATGCGCTATGAGCTAGGGCTACAATGATGTTGATGAAAATAATGCTACAGTTATACTTTCTAAAATTCATTACTTTTTTATATCTATTTACTCACTCGTAACTCTCAACATATTTTTTTTTTTAAAGCCAGAAAACGAAATCTGCAAACGTATTCAAGGCTACTTATTTAATAATCAGATAAAATTGCTTGATAAAGGCTTGTTGTACCGTGTAATATTCCCAGATGCATTCAATATTAGCAACCATTTTATAGTTGGTTCATCTAACTAGGCTAAGCTTGACCGTATTACAGGCAGCGTTCTAACAATATTTCATATTACAGGGCTGACAACGACTGCCAGAAATACTTCCTCTGCATCGGTACCAAGCCACGTGTGCTGTTCTGTGGTAAAAACACGGCCTATGATGAGCTCACCGGTACCTGCGTGTCTGCTGAAGAAGTGGCAGCATGTCCTTCCGAACTGAGGGCTGAAGCAGCCCGCGCCAGGGAAGAGGCCAAGCAACTCCTTGATAAGGAACTCGAGTTCAGCGCCAAATCCACAGACAAAAGACGATACTAAGCAAGCTAGGAAAACAAATAACCTCTCGAAACTATAGCATCATTTTGATCTTTGATGCTTTAGAGACTCTTAGAGCGGGTTGCATCAAATTTTCGGTCGAATAAGATGCCAAAATGTTTGCTTAACTGAAAATATGTTGGCGTTTTCATTTCAGAAACTTGTTAGCATATTAATATTTTAAACTTGATGCAACCAGCTGTATGCTAGTTTCGTAATTAGTTCTAGTCTAAAGAAAACAATTGAGTTACCGCAGCATCTGTGTTATGAAGTCATAGAGTATGCAAATATGTTTTAACATATGTTTTTTTGTTTGTAACTTTTTATACATCCACCCGTTCTGTTTTATCAGGCTTTGTGTTATAGTAACCAGTAAGATCTAGGATAAGATTAATGTCATAAGGATTTTCTGTTATATAAGTTTCACAACATCAGAATCACCATCTTGTATTTTAAACATACTTTTGTACCGATACCAAAAATTATGGTATCAATAGATAAGATGTAAAAGAATATCTTGTTACAATAAAGTGAAATATCCAAGACTTGAAACGTGTTTTTAATCACCACGACGAAACCACAGCAATGCAACTTTTCACCATTAATGAAAGTCAATTAGTATCATTGATGAGTTATTTTAGTATAAAAAGTTATTGGTACAGAGTTGGGACATCATTCAGGAGTTTGTTATTCAAGGAACGACTTGAACAAACAACATGTTCACCTACGTGTGTTTCGCTTTGGTGTTCGTTGCTGCCTGTAAGTAAAACCGTATTTCCTTTTCTATTTTTTCCCATACCAAACAAATCTTTCTCTTTTAATTACAATTTTGTTCTAAACTCGGTAGAGTTTATTTCTCAAAAGGTGATATTGCATAGATCCTTACGTTAAAGGGCAATATTAAACTTTTTTCAATGGTGTTGCATTGTTTAGGCAACGCTCAGGCCGCCACCGACGCGCCTGTAGGAGCCACCCGGAGCTCCATCTGTAAGCAGCGGAACGCCTACTACAAAGTGGACACTAGCTGTGACTCCTATGTAGAGTGCACTGTAAGTATACTGCATTACCTGTATTTCGAAGACTATCCATAAGTGGAAAATAAATATCCTATTGGAGAAGCCTTAAAATTGGTCGATGCTTCACATTTCATCTCACAAACTTATTAGAAATATGTAACATTCCCATACTACATACACCTAATGCATGTTTGCCCTTTATTGCGAACATTGCGACCGATTCTAAAGAAAACTATTTGTACAGGAATTCGTTGCCAACGAAATGTTGTGCCCAGACGGTCTGCACTTCAACCCTGAAGCTAAGTGGCCCAGCTACCCTTGCGGATACCCCATGGACGTGCCCTGCCAGGGACGTGGCTCTGCTCGTAAGTAATGCAGGAAGACTTAATTTAGACCCAAAAGCAACAAACTGCAGATATCAAAAATCATTATTGAACGACAAAACTACTCTTTAATGTTGAAAAAAACTGATTAATAATTTCTTTATTCAAGGATCTCGTAGTGGATTGCACACAGTTGACTTGCACGGGACTTAACCAAAGATTTTCTCTAGATGTTCTCAGTAGTTTCATGCAAAAAGGTTTACATTTGTATAATTTCCTTGTTCTCTAGAGCCTGCCCAGCCGACCGCTGACTGCCCACACCAATACGGCTACTTCCCATCCCCCGTCGCCACCGCTGACAACTGTGGCCAATACCGCATGTGTGTGGCCGGTAAGGCCATCGAGATGGTCTGCCCCACTGGCCTGGCCTTCAATCCCGACACCGGCCGTTGCGACTGGCCCGACCTAGTCGCCTCATGCAAAACTGAAGGTAAAAATACCGTAAATATTGTATATTATAGATATAGATAAATACATAAGACTTTTTTACATCCCGTGCAAGTTGAAGAAACTGTTTAGGGATCACGATGCAGCAGGTATATAAAATTTCATTGTTCTCATTTGCTTGTTTGTGTTATTTCGTTACTCCAATTTTTATACCGTTTCATTTTAATTAATAGTTTTGTCCTCATTTTAGACTTCCTCGGATTCTCTTGCCCTGCTGCCCCCACTGACGCTGACGGCAACCCTCTCGACCTTGTCTTCAACTACAAGTAAGATATTATCACAGCCTTTTTTCTGATCTCATAAATGGGCTTTAGCTACCAAAATGGCTAGTTTTAAGCTTGTTTCATCTCGTACTTCTCTTATTCTTCTACTCTGACTTCTGTACTAATTCTTTTTTTGTTTGCAGATACCAAGGCAACTGCTTCTACTTCTTCTCGTGCGAGAAGGGCCGCGCTCGTCTGTTGTCCTGTGACAATGGTCTCGCCTTCGACCCCGCCTCGGGCCGCTGCGTAGACGCTGAGTTTGTCAACTGCGACGTTCAACCTACAGCTCGAGCTAGTTAAGCTGTTACATTCGGTCTTAATCTTTACTTGATTCCTATGTATCATTGAATTCTTTAATAAATATTTTATGTCTAAAATTATCGTACGATTTTTGTCCGAAACCATGTGCCCATTTTTTGACGAACATATAACGTCAACTCACAAGCCAACGCACTAAATATACTCACTGTTTGTTAAAATAAAGGCAAGAATTTAATGAACACAATGAATTATTTGAACGACAATCTTTGCAAGAACACACATTTTTTTTTTTTACCCACACAATAGGAATTCATAGGAATCACTTTGCAAAATAAGAAATAGCTGATGGCCTTGTAACGACTTTACGAGATATTAAATTGCCCAAATATGGTATAAACTTAAAAAAAAAAACTTATTAACAACTCTGGAGAACATAAAATGCTCGAAAATCACAAATCCGATTTTCGAGCATTTGATGTTCTCCAGAGTTGTTAATAAGTTTTTTTTTTAAGCTAGCTAGTGGAAAAATTTAAAGTATTTTTTATGAATAAAATACTTTAAATTTTTCCACTGGCTAGCAAGTTACGATGGCAATTTTTCTCTTAAAAATAATTTAATTTAAGTGAGCTTGCTATTTTTTCCCTTTTTTCGCGTTTTTGAATTATTTTCATCAATTTGTGGAAATCAGCTTTATGCTTGCCTATAAGGTCTGAACTACAACGAGCAACTGTGCTCACGTCGTACCTGCCACTATGAGTTTGTGCACTAGTAGCCTCTCCCGGTGCTTTCATACCGTGTGATACTGTTTTACAAACAAAATTGTACTCATCCGAACACAGACACTAGCGTACCTATACACGTAAGCACCAAATGATGTGCCCAAAAAATTATGAGTTTATCATGATTTTAAGCAACACAATTGTAAAAAATTGAACCCCTGTTGTCCATTCGCTTTTCAAATGCTTTATCTATGCTGTTTGCTATGTTTGCAAGACCTAGGGAACAAGAACGCTGGGACGGTTGGGTACGCGAACATGGACAGGGGACATCAAAATACAAGACAGTGAAAGTGCTTAAGTGCTTAGTGTTCTATCTAAAAAGATAAGCCAACAGGACATATTATAGTGCACATCGGCACAAGCTCCTTCCCCCATACTCGTAGCCTGAAAGGACGGTAATTCGACACGATCGGAAAGAGATTTGATTAGGCACAGGACAGACATTTATTTGCTCGCTGATGCACGGGTGTATCAAGCACCAACTTACAGAGTTCTTATAGCTATCTAGTGAAAATTTCTTAGTAAGCTATTTTGGCGTGACACCTGACTTAATTCCTCAAGGCTGAGACCCTACGTAAAGCATTCACTCTACGCGACTTCTAGTTCACTAACTAGTACATCTGTGTTTGTACTCCCTTATGTTCTTCCTTATGCACTCCCTTACGTTCTTCCACATGTACTCCCTTTTGTACTCCCTTATGTACTACATTATGTACTCCCTTATGTACTCCCTTATGTACTCCATTATGTACTCCCTTATGTACTCCCTTATATACTCCATTATGTACTCCCTTATGGACTCCCTTATGTACTCCCTTATGTACTCCCTTATGTACTCCATTATGTACTCCCTTATGTAACCCCTTATGCACTCCCTTATGTACTCTCTTATGTACCCCCTTATGTACTCCCTTATGTGCTCTTATTTGGCAATTCTCCATATCATCTCCCTATGTACTAACTCAGATAGGTACCTGAATTGTGAATGTAAGCGATTTTTTTTTAATTTTGGCTCTATCGGATGGATTTAGTTGGACACAAACTATTTTAAGGGCTGGATCCGTCTCAGAAAAATAATGGAGGATTCCAAATAGACAGATACATTGAAGTAAGCACCGCAAACACACAGCAAAGTTAGTTGATCTAGTTTTTCTGAACTACGTTGGGGTCGGTTTCCAGGCGAACCGGATGCAGCTAAGTACCTACCAGTGTTTTACAAGGACTATCTGAACCCAGTAACTTAATACCCCTTGGTAAAACTGGTTGCCAGACTTACTGGCTCCTGAATACCCATAACTACTGTCACATATGTTCAAATAACAGCAAACACAGCAAAGTTACTGAATAACCTTTTTCAATTCTTCTGTAAATGAAAGTTCGACCTGAACTGAACATGTGAACTGGATTAAACCTACATAACTACTAAGTAGCCACGAGTCATGTCTCATGCATTTATTTCCCGGTCTCAGTTTTTATAGTAAAATTAAATCGATTAGGCTAGCAGCAGGATAAGCAATAAATCAAAAAGGCCGTCATAATTTTAAGTATATAATTTCTAGTACCTAACCATACAATATGGACATCATCCTCATCCTCCAACCCTTTTTCCCAACAATTTTGGGGTCGGCCATACAATATGGATATATATTTTTAAATTACAAATAAGTATATAGAAAATGTATTTATTGCTCAACCATCCTGCTAACTCTAGATAGGTCGGAAACAATTTGTTGGTCATGCCTCATAGTAACCTAAACGGTTAAGAGTTCTAATTAACTAATTTAAAGTGGCAAAAATACCTGTTCAACAACTTTTCTTTACCTACTTCTTTACGGCATAGACACCACACAGAGCCTAAACCACAAATTCAATTGTAGGCGTCATTAAAAAACATTTACCCAATACCACATTGTATTTAAAATAGATTAAATTCAAATAATTTTATTTACTGTTATGATAAAAGTCTTATTTATAAACAAAAGAGACATGGCCCAGTCACAGTGAGGTGCGCACTGTCACATTGTCAGCACCTTGTGACAAATCACCAACATGTTAGGGACCAAAATAATTCTAATACTGCCTCTGGTAGTCGCTGGTGAGTGAAGACGTTAACTTTGCTATTTTTGAACATTTATTATCTTATCTATTTTGCTTACTAGTAAGTTTGTAAACTAATTTTCACCTTGCAGTGACTTTCGGCCAGGCGAACAGAGGCTACCAATACTATGGAACATCGAACGTTCGAGATCAGAGGCCCCAACCGATTTATGGAAGTCGGCCATTGCTGTTACCGATGAGACCCGTTCTGCAACACGTGGCTCCTGCCCCTGCAGTACCTGCAGCCCCGGCACCTGTGGTCACTGCAGCCCCTGCCCCCGTGGCGCCCATAGCCCCTGCGCCTGTTGCACCTGCAGCCCCTACAGTATCAGAACCTGCAGTTCCTGCGCCTGCCGCCCCCGTAGCTCCGTTCTATGCTCCAGTTTACCGTCCACGACCTCCTCTATACACGCCTGGATACCGGCCCCTTCTCCCTCCGCGTCCAATCAGGCCTGTACCGCCACCTACGCAAACAGCTCCTGTTGCTGTTCCCGAACCCGCACCAGTGGTAGTGTCTGAACCCGTGATTCAGCCACAACCTGAGCCTGTGCCTGTGCCGCAGCCCCAGCCAGTCCCACAACCCGAGCCAGTCTTACAAGCTGAATCTGTCCCACAACCTGAACCCGTTCAAGTGCCTGAACCCGCCCCACAACCTGAACCTATTCAACTGCCTGAACCCGCTCCACAACCTGAACCCGTTCTAATGCCCGAACCTGCCCCACAACCTGAATCAATTCAACTGCCTGAGCCCGCCCCACAACCTGAACCTATTCAACTGCCTGAACCCGCCCCACAACCTGAACCCGCTCCACAACCTGAATCCGTTCTACTGCCCGAACCCGCCCCTCAAGCTGAACAGCCGGAATCAGTACAGCAACCTCAATATATCCTACAACCTAGACCCGTCGTGCAACCTCAACCCGTTGTACAACCTCAACCTATCCCGCAACCTGAACCTGTTCAACAACCTGAACCCGTCTTGCAGCCAGAACCCGTCCCTGAACCTGCACCTCAACCTGAACCTTTCCCACAACCCGAACCTGCCCCGCAACCTGAACCAGCACCCGTTGTACAATATGAGCCTGTAATTGCTGCACAGCCCGAGCCCGTTCCGCAACCTATACCCGTTGAACAACCAGAGCCCGTCCTTGTTCCTGAGAGGGAACCACAACCGATTCCCGTTCCCGTTACTGTTCAGGCGATGCCACTGCCCATTCCACAACCACCCCCAAGACCGCAACCTAAGCCAGTTATATCCCGCCAACCAACCATCGCAGCTCCAGTTGCTCCAGCGTCTTCTGCTCCGCTGGTAGCTTTACCGCCACTTCTTCCAAAACCAAAACCGATCCGGCAGCCCGCTTTTGGTCGGCACCCCCAGCCCTCAATTTCACCTGATTATTATACAACTCCCTCTTATCCTAGATCTTCATCAGCACATCCTAGATATTCATCAGCACCCTACCCACCAGCCACACACCCAGCAGTCGTTGTCACTGAAAATCCTTACCCTGTTGTAACGAGACCAACTGGAAACTTGAAAATCGACTTCCAATGTAAAGATGGGAATGGATTCTACTCCGTTCAAAATGAATGCGATACCTATATTGAATGCAAGGTATTTTATTAAAAGCAATATTTAATACCAATTAAATGTACTTTTTAAATTTTTTTGCTCAGTGTAGACATGTTTTTTACCTAAGTTCTTATGTTTTAGGGAGACAGAGCAATTAAATACTCCTGCCCTGACGGTCTTCACTTCAATCCTGCTGCCAAACACTACGAATACCCTTGCGCTTATCCCTCGGAAGTGCAATGCGTAGCAGGTGCTGCAGAACGTAAGTGATGTTTTAACACGAATCCTTCAAAATCCTCATTTACTTACGATCAAAGACAGCAAGAAAACATTAGATTAATCCAATATGAGTAAACAAAGTTTAAATATTACGTAAACTTTTTTCAGAGAGTCCAAAGCCGACTGAAAAATGTCCAAACCAATATGGCTACTACGCGATGAACGACGGCGACTGCAGCAAATTTATCATGTGCCAAGAAGGCTTAGCAACTATTAAGGACTGCCCTATGGGTCTGGTTTTCAACGAACAAAGTAGCAGCTGTGACTGGCCTGCTAATGTGCCACAGTGCAACCCTAATGGTAGGTATAGAAAATATAATCGAATCAAAAAATACTATTAGCTACGCATCTACATTAAAAACGTTGTAACGTACAGAGAGTACCTGTGACGTAGGTATATTCTATAAGTCATTCATATTTTGCTTATTTCCAGCGTTCAAGGACTTCACTTGCCCAGCCCCACCCCAAGACGAGTATGGACAAATTTCTGACATCATTTATCACTACAGGTATAAATTCACTTTAGCATAATTTATTTTAGCATTTTAGCATATAATATACAGTGTAATAATCTTTACTTATATTGCATCCTAGGTATGGTGGACACTGTAAATTGTACGTAGCCTGCCAGTTGGGACACCCTCGACTCTTGAGCTGCGACCGAGGACTTTCCTTTGATGAGGCGTCGCAGTCCTGTATTAATGAGGATTTAGTCACAGATTGTTCAGTTCCCTACTGAAACTTACAACAATAATTAAATGACCCAAAATAAATGCCAAAAGGCTTAAAATAATAACTTTTTATTTACTTACATTAATTCCTCCTTATTTTACTAAAAACTTTTTTAAGACTGGCAATGTTTAAAACCAGTTCTATCTACGTTGTTAAAAAGTTACATTTAAAACTACTGTGATTGGTGCAAAAACCCACCGTTTTCATAACGGCCAATCAGAATTTTATTTTGTCTTCAAAGACTGTATGAAAACAATTTCATATTTCCGCCAAAGAAGCGCGGTTTTATAGCCACAATATTTTCAAATTTGAATTTTTATTTGCAAGATAATGAGAGTTATCACAAAAGCTACAAAGTGCAAATGTATAAAACGACATACGATTTGATTATTCCAAGAGAGGAGTGTTGAATAACAGCGTATTCCGTAGGATGACGGATCGTAGTGCGAATACCGCGAGACATTCCGCTAGCGCAGCCCTGGCGGACATCGCCCCAGTTGCCCCTTCGGATCGAGCGGTTGCGTAGTCACGACTCGCGACCGGAGCCTCTGAGTCCCATTTACTTTTTTATAATCAGTGTGTTCCTAAAGTGAATTTTAAAATAACAAAAACAATATAAAGTCGATATCCTGTCATATGTGTTATCTCAAGCTTTTCTATAATTCCATGTCTAGCTGTGCACAAAATGGAAGATTCCTACATTATCGCTAATTTCCACACGCTATGTCGACTGTGTCTGAACAAAAGTACATTCTCGACATCGATATTCGCAGCTGCGCCTGACGACGAAACTAATGTTTCTTTAACCTCTAAACTAGCTGAATGTTTCGAGTTGCAAGTAAGTACAACACACATTTCTTACCGTTTTTTAATTGTTTTAATAAAATATACGCCTTCATTGATTGAAACCATGTTATTTCAGATTGATCCTAATGATGGGATGCCCAACAGAATCTGCTATAAATGCTTGTTTAAAGTCGATAAGTGCTCAAAATTCAAACTCCAGTGCATTCAGAATGAAACAAGGTTGAGGCAGATAACAACAAGAGTAAATGAGCTAGACAATTCCAACTCTTCAGAACTCAGCAGTTACAACTATGGATCTCATTCTCAAGATGGACAAAAACCAAAACCTGAGGATTATATTGTTGAAGACAGTGTTGTGATGGTTGTTGATCCCAGCCTTGACTATGACTCCTCTGAGGAATCTGAAAATATGGACCCTGTAGAACCAGAAGTAGTGGAAAGAAATAACACTCCAGATGGAGAGCCAATGGCTGAATCTTTTTTCAAGAATGTGTTTATGTGCCAGTTCTGTGATCAAGCTTTTGTTTCTCAAGAAAAATGTAAAGAGCATGAACATAATTGCCATGATCCCAATTTACCATATAGATGTGTTGAGTGTAGTCTAGTCTTTGCTGAGCGCAGTCAATATGTACAGCATACTAAGCAAGTACATGGTAATGATAAACCCTACCATTGTCCAGAATGTGATAAATGTTTTGGGAGGCGCTCGGACTTGCGAAAGCACTCCATCGTCCACACTGGCATTAGGCCATACCAATGTCAATATTGTTTGAAAAGCTTCTCCCGTAATACTAATCTTAGTAAGCATCTTCGTATTCATGCAGGACATAAGCCTCATGTGTGCCCACTCTGTCCAAGGAGTTTCGTGGCAAAAGGAGACTTACAGCGCCATGTGCTTGTTCATTCAGGAATGAAGCCTTTTGCCTGTAGGAAATGCCCTTTAACATTTGGTAGAAGAGATAAACTTATCAAGCATGAAATGCGACATGGCCCCATGAGCCCAAACAAAACAAATGATTTTGACAATGAACATGACTCACATGACATGGTTGTGAATGTGAATCCCTTTAGCAACCTCATGACCTCACCTACTCAGCTCCATCCAGATTCATCAAATACTGAATATGATTTACCTCGTGTCCCAGATCATATATCAGGTGAGAGCAGTTTCATGAAGGTACAGAAAAATACATCTGCCTCAAATAAGCCTGCCCAACATTCCCCTTCAAAACAAAAAGCGGCTGCAAATAAAAACAGACCTAAAAATATAAAGTGTCATCAGTGTCCTAAAAGGTTTAGTTCTTTAGATTCTTATAAAACTCATGTGTCTATTGCACATATAGGATCCAGGGTCTTCCAATGCAAAATTTGTTTCAAGAAGTTCCCTCGAAAAAGAGAGTTAGATCGCCATGCAGCTCTCCATTCAGGCATGAAACCTTTTTCATGCAACCAATGTGATAAAAAGTTCACTAAGAAAGATAAACTTGATAAACATGAGCAAACCCATGAATGTCTGGTTGTGAATATGCCTTGCATAGAATGTGGTGCCACATTTGAAAAGAAAGCTGATTTAGTTGCTCATATTAAATCACATTTTACTGAAAATTTTGATGATAAGATGACTGAAGCTGAAATTAAAAAAGAAGAAGATCCAGAATTCAATTTAGATGATAACTTCTATGACCTTGAAACTTGAGATTTTGAAATTGTTGTCAAACTTATGTCAGAATAATCCTTGGCACTGCAGTGTAATCTATTGTTCACTTGCTTAGTACTTAATAGATAGGTATGTAATAATAATGTAGAGGATAAAGTGGGGGCTTTTACACTGATGTATGTTAATTATGTGACGTCTAAATCCTGTGAATTAGTTAAACATTTTAAAAATAAGTTATACATTTCACCTTCTCATATTGAGGAATAAATTAGCCAAAAATTATGTTAATGTTTAGTTTTATGTTATTGTTAAGTTATAGCTAATGTTGTATCTAATAGAGTATTATTATTGTATATTAAGTTAGTTATTCAGACACGGGATATTTGTGTTTTAAAAACCACCATTTAGGTCCCCATAAGGTTAGTAATGCAGTTAGTAGCACTAAATTGATCAGAATTGTTGTAGGGTGACAGACTTCTTAAAAGATGTCTTTTTAAACTCTACTGTTTAGAAAAGATTATAAAGTTACTTTAGGTGTTAGATCTGAAGTTTGTAGGAGCTGAATCTGTCTGAAAAACCGCCATGGCAAAAATCTTTTTATTTATCCAAAGATTGTGAACTGTACCTATTTTATGTTTATGTATTTTTATTTTGTAGGTATGGTATTCCTGTTTTAATACTGTGACAAGGTAAAGAAATAGCACAAGTACTGTCCCTATCAGAAGTCATAATTGTATATACATTAATTAGTAATAAATAACATACATGAAACAACTGTTTAATTATATAGTAAGTAATATACTGTTTTAAGTTTTAATTACAATTGATTTTATTTTCATCCGATGAATATTATCATGATTATGCAATCTATTAAATAATTATGCATGCATTTAAGAAAATATGAATAAATATAAGAATTCTGTACTTAAAAGTGTAGTTAGGTATTATAAATGATTGTAAAAACTATTAGACTTTCAAAAAACACTTTCTTGGTCTTTGCTTTCAGAATTAAAAATTAGCATTCATGATAATAGTTCACCTGGTTCATTCAGTATTGCACAAAACCAACAATTTTATAATAATAATTCAAACTAAATGCATGAGAATTAAATAATTTTAATTTTTTACATATTAAACACAACTCATTACGCAAATAGAAATATGTAAATATTTATCTGCAATAAATGTTGTCCAATCCTTATTTGTTATTTTAATTTGATAAGACTTTAAAAATTGGATCATTTTATTTGAGGTGAAAATGAAATTAGAAATTCCTGAATTGAAAGATTCTCTATTGCTGTATTTTTATTATGAAAGAATAAAAGACATTTATTTAGCTAATAATATTTTATTGGAGTAATATGATAACTATCCAGCTAAGGGATTTGCATGAATAGTTACTGAAGTTATCTTTGCTTCTGTGAGTGGCCTGTATGTTTTTGGGTTGACAGCCATTTTTTCTAAATCATCAAGTGCTTCAAATCCATCAATTATTCTGGAAAAAAAAAAACAACATTATAATTTACTGTGTTATTGAGATCCACTGAAAAAAAATGGAACGTCGATAATTTGGATTTTTTAGAGTTTAAAACTGGTACTGATTATCATACTTACTTCCCGAATAAAGTATATTTCAAATCTAAATGTGGTTGTTCTCCATACGTGAAGAAGAATTGACTGCCATTTGAATTGGGACCATTGTTGGCCATGCTCACCATACCTCTTTGATTATGCTGAAAATAATATTTAAAAAGTTAACACTACAGTATCAGGTAATGGAAAAAAATTCCAAGAAGTATTCATGGAATGTTAGGAACCTTCAACTCTTCTTTGAATTCGTCTTCAAACTTTCGTCCCCAAATTGAGGTTCCACCTTTTCCTGTACCTGTTGGGTCTCCTGTCTGGACTATGAAACCCTGTGAGCAAACAAACAAATTATTTATACCAGAAATTCACACGATATAATTCTGCATGCTATTATAAGTGAGCTAGCTTAATTACCTTAATATTTCGATGAAACAAGCATCCGTTATAATAATCACTAGCACATAATGCTAGGAAATTCTCACAGGCCTTCGGACACTGTTCACAATATAATTCAATCTTTATATCTCCTACATCAGTATGCAATGTGACAGACATTATAACGGTGATCGAAACTTTTTTGAGCTTTATAAAAGAAAAATATTACTGAATATTATACCGTGATTTTATTTACAACACAATAACATAACCTAACTTATTGAGTTTGACATTGACATTACGTACGATTACCACAGATGCAGATTTACTGCCTGTGCCACAGACTATGATTAACTAATCGGGGGCTCGTGGCACAGTTACTGCAGGAAATACAATAGTCCATCAAACAGTAACTGCTGGCTTATTCGCTAACTTTCGAATTCTCAGATTGCAACTGGCCTCAGTTGTCATCGGAACTTTGATGTCAACCTATAAGTTCAAAACATTGGTATTCTGTATCGCATGAAGTGGATATCGGTGGATATCGTTACACGGTTGCTGACGCCAAAACTACGATGACAACTTGACAACTCTATTTTTTTATCGACTATTATACTGCTAAGTAGGAAATACCCTATTAGCATTACATTACTACGTTTGAGAGAACGCTTTATTTTCAGCGTGTTATATATTTAAAAACAATCTGTGGCGGTAAAATTCAGTATTTGCTTTCTATTGTGTGTGAACTTGGTGTCTAAAATTCCGTGTGGTTGAACAATATTTTAACTGAGAATATTGTGAGTATTGTAGTTATTATAAATTTAACAACGTAAACAATATTTTGATAGGTAGATTCCTATGTTTTGCATGCAAAACAAAAATTGGTACACTACAGGAAGGTAACTTTACGTACTTGAGTAGGTCGTCCCATACATTGAGAGCATCGGTTACCTCACTTACTAAATGAAGGTTGAGACATGCTGCAAATTAGTAACATCAAATTATGTAATATTGGTATTTATTTAACTTTTTACGTTATAAATTCTTACTTTTAGCTCAATTGCAACAGCAGTGTTTTGTTGAGCACGTTGCAGAAACGGACGTAACTCTGCCGAAACTCGCTGAAACCTTGATTTGTTGATACGGAAATTTGCCATGAATTCCTTCTCCCGTAAATCCAGAGAATTATTGCAATCTCGCATACGACGTTTCTGGATTCTGGATAAACTTCGTTTTGTCTCTTATTCCACAAATGCCAGGAAAAATACACGCGAAATTTTTATTCCACACAAAGAAAGATAAAACAAATAAAAATAATACAATTAAAAATAACACTATCAAAAAATAAAAGAAACGACTCAGGGTTTGTATTTCTATTGGAATCGCAAAATTAGAGAAATCTAATATGTCTGATGCAACAATATAGTATAGACATCCCAGTGATGAGCCATAAAACACTGCTATTTGTAGTGTATTTCAAAAAATAACATTGGCTATCAATTTGATGTCCACTGGGCTTACGGAATCGCAATATAACGTTTATCGATACAGAAACCGCTGTCAAAATGAGTCATGGTGGATATCAGCCTGTGTCGATGCTGATGACGTCATCTCATTTGGTAACTGGCGTTAGCGAATAAGAAAATAGCTGTTTGACAATTTACTGATGTACACTTTACCAATTGATGATATCTGCGAGCTGTCAGTGGAGTTAGCGAATAAGGCTACTGATTTACCATGATGCTTGAGTAGGAATGTGAACGTGCATAAAGGCAAACACAAGGCAAAGGATCCCTTTTTACTTTCATCGCTTCGATAATAACAATATAGTATCTATGTGGATTCTGACCACTCTACCTTCAAAAATCATCTCGACGCCGACTCTACCAAATGCATCGTATAGTTATCGGCACAGATATTGAGCCCTGACCTTCACCTGCGCAGAAGCGATTTATTTGTTTATTGCCTTATGTGCCTTCCGCCGAGAGCTCAATATCCGTGCCGGTAACTGTAAAGCACGTTAAAGTATTAGGTACTTTTTTTGTTTAAGTATTAAGTATCGGGTTCATTAAAAAGAAAATAAATACGTCGCGTTTAAATGTTTTTATTGAGATCACAACTAATATTTTACTAAACAATCATTCACTGCCGCCGGCCCTTTCGTTTTGTCCAGCATGGGGCTCATGAGTGTTCTCATCCATGCCTCGAGCTCCATAATGGCCCAGCAACCTTTGTCCATTAGGGTCGAATGGAGATCTAATGTGTAGCTTCGCTTTGTGCTTTTTCCCCATAACTTCGATCTCATACTTGCCATCTTTCAAGAAGGCTCTGGTCACTGGCAAGCCTTTATTGGTTACATAGCCGACGCCAATTGGTTTGTCTAGGAAGAACGCGTAGTCTCCTCTCCTAAGGTAGCCTACCGGTACTCCATTTCTGAATATGGCTTCTTGGCCAAAGAGAGCAACCTGAAACAGAATAATAAATCTTTGTATTAAAGGGGTCTAAAAAATATATTCTTCTGTACTTTGACTTTAGCGCTACTTGGTGTGGTGATAAAGAGATATCAAGAAAGATCTAATGATTAGAATGTAATATAATATTTTTTAGTTTTGATACACAATATTAATAAGGCAAAATCAATTACTACAAGATTCCATATACTTTATCCTCGTATCAATAACACTACCACGATCACGAACCTTGTCATAGAGTGTGAAAAACGCATATTTCTTGGTGACTCCATTCGTTTTCGCTCTAGTAACGTGTTCATTGCCAATGAAATTGCCGTCTTTTCTGCATGTGAAACCCAAGCCAGCTTCAATGGGGTTATCATCGGATCTCAAATCAGCGTTCCATAAGTGATAACCTGGAATTCGAACAATTTATTCCATTTTAGGTACTTGAAATTTCTTACTTATTAGAGAGGTTTTCGGGACACAAAAAAAAACTATATTATAATTACTATATCCAGGACAAAATAGCTCATAGGGACTTAGTTTTGCGGCATCGAACTTTCAAAAACACGTTTACGCTACCTTTTTCAGCACTCAACGAAGTCAAAGCTCTCCAACCAGCATTCTTCAGTCCCTTAGCGCGGCTCAGAGTCCTGTACACAGGTATAGCATGGGCGGACGGTACATGGAGTTCCCAGCCCAGTTCCCCGGACCAGGTCACCCGGAGCGCCCGACATCTGAATTTTTTTTCTTCGGGAGTGTTCAAGCCTGTTGTCACGTGGATGCTACGGTGCGTGTTTACGGGGAACGCGTCGTTTGAAAGACCTGCGTCTGTGTAGCGTTGGAGGATACGTTGGCTGCAAGAAAAAATATTTGAATTAGAAATAAAATTCTATGCAACCGAGTCCGGATTAAGTAATGAGCAGAACAAACTAATATGCCTAGGGAGAGACGCCTAAAATACCTAAAAAAAAAAAACAAGAAACAAGTGGGGGTACAGCAAGTAATAAATATAATGGGACTACTAACGTCGACTTTTAATTATATACGCATAGAAGTTCCGAATTCAATATTGCAAGATTTTATTCGTCATATGAAACACACCAGTTATCGACCGAGCTCCCTACATAGTTCCCTTAACCTTTCTCACCGTATTTGCCATAGTATGACTGATTACAACTTTGTCATGAGATCACTCTACCTAGGTATTGCACTCCACTCGATCTTGCGACCTTTCGTCATCACACGTTGATTAAACGCTGTGTAATTTGCAATATATATTATGAAAAGATGCATAATAATGTTGTTATTATTGAATTAGATATAATGTTGCCATAATAATACACCGATGTATTCATTAATATCAGATCAGTAACTAATGCGTTAGTTCAGTAGGTGTCACATGGGTCTGATTCCATCCTACAGATTCTATAGTAGGTATAGAACATGACCCTATATTGTATAGACTCCCATAGACCTATAAATAAGAAGAATATTTATACCCAATCAACAAAAACAAAAAATAACTATCAGTGGAATTTTAATCCCATAAAACCACTTTAGCGCTTATAATCACACTTATAGGCGAAACATTGTAATCATTTTATTCATTACACTACCGATTCTACCCGGTGCCTGAAGTATATCGGGTGTGTCGTTCACAAGCAAATTAAATTCTATCGCATATACTTTATGATATTCTATGGCGAATTGTAAAAAAAAAATAACCTAATCCATTCAGTGGTTTAGCCACAGGAGTCATTTTTCGTTTTTATAATTTACAACATCATGTGTAAAGCAGAGATAAAGTTAGGAGTATCGAATGTTTTGATCAGTTGACAGCTGTCAGTTTTCAAGGGAGAATAAAGGCTCGAGCAGACCGGATGCGTATGCGTAACCACGTCGTAGTCACGCGCGTAGTTACGGCGTAACCATGAGTTGTAATGTATGGAAATGTATGAGACAGGCCACACCGCTTGCGTAACGTAGACGTGCGCGTCATTACGCAAGCGGTGTGGCCTGTCTCATACATTTCCATACATTACAACTCATGGTACGTGCACGTCTACGTGCACGTCTACGCTTACGTCTACGCATACGCATCCGGTCTGCTGGAGCCTTTACAGTTGTTTGTAATGCTGACTTTTATATGGTGTTCTAATTTTCGCACATTTTTATTCTATTTATTTTGTTTGAAAAATTCATTTTTTTATTGTTACGTATTTTTATTTTTTCTTTGTGTTAATGGACATATATTAACCAGTATATTAACGCATTTCATTTAATGTGATTATGAACGACACACCCGATATACCTCAAGAGAACTGGTAAAAAATACGGAGGTCTACTCCTTACCTGTCAGGTCCTTGTATACTAAGAATTGCCAGCTGTTTACTGACGTCAGTAATAGTGGCTCTAAGTTTGTGCGTTTGTACTATGCGTCGGAGATGCGCAAGAGTGTGATTCGCGCTGAACCCGCTCGTCACTATGTAGTAGCCGCGACCCTGTGGGTTAAATATTGTTGATTTAAAACAAATTGCTCTGAAAATTAAACAAGTATAAAGTTGAAAAAAAAAATACAAATTACAACATCAATGGTTTGGTCTGGATAAAAAACTAATACTATTTCTCGATTTTTCGTCAGGTAAAATTATTAGGCGTAGGCAATTGTTTCGTTTGCGAAAATGTAGCCTGAATACCGAAAGCATAAAAAAAAAATCACTGTCAATAACAATTTTTGAACTTATGTATTTGCTAATGAATCTTAAACTAAACCGATAATATCGTTTAAGTTTTAACGTAAGACATAATAATATATATCTTTAAAATAACTCCTCACGCTGTGGGTTAGCAGCGTGAGGGAGTGTCAGATTCTTACTGACTAAAACCCATCTTGTTCCTTCGTAGGCCTTTTATATACCAGGTCCACGGTAATTCTTTCAAGCAATCCCGCAGCCCCGGCAGGCACGTAAGACATACCTTAAAGATTGGTTCGTGCCACTGTCCGGTTCCACCATCGAGGATGTTCACCGTCACATCTGCTTCCACTCCGCCTTTGTCGTTCAACATCAGTGAGTACACCACTCTGTGGACACAGTATGATTGATCTCTTAGGGTGCGTATACACGGTGCATGTAAGTGAAGGAAGTTAACATGTGCAAGTGACAAGTGACAAGAGCATGCGGGTGGGTATTTTGCTTTGGTACATGCGTGAGTCGCTGGATGCACACGTTTTTAAACGCATGTAACCTGCGTTTGTTCCTAAACATGCGCAAGCTATTTGCACCGTGTAGATGCACCCTTATCCGCAAAGTACCACAGTGATTCACCTAATCGGATCACCAAGATCCACTTAGGAACAGCGAAATAAATTTTAGACTTTCTTAATGGTAATGTGAAACTGTAAAAAGAACTAAATATACCTTAACGTGAAGCGGGATTTTTGTTAAAAATACTTATTCATATAATAATAACCTAAAGCCCTAACCGTGGTCTTTGATCTGGATCCATATACATATTTCTCTTCCAGTCGTTTAAGGAAATACCGAACACAGCTCTTCCCATCTATAGCAATTTCGTAAAATAAAAATTATGCCAAAGACCTAAGAAATATAAAAATTCGTATCTCTGTATGATCATAATATAATAACCCACCCAAAACAAAAATGTGAAAGACTGCCAAGTTCGATAATATGGGGATGCTTCGCCTATAAAAGAAGTGAGATCTGAATAAGTACCAAGTTCCATACACATACCTCATTTAAAAATAGTTACTTTTTAATGATGTTACTTGGCAAGTTTTCATACACCTTGTTATAAACCTACTAAACGCAATGAATCAAGTATTTAATTTTCTATTAAAACTTGCCAAGTAACATCATTAAAAAGTAACTATTTTTAACTGATCAGATATACAATAAACTTCCGCAAAAATTAAAAGAGTTACCGACAAAATTATTTAAAAAATCTTTAGTTAAAATTTTACAGGACAGATGCTACTACAACATTAACGATTTCCTAAATGATGAATTAGATTAAAATTTGTTACTGTAAATAGTAAGTTATGAGTTTATTGTAGAGTTTACTTTTGAAATTTAATGTAAGTCTTATTTAGTTTTTTATTTTGTATTCATTAAGTTTTTTTTTTTTTTCTATTTTGAATTTTTTGTATTTTAGTTTTGTCGATTTTTATTTTTATTTAGAGTTTGGGTAGAATTTTAACTTAAAAATGTGTAATATTATAAGTTTTTAATATAATTAAGTTAAATTGTCAACGTCAACAAATACTTTGCATGCCGTAAGGCGAAATGTATTGAGACAATATAAATTAATTTATCACCATTATCTGTAACATACATTTTCAGCAAATAAACGATTTCTATTTCTATTTATATTTCTGACGTATGTGTATGGAACTTGGTACTTATTCAGATCTCACTTCTTTTATAGGCGAAGCATCCCCATATTATCGAACTTGGCAGTCTTTCACATTTTTGTTTTGGGTGGGATTTCATTTATTTTTGTAAGGTTGTTTATTTTATTTTTTTCTTATGATGAAGTTAGTTAAAGAAATGTCTCATTTATACTATCTTTTAGATTTTTTAATATGCACTATGTTTCTTACAAAGAAATGAACTAGATTAACTAAATGGACTAGATTTACCAACTGACTGACATGACATGTTATCATATATTATGTTCGTGGATCAAAGTTACACATTCGTTATTTTCGAAAGTGATTCACACTTGGCCGTTTTCAGATTTTTACTTTACTTTGACTAAATACAAACCTTTGTACCATTCGAAGATATATTATATAAATATAGATAAATTTAGTTCGTTTTAGTTCCTTAGGGGTATAAATTTACACCGGGTATAAAACACCTCTATTATTTTGAAACCGACTCACACGTGGCCATTTTCAGATTTTTCCCTTTACCTTGACATAAAGATCTACCTCCATGCCAAATTTCAAGTCAATACGACCATTGGAAGTGGTCTAGGTTTTTGATGAGTGAGTCAGTCAGTCAGTCAGTGAGTGTATAGTAAAAATAGCGATTTTCTGACGTCAATATCTCAAGACCTACAACAGGTATATTAATGAAATTTTGTATTTTAGATAAGTGAGGGGGTCTCAACAGATACTAGAAATTTGATATGCGTAAATAAAATAGATTTTGAGTTACAGGGGGGTCGAATTTGGCCCGAAATGGTTCGTGTAATATAACCCACGGCCGGTGTGTCGCTTTTTTTGCTCGAACTTGGCGGACACACTGCCGTGTGTCTAGATTAAATACACACCTATTATCGATTTTATGTGCGAGCTCAGCAGTGAATGCCAGCTCGGCAGTGCGTTGTGCATCCGGCCCGGTCAAGTAGAACTTGCCGTAATACGACATGTTGAATAGAGCGGCTGCGTAGCGACAGCTCAGAGCTTCTTGCCCGATCTGATGGCATAATTCATAATCCATATAGAAAGAAAGAAAGCAAATAAGTACATTTATTTACGCCGATACGACACATAGACAAAACAAAAATTATAGTAAAAACTGTTAATAAACAACTGCAATAAGGAAACAAAGCGAAAAGAAAATACATACGGTAAGGTATAGGTATCTCTTTGAAAAAGTTGGCTGAAAGTTTCATCAAACTGCGAAAGAACTAGTAGTAATTTCTCGAAAGAGGTACAAGTAACATAGCATTAAAAGAGAGGCAGAGTTAATAAACGAAATGTCATACTTACAATATCGTGGTGTTTAGAGAAGCCAAACGTGTGGTCTCCTTTAAGAATTTCCTCGTAGCGTTGATCCAAGTTCCTCGGATAATCTTTGTGAGCGCCACCCCAGTCATACTGCTGTACTCTGATCTACAAAGAAACAAAACACTGTACATAGTAAAGAACTCTTCATACTTATAATATTGTATGTATAGACTTCTAAACATACACATACAAAGAAGGAAAACTGGTAGCCGGTCTCGATCTGCCAGTACTTATTGATGGTGGTCTATTCTAATAGCAGGTTTGCTTCACGTTGCTGTTACCAGAATGAACCAGTGCCGATTAGCGCTGGTAGATAGACGACGGCTACAAGTTTCTTCTCGTACACAGCCTGAGCTATAGGTACCAAAGTTACATACGGTAACACAACCAACCTTTTCTCCCGGCAAAAAGAACGCGGGTCTTTCCCAACCAGCCCTGGCCTGCATCACAGCACCATCTTCTACTAATTCTTGGTGTATGGCGTCATGGCTGGCATCCCTTCCCGCCAAATGTTCATCGTTCGGGAACACTATGTTGTAGTTTCGCACATAAGCTTCGTGACTGGTTTCGCGCATCCAATGTGGCCGAGAAATTTGTCCGGGGGTGAAGCGACGGATGTCGAATGTGAACATGTTGTAGTGAGGCCTGGGGATGTTTTATTCACGTATAGTTTTTATTAGAAATCGTCGAGTCGTGTGGGAGTCGTGGTGGCCCAGTGGGCAAAGAACCAACCTCTCGAGTATGAGGGCGCGGGTTCAATTCTAGGTCAGGCAAGTACCAATGCAACTTTTCTTAGTTTGTATGTACTTTCTAAGTACCTATATCTTAGACACCAATGACTGTGTTTCGGATGGCATGTTAAACTGTAGGTCCCGGCTGTCATTGAATATCCTTGGTAGTCGTTACGGGTAGTCAGAAGCCAGTAAGTCTGACACTAGTCTAACCAAGGGGTATCGGGTTGCCCGGGTAACTGGGTTGAGGAGGTCAGATAGGCAGTCGCTTCTTGTAAAGCACTGGTACTCAGTTGATAGATCCGGTCAGACTGGAAGTTCTTTGGAAGAAGACCAAAAAGGTCTTAAAATAATTATTGGTTAATTCTTTGAAATAATGATACTATTGTAGGTGCCGACTTGAATATCTGAGATCCCTATACCTACCAAAAAGTTTTAAATTGGAAAAAGAGTCCCTCAGGTAATTCGAAATACCACGGTATTCCTTTACCTAACTTCATCGATATAGGATATTGTGCAGTTTTCCTTAGTACATAATATGATGAACTTATTCACAAGATTATGTCATCGGTTGGTACAACCCGTACAACATATTACGCTAAGTCATTACTACCTAACTATAAACAATAACAAATCGCTTATCGTTTATCAAACAGCCTTAACAACAAATTAATAAAACTATAACAACAGAAACTTGTGCAAAATCGATAACAGTGATAAACTTGGTGTTATTTGTTTCATTTCAATATAAATATTTCTAAAGAGGTCACATAAAGCAGTTAAGCACAGTATAGAGAATTGGTTCTTTATATTGAAGAACACTAGTTGTTTACAAAAATAAATAAATTACTATAGGCACTTTGAACTTGTTTTGACGGGGAGAAATTACTTAATGTCTTTATTATGGCTTGTAATTAACCAACGTTGACAATTATTGACGCAAGTCTGCAGGAATTTAATGTTATTATTATATGCCCCCATAACATCATTGAAAGACTGTGGAAATCAATAGGGGTCGTTAATTAAAAGGTCTTTTGCATAACCTTAACTATAACTAGGCTATATAGCAGTTTCCAAGATAGGAAAGCGCAGTTTAGCAGATACCAAAGCAAAAAGTGCTAAACAGCTCATTTCCTGACTAGCAAAAATATCGAAAAGCTTCTGATATTGCGGGAGTTCAGTGCACTACATGATAACCTTGCTGACTGGCTAATCTTTTGACGCATTTTATGTATTATCGGTGGCTCTTTTAAAGTTATAATAGTGACCCCGATTTAAGAGAGAAATATGTAGAGAGCACTGTTGTACACGGCACGCTGTCAAACTTTTGAAAGCCAGATATTAGTGACTATAGATGAAAAGCTTTTGGAGAAGAAAAATTGATGGAAACTAGATTAGATTGATTAGAAACTTGGATTACTAGGTCACCAAATGAGCCTACGCTGTGTTTAATAGTAGGTACTACGGAATAGTGATGATACCTTCCAGTGACGATCCATTCGGCCATTTGTATAGCACATCCAGCGGAAAACATCATACCAGCTGAGTTGTAGCCGCAGTTGTGGTATAAACCTGCATAAAATATTGAAATATACCATATTCTTATATTACAAGGGGTATTGGGTTGCACGGGTAACTGGGTTGAGGGGGTCAGATAGGGCAGTCGCTCCTTGTAAAGCACTGGTACTCAGCTACATCCGGTTAGACTGGAAGCCGACCCCAACATAGTTGGGAAAAAGGCTCGGAGGATGATATATGATGATCCTTTTATTGTTTTCTTCTTTTGGCGTTACTAAAGATGTATGTAGTTTTAGATAACCGATGAAAAAATTGATACAGATTTCTGATACCTGTAGAACATCTTCATCATACTATCTATGGACAAAGATGTTGATTTGTCCGAAATTGAGGGCCGCTTTTATTTTATTAATTGAAATTATGTGTACCTAGTTACTTAATAAGTGTTGGCTGTCGCATAAATTGATTTAATAAGTTGCGTCAGATCAGTGATATGGCGGTAATATGACGTATGCAAAACACAAGTGTATCTAAGTACGTTGACCAGCTGACCTAAATATTTTGTTTAGATTTATTAAATTAATGAGCTCGTAAATTAGGTAGGTGTATTGCAAAGACTTCCCACCACACTTTTTATAGGGTTTTTATCTATCTCCCCTGTCAGTGACATACCACTAAGTGTTGTTTAAAACACCTTCCGCTCCGCTTTTGTGGCGTCTGGGTCTTTCTCCTTAATCATCACAAATCACAATACAGAAAAACTTAACAAACGATCGGTCTATGTGCTTCCAATTCGATCACCAATTAGGAAGTCTACTATCTAAATTGTAACGTCAGCAGAAAAACACTTACCGAACACATGAGGATCTTCTCCAAGCAAAGGCTTATGATCAGGAGTGAAGGATTCAGGACCGCACACAGTACTCTTGATTCCGGTCGTACGTAACTTAGGACATAATGTCGAGGCACTAGCCATGTGGATACCGAATACGTCCCAATCTAGCTCGTATAGGTGGAACTGAAGGTGGTCTGGTATCTGATGACGAAAAGGAGTTTGTGATAAGGGTACCTACTCTCTACTTTTTAATAGATTGCATTAGAATAATAACCTCGAAAGAATACTAACTGATTTAACTAGTTTTACTTTTAGATGGTGGGGTGCCCCAAGGAGCCATCCTAGGACCTATGTACTTTATGGCATAATTTTTCTGGGTTATATATCCAGAGGGTAGCGGTTTTAACTAATATTGATTGACACTAGCTCCATGAATTACCTACTTTTACTCAAATAGATCTACAAGTATTCTAATACTTATTTCTCAAATACCTGATTCAGCATATGGGGGTTGTTCTCATAGCCTCCAACTTGGCAGGACTCTCCCTGCACCTTGATATACAAGTCCACGTCATGGTCGCGGATGTTGGGGCAGCCTCGAACTTCGGGCGTCGCGTCACATACTACGTATGCGTGCTTGAATGGTACCAGTGGCAGATTTGGCACGCTTGCAAATCTGGCTATGCGGGGACCCCACGCTCCTATAAAATGGACACTAAAAATTTATATTTCATAACTTTAAGTTTTACATATCTCTGGGTATTTACACCTGAAAAACTCAAAAAGTATAAAATATACTAACTTCCGCCCGCAGTTTCACCCGCTTCCCAGAGGATCTCTTTCTTGCACTTGCTATGTTAGCCGTTTGCGCTTGAAGAAATCACAAACTTTTGCCTTTATAGTATTAGTGTGATTCTAACAAACCGGCAATTCTAATGGAATACAATTTATGCATGTTATTATATACATACCTCCACAGTTAACAACGCACTTCGTCTTGATAACTCCTCTATCAGTATGCACTGCTGTCACTTCCTTGTTGCCGAGAGGATTGTGTTGGTAATGTATGTCCAGTACTGGACATTGTTCGTACACCTATGAAAGGAAACAAATACACAGATGTCAATGCTAAACTTAGGAAGGGACGTTACAAAATCCTAATATCCTATAATCCTATTAAGACGACCCAAATGAAACTTTGAGAAGTTGTAAATACTGCAAATTACTATAACCAGAAATTTTAATAAATCATCATGCAGCTAAAATGTAAATATATCGTCCACTTACTTTTCCTCCATGTTTAGTAGCGACTTTGATAAGAGCATTGCAAACCATAGAGGGGTCTATGGTGCCATCTTCGGGAGCAAACAAAGCCATTTCAAATACTGACGGGTCAAGCAATGGGAACTTCTTTTGTGCTTCTTGTGGGTCCAGAACTTGGCTTGGAATACCCATGGCTTTACCTAACGTATGTAGCCTCATGTATTCTTGTGTTCGGACCTAAGGGAAAATTAACGTAGGTAAGGTCGCCGACTAGATAGGGACTTAGTAACAAATTACTTGGTCTTTTATAAATAATGAATTATTTCCTCGAGTTAAAATTATAGACTAAATAACTTTCTAGTTAGCGTTTCTACAATAGGTACACTCGTTCAACGACAAGATCAATGTCCCTATATTCTCTTATAATGTTTTACAAATGATTATTTGTCTAGTCCTTACCTTGCTCCGCGATATGAACATACCACCGTTGTTGACCCACCCTGCATGGTGACCAGACTCCACATCCAAGGAACTGTATACCTTTCTAGAATCCCTCAATAATTTCACTTCTAAATCGCATGGTCTTAGAGACCATACCAATCCTGTAAAATTTACGGATTCTTAACTGGGGCCCGATTCTCCTAAGTTAATAATGTCAAAATCGAATAGAAATCGAATCGCAATATGATCGTAATAGCAGTTTTAACCATATCGGGCATTCTGCTACTAATAAAAGACCAATCGTATTCGATTGACATTTGATTGGTGTGCGATTGGTCTGCTATTTTGGTGATTTTGGTCTATACGGTAGTTTGCTGTACAATCATTTTGCAATCGTAAATCATTTGCAGACAAAATGATTAATTATTGAATGAAAGAAAACGATAAAAACGTTTATTTCAAAGAAAAAATAGCGGAATGCCACATACGCTTCAATCGTAATCGAGTCGGGATTGGATATCAGTCGAATCGAGTCGAACGTGAATCGTATGACGCTTAAGTAAAATTAGGAGAATCGGGCCCCTGGACTTTTTGAAAATACACCTATATCATTAGTTCTACAAGTGTTTGGGTGCTTATAACACCTCGTTATTCGTTATCAGGCTTCATTTTATTATATTTCGAAAAATCAAAACAATAATTACATGACGTGCTTACTTGAGAAAACAAACAACGTTGTTGTGAAAGATAACGTTCATTGTGATTAACTAAAGAACTTTTTTTTGTAATTGTACACACGTACACACACACACGTGAACACGTGATGCGTATTCACAATTAACGTATTTTAGTAAGACTAATGGACACACTCAGAGACATTTAATGGTTAGGTACTTAAGCCGTTCCCGAGTGCAAAATTTCTATGAGAATCTGTCACTAAGGAGTGACTAAAGTAATTAATAAATGTCTCTGAGTGTAATTGAAATAAAACTGATTTTATTTAGGGACACGTTATAAGAATTGCTTTCAATATTAGGAACTTTACCAGCCGTATGCCATGTCGTGCCACTAGTCAACTTGGCTCTCTCCAAGAGAACAGCATTCACCCCTCTCTTAGTAAGTTGGTAAAGTGTGTTGCACCCCGCTATACCTCCACCTTAGAAGAAATTCATTCAAAACATTCTTATTTTTTTGTCAAAAAATAATGGTCAATTAAATTTTTAATGTACCAATTTTATGATGTAAAATAATTGTACGAACTAACTTTAAGAACTAAGAGCATATGTAAATGTATAGCAAAAAAACAGTTTGAGAAATTCATAGTTATTGTAAAGCTTTTCAGTTCACTTTTCGCAATTTATACATGGAAATTATTTAAGGCAGTATAGCTAATTTGCTGACGAAAGAATCTTGGTTATGGTTTGTGTATGGCCTCTCCAAAGTCCCACCTTTCGTTATAGAATAATTAAAAAGAACTTACCAATAATAACAACATCAGCTGAAGACACCACCTCTCTTTTTGTAGTGACAAACCCTTTTTCTCTTCTATCATGTTTTAAATAATTTGCCGCTTTGATTCTGATTGGTCCATTGTTTAATACTTTGAACATTTTCAACCATTAATTAAGTGTAAGTAACGTTAACTATTGCACAGTTCACTAACGAATGCCTTAACAATGAATAGTTTTGATAACCGCCTTACGTGATATCTTCTCAAGTTATCAAAGTTCAAGCTGTTATTTCGATTGGTTTATCAAGATGATTGCTTGTTTGCCGTAACATCGTATTAATTTTGAACTTTGTGGGCGCAGTCAGAAATAAAAATAATCGAAATACATAATTAACGTTTATTTTTTGAATATTTACATTTTTTTACAACTTACAATATGTATTACATGCGAAGATACATTGTTTACAATTTTGGATGAAACTTACATTTTATCGGCGCAGAATCTCAATTTGAAAGCATTCAGACGTCAAACATCACATCATTTGTTGATGAGCTATAAATAGCTTCATTGTTACTCTGTGTAATACGTCAATTATAATATCTCTTAAACTATAATTAAAATTAAAATACGTCTGCATAACATAAACAATAACATTTTATATGTTACGAATCTGAATAAGTTTAAATGCTTCATTATTTAACGATTATACTTTTACACAGTATTCGTATGTAATATTCTATATACTAAGTTTCTGACAGACAACTGACAATATTCAAATTTCAATCAATACCTCCACAGATTAAAATAATAGATAAACAACCTCTCCGCCTCCTTGGGGCTCAAGACCAAACTTTTCCGCATTTAGGTTTTTCGGAAAAAGAATCTTCGCCGGAATGCGTCCACTGATCGGCATCGACATTACGTATGACGTCATCGGCAGGCATCGCAAATATTGCCTCTCGGAGCATAGGTGTCGGCATTGTCGATGTGCGATGCGTACGATGCGGACAGGTGGACGCACTCGTATGAGTTTCTATATAAATGATACTACGATCCGTTGCGTGCGATACGTCCGACGTGTACGATACCGACAAGTGGACGCTTAGCTTTTGGGAGGTCTCAGCGTCCGCAAAATTACCAAAATTTTTGTTTACCTACAGGTTTTCATATCCTCAGTTCACGGCTCCGCGCAAACTTCAACGATATTATTACTATTTAAATAAAACTACTTTTACGGATTTTATCGCGGTTATATTATATTATTTAATCCCGACGTTTCGGATCCTTTACAGCATCCATGGTCACGGGCAGACTAAGGTGTCAAAAAGTAAGGTAAAGTAGGTAAGGTAAGTAAGGTGTGTAAAAGAAGCATAGGGACCCGCGTAAAAGAACACATCGCCGATGTCAAACACCGCCGTTCCAGACAGTCAGCAGTTTGTGAACACACACTAGACAAGGCCCAGCATTACATCAGATTTGATAAACCACAAGTCCTTGCAAAAGAAAACCGATTCCTACCTAGGATGATTCGCGAGGCTATTGAAATTAAAAAAACATCCAAATTTCAATAGAGAAGATGGCTGGGTCATACCACCTGCTTGGAATCCCATCATAGAAACTATTAAATCAAAATCCAAGCCTACAACTGCTCGACCTAAGGATACAGTGAGCTCGTTTTGCGTGAATCGGATTGTCAATAATAATTAACAAAATGTAGGGTAGCTGTTTGTAACTAATATATCAAGACGACCAACACCTTAGTCTGCCCGTGACCATGGATGCTGTAAAGGATCCGAAACGTCGGGATTAAATAATATAATATAACCGCGATAAAATCCGTAAAAGTAGTTTTATTTAAATGTCTAATATTCGCGTAAGTGTCAGATATCAATAGATATTATTACTATTTACTTTTAGATTTTTTACTAGGTATATAATAATAGTTTATTTTAATTTTAAATACGATTAATTCCAAATACACATAATTCCACACAGTTTATGTTAACCATACACATAACAAAAAAATAAATGGAATAAATTCAGCTAACATTCTTATCAAGCTATATAAATGTTCTAATTAGCCAGTCGTGCCAAATACACTTTCAAGTACATAATAACATAGTATGATTATTTGGCTTATTTTGCCATCAAAAACAAATTTACTCAGTTAGGCGCGACCTATAGTGTCATTATTATATTGGCTATTCTCCAAATGCACTTTTTTAAAACACCTTATTGAATCATCATTACAGACAATTTTATATGTATAGAACATTTAATTATAATTTAATCATAGACAACTAACAGTAAAAGTCCTTGTTTAACTAGCTTTCGGATCGGACCGAGTTTTGCAACACATCACATAACTAAAATTGTATTTAACAAGTATAATAATGCAATACCGTGTAGTCTGTTAGTGTGGACTTCTCAGACAGACAGATGGCTGTCGCAGAAGTACAAGTCCTCGTTTCATACGTGGTGTGGGCTGGCGACCCGGTACCGAGTTTTGTCAACACATCACTATTATTTATACTACTATTATTTTTATTTAACAAGTATAATAATGCAATACCGCGCAGTCTGTTAGTGTAGACTTCTCAGACAGACAGATGGCTGTCGTAGAAGTACAAGTCCTCGTTTCATACGTGGTGTGGGCTGGCGACCCGGGGCGGGGTGAGACCGAGGCGGTGTTGGCGGGCCGCGTGGTCGCCGGCCGCGGCTGCTGCGGCAGCTTCTAGTTGTGCTCGTAACGCTACTAGTTCACGTGTGCGTTGGTAGATCGGATCCTGGAGAAAAAGTGAAAATTATAATTAATAATAAAATGTAGGAAACTGTAACTGGTAACTTGGACAACAGTAATTTAAAACGTGAGATCGCTAGTATAAAGTTTACTAATAACCAAATAGGAATGGTTAGGTAACATATTAATTTACAACGATAGTCCAGTATAGAACCTTTAGGATCAAGCGGTTCTAAAACTTATTTATTGCTTTTCGAAAGTTATGGCCACAAACCACAACTCCAGAAACCAACATTCACTTTAATGTGGAATGTACCTAATGGTTTGATTTTATACGATATTTTATTCTCAATAATTTCTAATTGTAATAAATATCAATACTACAAGATCAAGTAACAATAAACGAAAAATCTAGAATATGGTTCAGTAAATTACATATTAATATATGACATACCTGCTGCCTCATGGTAGGGTTCCACCGACAATACAGCGCCTTCCACAGCTTTATGACTCTCAGTGACGCCACGGGTACCAATACAACTTGCGGCCGCGAGTAGGGGGAGGGGGGCGAACTGGCCCCGAATGAGGACGGTCCCCAATATAAGGGGTTCAGGTACAAGTCCTGACGACTGTTGATGTACGACCATAGAGATACTGTTTTGGTTTTCACTTCTGAAAAAAAGAGAAAAAATATTATGTTGTGATCGAAAAATGAAAATAATATCTGTTGTCACAGTTTAAGTGTGATTCTTATAAGTCCGATATTTGTAATATGACAACCTGCAAATTACCTATGGAATTGTAATAAGGTTTGCAACCGCGCGAGCTTTACTTTTAAAGGGTCGCATAATATAAACCATAAAATTATGTAACTAAAATTATCCTATAATGTATGTAATAATGGATAATTTTACGTTACAATAATAAGAACCTATCTTCCGCATTAGGCACATCATGTATTGGTAGATTTAAGGTTGTGTGTATAATATAATAATAATCCGGGACTCTGTAGTCCCGAGGTCAGAAAGAGACATACAAATAATAATGTCGGGACACCTTTTCACACACGATCGGTTAGCCCCATGGTAAGTTATTAATTAACTTGTGTTATGGGTGCTAACACAACTGATAAACTACATAGAGATACATATATACATATTTATAAATACATATTGTAACACCACACACACACACAGACCACGGCCAACAAGCATGCTCATCACACAAATGTCGACCGAACCGGGAATCGAACCCGGGACCTGTGCTTCGGCAGTCTGGCATGGTGACCATTGCGCCATCGAGGTCGTCATAAATAAATAAATAAAATATAGCCTATGTCACCCCGGATAATTTCCCAACAGTGATAGTTTTTCATATCGGTTCACTAGCTTCTGAGCCTTTGGTACAAATAGACAAAAAATGTATATTATACAGGAATGAATTTTATCCAATGCGCAAACTTTGTCAACTTATAGTTAAATAAGTTTTATAGATACGTATATTTTTATTTTGTAGTGTTTTAGTACAAAAAAGAAAAGTTATTGATATCTAAAGATGTTTATTTTGTAACCGATAGTACGGTCACAGTCGTCATAGTATGCACGGCGGCAACGCGAAACCGGTTTACCGACGCGAGCTCCGCTCGGCGCGCGTACGAATAGTTGGTATCCATATTTTGCTGATTTTAGGGCGGACAAAAGAATGAAAAAAAAATTTTTACTGATGATGCAGATATGTTCTGTTAACGATTCTGGACCCCCAGTTTTTTTTGCGCACTGCTTAAAATTCATTCCTGTATAAGTATAGACTATGAAAGACCCACCTTCCTTCGCCCGTTCCCTCTCAGTATTAAACAGGAAAGTTCCAAATCTGCATGAATACAGATGGTCTACCACAGTGATGAGCAGTCTCTCTGTGAACTCGAAGGCGGTTGGGAACTGCTGCTGCAGCTGCCAGACACAGTCCACCCATTGCACGAATACTGGGGACCGATCGGCGTCTGAGTGACGCTCGTCGCCGTGGCCGATGCGCTGTGAACATTATAACAGTTATAGAATCTTTAGTATATACTTAAATCTGAGCTACGACTAAAATCCGAAATATTAAGAACTTTAGATATTTTAGCATGTTTTTCTTAGCCATGGCAAAATATGACACTAATGCCGCATTTATGGGAATTTAGTCGTGGCGTCGACTCTCACTACAAAAATTTGTACGTATTTTTAAGCTGTTTCCAAAATATATACACTCTTTTGCAAAAAAAGCGGGCACCTATGCGAAATCTTAGTTTTAAGGACTTTACTAGCTTTTGCCCGCGGCTTCGCTCCCGTCCACTGACTTCTCTACTTTACCCTATTTTTTTTTTCATAAGAACCTTCTCCTGACAATAACAAACACAACAAAAAAAGAATTAGCCAAATTGGTCCAGGCGTTGTTGAGTTATGCGCTTACCAACACATTTTGCGATTCATTTTTATATTATAGATGTGTATTGCAAAGCGTTTTAATGATTGTAGTATGTTTCTAGCATCAAAAGGGTAAGCCAAGCATGCGTGAGAGTGTATTCAAAATTTGAATATTGTACAATTGCTAAGAAATTGGTTAAACCTTGCTTTGGACTAAGGCCGCTGCCTCGAATTTTGCGGGCAGCGGGGCGGCAGCGGCGGCGGCGCGGGAGCGGCAGGATCTTACGCGTATAATCAAATGGCCCGGCCCTCGAATACAGCGGCGCGGGAGCGGGCAACGAGCGGTGAGCTCCATTCAAAACGGTGACCGAACGCGCCGCCGCCGCTGCCGCCCCGCTGCCCGCAAAATTCGAGGCAGCGGCCTAATTGCTGGCAGAATGTTCGTCAGTGTTCTGAAAAGTTTTTGAGGTGATTTTCAGAAAAATGATAATGCAGTTTTTATGAATGATTAATGTACCTTTTTGTTAGATCATAACATTTTTGAAAAACTATGCGTATTTGATAAAATGTTCACCTGCTCTGAATGGGCTATACTGATGATTGATGGCAATGTTAAGGGTTTCGGTATTTTAGTATAAAGTGTTCCATTGTTTAGATATTGTATCCACGCGTTTTAAAATATCGCTTTTTCATAATTAAACACTATTTAGACGAGTATGCACTGCTTACTTTAAATTTGTTTTGTCGCAGCCCAAAGTACTGATACTCCTCTAAATAGTGTTTAATTATGAAAAAGCGATATTTTAAAACACGTGGGCACAATATCTAAACAATAGAACGCTTTACACCAAAATACCGAAACTCTTAACATTGCCATCAATCATCAGTGTAGCCCATTTAGAGCAGGTGAAAATTTTATCAAAAACGCATAGTTTTTCAAAAATGATTTGATCTAACAAAAACGTACATTAATCATTCATTAAAACTGCATTATAATTTTTCTGAAAATCACTTCAAAAACTTTTCAAAACACCGACAAACATTCTGCCAGCAATTAGTCCAAAACAAGGTTTAACAAATTTCTTAGCAATTGTACAATATTCAAAGAATACACTCTCACGCATGCTTGGCTTACCCTTTTGATGCTAGAAACATACTACAATCATTAAAACCCTTTGAAATACACATAAAGTTCTTAAAACTAAGATTTCGCATTGGTGCCCGCTTTTTTTTGCAAAAGAGTTCAGTTGTTGGTTCAAAAGCCCGTGAAAGCGCAGCAAAAAAATCAATTTTTGTTAGGATTTATTACCACCGATACCGAAAATGCGTTGATAACATAGTTTATATATAAAAAAAAAATATCTATTTAAATAAAGTTATACGCTATTTTGAGCACTTGATAATGTTATTTCCTTCCTTTTACATAACCGAGATAGGCATTCATTTATGAAAAAAAAAAATGTATTTTGCACTCACCAACTGGAACTTATGTCCGAAAGCCAGCCACTCCTTTTCGATGAGCACTTCGAATCCTCTCAACGTTCTATAGTATGGGTCCAGCATTAACATCGCCAAGGCAGTTAGCTGAGCCGTGCGGTCCCATCCGTCTGAACAGTGGACCAGTACTGAAGTCTTGTGATTTTCCACCTGAAAGATAATTTTAAGGGCTTAAATGTGCGAAATGAGTGACCTATTGACCCATCTAGGCGATTTTTTTGGGAAACCTTATACGATAGAACCTGCTACGCGATACAGGCCGCCAAACCAATAGGATAGATAGGATAGGATAACACAACATTCTGTACCTACGTATTTAAAACAAACACGAGATTAAACAATTACATTACGAAAACATTTATCAATTATGTTAAAGTTTACTTATGCAAGAATATTGGTCAATTGAGTAATTGAAGGTAACTAGAACCTCAACATTGAAAAGCTTTTAAGTTTACCTTATCGACTATACGAACAGCTCCAGCCAATATACATTTGATGTGCTTCAGCCAGCAGCTAGCTTCAATGCCGCTGAACCATCTAAAATAATAAGAATTACACGTTCATTCGTTTAAAGAATGTTTACACTTATAATTCCTAACTATACATACATTATTAAAAATGTTTAAAATTTTACGGCATTGCAGCGCTTGCGCATGTTATAGATGAAATATCAATAAATTATGTACGAACGTGAAAAAATATTTGAGCATCTTCATCTCAGTGTCTGATTTGCATCAAAACTTGCAGTTTATTTTGAATGTCCGGTTCAATAATCTAATTTGAAAACCGCATTCTATCATAGTCAAAAACAGGATACGACCATCAAAACATAATCAATTTAAAAGTTTAATATTGTGGTGAAATTAATAGTGAAATAAACATAAAGTTCGCTCACCTAGTCTGATCTATTTGTGGGAAACAAAGTTCCTTCAGCTTTCGAAGACTCTCTCTCATCACGTGGATATTGTGTATATCTAAGAATACAAGGTCGGCGTTCTGATACGCGTCCTCTGATTCATACCTGTTGAATAATATTTAATGTGTTACTCATCGCGAAATCGTGATGATAGGTGATAAAGGGACTTATTTCATTATCACTAATGATGCATCTAAACAATTTTTTGGACTATCAAATACTGGTCGTCTATTTTTATCCAATTATTTAGAATATGTAGGTACTGAATATTCTCATAACCCCTGAAGGTAAACAAAGCATCAATACAGCGGGAATAAATATGGTGTGCAAGAACACTTTCGTCGTCACAGCGTAAAACATAAACTGCTGGACAGTAGCCTCCCCAGGCTGGGCATGCGAGTTTAGTAGTCTAGGATATTTTTAGCTTTCAAGAAACTGCTGCCCATCTCCAAGCAAGGCATTTAACTTTGTACTCTGTGGGTGTTACACCCCTATCAGTCGGTCGCAAAAGCAGATGAGGTTGGCAATTGGGGACAGGACGCTAATGCTTTGCTCCCTTACACTCTACAAGCATCACACTTTAACTGGAAGATACCTACCCTCCTCCCTTAGCCTTGTTAGCGACGGCATTAGCAGTGGGTCGCGCGTCCATAATGAACAGCTTATGTGCCTGAGCATTAGCGTCCATTATCAGCTGGATATAGCGCTCGTCTTCGCGGCTGCGTTTGCCACTTACCTATAAAGATTTTTGGTACTTTAGTCTTAAAAGTGTAATTAGTTTTGGTAGGTATGTTAGTTTTGTTCTATTACTTAAAACCTGATTATTCTATCACGGTATGTTTGTCCGTTGATAGCGGGACAGCAATGTTTATGTAAAAGACCAACATTGTCCCAGAGATAAGAATAGTAAAGAACTGTTATATATAACATAGAGATGTAAACACATTTTAAATTAAAAAAAAACGTTTTAGGCCAAAAAGCGCTACGGCATAACATCAACATCGGTCAAACAATTTCATAAGACACAACTGTGTTTTTAGACCAATTCTTGTTTTTTCCGAATCACTGGCTGGTCATACAAATGACGTCAGTAAGCCCGTCATACTATGATTACTAAGAAAAAAAAATCATTAGCACAGTCAGAAGTTGCAAATTTTCATCTACACACGGAAATTGCAAATGATCTGAGTAGGTATAACGAATATGAGAAATATTTTCGAGGTGACCTCAGAGTTATTGATCAAGTCGACCATTATACGACTATGATAATTAATACAATAGCATTAAGGTTCAAATTTGTAGCTTTGCGGTACAAAACAATTCTGACCTAATTTTAGTGCATTCAATAACATTGCGGTTAAAATTTTTACTAACATTCTAAGACAAGAATGACCATTAAAATTCCCTGTATTCATTGAATGACGTAAAGAAGGATAACTCATTCGGGTCTTGGGAAAATACCCGTTAACGTAGTTATAGTTATGGTCATACATACAATAAAAATATAAGGAGGTATTAGTCATCACACAACGAAGTGTCTAATGTATCGAGCTTAGCCTAAGTAGGCACACATATTTATCTGTTTGTAAGGTAAGCAGCTGAGCTAATAAAGATTAGTAGGTATCCTAAGTAACTGCATTAAATAAGATTTTATATGTAACGGCGTATATTTTGTGTAATGGCCTCTTTTCAATACAAATAGTTTTTCTCTCAATGTAGTTAATGACAAAGTATCAAAAAACATCCTTCAAGACACAAGTCTGTCCCACAGTAACATTTATGTACTAAGTTTCTCTCAAAATACAATAGCACTTACAATAAGGTTATTGTTTATAATATCACATTGTTTTGTAATAGATGAATGAAAACAGTATGAGAATCAGCACTGGGACGAAAAGGGCGATCGCCTAACTGTAACCTAATGTTACGCATATTTGCATAATATAATATGTACCTCGGCATTCAACTGCACAAGGAGGCAAACACAGTTGCAATTTTGCATATCATTATTTTTTAGTAGATAGTACATTTATTTTTAACTAATCTCGGCATATATTAAGCGACTACATCAAATGTATGAAAAGTGAATGGTAATACGATTTCTTATCCCGTTTTTTTTATTTATAAACTGAGATATAGGCAACCAAACATCTAAAGAAATACAAATTGATAACCTCCTCCTTTTTACTCTGTTAAAATGTAAATATTATTAATCACAACTTGCATTGTACGATAACATACTATGTGAATATTACGCATCAATTTATTCATAGCATGGTCGAGTAAAACAGCTAACTTACCCCAACTAGAGGCTGGCTACATCTTGTAATAGTGGCCTGTGAGCTAGGATGTATCCAGGCTAGGACCGGTATCCTCCCTCTAGATCTGAACGTGGCCACAGCACGCAGTAGGTCATCGTTGGCTGCGGCTGGCACTGCCCACACTGATGGGTAGCTGTCACACACTTCATATTTGTCGTTTATCCGTGATATGCGCCACATGTCATTGTTGACACCCTGGTAGAAGAAGAAAAGCTTATATCATAAAAATTGTTGAGTAAGATATTAAGTTATGATTGCACTTTGTGAAAGGAGGTTCCTATATCTATAAATGTTTAGTGTCTAAAGGAGTTGTAATGCAGGATTTAGCATGTAATAAATAAATAAGCCCACTTTAAAGTAACTAGGATATTGTGAAGTGTATGTATTTTGACGACCTCTGTGGCGCAACGTTCACCAAGCCGGACTGCCGAATCTGAGGTCCCGGGTTTGATTCCCGGTTCGGTCGACATTTGTGTGATGAGCATGCTTGTTGGCCGTGGTCTGGGTGTTACAATATGTATTTATAAATATGTATATGTGTAACTATATGCAGTTTATCAGTTGTGTTAGCACCCATAACACAAGTTAATTAATAACTTACCATGGGACTAACCAACCGTGTGTGAAAAGGTGTACCGACATTATTTATTTATTATTATTGTTACTGAATTATAACAAGTCTTACCATACGCCTCAGCTCAGCAATAGGTTCATACACATGCCACCCATCTTCTGGAAAGCTCTCTGAGTAACTAAATGCAAATAAAGGAAGTCTATGTGATAGCGGAAATGCCAATTGTTGCAACTTCTCAAATATCCCACGCCTTGAATGATTCTCTTGTTTGTGGGCAAATCGTAAATTCCTCATATCCTGTAATGGAATTATGATAGAATAGTAGTTAGCACATATTGTTATTACATAAATATTGATGAATTAAATGTATGATTGTTAGTTACCTTGCAAAAGATTTCAATGCCATATGAGTTTTCTCCTTTTGATGATGCCCCACCAACCTTCTCAATGCGAGATACCTGGAAGAAATATTATGTGTCAAGTCACTGGATCCTTTGGTCACTTATCACATATTGAATAATTGGGTAAAATTAAGTTACGCTTACATTGTTGCTAGACTAATTCACCATTTACCCTCAAAGTTACGCGAAGATTTAACCATTAAAAACATTAAAATAAAACTAAAGTCCTACTTTTTATCAAAAATATGATCACAAAATTAATGATTTACCCAATTCTATAGTTAATAATTATACTTAGTAAGTTTATAAGTTAGAAATTATTTACTTCAGTTCTGTTAGCAATAGAATACCTATGTATTGTTTTCTTTAAATTAGATATTGATGTGTGTATGTCTGTACGCATTATCTTAAACCCGACTGGTTTTTCAATGCTTTCTTAATTTAATATTGTACACATTTGTTTCTTAACGTTAAATAAAGGAAAAAAAAAAAGTAAAAATGTTCTCTTAGCTTTGTTTACCAACTATTCAAACTACTCCTGCTGAATTCCTAGCTATGATGATATCTACTATGATGTGTACAACAATGCATCAACAACCTGTCCTATTACTTTAATATAGTAAGTAATACTACAAGAGCAGTCTTTTTATAAATTTTTGCTATACTGTATAAACCATAATGAGCAAAACAGACTGTCAGTACAAGTATCAAATGTATAGGGTATTCCAAAAAGTACTTATAATAGTAACACAACTTACAACACCAAGAGGCACACTGAGAGTACTCTGTAATGCCGCTGTATCTGTTGGTCTGAAATGCAGCTGGTAGTTGGTCACTTTCAGTACTCCCCGGGAGGGACCACTGTATGGACATAGGTAGGTCACATCTCTAGCCACACTCATCACTTTCTCACCATCCAATAGATGGATATCTCCCAGTACATGAGGCTGAAAACAAATGCAAACTTCAACATATTGGAACTCTTTGGATCTTTACATTTGAAGCAACATAACACCAGCCTTGGATAGCTCTTGCTGCCTATGATTGTGGATACAGTTAATAAATAAACAAATATGAATAGTTCTATTTCGACTCATTGCAACACGGCAAAAAATATTGGTGATACAATTCTATGGTCACGCGCACCAGTGACTAATCGCAAGGTTTAACTAAGTTACAGGAAGCAGGGAAGCGGCTGTTATAAAATTCAATAAGAATAAATTAATCCTTTTAGGAAACTTACGGAGTCTTGTCCGTGTTTAGAATTCAATGAACTCGATTTTGAGTCCGAGTCCAATGAGTCGGAACTGGCATTCTTCGATAACGAAAAGTCTGAATTCAACAGTTCAGAACTGTTATGCTTATCCATGATCAACAAATTTTAAGTCTTGATTATGCAAAGTAATCTAATAGAATCTCAAAATTTCCTTTTTCTTTTCAAAACATTAATTTACCAAAATAATGAATGACAGACTTTCTTGTAGGAAACATACGTCAATTTTGTGACGTCCGTCAGTCAAATGGGATTGAAGGATTTCCAGATTGAATAAATAAACACCTGCCCTTTCAAGGTGTTAAATTATATGATATTGCAATATAACCCACATAGATTTTTTTAAATATTTGCGTTAACTATTAAAATACGTAAAATATTTAGTTATAAATTTAATAAATGTCGAGGGTATTTTGTTTTTTTGGTCTTGCAACGCCATTGAATGTTGCAAGTTTGAAAGAAATTTTCCACTTTTTGCGTTGTCTATGAAAAACGCTTCCGGTTTATCATATGTTTGTTTTGTAGTACGGGAAATTCAAGCTTTGAATATTTTGTAACTATAGTTAGCGTAGGTATTGATTTAGCGTTGTTGTTTCTATGGTTACATTCATTGTTTTTATCAATTAAATATACGGTAGGAATTTACAGTACTAACGTTAAATGTACAAGAGTGACTGCACACAATTATTAACCGAAGAAGAAATACTTTTATTTGAAACTATGAAGTTTCCAGAAAGTGTGAAATTAACTACATATCTAGCTTATAAGCACACTGAAACTATAGAGCCTGGTAGAAAAATTAAATCAGAAATTTTTGATTGGGATTCTAATATTCCAAAATCTCTAGTTTCTTTATGTATTGAGAAGTTGTCCGAAAACTGGTTGGGTAAGTTTTAGAACATATCTAGATTACTTTTAAGTTATTTCCTCTATTAATCCCTGTCCTTAAAATTACGTTTTAGCCCCGCTTAAGGTTTGCGGAATGACCGCTTTCTATGTGTTTAAAAATACACAGTCATGTTATCTATTTACAGGATGTCATGATGATGATGATAAGTATTTGTTTTATGATAACTTAAAGACGTTCTACAACACACTAAATTAATTTATGCTTTTGTTTTCTAGGCTATCCAAGGCTGGAACAACTGATTGCTAAAGATCGTGAATTATTTCTGCAAATCTTGGATACTGATGTACCACTTCAGCTTTTAGTGGACAATATTAAAAGCGATATATTTTGGAAAAGGTGTTACCGCTCCAAATTCACAGATTCACCTCTAATAGCAGATGATAAAAAATGGATTAATGTTTTCATGGAGCGGCATTTCGCTGAAATGTTAGAGAATATGAATCCAAGGCAGTATGATCCTGAAAAGGTTAGTATTTCCTGTTCAAAATAAAAAGCATGACTACAATAGAGTCTGATATATCTCTGTACCTACAGTTGTTCAGTCCTTAAGGTCTAATTAACTTCTTGTTTATTCAGGTGACCACACTAGTAAAACTTTGTGGACCGTATATTCAAAAATTATCAATTCGAAGTTTAATTCCGACTGATATACCAGTACAAAGGATGGCTTCACCAGAGTTGGCTCATTTAGTTACAAGTCAGCGGCAAAATGGAAACAAACAACAGGCGAAAGACAGTGAAGCAATATCTAGAGGTAAGACTCTTAATAAAAAGATAGAGAACAAAATCTGGATCCTTTTCAAATTATGTTTGAAACTGTCGTAATATTTATGTTCAATTTTTTCAGATCATATATCTCTCCATGCTGCACTAGGCAGTTTGACTAACTTAGTCGAATTGCACATAACGTATCAATTGCGCTCAATTGGAGTTGAATATCGTACGGATCAATTTCAATTTACAAATAATGACGCAAAAAATTTAGCCCGTGGCTTAGAAAAATGTGCGCAGCTTAAGATATTAAGGTATTGTGTTCCTGTGAATCAAGACGTATGCTACATTAATCAATTGCTTTCTAAATTAGGCAAGTAGGTATATTCTATGAAAACCTTAAAAATATTCATATCGGTATTTCAGAATAACAAGAAGTGATATGAATTGCCAAAGGACTAAATACATACTTCGGGGGCTTTCTGATAACTTAAAATTAGATACACTAGATTTCAGCCATTGCAAAATAGGAGATGATGGTGCTTCGTCAATAGGAAAATTTATTGCCAGGCGTGACGCCTTACGAACTCTCATTTTGGCAGATAATGTGTTCGGTAAGAAGAAGTTCATACATGTACCTTTGCTTATAAGAACATGCAAACTCTTAATTGAACTTGAGCATAGAAAAACTGTGTAACATTTATGTTTTTGTAGGTCCAACAGGTGTTGAAGGTATTTCACACGCTCTTAATCATACTGCATGTGGGGTTCGTACACTTGACTTGAGACTTAACACCAAACTTGGATCTGAAGGAATTGCACACGTAGCAGTATCCATTGCAAGAGGATGCAATCTAACTAGGTAAACACTCATTAATCAATTATACTTAAATATCAACAATATATAACATCATCGATGTTAGATCATAATTGTATTATTTGCAGTTTAAACATATCAGGTTGTGGAATTACGCCTGGTCCTTTACTGAAGCCACCAGCAGGAGTTTGGTCTACTACGAGTGCAGAAAATCCTCCGACATGTGGTGATTTACTGGCCCGATCAATTGGTTTAGTGAAAACTCCATTACGTTCACTTGATATAAGTGTAAATGACATCGGTTCTGTAAGTACCGGATTGTTATAAAATTCCTTTCTTATGAATTATAAGTATATTGTTCGAATTATGTATTCAACTAAATTGCCCATCTTAACATATTTATTTTTATTTCAGCCCAGCGATAGTGTACTTTCGAATGCTATATGCTTAAGTTACATAGTAGACTTAAATTTGAAAAGATCTGGAATGGGCTCGATGGCTAAAGCTGTAGCAGAGTCTGCTGCTGCGGTCCAAAGACTAAGAAGAGAAGCTGAAAGAGGAATTCGATTCAGAAGAAGTGCTGGAAAACTCGTGCAAGCCAGTAGAGTGGCTAAAGGAATGAATATTGGTAAGTTCAAAAACATCTATTTTTGCCTATTCAACCATTGCAAATCAAAATACCAATGTTTCGTATAATTAGAACATATTTTAATAAGCCTTCTTTTATTAGACACGGACCCGTTACTGTTGGCTCAACAGCTGTCGGCTCGACCTTCGATCGTCTCTGTTGCATCAGAAGAAGGAATGCACAGCATACAAACGCAGCCTTTGCCTTCTGATTTTGGATTTATACCGTCATTAAAAGTGAGTTTATTCAAACGACCTGAACTTATACTCATATAAAACGATCAAATACATAATTAAGTTAACAAAACAGTTCAAAACTTTTATTTTGCAGAGCCCTTTGCCGTCATCGAGAGACTCATCCGTCACAGGTCCACCTACTTCGCGAAGATCCAGTCATCATGCTATATTGGAACCAGTCAGAGTATATATCATATTATTTTCTCATTTAGGGATTTTATTAAAATTATCAAATGATACTTGGCGGACAGTTTGAAATTATGTTCAATCGTTACATTCATTCTCAATTATTGTTAAATATTCTTTTCAGGAAGTACGGCGCACAGCACTTGTTCGGCGTGGGTCTGATGGGTCGTTGCTGCAACCCCGGAGCGCAAACTCGCAAAGACACATTAAAATATTTGTTTCTTAACCGTCAAATCCGTAGCGGACCCCGATTGGGGTCTGAACATCAATGTCACCGTAAGCTCGGTTTAGACCCCAATCGGGGTCTGCGAATGAGTCATACACTTTCCTAATTATTTACGCTCATATTTATTTTCTTTCCAATCAAACCGTATTTGTGAGTACTAAATAAAATAACTAAATAAATTTAAACTATTTTGACGCATTCAAACCTTTCATATTTAGCATCCCTTTAGTAATATACCTTTTGAAAATCCAATCGTAATTACCGGGAATTCTGATCGAACTCGCCATGTTTGTTTACATTTGTTGTTTTTTTAAATTTGAAGACGCATAGACAAGATGGCGACGGTGATAGAAGTTTTGCATCGAATGATCCGATTCGTTAAAATAAAGAATCGATTTAATAATTTTATATTACTTGATACTAGCTTTCCGCCCGCGGCTTCGCCCGCGTGGAATTCGGTTATATTGCGGTATAAATCACAACTATAAGAAAACTTCTCATTCCCACGGAAAAATCTAAGAAGCGCGATGTAACGCTGGATACGATTAGTTGTTAAACCAAAACTGAATGGTACACTATATTATACGTTTTCCCTTGTGGACCAAAAACATGCAGATTTTGGGCACTGGAAACCCAGGAACACGCTACATAGAGCTGACCATGCGAAAAACAATGTTTTACTAAGTGTACTCCAGCAACCCTTAGAGTTTGGCCTTGCTCTTTATTAATGGTCATTGCAAATGAAACCCTTATAGGAAATTGTAGTCTTTTAAATTGAAATGGGAGGTCTGTTGGAATTGAGTTAGCAGCGGTGAGGGAGTGTCAGACTCTTACCGACTAAAATCGTCGTGTTCCGTTCTAGGCCTTTTATATACCAGGGCCGCGGTATCTCTTTCGAACAACCCGCAGCCCCGGCTGGCCCTGGCCCTACTGGGCCCCACTGATTTCAAAACACCTTATGCTACGTTCAGACGCGCGCCGCGCAGCCCGGCGGGCTGCCTGGCGGGCAGCGCGGCGTGCAGCCCGTCGCGGGCAAGCGGACATTCAAGCTGTTTACACGCGCGCCGTCGTGTCAGTCAGTGCAAGAATGGCGAGCAGCGAGGATCTTGGTGTTGTTGCTGTCATAGCCTTTGGATTAACTTATTTTTATTGGAAAAAGAATCAAAATGATGAACGACGTTAACCATTCCGTCATGTTGTAATCTCCAATCGTAGCGACTTTCTTAGAACGTTTAATCGTCACGAAAGCGCAGGAGAGACTGACTGCCCGCGCGCGTGTAAACAGTCGCCGGGCGCCCGCACATTCATCCTTTGAACTTTGCCAAAAAACCGACACTCGCTCGCCCGGTTCGCGGCATTCACGGGCACGGGCGCGTTCACGGGCTCGGGCGTACCGTTTACACGCTCGTGAACGTGACTGTGCCCGTTGAATGTCGATTTGAACGCGCGCGTGTGAACGTACCATTAAGACTAATTCGCGGCGAACCTTAACACCGCGATACAGAAAAGCACAACGCCATCTATCGAGCTATCGGGAAGCTCGCGATTGAACAATGAGCTACAGGTTAAAGCGCGAGATATCATTGCACTTCTTACGTATTTTAAAAACACATCGTTACCACGTTTTAAAAACACCCAGCGCCATCTATCGCATACCTCAAGAACTAAATAACTTAACTAATACTTATACCAATTAGTAATTCGTTGAATTATAGTTATTTCAGGATAAGTAGATGTAAAAAAAACAGTTAAGACGATAAAACAAATTGTACGTCATCCCTCGGGAATTCCTCATTTTGGAGGATTCATTATCGTATCATTTAGCTTCTAAATTTATATGTTCATATTCGTTTGCAATATATAAGTAGATGTAAAAAAAACAGTTTAGACGATTAAACAAATTGTACATCATCCCTCGGGAATTCCTCATTTTCGGGGATTCATTATCGTATCATTTAGCTTCTAAAACATGTTTATATTCGTTTGCAATATATTACCTTGTTTTAAACGACACACAGCGCCATCTACAATCCATCCATCAAGCAAACAATATTTTTGTTTTCCCTCGGGAATATCTATTTTTTTCGGGATAAAAAGTACCCTATTATTTAATCCGGACTTCTAACTTTACGTCTGCAAAATTTCAAAGCAATCGGTTCAGTAGTTACGGCGTGAAAGCGGAACAAACAAACAAACAAACAAACAAACTCACTTTCCGATTTATAATATTAGTAAGGATTATAATATTACTAAATTGCACTTTTGTATACTATAATCTGAAAATAAATTAGGAAAAGTAAAATGACTTAATTTATTTTGAAAAAATGCTAGAAAATCAGTGGTAGAAAATACGTTGTAGCCGGAATATTTTTTTTTTTCGGTTTTTAGGATTTCTGAAGACCGCAAATTTTGAAGACTTATTTATTTTTTCGGGTGTTTTATGTACAGAATTCCTGTAGTCCTGCCAAACTTAATGGCGGTTCGTTACTTCCGACTTTTTAACTGAGCGGCAAAGCTATTTGACGAGAGCTGTAGTTAGGTGTAGTTATCGCAAAATTTTATGACGATTTTATTGTTTGAAAGGGCAAATAGGTAGTCGGAACTGCTACTCGCTGTTCATCGAAAGCTGGTCCAAGATGGAAGAAAGATGGCCGCCGCTGACTTATTTTTCTTTTCACAAATCTGTCAATACGGGTATCAAATAAATTGCATTGACTAGTAGAACAAGAAAGATTATTTTTGACCGACAAGCTATAAAGAAGCGCGGGGTCGCTACTCCCCGTCATCCGCCTCAGATCCTCAGAAGTCCTGCGGGATCATTAGGATCAAAAATATTAAGTCGATGCCTAGAGGAATGAAGCAATTTTTTTTCGCCACCAAAGGACAATGAGCGTTTTGATCTACCTCTCCTCTAGCATTAAGTAATACATCAATAGAAAGCTTATGTTATATAAAGTATTTTCTTGTACGGCGGCGATTGTCATTTGTTAGTATTTAGGGAGTTGGACCATGTTTAGTGAAATAATAACTATGTCTAAAATCTACTGTAGCTTCTTAGGTACTGACAATTTATTAGAGGTATTTAAGTACGAAATGTTCGATTTAAAAAGGCCTTTCCAGTGATATATAATTAATTACTAGAGAAGGAATCTAAGGACTTGAAACTAACTATCGATAAAAAACCTTAAACATGTTCTAACATCTAAAGTACTAAGAATTGGTAAGTAGTATGTAAGTACAAAATGTAACGCTTAAAAAGACCTTTCAAATGATGTATGACTCATTACTAGAGGGGGAGTAGACCAACATTCAAACATCTCGCCCAATGTCCTTTACGCCGCGCAATGGTGGCCGAATCATTGTTGTGACTCACGCACACAAAAACCACGGTCTGCTCCGATAAAACTTTCCTGAAAGACCGTTGATGCTATCCCCGCACCCCGCGCGCCATTCCGGCGCGCCATCTGAATTTTATTCGAAATTTAAAATTCAAAGGACTTATGGGACACCCAGTATAAAAATTTTACCTATGCTAAAAACTTTCATAAAACTTTAATATTTTTTCTTCACAACAAAAACAAATTGAACCTATAATTTAAAATTAAGAAATAAAATTGAAATAAGTTTCTATTAAAAAATATATATAAAATTGGTATTCGATTATTTATAATAAACATCCGATTTAGGTATCGAATGCACACCGCTGATTGAAAAAAAAAATGTACTCTGTTCCAAACTCTACTTGACTTTGATCTTGTAAATTGTTCATTTTTATTGTGTATTTTATGTGCTGATTTTTTAGTTATGAATCATAAATAAGTGCACGAAATGTATTGCAACGGATTGAAAATGTTATAAATATGACGTTTGTGTTGTGTTTGAGAAAGTGATGCGATTATTTATTGGTAAGTTTTCACCAAATTTGAAATGCCTAACTTTTCGATAGACTTAGAAACACCGTAATTATTATCTATTTCTGAATTAACTGACCCCATTTGACCTTCGCACGTTGTTGTCAAATAAGTGAGCTCTAAAGTTATAGTTAAAATACTTCTGATCAGGCATTACGGACTTAGAATTTATGTGTTGAAAGTTAGTACAAATTTTTGAGTTCCATGTCGCGATTCAAAATATCCCGCCGAATCAACGGTAAAGTCATATGTCAAAACCTTGTCGAGCAGAGGGGTTAATCTTGCAGGTGGTGTTGTAATCACTCCTCATGTCATGTCTGTCGATGACATTGAACGTAAAATAAAAATGTATGTATCTAATATGCTGCATATACATTTTGCAAAATAATCGTATTGTGAACAAAATGTTTTGTTTTTTTATTTACCCGTAATATCAGGGAGTTCCTATAACCTGGCAACATATTTCATAGACAATCGACCAAAACCATTTTTATTTTTCGGACTTCCTGCCGTCACAGTTCTCAGTGCAATGTAGCCAGTCTTTCGAAATGTCATGTCAGTCAGCCATGTTTATTTCTATAGAATGTGTTTTGAAATGGTGGTAGTGATAAAGAACAACATATTATATAGTGAAAATATTTTCATAATTTACTTGTTAACTGTAGTGTTTTAGTGAAGCTTCAATGTGTTTTTTTGTGTAAGTGTGGATTCTATTGCCGTGAAAATGAATTGGGGTATTGAGCTTTGGGTAAGTGTCTACGACGGATTCCGTGTCGGTTGTCCAGATAATTGTAAATTGTATAGCTGCTGTTGTTAGGACTAAACCTACCTATAACATATGCTGGAATGATGTGTTATTTATTAATCTAACTACTGATGATGGTCCTGCGAAGCTTAACGTGGATAATTTTAAAGATTTTCGGTTCTAGAAAGTTTAACTTTAGTTTCATTGAGTTCGCAAAAATAATAATTAAAACTAATGGTTTTAAGTGTTGTAATTAAATGTGTGCTTGAGTTCTTTGAGTATTTTTTTAGATCTAGTTTAGTTGTGTTACGTGATGTAGGTATAGTGTAACTTGCGAACTTTCTACGAGTGCACTTAAATGCACCTTTACATTCACATGTTCAGTAACATTTAGGCACACTACGAATTTCCCACCAAATAATATCGTGGAATTACATTACACAAAACTTACTCTAATCTCCACCTGAATAAACATTAAAAATATAAGATTTAAAGTTATGATCCTATTTAAATTATTTAAAATCAAAATGTAGGTGAATTAGTAAGTAAATGTAATATAAGTATTGCAAATTTATACAGCTACAGCTATCAAGAAAAGAGATTTAATTTCTCCATTTTTTTATTGTATGAAGAGATCTTGAACTTATTATTTGTGGCATTGTATTAACATGCAATATGCTGGAACTAATGAAAAACTAATAAAACTATATAAACTATCCTGGAATCCTGTCTACCAACATAGAAAGGCATTTAAAGTCAAAATATATCAGCAAGTTGGTGAAAAACTTTAAAATTCTACAGATGAACTTAGTCTATTACAGGATTAATTGCTTTAGGTTAATAATCTAGTCAGCCAAAGTCCATAACATAATTTCAAATTAGCAATTCATAATCTATACATTTTCAATAAATACTTATGTTGTATTATTCCTAGAATGCCAAGTTTGCTAATTGCCAGTCCTTTTAATTACCTAAAAGAACTTAATTACAATGATTCACTCACATAAGTACCTAATCGTTCTTAAATATTCCATATTTTTCAGTAAGTAGGGAAACATATACCACTTGATTATGATTCATGACAGTAAGCTTATCATACGTTCAGTATGTTGGAGCGCCTTGAGTTTCAGTGTCATTATTGAGTTTTATTCCATCTTGATAACTGGGTCACTGTTCGGAAGTTGCAAGATATCAAGTTGTGCCATACTTCATACTCGGAATATTAATTAAGTTTAATTATACCAATAAGTGTCACAGTTTTGTAAGTTGAAGCATTACATTATACATGCACACATAATAATGTTTGTCAAATCTAACTAGATTAGTTTTATATCATGTCTCTTATTTTGAAATATCAATTTATTATCAGTTTACCAGTTTTGTGATGACTTAAGTAATTAAGTCTTATTTAAATGTTATTGGTTATATAAATCTGTAGCATAGAAATATCAAAACTTCTATTGAGTCAGTTTGTTCTCAATGCCTCAAACAAACAATGGATAGTGGTTGAAACATAATGTGTTTGCTCATTATATTGTGTGCTAATTATTTTGTCTACCAACACAGACTTGTAAGGTTCGATGCTATCCATAACATTCCCTATAAAATACTCTTCAATTGTTTTATTTTCATGGTACACAATTATTTGCAATCAATTCCATTCAGTATGTTATGCCTTGATTATAGATGGGTTAGGGAATTATAACTTCACCATGCTATAAATATATATGTGCTTGTAAATGGTTAATTTGTATATCACCCTTTATATTTCTTTTTTTTTTCATTCGCGAATTTTTTCGCAACTTTTTCTCTTAACAGGCAATGTTCTCGTATTTTTAACGATCTCATTGACAGACGGTTTGTATGGCGAAGATTGACATTAGGGTCATCGCACTGTGCGCGTACAGCAGCACTTTGTGTCGCTGATAGTGTATCTATTTGGATCTATTAGTGTGCGAGAGTGGTCAGTGTTGGCAAGCGGCAAGGCCGGTGGCGGGCCGCATTCCGCTCGACTTGCTACCTAGTTGTGAAATGGTCCATTCGTTGCACCTACCTATTATTATGTAGATCGACTATTGATGGAAAAAGATCACCCTCGCATGTTTTACGCGTCATTACCTACGAGTACCTACATAGGTCTTTTTGTTTTGGCTCTAGTAGAAATTAAAGCCACACTCAAAAGTTGGTCACCTTGCAAGGCTACGTTAATTAGCAACTAACAACTTTAATGATATTCGTCTAAGTATCTTTTACTTGGGAGAAAGTTTCCACTCTTCAAAACGGTTACCGTCTGAAAATAAAATTTTGACTTACTGTGCTAAAAAATTGCAAAATGTTCTTGTTTAAAAAATGTAAGCAGTATGGCATAAAAAAGTAATATAGCGTTAAATTGACATTACTCAGCAGTCAGTAGCCAATATCATGTACAATTCAATTACTGTGCTGTCCCTGAACTAGTTCGCTAAGCGTTTTGTAACGCGACCTGGATAGCGGCCACAGTCAGAAACAACGAGCATAAGCACGGCATTAGCCTAGGGCTGATCGATAGCTTAAAAAACTGGAGAAACGGTAACTAAGTAGTTCATTGTCAGCGATTAGAAAATATTGAGACTCTCCTACAATCTGCTGGTAAAACTGGACATACGCTATCTGGCAAACCCGGCCTTTGCTTATAGCATTCCCGCACAAAATCAATATTTCAGTTTGTTATCGCATATTTACTTAGTTATCCGGTCACGTATTCTACTCAAATCGTAGTCATTCACGTCAGAAACTTTCCCTTTGGAATCTCTTCAAATTATGTATGCATTTTCTTTTCTAGATAGGTATGTTACGTAATTTACAAAACTGAATACTTAAAGGTATTTATTTCTATGAAAATTTTATTGAATGTACGTTTCCAGCAAATGTAGTAGCTCGTTTGTATGCATATCACATGCATCAAGTGGACTAACGTGCACCATTAAAACGTGATGCTAAAAGTTTATTATGGCTTTCATAAATAACACATCACTACTAGTATTAGAAGTAAGCAGGTTGTAATCTATTTATGAACAATCGAGTCCTTTGCGTCTTCAGAACTTCGCATCTATCATATTTTTTTACTAACGCCTTTTAAAAGTGTGTTCATTGAGAGGCTACTTATTAATTAGGCCAATATCATCATTTCTCTCCCCTTAACCCAATTTCTTATTTGGGATCGACTCAGCACGTCTTCTTCCACGCTCTCTGTCCGAGATCATATTATCACAAGTAAATATAATATATACTTCGCTATTACTCACATAATCAGGATCTAAGATTACTGCCTCTTCAATCTCGTTTCGATGGTCTCCGATTAGATCCCAGTTTATTGGGAATGATTACTTATCTGATTAAACGACCTTACTCATCAATCAGAACGTAACCCTTCGCATTGAATGGCTGTATTACAAGTATAGTTACATTGATAACTTTAACTACCATCTACGAGGAACTGCCCACTTTTATGACCAATGATGAAGCAAATCTACATATAGAATATACACGTACAGTTATTTTTTGTAATTGTATTTCAAATGTCTACTGCGGAAGTTTCTATGTGCCATTTAATTATTGTCTAAAGAATGTAGGTTTTAAGCTCAATAGTGAAAATCTTTTCAATTCTACAAGTTAGATTTATCAAGAAATAATTTCATGTAATTACGTCCTCAGTAAAGACGTTGAGCATTGGTTTCTAATGACATGTAGTTTCTAGGGCATCAGATTGTTATCAATACTGGTGTAAGTACTTCATAATTGCAGTTAAGCCTGGATTTACCGAAAGATATTTCGCAATCTTAAACGGAACTTGATATATTTCCAAGAGAGGCTCGTACAAAACTGTCAATCATCCGGAAATCGTTTAAAGTGCTACACAATGAACAGTCTGCAAAAACTTCAAATGCCAGACCAAGGAGTTGTATTGGCACGATAACTTTTTCCTCACAATATTTTGCTGTTAAAAATATAAAAACTTTGTACACTGCAGGAAGAATTGTGTGTAGCTGTAGCGTAGTTTATTTATTGGTTTTACCAAACACCACTGTTTTCCTTGAATGATTATTTTTATCATTTTGCAACAGGCACAATATTCGCTAAACATGTAATTAAAATAGTAAAGTTTAATTAAAAGTAGATAATTCTACACTTAACTTTTGGGTTTCTTCTTATCTTCTACAACCGAATCTACTTTTAATAAGTTTGCCTAATCCTGTTTTCGTCGTACAGATCTGCGCGATTTTTTTAATCATACATAGCTGTGACTTGATTTCGACTGTGGGTGTTGAATATGACATGAGGCCTATTGATGTACTAACCTCTACCTTTTTTTTTTTTTTTTTTTTTTTTTTTTTTTTTTTTTTTTTTATCGACGTAAAATCATCAAATGACCCCTCCCGCTGTGGGTTAGCAGCGGTGAGGGAGTGTCAGACTCTTACTGACTAAAATCGTCGTGTTCCGTCATAGGCCTTTTATGTACCAGGGCCGCGGTATCTCTTTCGAACAACCCGCAGCCCCGGCAGGCCTTGGCCCTGCTGGGCCCCGCTGGGGTTGCTGACGTCTCTTTGAGGAGCGCGTGGAACAACGCGCGCCGTCGACACGGGTCTGTCGTCTAGGAAGACAGAGGGACGATGAGCCACCCGAACTCACCGCCCACAGACCCACGCCTACGGTGGCCGGGAGTCATCTCGCGACACCCGGCGCCCATGGTGTCTACCTGGTCCAGCGCGGCGGCCGGGATGAGAGGTGCGGACTCTCTGGCGTTCCGCCTCCTCCTTCTCGAGCATGACCGCTTCGCAGAAGGAGGCGACGGCATCCCATTCCCTCTCGCCCCGGACCATGGCCTGAACCAGGGCCGGACGCGAGAGGTCGCCGCCGCCCAAAGCCTCGACGAGGACCCGGCGGTGCCCCTCCCATGCGGGGCACACCTGGACTGTGTGGTCCACCGTGTCCTCGGGGCTGTCCGCACAATGGTGACACCCGGGCGCCTCCTCACGACCGATGCGGTGCAGGTACCTCCCGAAACAACCGTGTCCGGTGAGGACCTGCGTCATGCGGTACGTGAGGGCGCCGTGACTCCTCCCGAGCCACTCCTCAAAGAGGGGACTTACCGCCACGATGGTGGCGTGCCCTGCACTGGGTTGCGATAGTCGCTCCCTCCAGGCCACCATGAGATCGCGCCGGAGCTCCGCCCGCTGCGCGACAACTTGCCGCGGCAACGGGGTTTCTCCCCGGCGCTGAGCCTCCTCGCGCCAGTCGTACAGGCGCAAGAAGACCCTCGCCTCCAGATCCCACGGTGGCAGTCCAGCGAGTAGGCCAGCTGCTTCGCGGGAGATCGTGCGGTACCCCCGGATTAGCCTAATGGCTATCACCCTTTGGGGCACGTTCAGGTAGTGCACAGCCCGCGGCCGTGCCGAACGTGCCCATACCGGGGCCCCGTAAAGGGCCATGGACCGCATGACCCCCGCGTAGAGTTTACGGCAGGGGGCGTTTGGGCCTCCCAGGTTGGGCAGGAGCCGCTTGAATGCAGCACCTGCCTTCTCCAGTTTGGGGCCCAAACGTCGGAAGTGCTCGACGAAGCTCCACCGGCCGTCGAGGACGAGTCCCAGGTACTTCATCGCCCTCTCGACGCCGATGGTAGCCCCCCCCACCGTGACTTGGGAGCCTGAAGGTGGCGCGTTCCGAAGCCCATGAAAGCACATGGCCTCGGATTTGTGCAAGGCCACCTCCAGTCCCAGCAGCTGGATCCTCTCGATGACTATCGCAACCCCGCGCGTCATTATGTCGGCCGCCTCCTGGTGCGACCTCCCTTGTGCCAGAACCAGCGTGTCGTCAGCGTAGCAGACCACGCTGACGCCGCTAGGGAGGTCGGCGCGCAGCACCCAGTCGTAGCCGATGTTCCACAAGAGCGGCCCCAGTACCGACCCCTGCGGAACACCGCACGACATCTCTCGCCGGTTCCATTCCCCGTTGTGACCGGGGTAAATGATGGACCTATCCGACAGATAGGCCTCGACCACGCGACGAAGGTAGGTCGGCACCCGGTGATACCGGAGTGCCTCCCTAATGCAACTCCAGGGAAGGGTGTTGAAGGCGTTGGCGATGTCAAGAGACACCGCCAAGACGACCCCCCCCCGGGACACAGCATCCCCCGTCGTGAGAGCTCTCACGCGCATGATGGCGTCCACCGTTGAGCGCCCCTTGCGGAAACCAAACTGGTGGTCCGCAAGGTCCGGCCCTATCCCCCCAAGGTGCGCGACGAGGCGGTGTGCGACAACTCGCTCAAAGAGCTTGCCCACCTCGTCGAGCAACACGATAGGCCGGTATGCGGACGGAGAGTCCGCAGGGCGCCCCGGCTTCCGTATGAGGACCAGTTTCCCTGTCTTCCAACGAAGTGGGAACTGGCCCCTCTCCAAGCATGCGCTGAGAAGCCCCCTAAGTCGAGGCCCGAGAGCCTCAAGGGCCAGGACCCAGGCCTTGCCAGGCAGGCCGTCAGGCCCTGGGGCGGTGTTTTTGGCTTTCAGCCTAGCCACCGCCACTCTCAGGTCCACCCCAGTCACCTCGGGGACATCATCGTCGTCGGAAGTGTGGTCCGTACTTGACACCGCGGGTTGCAGAGACATGGGCGGGGGAGAGTGTTCCCCGCGCGAAGGGAACAGAGCGCTCACCACCTCCTCCACCAGCTGAGGCCGAAGACTCTGGGTCAGCGGGGGGGCCCATGGGCGGAGCTTGCCCCGCACCATTTTGTACGGGCGCCCCCACGGGTCCCTGTCCAGAGACCCCAGCAGCTCCGCATTGGCCACCTCCTTGGCCTGGACGATGGCCAATTGGAGGGCGGTCTTCGCAGCTCTGTAACCCTCGTACAGCTCTGCTTCCCTGGCTTCTGCATCCGGAGGGCGGATGCGCAGCCTGCGGTGTCTGGTGTACAGGTGCCTCGCAGCGACGCACGCCTCTCGAAGGGCGGCGATCTCGCAAGACCACCAGTACACCTGGCGTCGGGCGCGTCCTGGCGGGACTCGGGGCATGGCCACGTCACAGATCTCGGACATGGTCTCCCGGAACCACTCCGCCTCGTCGTTGATGTCGGCGGGCCTGTCCGGTGATGACACCCAGGCCTGCACGACTGAGGCTTCCAGGAGAAGCTCCCGGTCCAGGTGCCTCAGCGCCCAACGTGGACCACTCGGGGTCTGCAGGACCGGCGCGCTAGGGTTCTGGGCGGAGACGTCAAACCGGATGTACCGGTGATCGGAGTAGGTCTCCACCCCCTCCTCCACGCGCCAGTCAAAGACACGCGGTAGCAGAGCGGGGCTGGCGAACGAGATATCCACCACTGACTCGCCCCGCATCCGTACACACGTGGGGACAGAACCCCGATTGAGGACGACCAGGCCTGCTTCCAGCGCCCAGTCCTCCACCATCCTACCCCGTGCATCTGTGCGTCGGGAACCCCAGGCCAAGTTCTTGGCGTTGAAGTCCCCTAACACTATCACGGGGAGGGAATAACTTCCGACGACGACGGACAACTCCAGGAGGGAGTTGTGGAACTCGGCGAGAGTTCGGCTCGGGGAGAAGTACACCCCCACGACGACTATCTCCCCGAACCGTGCTGCGACGCAACCCCTTCCACTCTTCACCCCTTCGAGGGAAGGAGTACCAGCGGCGGCCGACGATATGATGGTCACTGAGCCGCTAAGGTCCTTAACCCAGTCATCCCTGGGAAGGACAAAGTACGGCTCAGCGACCACGGCGATGTTGATCGACCACTGCGCCATGCTTTGGAGCAACAGATCCTGGGCACGGGCGCAGTGGTTGATGTTCGCCTGGAGGAAGCGTAGTGGAGCCAGGCTAGCACTCCATCACGTCTTCCTCCTCTTGAGGCCCAAGGACGGGCGCTGCGGCAGCAGCAGTGGCGACGGCGACAGCGGCGGCAGCGTTGGGGGCGGCGGCGGCCGCAGGAGCTGCGGTGGTGGCCACTGCGGAGGTGACGGCGGTGGCAACGACGGACGGCCGACCCTTGCCCTTACTCGGCTTGGCGGGTGGGGCACAGGTCTTGCTCCCCGCCCGGTGTTCGGCCGGCTTGCCAGCAGCCGCACATGCAGAGCAGTGCGGCGCGGCACTACAAGCCACGGCCTTGTGACCGGGCTGACCGCAGCGGAAGCAGAGGGCGCTGCGGTCGACCTCCGAGGTGCAACGGACACCCACATGATGCCCGACGTGGCATCGGAAGCACCTCAGCGGTCGGGGGTCAAGCAGCTTGACCTGCGCCGACACCCAGCCAACCAGCAATCTTCGGCCGTCTACGATGCGCTTGGCCGCCGTCACGGGGCAGCTCACCGTGATGGTGCACGTGCCCCTGAAGTCGGGACGTATGGTGCCCGCCTTCACTTCGTCGGCAGAGCACCCACCCGTCCTAGCGACGGCGGCCACCACCTCCTCCGCAGTAACTGAGTCGTCCAGGCCCATGATGCGCAGATCCGCACACTTGTGGGGCCTGGAGACTCGGGCATCGTCCGCACTTATGGACGCCCTAAGCCTCTCGGCTAGAGCGTCTGCGGCGGGCCCACTGGCCGCTCCTGGGACCTCCAGCATACGGGCGCCCGTTGCGGTCACCCTGAGCCGGAGGCCGGAGGCGATACCCAGCTCCTGCAGGTTCACCGCCTCCTTTGCTTGGGCGAGCACGTCGCGGTACGACACGCCCCTTTTGACCGCGTCCGGCTGTAGTGTGACTACTACAGCCGCGGTTTTGGGGGCGCGGAGTTTCGCCGCGGCGGCTCGCTCCCTGCGCCGCTGTTTCTGGGCCTTCTTTTTGGCCGCTTTGGCCGCCCTCCGCCTCTTTTTCTTTTCCCCCACCACCTGCCACTCAGACTCAGTGGCAGAAGAGGTAGGGGCCGCAGACGGTGTCGGCTTTGGAGGGCGTTTCGCCACTGGTGCCGACGACGGAGCCGGTGCTGACGGTGGCACCGGGGGCCTCTGCGCCTGGACCGCCCTTGCGGTCTTGGGCTTTGGCTGAGCGGGCGCCCTCCTGGTCGGTCCGTTCGGCGCCGCGACAGGGGGCTTGCTCGGCGGTCCCCTTCTGGGTGGGGGTGCCGCTGCAATCGCGGCCGCATAGGAGGCCCTTTGGGCCGCTGGGGGCTTCGACGCCGCGAGGGGGGGGCGCAGGACCCTGCCCTCCAGGACTGAGAAGCGAGCCTGGAAGGCCGCCATCTCCTGACGGACTAGGGCCAGGATCTGGCTCTCAGCCGGCGCAGTCTGCGCCTGTTGCCTGGCCCCACCGCGCTCCGCCCCCTGCTCGCGCATCTTAGCGAGCTCCGCCCGGAGACTCCTGTTCTCCTCCACAAGAGACTCCAGGGCGGCCGTCAGACGACCCACCTCCTGCTGCAGTTTGGCCAGCTCGCTCACGGGAGCCCGGCCAAAGTTGCTCACCGCTGCGGCGGTGATGGAGGCGGTGGCGGCCTCAATGGCGCCGTCTTTGCTGGCCTTTTTTCTCTTTAAGGCCACCTGCCTGATGGCGGACTCCACCGTCTTCTCGAAGTCCGCCCTGCGCTCCCGGTCGGAGCCGATGGCCGACTCCTCCTCGGAGGAGGAGCTCCGATGAGCCGCTCCTCCGCCACCCCCAGAAGCCCTAGCGGACCCTTCGCTGACGGGCCTCCTGGCGACCTTTTTGGCCGAGGCCCCGCGACCACCAGAGGAGGACCCGGGGTCTTCCCTCCTCCTCTTGAGGAAGGCGTCGGCCCGGTGGTCCTTCTTGTTGCGGGGGAGCTTAAGACCCCCCGCATCCCCCTCGCTGGACACGGACTCGGAGTCCGAGTCCTCATCCCACTCCCTTAGTTCGTCGTTGTTGTTGTTTTGTTTTTTATTTGTGTTGGTATCCATATAGTTCCCACGATCATGAGAGCAATTGTTCGTCCACCCCGGCAGTGGCCTCATACCGGGGCAAGCCTACATACTGTTGGGGGCGGCTGGCCCCAACAGGGGGGAGCGCTAACGACCGTGTCCCCCACGGCCATTCATCCCCTCGCCGCGCTCCCGAAACTTGGGATTGGGTGGTTTTTTATCAAGAGGTGTCCTTCCTCTGGGCCGGGCGATTAAGCCAAGCCCTCGGCGGCGGCATTATGCATGCCTCCGTCTGCTGTCCGGCCAACCCGGCTCAGCAAACCCGCCGAAAGGTTTGCTCTTCGTTGTACGAAGAGCAAACGACCACCGCTTTGGTGCGCCTGCACCTCCGCGGGTATGGCCGCATCCTTGCCATGTCCACTAGCGTGGACTGGTCAGGAGCGGCCCCTCCCTGGGTCCCTCTTTGTCTGGCCTCTCCCCTGAACCTTTCCGGCATGAGTATCTCTACCGGCAGAGCTTCAGGATCATTGAGGCACACAAGCCCCACCACGACGACAACGTGGGGACCCCCTCGGTGGGGTACTAACCTCTACCTTAGATATTGTTATTTTATTATTGTTCTTGGTCTTACTGTATAACGATTAGCTTTCGGCGTATTCAAAAAGTTAACTACCTATGACAAAGTAATCTATGTACCTTACTATAAACCATATTTTCTATAAGTGTCCTGTCATATTATTTAATTTAGTCAATCTATATTGTGGGCGAAACAAAAAATATAGCCTACCTATTATGGGTTTCTCGACGGACGGTGATGTCATCGCGAAAATGTTCCAAATATTGTTTACTATAAACCGTAGCGCATTGTTTAACGACATGGAATTGAACTAGACGCCGAGTGATTCTTATTAGGATTATTACTTATTAGCAGGATCAGCCACCTAGTCACGTGAATTAATAAAAAGTCTAGTCGTATTATCATTATTCGTAATGTTCAATCTCAAACTGGTTTAGTGAATATATAATTACGTTTTTATATCAGTCATAAAATACCTAAAAATCTCAAATAGTAATGACGGTCATAATAATACTGAAAGTGAATCTGTTAACCTCTTCATTTCTTTAAGTCGTGCGAGAAGAAAACAAATGGTTATCGTTTCAATTTGTTCAAAAATTGCATATTTTATGCAAAAAATTCCAAAGGTTCCTATTACATTTGTAGCAGGGCGAGCCGTTAAATGGGCCGACTTAATTGGATCAGGTTCGAATTACATTTAGGTATGACCTTTAGAGACACTGCCCTCAATAGTCTTGATGGCAGCCACACCTGCGATGTTGTATTTCACTAGTTCATTGTGACATTTCAAGGCTTTTCAGACTTTTGCAGATGTAAGTTGTCCTACTATAATACGTGAAAGCATTTATTTAGTTTCTGATCCCTTGAATACATGGTGCCATAACATATTTTGCGACGTAGGCGCGCGCACGACTCATTTGGCGAGTGGTAGCAGGTCCAGTCGCAAAGCCAGGCGTAGAACCGGTTCGACCAGAATAAGCAGGACCGCGCCAAATAATGGCTAAGTATAACGTGAATAAAGCCAAGCAAAAAACAATTCTATAAACGACTGTATAAGGTTACTAATAACAAAATTATGATCGATTCAATGGCCGTCAAGTAGTTTTAGCATCTTGCAAACTGTGTTATTTTTGAGATCGCATGCCGAATGTATACCTTTGCTGTTTACTGCTGGGCTCGGCGGATTCTATGAGAAAATTCTTGCTCTGGGAGCCAAATCAAACAAAAATTGTGCACCTATTGTGCACAATAATGTATGCCGACTGTGCAACATCTTCTTACTGCGCCACAGCTTCTATTCTACTCTTCAAATCCGAAAATAAACATCCATTGGAGCTATCTAGCTCGCCGTCGAGTGTGTTACTATATACGGGATTAAGGAAATGTCTTATAAGATTTTAATTAAAATTCTTCCTAACTTACTTCACTACTTAATGTTGACGCAAGCAAGCTGCACCTAAATGATTTTTATCTCCAAAACAATAAGTTATCGAATATTATTCTAGATGCATTTTATATGGCAATCATCCCATGTTCACGGATTTACATTCTTCGTAAAAGCCAAATCACATGGAATTTGCGCATAACGAGAAAGTGTAACTAAATGTAAGTATCGGATGAAATAATCTTCGACGTAGTGCTGACTCGTGACGAGAATAGTCAAGCTTAAAAGCATCATCCATCCCCAGTCACAAAGTCAGTCGTAAATGTCACGACCTATTCAAATCGTCTCTTAGACATCAAATTACATGACTAGACGTAGACATTGCTTTGTTGTTCTTGATGATAAAAAGCAATAAACCCGTGCTGCAACTTAAGTAAACTCTATACTTGATGAAAGTATTGAAAGCTTTGCACATTGCGTAATGAATGACAACACGCGAAGTCCAAAGTGTTCCCACAGTAGGAAAGGTAAATAATTTAAGAATCAAAAATCACCTTGTTAGCAAGACGAGAAAAACAATGCATGCCTCGCCTGAGGTCTGATGGATGTGAGACGCTGGAGCAATTAGAAGGCGATGGTGCAATTACGGTTGATCCGGTGCGCGCGCGCTCGCTCGCTAAATGCGGTTCCGAAACCCTGGTGCACTCACACGCAATCTTTGTAAAGTGGATTAGGAAGTGTTTTTCATTGTAGATTTCAAAAAAATATAATCGAGGCGATCGTTTCAAATCTAAGTATCTAGACTTTACCTCCTATTAGCACATTATAATGTTGGTTACGTAACTTCGGTCGGCTCATATACATAAATTAGGAATCGTAAGCGAAAGTTTATTATTTTTCTATAATACCTATCATCGTCTCGTATACTCGTGATGTCATCTGCGATATTCGTTGAGTTTTAAATCGAATGATGAGCTACGGTTTTTTTTTATTCTGATATTATAATTTAATTTGAATATAAATAATTAAAACATCATCATCATTAACGAATTTTAACGTATTGATGTTTGTTGTGTGTATTTCTATTATTGTTAATTTTAGATTAATTCTCTACGCAGCTTTCCTTCTGTCATACTAGTTTAGTTTTTGTGAAGGGACTCTTCATGAAATTGCAATTGATGCGACGTTTGAACGTTAACTTTTGGTACACAGTCATGGAAAGACAATTTAAATCATCAACTCATTATCAAAAGTAATGAACCGTGAAGCTAACAAAACAGTGTCTGAGTTTTGTTCCTCTCGGATGTAGTAAGGTAGCTTCAGGTCAAAATGAAATAGTCTAGTCTGTACCAAGAATTTAGTGTCGCAGTAAATCATATGTCCAGGAATTATCCCATTATTTTTATACTAACGGAATGTTGCCGTTGCGCAGTAAAGAAAAGCAGTTCTTGCAAAACCGTTAGTGACGCATTGCACGGTAAGCTTGAAGCAGGAAGTTTGAAACACGTGAACTAACGAGCTGGGTTAATCGTACTAGTTAATATTACTTCGGGTTATCTCACAACCGTTGCATTGCAATCCCGTCATCTCGTAAGACAGATCGTGTTGCTTTCCTGCCTCTGATGCGCCAGATTCCATTTAATACACAAAGTTATGCATTTACGAAGTTGTTTCTCATGTAGATTATTCCTTCAACAGATCTACTAAAGTCATAACGTAGAGAAATAACTGCGGCGAGTGGGCGGACATAATAAAACGTTTTTAAAAGTGGATTACAAATAATGGTTGCCGGTTGTACGTAGTGTAAAATAGAAATAGGCACAACGAGCATGTGTGTGTCTGTGTGGTTCGTAATGGTACAGCAGGATTTCTCCGTTCGGCACGTGCTAGTCAGCGCACACTCCGGGCCGCACCTTTCGTCAACAAGAGTTTCATCTACCACACCGCACTTCTGTTTACATATATAGCAACTGTTTCTACGTTCAAGTTCGAGGTTATTCACTTGCAGGTGCCGTGAATTACGACCACTCGTTTTATATCTTGAATTAAAACAATGAACGTATTTCATGGAACGATGTTCTCTTTGAAACGTAAATTATACTGAAGGACAAATGTGATCATAATGAAAAACTGCGGAATCAATCTGACCACATAGCAGTGCAGACTTATTTTTCCACTGCCAATTAGAATCTGCATAAACGTGCTAATAAGCGTTTGTTTTCGTTTCAGGCGAATAGGCAATTGTTACGCAATTTTATGCATGTTATGACGTTCTTCCTTTTAACAATCTACTCTACAATAAAAGTATAGTTCACATTACATAATTATCTTGTTTATTATTGTCGAATAACAATGATTGTCAGACAGATATTTATTTATGTCTACCGCATTACATCTGATTATGTTGTATTGGTATCAGTGGATATCCATCAGTATCTTTAGTTTATCAAACTTTTGATACCGAAAAATGTAAGGTCACTGACAAAATAATTATAAAACGAGGTATTGAAAAGTTTTATATCGATCGCAAGTTCGTAACTAGCTACGAAGGGCCCGTCCTGCACCCATTACTCATGTTTACATAGCCATTAGCCTCTGGCATCAGTACCCTTATTCGCTAACTTTCGGATTTTCAGCTGTCAACTGGCCTCAGTTGTCAACCGAACTTTGATGTCAACTGACAATTCCAAAACATCGGTATTTAGTATCGCATGAAGTGGACATCAGTGGATATCTTTTCACGGTGCTTAACGTAAAAACTATGGTGACTAGCAGGGGTACTCTTGACAACTCTAGTTTTTATCGACTATTATACTGCTAAGGTGGAAATACCTTATTAGCATTACATTACTACGTTTGAGAGAACGCTTTATTTTCAACGTGTTATACATTTAAAAACAATCTGTCTCGGTAAAATTCAGTATTTGCTTTCTATTGTGTGTGAACTTGGTGTCTAAAGTTCCGTGTGGTTGAACAATATTTTAACTGAGAACATTGTGAGTATTGTAGTTATTGTGAATTAAACAACTTAAATTCCTGTTTTGCATGCAAAGCAATAATTGATACACCATTTTATTATTATTTAGGTTTAAAATGCCAGGACGCAGGAAAGTGTCACTGAGGCAAATGGAGCTGCTTCTAGAGTTTGCGCATTCCCATCGCGACATAGCGTTGGGCCGCTTTCCGCCAGGTCCTCAGGGAGTGCGGGACACTCGAGAAGCATGGCGGTCGATTTCGGTGGCACTTAACTGTGTCGGCAGCGGAGCCACTAAAACGCCGGACCAATGGCGCCGAGTACGTTTACTTCTTTATTTAAAAAACAGCACTTTAGCATGTTTGTATGGTGGCACGACTATATCTCATAATATTCACTTGCTTTTAATTTTGGATACTTACTTTGCATCTGTAAAACTTAATAGTAACTCATTGATAACTTTTTTTTATTTTGCTTTTTCTAAGTTTTTGTCACTGAATGAATGTAACATTGTTTGCATGTGTAACTAACCAGTAACTGTTTTTTTTGTCAAGTATTGGATAGAGTTCAAAGCAAAAACAAAAGGAAAAGCTGCAGACATGCGGAGGAGCACATCTGCGACTGGTGGAGGCCCTAACAGGCTGGTCCCTCTTAACTATATAGAGGAAAAGGTGCTGGCTTTGTTAGGCCCTGTTGTGGTTGAGGGATTGCCTGGTGTGCGCTTGCCCATTGATGTTAGTTTAATTTCATATAAATATAATTTAAGTTTTATTGTCATCCGCTTCATTGAAACTACTACTTTATTTGTCAGGATGTTATGTGGTTTCTTTACGCATATTGAAAAGAAAATTATTTCTTCAGATATTGTCACTTGGTGACCCACCAACTTCCCAGCCATCGATGTCTGGAGCTGTGGCTGTACACACCTCACAGCCTCCGGTGCCTCCTAAGCCCTCAACCTCTACTTATGATGAGCAGATAATGGAGGTTGAATGGCTTGACGACAGCCTTCTAGAGGGGACACAGCCTGTGGAGCAGATGCCTGCTGCAGAGGCTGTGGAGCAGATGCCTGCTGCAGAGGCTGTGGAGCAGACGCCTGCTGCAGAGGCTGTGGAGCAGACGCCTGCTGCAGAGGCTGCGGAGCAGACGCCTGCTGCAGAGGCTGTGGAGCAGATGCCTGCTGCAGGGGCTGTGGAGCCCACACTATCCAGTGAGGCTGCTATTAGTAAGTACTTCTTAATTAATAAATAAAAAACAGCTTTTTATTTTATTTTTACTAGGCCTAGCGATAAGCAAGTAGTAATTAGGTAGTAGTAATTGTATTGTAAGGTGTATTATCCTGTAGTTAAATCATTGTAATTATATATATTTTTCTAGGGAATTCTGAGAGAGATGGTCCACAATGTTCAACCCCGAGCCAGCGTCAACGACCACGACGAGCGAATGGTTAATAATTTTATTTCAATAACAAAAATTTTGATAATTTTACTACTACTATACTACTATTATATCGGGTGTGTCGTTCACAATCACATTAAATCATATCGCATATACTTTATGATATTCTATGGCGAATTGTAAAAAAAATAACCTAATCCATTCAGTGGTTTAACCACAGGAGTCATTTTTCGTTTTTATAATTTACAACATCATGTGTAAAGCAGAGATAAATTTAGGAGTATCGTATGTTTTGATCAGTTGACAGCTGTCAGGTTTCAAGGGAGAATTTCAATTGTTTGTAATGATTGTTTTATATGGTGTTCTAAGTTTTGCACATTTTTATTCCATTTACTTTGTTTGAAAAAATCATTTTTTTAGTTTTACGTATTTTTCTTTTTTCTTTGTGTTAATCGACATATATTAACCAGTATATTAACGCATTTCATTTAATGTGATTATGAACGACACACCCGATATATGCATGTAAGCCAAAAAGAAAAATAGTCACAAATATTATTTTTTCAGTTCGCAGAGAGGAGTCAATACCTCGTTGGGCCTATGACCTGGAATTGAGGAGAATAGAGGTGGAGACCCGACTCACAGAAGCAGTGGAGGGGATGCTTGGGGTTTTAAGAGACATTCGGGACGACTACCGCCGGCAAACAAACCGGGAATGATTACCTACTGCGTTGGTCTAGTTGTCGTTCCGAATGTTGCAAACAATGTATCCTCCGCGGCCCCCCCCTCTATCTTTTGGGTCCAATGTTTAAAAACGTCAGCGGTTTTACCCATGCCCATAGGACCCCTTGTAAGTGGATGTCTACACCCTACGTTGTGATTGTTAATTAGTTTTTATATTAAAAAAGATTTTAATTAGAATAATTATTATTAAGTGAAATTTTAAATAATGTTGTACCTTTTATTCTAAGAATAAATAGCGTTTATAAGACTTAACTAGTTTTATTTTAGGTACTTACCCTATTCATTTTACTAGGAGCTACTGCCTATCTTACCCTGATCAACTCAGTTAAAACAAAACTCCTTGGTAAGACTGGTTATTGGTAATTCAAACTCAAACTAAAATTATATTTTATTTATTTAAAATAGGCGCATAAAAGTTCACAAGTAGAAAAGCTCTTGCGAAATGTCAAGCTAGTTGCACGGTTCCAAGGAGTGGGTCTCATGGAGAAGAACCGGCAAGAAACTCCATAGACACTCTTTTAAAAAAAATCAATTTTTTACAATAATTTTCATATAGTGCTAGTTATCCCTGAGAAAGTTATACAATGCAAGTGAAGCTAATGTATTGAATGAATAAATTATATAAAACTATTTTAATGCAACTATGTTAAGAGGAAATTAAATTATATAATTCAAATAATGTTACTTGGTAAGCCAAGTTTTGAAATAGGTACCGCATCCTGCGGCTCGTTCAGCTCGCCTTGGTGGGGAAGTGCTGGGAATCTTGCACCTCGCATGCCCGTGGTCGCCGGGGAAGCCACATGTGAAGAAAGAAAAAAAAATGAGTTATTTTAACGACAGTCATCCCAATCAAATAAAATGGTTTTAAGTAAATATTTAAACTTTAGTTCTTACACATAGTGTTGCCGAATGTCCCGATTTTCAGGGTTTTGGGTCTGGGTCTGGGGGCGCCTCGCGATTTGTACCTGAAAAAAATAAAAATATATATAAATTTAGGTAATCGATATAAAACTATACTTGCACTAATAGCGTAGAAAGCATTGATTAAACATTTAAAATTACACTATTTATCTTATATAGTTTTGAAAAATTTAATAAATAATTTTAAAGTATTACTCACTAAATAGATAAATATTCTTAAACCATTAATAATGCCAGGAAGAGTTTATAAATTAGTCCTGGTATTCCATAATCTTTGGACTAGAATATCTCTGGTCCTTGAATTATCTAGATTTGCTGCAGCTCTAATCTGTTGGGAGATTTGGCTCTGTTCCAAATAGTCAGACTCTTCACTCTCAGGCTCCGGCAGAGGAACATTGTGTATGTTTGCTATATTGTGTAGTACAACACATGCATTCACAATTTTAGCCACAGTCACTGGGTCATAGTGAAGAACCCTATGTGCTAATAAACAGCGCCAACGATTCTTTAATACACCTATGCAACGCTCAACGGTATTGCGAACTTTGCAATGCAGTGTGGTGTAATGTTCCTCTGGTGAACCGACAGCAGCCTCTAATATAGGTGTCATCATCCAAGGGCGTTGTGCATATCCAGAATCACCTGAAATTTCAGTAATATAAGTAAAATACCTGTTTTATTTGAAAATACTTGACAAATACAATCCAATATTTATATACCTAATAGCCAACAATGCTCCCCAGATCTTTCCAATCCTTCTAGGTGAGATTTAATGCAGCATTGGTTCCACACAAATGAATCATGTGATGCACCTCCATAGGATGCATCAACATGCAGTATTTGCAAATTCGCATCACAAATCTGCAATAGATAGGTATAACATACTGTACAGTCAGCCATCAGCGCAAGTGCCAAAACCAAACAACTTGACATGGATCTTTTATCATTGATCTTTTTTTGTAAATAATTGTCGTACAAATTCTGGTCTACGCTGCCCTATGCGTCGAATGGTAGATACCTACAATAAAGCATTTATTGATATTGACATTTTTGTATGCTCTAAGTCCAAATTTAAGAATGATGTAATGAAACTGTTATTGGAAGTTGAATTAAATTGAATTTATTTATTTTATACCTACATATTACTCTTTGATTATAATATTATTATCATTATATTGAATTGAATATGTACGATTATGATCTTGATGTTTAATATGACTTGATTTTGTGCTGTATTGTTTTAATGTTAAATTGGATTTTGTATAATTTTATTGTTTATTATTGTGATTATGATGGTGATTTGATTTTGTTTCGTTTTGCAGTACCTATTTTAATTAATTATTTATTTGTAATGTTTTAATACCATTGCTATGTATAGTATTTATTGAATTAATAATGCTCATTTGGTGGCACTCATTACCTAATATTTTTGTTAAAATGAGGATAATGCAGTGGGCCACAATATTGTTATCACTCACCCTTATTGTTAATTTATTAGTATGTATTGTATATTGTGGTTGTTAATTGTCCCTAAATAAATAAAATAAAAATCTTTTATACATATATGTTAAAAAGTATTGATTGATTATACAGTAAGAAAAAAAATTGTGATAGAACATTAAAAAATGTGTTTAATACTCACCAGCAAAACATTTAATGAATGATAATGTTTTCTATTAAAAAAAGCTTCTTCATGGTCAGTGGGCCTTATTATAGCAACATGGGTTCCATCAATGCACCCAATAACTCCTGGGAATCCAAATTTTTCCATAAACCTGAAAAATACATTATTTCATGTTTATTACATATAAGGTAGAAAACAATTACATATATGATTAAAATAATATATAGCTAACATACACTCTCATGGTGGATTCCCGTTCTTGTTGAGTGGAAGGAAACTTTATGTACTTGAGTAGCACGTCCCGTACATTGAGAGCATCGGTTACCTCATGTAGGCACCTACTAAATGTAGGTTGAGACATGTTGCAAATGAATGAGGAGCTTCGTTGGTATGATCCATTTGCATAAAAGTTTAGGACTGCCAATATCTACACATAACAAAATTTGATGTTAGGTACAAAGTTTATCATCATAATTATTAATATTACTCCATCATCATTTCAGTGTTTAAGAATAACATTATTAATTTACGTAATACTAGCTTCCACTCGCGGCTTTCTACATACTTACCAAATTTCAACCAAATCTGTCCAACCGTTTTTGCGTGATTGAGTAACAAACATACATCCATACTTACATTCTCACAAACTTTCATATTTATAAGTAGGATTGGTATTTATTCAACTTTTTAGGTTATAAATTCATACTTTTAGCTCAATTGCAACAGCAGTGTTTCGTTGAGCACGTTGCAGAAATGGACGTAACTCTGCCAAAACTTGCTGAAACCCTGATTTGTTGACACGGAAATTTGCCATGAATTCCTTCTCCGGTAAATCCAGAGAATTGTTGCAATCCCGCAGTCGACGTTTCTGGATTCTGGACAAACTTCGTTTTCTCTCTTCGTCCGCAAATGCCAGCAAAAATGCACGCGACATTCTGTAACACAAAAAAGATAAAACAAATTAAAATAATACAATTAAAAATAACACTATTAAAAAAGGAACGACTCAGGGTTTATATTTCTATCGTATTCGCAAAATTAGAGAAATCTTATATGTCTGATGCAACAATAGAGTATAGACATCCCAGTGATGATTACCAAAATCGGGCATAAAACACTGCTATTTGTAGTGTATTTAAAAAAATGTCAGTGGCTGTCAATTTGATGTCCACTCATTGCCCGCTGGGCTTACGAAATCGCAATTTAACGTTCATCGATACAGAAACAGCTGTCAAAATGATCTACGGTGGACATCAGACGCTGTCGGTGCTCATGACGTCATCGCAGTTGGTAACTGGCGTTAGCAAATAAGAAAATAGCGGTTTGACAGTTTACCGATGTATACTTTACCAAATGATGATAACTGCGAGCTGTCAGTGGAGTTAGCGAATAAGGCCCCAGATCGATTTCCTGTTGCTTCAATTCAGCCGACGCAATACTACGCCTATAGGGAGGAACGGTACGATGATTGTATGAACTCGAGTTCAAGGGACTAAACAACCCATTGAATAAACATCTTTTATCTCCTATCAGTCTTAATTTTTAGTCGCGTCAACGCATGGTTAGATAATAAATGTTGTTGAACGTGCTATCAAGGGAACTATCGATATTTTGATTCAATATCATTCTGTTGATCGTGAGAATCTTTGTTAGATCTACCGTGTTTGATAAGATAAAAAGTTATCTAATGAATCGGCAACGCGGTTTAGTAAATAGTTTTTTGTTGATAATGTGCTATTAGTTCATCACATGTTGATGTGAATGCTATTACACTCGAGTATTTCTACACATTTGAGATGCTGCAAGAGGTTAAAGATAGACAACCGCTTTGGCGAAGACTAGTACGGTGCATTTTGTTAAGCATGTAATGCACATCGATATTGATTCGACGACGAGTATTTCATCCATCTATAGAGTTGTTTTGTAATGTTCAGGCTCTTGTCAGTCTAATTTGCATACTTCCTGTGTCTCAGCAAATAGGTCATAATACGCACTGGTCATAACAGAATATTCCGCTGCAACAAGGCCACGTTACTACATACTGAGTAGGTACAAGTATGATAGTTGTGGCAGTTCATTCTTATTCGTATTCGCAACACCGGCTGCTATAAAGATATTATCGTTATAACGAATGCCTTTGAGTGCGTCGATCTTTTCCAGCGTCATGTTGCGTACTAGATGTAGTCGTGTGGCGACGTCTTATGTACTCCAAGTCCTTTGCTAGTTGTTAAAGATGTTTACATTCAAAATGATACAATTGTTGTTTTTATTCTGACAGTAAAAAACTTGGCATGATAATATCAAAAATAATTAAATATTGTTTCTCTCGCAGTTTACAATACGCTGAAAGATCCAGGCATGCTACAACCTTAGTAAATAACAGTGATGATAGCGAGCGAAAGTGTCTCGCTGTAGGTGCGTTGGACCGGACCTCCCTCGCGCAAGTGGGTGATGTGTCGCGCTCCACCTCCACAACAGCCGTCACACCTGACTCGCTTTCCTAGAAATTCTCATATTTATAATTGCAAACTCAGCCGTGATATCAAACCGAGATTAGCTACTCACCTTAATTTACTGGCCACGCATTGTTAACTACGATTTTTCTAGAAAATTGTTTTCAGCATTACCTCTCACAATCGAAGGTTTGTTTTACGTATATTATGCACTTACGTCACGCTTGATGTTTTCAGTGAAAGGTTCCATTAGAGCTGTGGGATTTAGTGTTGAACATGTCAATAAAATCCAGCATTTCTACCACAGTATGTTTGTATACGTGAACAAGGCTTGTAACTTGTTTGTTAGGAACTCATCAACATACGCTCACTTTCAATTTTCACATCGGTTACACCAAAACGGTTTTGTTTTTAAACATTCCGACGCATTCGATTGCATTGATAAAAGTAAAATAGATTTATAAACGCTAATTAACTTATAATATCCATTTTATACTATTATTTATAGTTTCCACTTGACTAAAACTACGACGAAGAGTCAGCAGAACATATACATTTGAGAGAACCTCTTATCGAAATTGGTGTGCCACAGGGGTTTGTCCTGAGCCCTTTCTAATTATTTAGTATTTTAGATGGACCACGCAATTATTATAACGTTATGAAGTTTAAAATTGACCCTGATACATTTTGCACAACTAACAAAATTATTTAACAAAAACAGAACTCTGTGCAAGATCAATATAAAATGTAAGACAAAGAACTACAAACAGTATCGCAGAAGCAAATTCGAGCAAAAACAAAAATAAAACATATTTCCATGCAAATGTAAGTCATTAGTGGGAAGCGTCGTAGAAAAGTTCCCCTTGCTCCTATGAACAATAGTGCAAGCGTTGACGACTACATGTTATAATGTGAATTCTACGTAAGGTTATGATTGCGCACATTCCGCGTGAGAATTTGCCTTCGCACGATGCCGGCTCAAGCCAACGTCTATTCGTGCAGCTGCTTACCAACAGTATATTTTCAAGGTTTTATTGTGAAAGGAATCTACGTCAGATAACAAACCGAGTTTACTTGATTTTTTAGTTTTTTTTAGCAGCAAAATTAGATGCAAAATCGATGCTTCCATTGCTTACAGTCTACTTTTGGATAAATACAATGCCATAGCAGTATAATATAACACTAGTTCCCTTTAAACAGGTTGAAAGGATTGTATGCGTTACTTGTTCGTTACATGTTCGTATACACTGTTTTGTGAATCAGCCGTCCGAATGAATGGGTATTGCATCGATCGATGTACCCAGTAGTGAGTATTGAAAACATTTCCTCAGAAAAAGTTGATGTTTAATTTTCAACTCTAGTTTTCTTTATGTTCGTGTTCACGCTAGAATGGAGCTATTAGCACTTGCCATACCGTATTGACACATGGTCGCTATTGGGTTTCTTGTATAATTTTGACATGTGTGCAGTTGTTGCTTGGTGCATGACACGTGCTTAATGCACAGCAATCGGAAGTTCTTCCCTAACAAGCCATATGTTACGTTAGAGCTTTTCTATGTTTTTTTTTTATTGTATTTAAATTTCCAAACATTCGTAACTTTAACTGTATCTGAAACCATTTAATGCGAAGATGATTTGGATTCCATAATATAAATAATTTTCTGAAATTTCTGTATGTATAACATCTTAATAATTGGCTTTCCTAATTAAATATGTATTAAATTTATCTTAAATACATAAGCAGTACTTAATATAGATGTTTTTGTTATAAGCAGATGAAATGTTTAAAAAACATTGTACGCTTTTTAAATTGGTTTGTTTACTTCGGTATCTTTCAGTGGCGAGGGAACCTGCGTGTTACACATTTAGTCCACATTATTGTGAGCAGCGTTTGGGTTAACGCACTCTTGCTCATCTGATTCGTTGGATATTCTTCCGGGTTGATTTCATTTTGTAAATATATTTTTATTTTGAATACACGCATTTTATTTACAAAGTTGTATGATACAAGACTTTTTATTTCAATCAAACACAGGCTTATTTTATTCATGAAAGATTCTTTGTTTCATTCGATCACCGCTAATGCATTTGCTTTTATACATGACACAATCGGCTTATCGGTTTCTCGTGGGAATTTTTCAGTAGTACGTAAGTACTTGATTCAAGGAACAATAAATCACTTATTTGAAACGTCATCGCCTTTGATAGAGGTATTTTAATGAGGCGTGCGGTGTTTACGGCTCTAGTGTTTAATTTTGGCATCGATTGTTCATTAATCGCTCTATTCTGGCCACTTGAAATGCCGAACGATTTTGCTAGTTCGGTCATCATAATACACACAGGCGCCGCTGAAACCAAAATAACCGCTCGGGCGTTTTCGGCAAATGTTGACGTCATACGGGGCCATTTGGACAATGTTACAAAATTGTTTTTGTTGCTTCGTGGGCTTATAAGATCGCTCAAACTTACATACCAAAAAAAAACTTAATTCATTAACGAGTCATTTTGATACATGAGTCGGTTCTTAATATTCAGACTGGAATTATAAAAAATAAAATAGGAATGTGAGTGTAAAGTGACGATCCCTAGTAACATGGTCGGCCGATGCCATTACACCTGCTGCGGTTAGCCGACCCCTCTGACCGGTCCCGCGTCCGCTCTACTGTGAAATTATGCACATCTGCTCTTCACAACCTTTGTATACCTAATTTTAATTTTTCATAGAGGCCTTACGTACGCAACCTTATGATTCGTTCACTAATCTCAAGGACGCCACTTTCACTGACTGCCAAAGAAAGAATGCTTCAATTTGAAGAGGTGAAATAAACTGCCAATAAGGTTTCTTGTTTTGTGAAACTTAAAATAAAAGAAAAAGAATATAATGGATATTTATTTACTGATTGAGTCAGTATTGTTTTCCCAAATCTGTTAACGCATTGAGTTTTTAGTCAAGTGAACCTCATTAATTGTATTGTAAACAAAAAAGAGTGTTGAGAACTGAGGCCGTGGTTGATCGACCGAGCGGTCGGGTAAATACGTTAGTGTAATTGCACTATTCACATTGAAACGTCAAGAACAGTGGGCTCTTGTGGACGACCGGCTGACGGGCGCCTGACTGACGCACACCCTTATTCACTATGACTGACGGCCCATATTCCTTAGAACATTGATTTCCTTGGTCTATCACGTTTTCAAAACCTTATACAATACTAGCAGCAAAGGAAACGACATAACCATACAATATGTTAAGTGGAATAAACATATGTTTATACTTTATGTTCTTGAAATCACGTCGGGTGCTTACGTTTACTTTCCAACAATGCGCTTGCATTTTTCCACGAGAAAGCGGAAACGCGCGTGTCTCAACAATGGCACGGAGCTCGTGCTGAACCACATTCTACGCCTGTACTGTATATTATTCCAAGAAGTACGGATAACTTACTACAAATGACGAAGGGGCTCTTTTTGGGAACGCCGTTTATTGACACAACAACAGAGAATTTTAAACAAACTAATGTACCCGAACAAACTATTACGAACCATTCAAACTATTCAAGTGGCCGAAATTGACTCAAATGATTGTAGAGATATAAATATAAGATTGGTAACAAGTGGTCTCCAAAATAATCAATACATATTCCGATTGCAGTTAAGTTCTCATTCTCCCTAAGCGAAGGGGTACAAAATCTTAGGGTAGCTAATCCAATAACGTATCCCTCTCACAGGGAGTTTTGCTCTTAACATATATTACAATACAATCAAGAACAACCTTCGTTCAGCACGATACTTTTAAAACGGAATATTATATATTTTTGTGACCATTTAACGAGCCTTTAAAAAAAGGGCCTTTTAAATACAAAATTTAACACGAGTAGTATAATTCGGTTTGTGGTATTTACTTTCTCTTCGAAACCAAAGAGTACATCTGTGCTTCGTAGAATTCTTGTTCTTGATCAGGTTTCTACATCAATTTATTTTTTAAAAATGAATATATTCTGGAATACCTGCTGTAACTCCCCAATTTTGTTAATTTTAAAAATATATAATGGCACCAGCTATATGCTCTATTGTTACGTGCAGAGAATAAACTTAATAGCAGGAAACAAGCCCTTTGTGTTTCAACAATGAGCAATAGAATGACAAAAAGTTTTTTAGTATCCAGGCCTGCACAATGCGCCCGCGGGCTGTCTTCGTCTGCCTTCCCACGTACTTCTCTACTGTTACTGGGAGTATCGTAGACCTTGCAGACGTTCATTCATCTTCTGAATCACGAGAAACTCCTCAACCCATACCAAGAAGGTTGGTTTAACTTGAATAACCAGTAGAATTAAGGAACAAATTGATGAAAAACTGTTGCTTGTCTTGAAGCGTGTTTATTGAACTAAATTGCTTTTAGCAGCTGCGAAAGAGTTCTTCAAACGAAAAACATTTTCTATAGTTTTTTCGCTCGGTCTGGCGAAACGGCAATTGTCTAACTTTTCGCGGCTCGCCTGTGGTCAGACTATAAAACTGCAGAGAAGGATTATTGTGAAACTGCGTTTATTACACAGTTTTACCAAACTCCTCCCTCACAACCCCTTGTACTTTTAACTCAAATACAGCTTTAATTCTCACCAGTAAAATACAGACCCCTACCTATTCAAAGTTACCACAAAGTGGGAACAGCATATTGTGTGTAATACTATTGTAACTGAACTTGTAATATGGTAATTGTTCGGTTTTGTGGGTATTGATTTTGTAACAAATCGATCGTTCCTTATGTAATGTAACAGCTGTGTTTGGCACAGTTTTGGCCCAAGCAAGTCGTTGCACCTCGCAGATCTCGTGTGCGACTTTCACAACTTAACTGTTTTGTTATGAAGGCCTTGTCCGCGCATGTACCGTGAACTTTTTATTAATAAACGTTTTTCACTTATTCCCCATATTCTTATGTGCTATATTATCACTTATTTAGTTGGTGCAGCGTTGTGTGAAAATATGAAATTTTTGTATCATCGTTATTAATGAGAAACCTTGTCCTCGCGTTACTTTCTACCGGCTCGAGAGCTGCTTTCCACCACTTTTACCACATCAGCGCCGGGTCCCTAACACACGCGTGGTCAATATGCGTTTGCGTATTAGTTCAAGTCTCTAATTTTATATACTAACTGAAACTATTGGTCAAAGCAAATTTTGTTGTGAGTTTATAAATATGAACAAAAGATATTTTCCCAATTTTGAAAAAGTAATTACTTAAAAGCAGACGATATTGAGAGAGGAATGGTTGGTTAATTGAGAATTTGACTGTGTTTCCATATCCAATAACAATAATAATTATATTCGAAGTGCATTGCATAAACGTATAGACAATAAAAACATTGTAGTGGTAGAAAGTACCAAAAGTTACGACCATTAAAGATGGTACGTGCTCGTTGAATTTGAATTAAATAATGAAGGTGCATGCTGGCTCGTTATTATGGCACTAGAGATGGGTAACTCAGGAGTGATAGATAAAAAAGATATGTATCTTTCCGTTCTTATCACTCACTCTTTGTATCAGTTCAAATCCGAATGTATCAGTGTATCTTTAACAACTCATTTAATCCGTCGTCCGTTTGTATCTGTGTTGCACTCGCACACACAGCGTTGAGCGGCTGGCGTCACGGTTTCTCATCGGAAAGTCCAGACATCTCTTTCGCACTTCCCTACTTAGAATGTTCTGTCTCACTTTCTCGATACCGAGAAAAAGTGTTTGACCATTATTTTTATTTATTTATTCGATTTACACGGCTTTAACAGCCAATTACATAAATCGTAAACTTAAATTTAAAATGAAAAATAGAAACTTAAAAATAAAAAAAAAAAACTTAAAAATATAATCTATCCTAAACAAATCTATCACTCTTAGTTCGTACTGATTTAGTGATACATTGGATTGAATTGAACGAAGCGAGTCACTCTGAGCAACAGTACAATTTCACTCGCGGATTCGAAAGGATATAGAGATACAAAAGAGTGATACATATCCCAGTGATCAAAAGATATATATCAATCTTTTCTTTTCAATGATATGTTTTTCCCATGTCTATATGGCACGTTTGAGCTTTTGCAAGATTTAAATATTGGTGGTTTATATTCGAAACAGGTATCGACTTGTTTTGCTTCAGTTTAGAGACTATTGCCCAAATACGTTCAGAACTGCAGTACTGACTGAGTTTGTCAACAACTGCCATAATTTAAAAAATAACTCCTGTATTTAAAGTAAAATTATATTTTATTACAATATATAGTAAAATTATATTATTACTGGTAAGTCTTATAGGCCTCAATTAAATTGATTTTATTTGTTAGAAATCGTTCATGTTGTGGTAGCCGCATGAATGATTTTACGATCAAGCTATCTCCAGTCTAGTAAACCTGATTTATTTAACAGAAGTGACAACAATTTCTTCGCTGTGTGCCGATTATTGTGCAAGTTAATTTATATTTCGTTAGTGAAGATGAAAGTGAAATTGTTGCGTACGCGTATTTTGGAACGTGGCTTGCATTTCTTTATGAGAATGTACCTTCATAAAAAGAAAGCTCTGTATAACTCATGTTTAATGCATAAACCTGCAAATGCCGCATTAAATAAGGCTTATTTATTTTTACAGATTATTCACGCTTTATGATTCGCGCTAATAACGGGATTTAGACTATTAATAATCACATTTTAATAATTTATACGACGGTTTGTGTATGGTTATCAAGAAGTAAATAATAAATAAAAGAACGAAGATCTTCTACGACCTACATTGATAACACCGGAAACCGGCTAAAAGAATAAGATAAGGTTACATATTTAGTTAAAATAGACGATGACCGTTTGATAGTTAGTCTCTATCAAAATTACACATTGGTATTTTCTCAAAGTAAAATGCCGCGTAGGTACTATTTTGGTATCAATTTATATTTATGGATGTCTGAGCGGTTGTCTGGCCCAAGGCGAGTGGTCGGGGGTGCGACATTGAGTCACGCAGGGTGACGCAGGCGGGGTGCGCGCCCCGACACCCTATGACGTCATCAATCGTGACTCACACCTACCGATATAGTACTCAACCTCGCTTTAACCGAACTGAATTTAGACTGCAAATGAAATGTGAAACGTTTTGAAAGGAAGTCGTCAGGTTTTATTGCCATTTCACCCTTCTGAGTTTATTCTTATCATGAATGAAACTGTGTAGTGAACGTTAGCGAGTTTTCAGTTTGAGTTAATTGATCTGATCAAGTACATTGCCTTTAACCATAAACAATTTTTTCACAAATAAATATTGGTGTCTTTGCCAGAATACTTTGCGCGTTGATTTCTTTAGAATTTGTTGATAAGAAACCGCAGTTTATAACGCAAACCAGACAGAAGCATGTGTCACATTTGTTTTAGCTAAACGAACTATGTCATCGACCATTAGGATTCCCAACACATTTACAAATTAGTTTTTAAGAACATAGGCGTGATAATATAACAGTTAGCAAGTAGGTTGACATTCTAAAAGTATTTTATGTGTAATTAGAGGTTTATGAACTCTGTGAATGTAAACGTTCGGCTTAGTGAATGTTGTTAGCAGGCCATGAAGATAAATAGCCCATAACGTATAAGATGTTTTACCCGATTGCGATATAGAGAGAAGGTATATTAAATAGGAACGTTTTATGAATGTCCAGGTGTAAAATAAGACTGTGCGCAGGTACTTACACATCTCTAGAACAAGTTAAATCCCTGGATATATTTCAAACTTTGAGATATGCCCTAGTCATTTAATCCATAGATTTATTAATTTTAAGTAGTGTGGTTTTAGTTATGGATACATGAAATATGTGTCATAGTTACGGCATATTATGACGGATTTGTTTACATCTTAAAAAACTTGAATAATACCAAAGTCGAACTCGGAACTGGTATTGGAAAGTGTAAGTATGTATATGGGAGGATCGGTTGGCATTTGGTCGTATTATGTATATGAATTATGTCACCTGTTAAGTGGATCGTTATGCAAGGCTACTTGAATTACTTGTATAAAGTAAGAGCAAAACTTGTACACCGTGGGTGACGTGGGCGTACATCAAAGGGCCACCCGCTGCTTGTGCAATAGGGGTTCAATTTCTGCATCTATACCGTAATTATATTTATGTAATTTATTTTTTTATTACACGTGCCTTGTAATTGCAAAATTTGTTGCTAGTGATGCATGCAACGGATACAAAATAGGAATAGGACGGTAATTTTCACCGACTAGGGTAAACGTGTTTTATACAGGGTTACTGGTAAGTAGACCGCATCCTTTCATGAGGTGATAGTATAGGTCAATACTAGGGCATGCAGATTCGGTAAAATAAAATTTACCGGTAAAAATTCGGTAATCAAAATATTTTTACCGGTAAACCGGTAAAACGGTAATTTTTGTATTTTTTTTAATGTGATATTATAACAATAAGATTGGGTAGTCTAAAAGCAAAACATAAATACAATACAAGGTATACGGTTGTAAACATTTTTTGTGATGTGGGCCGTAGCAAAAAAGCATGTCAGTACCATCCTTACGCGATGTCGCCGACAAAATGCAAGAGAAAGGGCTGCGATGGTACGGACATGTTAAAAGGAGACCACCTGAGTACATCGCCAATGTTATGTACTCAATCTCGATATACCCGGTCAAAGGTCTAGGGGCTGGCCGAAACTGTGGTGATTGAGTGTCGTAATGGATGACATGAAAATCTACGAACTCGAAGAGGAAGATGTCCTGGATAGAGTGAAGTGGAAGAAGAAGATATTGAAACCGGACCCCGCCACAAGACGGGATAAACGCTAAGAATTATAGTGAAAATACATTTTTTCATTGAAGTGAAAGCCCTTTTTTATGGTAAATCGTACTCATTTTATGGACCAGGGTCGTTGTAACTCTTTCGAATAATCCCGCAGCCCCGGCAGGCCTTGGCCCTGTTGGGCCCCGCTGTGTTTGCTGATATCTCTTTGAGGAGCGCGTGGAACAACGCACGCCGCCGATACGGGTCTGTGACCACGATGAGCCACCCGAACTCATCGCCCTCAGATCGACTCCTACGGTGGCCGGGTGTCGTCTCTCGACACTCGGCGCCCGTGGTGTCTTCCTGGTCCACTACAGCGGCTGGGATGAGAGGTGCGAACTCGCAGTCGCTCCGCCGTCTCCTTCTCGAGAATGACTGCTTCGCAGAAGGAGGCGACGGCTTCCCATTCACTCCGGACCATGGCTTGAACCAGGACCGCACGCGAGAGGTCGCTGCTGCCTATTGCCTCGACGACGACACGGCTTTACCCAGGCAGTGCACACCTGGACTGTGTGCTCAGTAATGTCATCGAGTAGGTAAAATAAGCATACGCTACATTTTTACCCAATATGAGCTGACAGCTATGAGGCAAATCAGAATAACCGAACGAAAAAAAATTGTTTGGATATTATAAAATTAAGATGAGAAAGAAGATTTGTATCTAACCTAGAGATAGTTAAGGAGTCACATAAGTTTACTCTCCTAAAAACTGCAACTTTAACACTTACAATATGTAATGAATGCAACATTACATTATTTTCAGGCTACAAAATGAAGATTTGACGTTAAATGAACAATTGCTATATTTTATCAGAAAAAACGTGAAAACCGGTAAATTACCGGTTGTATATTATTTTTACCGGTAATTTAAACATCGCTAAAATGGGCGGTTTTACCGGTAAAACCGAAACCGGTAAACCGGTATTGCATGCCCTAGTCAATACGGACAAATTTGACCATGGGATACACTGGGCAAAAGTTAACCCGTTTCAAGATAATCGAATTTCAAGATCTTTTCTTTACAAGTCGTCTAGGTACACGTATACATTTTTATTATTACTTAAAAGTCTCGTTATAGAAAAAAAAAATTCAAAGTTCACAATTGTAACTGTTTTCGGACAATTGGTGTCGAAAACTGTACAGCATAATTATTGTTGATTTCATAAACGTCGCGTAATCTTATCTTTTTGTTACGGGCATTGTTGTCTGATTAACAAACGATGAGTAATGAGTGCTAATCAGCAAAGGACAGGGCCAGGGCGTTCCTCCACTATGAGTCATCGACGAACGACCAGTCGATCAAACAAATCTGTTCTGCCGACCCAGACTGTTCCGGCATGACTGTCCGCAGTTCCAATAAATGTTGATGTTCGAGACGTGCCGGAAGTCAACATTGCAAAACGCATGAGAAAAATTGCGACCAACGACTCCCTGCATCAATAACATACGTGCAGCTATACACAAGCCTTTAACTCTTCACACGTCTTTCCGACTATAAGATATATGAGATATAATGCAGTATTATACGTGTTACCATTCGTGTTATACGATACACTTGTGGTGTGTGAGTGACATTGGCATTCAGGTGAGACGTTCAGATACCTAGAACGCAAGGTCATTTGCCATACCCGTTAGCAGTTAAATTACATTGTTAACTGACTATTCAAAAAAAGCAATCAATTACACTTAGCCCGCTACTCAGTCTCGTAAACCTCCATGGCAAATGTTAAGCAATTAAAATTTGAAGACCTACTAACCTTTGAAGATCATAAAAATACCTTACATACATTTCGTGCCCATGTATGTTACGGTTAAAAATCGGATTAATCCGTTAGACTTTGTTGATACTGTGTACGCAGCTATGACAATATTTGGTTATCGTCCGAAAAGACGTGCCAATTATCGAGTATTGATGCCGTCTCGAGTCTCGACCCGGCGAGCCGCGCCGTGATGCACGAACGCCGTGACAGGTTCACTGACACTCCCGCACCGACTGCCAAATATGACATACTTTTGCAATGAGACCATGAAATTGTGCGAATAAACTAAGACGTTAAATCCTTTCATCAGGCTCCTAATTTGATTCGCCGTTTGAGTTTATAATTCAAGAAAAAATATCAACATCTTATGCATATGGGGAGACAAGTTAAAAATAGAAGACTCGTTTCAGAGCTTAATTCTTGTTCTACAGGCTGGATTCTTTATGCTAATGTTGCGTTATGGATGCAAATATATGATTGCTTTAAAATGAAACACTAACTCGATATATCCTAGGATGTTATTGAAAAAAATATATGTGTATAATAGTAGTCACGTATTGATTGTCAAATATGAATTTGAATCGTAGTAATTAGCCAAGGTAGCCGAGAGAACACGTGTCGGTAACCGCGCTGAGTGTGTTCAGCATACTGATGACTGCGATCATGGTCTCAACATTGCGTGTGCGCATTCCTTTGCCTCGGCGCCGCCCACCAACCGCCTTTTTGAACCACAGACATGTGAGGTACCACACTTCCATCCAACGCTGTTTGTTAAATTGCCACTTGCAATTTGGTTCAAACGTTATGGCACTACAAAAAGGTGAGCTGTTTGATATGTCGCATAAATATTCCTAAAGTTTTAAAGAAGCCTTTTCGTATCAAGATTTGTGTTTATTAGCTTTGGAATCTAGTCTCTGAATTAGCATGTTGATCACAAACACGAGCTCGACCGCTGATAGGTACTTCCTCTAATTAAGTAAATTACTCCTGCGTATAATCCTTAACGTAATTTGTACATGATGCTGAGTATGTTTCGCACTTAAACGTACGTCAAACGTATCACGGTTGGTTGTCACAAATCAGGTTTCCCCACGTCCAGTCGGGCCATTCTCACAGTGGCGTGCGGACTTGTGCGATGTCGCTGCAGCATCAGGGTTAACGAACCAACCCACCACACCACACTACTCTAAGCGTCAACCATTGTATTTTTTTTTGCGTCATCCTATTATATACGACATACATACGCAGTTCTTAACTGTAAACCGATATTGGTACTTTATTATTTGATAAAACACACAATCATTTTCACTCAATAGTACCACTCAAGTGCCTGCTTCTTTTTGCAAGTCAAGTTCAAGAGTATCAGATACGATATCTTTTTAATTTACTACGTATATTTATTTGTGATCAACTATCGTCTATTCATAGTTGACGTTTAATTTAATATCTTTTAAAGGTAAAACGGCAATTAAAGACTTCTTACAACGGTATATTCTTAGTTCTGTATAGTATAGAATGTACGTGTGTTATCATAAGAAACTCCTTTGTCTATTCTCGGGTTATAGACGCAGACATGTAGTTTGATGCCGTTAGGATAAAGTAACGAGAATAGCAATTTTTCATATGAATTTAGATACTTAATTTCATGAAACTGTGGAGAAAGTAAGTTAGTTAATGTACCTACTTACTGGTAATTAACTGTAGTCAAGTAGTTTAATCTAACTAGCTGTGTTAGTCCTCTATGTAATGCGGTAGAAAAACATGGACTCAAATAAGTCCTTTTTTTATTACGTCACGAATTTGAAATCATATGAACAAAAGTGGCTTTGTGTACAAATGATTACTAAATTATGAATCAAGTTATTTGATGTGTTCGTACCCAGAAATAACTTCATACATAATCATTAGGAATTTTGTATCATGCCAATTGAACGGATGTGACAAATTGATAAGAAAAAAGAAACATTCATAAATTAGGTCACAATTATTAAAAAAATGGCAACATCTCATATAGGAGTGAAGGGTAACAAACCTCATTAATTTAAATCCACTTGAATAGTTTGTCTTCCTCATCTATTATTTCTTTATTGTCCCACTTCGCCTTTATTAATCCCATTCAAACTGGTGACTCTCTCCATACGGGATCGAGATACTTAGCCGCCTCCATTCCAGTGCTTTAGAACTTTTTTGAATATAAACGTTTGCGAGACGGTGTCATGTCTAAAAATATTCTATTCACATTTCATATAATGCGTGCCTACAAAACGTTCATTGCAGTTGAGTAGTGTCGCTACGCATTCAATTAATGCTATTAGACGCCAAATATTATCACGTCCGTTATTTGTTCGAGCGTACAACATCAGACTAATAACATATTTCGTTCACGAGTCGTAATGCAATATTAATGTGATGTGCAGGAATGAGATTTTAATTTGGAGGTGTTTAAAGTGAGAGCGGTGTCGTTGCACTCGTTGCACTTAGCTAAAAGTCAAGGGCGGCTAGGAAGCACAATCGCGTGCGCATCACAGCACGCGATCTCTGGATTCCCGTCCGCCTCATCACCCTCGGTGGGAATCGAAAGGCCTTTAGAAAAACTTGTATCATCAATCACAAAAATTGACCTAGCTCCCACAGACTTTAATGTGTTATGAAATATTAATGGCATAGGTAAATAATGTGTAGCACATATAATAATGAGAATGAATAACCTTAGTCAAACAACAGCAGTTATCGGTATTACTCGATAGTTTTCCGCTGGGATGGCCGACTATCGCCGGCCGTTTCCTCTGCCTTTACAATCATTAGGTACTCCATTGTTTTGCTGTTCATAACTTTTATAATACAACATTATAAGTAGAAACTGTGACTAAACTATAAACTTATAATACCGTTACTATAAATATTGTTTCTCTTTGTTCACAGGATCAGTATGATAACTTAGCCGCCCATACACATAAAGGAATTGATTTTTTAGACAAATATGGAAACTTCGTAAAGGAGAGGTGTGCTATTGAATTAGAATATGCAGGAAAACTCAGGTAAAATTATCCTTATCAATCCTAAGCTTAAAATTGACAAGATAGATCTTTAAACTGACACCGCTAGAAGGTGATAATGTTCTTCCAAGCCAAAAAATTGCAATTCTATAAAAAGGTCGATGATAAGTGCCTATCTTCCTGATACTATTATTATGAAAGGTTATCTAATCAATAACAATGATAACTGTTGCAATTACGATTATGACGCTAATCTTGTAGCGTGTCTTAACAGATTATAGTGTTAACTATACCTTACTTTTTCTATTGAGAAGTTTGCGTGGGTTAGAATGTAATCGGATTTGTAACTTATAAAGTTAAGCACTGTTTGAAGCACCTTTTGGAAATTTACTAATATGATCAAGTTTATTTCAACACTCTTATGTAATTTGTAATTTTTCAGGAGGCTCGTTAAAAACTATCAACCAAAAAGAAAAGAAGAAGATGAATACCAGTGAGTATTTGATTGAACTATACACTGAATAGGAAATGAATCATGTAGTTATTTCCACAAAAATCTTATTTACCTACGAGTGTTAGCTTTTCCTTTGCAAGGACGTTGAATCATCGCTAATCTTGACTTTACAACATTCACGATAAAAATAATGACAATAATCAAGATAAAAGAGTAGAAGTGGTTGTATGTGATGTTTCATGTTTTCCAAAGGAGGTTTATCGTGAAACTGAATTTGGCACGCCAATCGTACAGCCAAGCATTTTTATGCCTACCGCTTACTCAGGATTTATGTCGTTTGTAATACTCGTAAACTTACACAACATATTTTGCACTACAGAAATCCTTTTGGCGAAATCGGCTCAAAGAAATTATACCGATTATGCGAGATCGGTGATTCATCGATTCCGAAAATTGTATGATCGAATCATGAAATTGATGTGGAACCGGACCTCAGAAAGATTTAGAACAAACTTGAAGGATAGATCTGTTACTTTAATTTATTTGCCTACATCTGATGACTTTCGGTGGAACTACAAATTACTCATAGCTCCTTAAACCATATTGTGTATTGACTGCTGGCGAAATTTTTGTTTACACAAATGATTATTTTAGGTATACGGCGTGTAAAGCATTTAAACAATTACTTCAAGAGTTAAACGATTTTGCGGGACAACGAGAAGTAGTCGCGGAAAACCTACAATCAAATGTAGTTCGAGAGTTGCATCTACTCGCCAAAGAGCTGCGAGAAGAAAGGAAGGTGAGGACAATAATACGCCTTAATGAGTCAGCCATTAGATCATTTTACTAAAGAAGTCTGTCTTTATTCGTCATTTAATGTACCAAGCAAGTATGCGTTAAAGAAAGTTTCTATAATAAGACTGTCCGTGTTCATACAATAATTTTAGCGAGTGAAACTGCAATAAACGCAGCAGGAAATTTTAATCGTCTCAGTAGAGAACATCGTGAAATAGTCTAGCAAAGAAAACAGCCAGCTACACGAGTCGTGCAGATATTGTGCATTAATAGTGCCTTGTGTTTATTAAGGAAAATATTGTTAACACGTATGACCGCTGGAATATGATAAAAAATCTACTGTGAATAGCAGAAAAACCACATGTTTGTTTTTATTCAGGATCGTCTGAACGGAAATCGTCACGTAGTAGTAGACATAGTTTGCTATGCTCTAATAAATATTGCTTGATGTTATCACTCTTCCGAGGTTTTTATTTGCCAAACTTGAATGCGGTATTATAAATATTGTAGGTCCTTCTAATACAACATTTTTGTTCACTTGCCATACGATGAACGTATCTGTGAGACGCCCCCGCCACGGCATGGTATAGCCGGTACCTTAACGCAGGGATTCTAAAAATAAACATGACTACATCGACTGGCTTATAGCTCAAAATCGAATCTCGGGATTCGAATAACTTTGATCTTGATTGTCTTCCTTTAATTTGATTGTTGGTAATAAACCTATGTTTTTTAAATTACAGCAACATTTAAACGAAGGAGCAAAACAAATGGGAGTGTTGAACTCATCGATAGGTTCTTTGGAGCGAGCGCGGAGATCGTACGAGCGAGCGGCCAGGGAATCCGAGCGAGCACTAGAGACCTTCCAAAAGGCAGACGCCGACCTTAATCTGAGGTGATTATCTAATAGACTACTTCACCGATAATGCTGTCTTGACCCAGAAAATATACAGCTGATTAAACAGTGCGTAAACTGTACAGCGAATTGTAAACGCCGTGGTAATCGAATTGTCATGCTGTGTTATTTCAATGTTAACATTGAATTCGACGTTATCAGAATCAGTTTCACATTATTTCCTTCTATATTATTTCAAATAATACATATTTTTTTGATAGCCTGGACAACGCTAGTTGGCACCAAGAAAATATATGTATTCTTGACCTCATAAACACGGTTGGCATAGGTTCAATACTTAATACAGCACAATAGATGGGGTAGACCGTACGGGGTGAACATGCCATAGTCTCTGAAGAATTCGTGCCAATTTTTATGGTTATGCTTCATGTTAAATTACATGAAAAAGCTTTTTTTTTTCAGACGTAACTTTTAATAGCATCGTACAATGTTTCCTTTGACACAATTTCACCAAGATTAAGCATCAGCTGTTTACAAGATACTCTTTTGCGTATTCCATACAAGCTACTTTTGAAAAATATGCGAAATATTTAAACGAAATTCATGGATATACAATTTGTATTCATATATCTCTTCTAATCATAATAACATTAAATTGCAGTCGAGCGGAGGTGGAAAAACAGAAAGCCAACATGAAAATTCGGAGTCAGGCGTGCGAAGACGCGAAACAGGAGTACATGGATCAACTACGTAAAACAAATGAAGCGCAAAGGCAGCATTACGAACAGCGACTGCCGCATGTCTTCAAACAGTTACAGGTGAGCTAGACATTAACCGTCTTACCACAAAAACTTTTTAACGTCAGTTTAAGACTTGTCTAAAAAAATGTCAAATTATGACGTTGACATATGGTTCATTTTGGAGCCACATTTTTTTTAGACAAGTGTAAAACAGTTGCTAAAGTTTTTGTAGTAAGGCCATAACTTTCGTAGACTTTCTTATCTTAGAATTCCACCACTAGTTAGGGGGACAGAACAAACATTGGTTACACTGAAATATTGTTTCAATTTTCAATTTTCAATGCTACATTAACATTAGTGTTATCACTTTCGAGTTCTCAACAGTGGTTTTACCTTAACTTAATGGATGTTCGTAAACACACGGGCCATTACTTTTACTTTGGTTTCGAGTGACAAATACCGTTGGGACACTATCTGCGGCATTATATCGTGAGCCCGAAAATAATCTTGAACCGCAACTCAAATGACGTCTAACTAATAAATTACGTTGCTAACGATTTACTGTCACGAACCACAATATGTACCATAGTCATAATAAGGTATCCAATCTATTAAAGAATCGGATAAATGATTACTTCTTTCATTTAATATATCTGTCATAATTTGTAACAGTATTTATTTGCATCGATTTATACTAGTGACACACATTTATAATGTTAATTATGATTTATTTATTCGGTTACGAGGTGGCCAGTATGATTATGAAATATTTTATGAATTACGACTTGTAACTTTCTTCTGAATGCAAACATGATACATTGTGTAAGTTTTAAGAAATTCTGGAGAATGTTGGGCCCAATAGTGCAACCACTTTGTATGGTGCATTTTGGCGGGGCGCCAACTAGGTCAAATGGCAGAGACACACATAAAACACGTCCACTATTTTAGTATAATTTTATGCGGAAACGTGTTTATTCTTTT